>NC_044279.2:30200204-30827079 GCF_004027225.2 Strigops habroptila
TGTGGGTATCTGAAATACACATTGTATATCACACTGCTTTGTGACTTGAAGATACAGAAAACCTTCATAGTAGTATTTTTATCATGGGTGGCTGCTGAAGGAAGAAGGAGATGCGTTCTCATTTACTAGCAGTGTTGTCCTTCGGGAGTCATGTTCTGGTATCTGTGCTGAGACCAGTGAAGAACAGCACAGGCTGGAAGCCTCTATGTTCAACAGCTGATGTATAGAGTGAAAATAAAACAAACTATGTTAGGAAAATATTCACACTTTCAGATTACTGTAAAGGATTCACAATTTCTATCTTTGGCTGCCTGATAATGTTGCATGTAGTCTTAAATAAAGTGGTGAATATTTTATGGAAGGAATAGCTTTTATCTGTTTAGATAGCACTCAGTATAATAATCTTTAAAGGACTATTTTAAAGGTCTTTTTCATAGCAGAGATGATAAGGAGATAATGAAGGGAATAACTGGTTTATATAGTATTCTTTCCCCATCTGACAAATAAGTAAAGACCAGAAATCCACCCAGATGGCCACATACCCCTTGCATAAGAATAAGATGCTTATCACCCCTTCCTCCAGCTACTATACAGAGAGTGCCAGGGACCAGGGCAGCCCCTGAGGGAAGATAACAAGTGTTCTTCAGACCCTTGCACTACTTTGAATCCTGATGCCTTTAGCCAGACAAAAGATTAGGAGCCCCAAAAGGTGGCAGGTTGTTGTCACCCACTAGAATGCTCATTGGCTTTTTGATCACGATTTAGTCATTGAAACATTAAACAGAACACTACTAAACTTCAGGAAAAATCCCAAGGCTTGGAAAGAAAGAGGTGCCAGACTGCTCAAGCAGCAATCAATTTCAAACCACAGGCATTTAAAAAAAAATTATATAAGCAGCTTAAAATTCGAACTGTTCAACTGCCAAGGAACAAACTAAAAACTTTAATACTTATTACATCATCTGTAGATGTTTTCAGGGGGGTAGGAAAAAATAGTACAAATGCTTCTGTAACTGTGAAATACAAATTGGCATTGTTCACTGACACTCAAACCTGTATTGTTCACTGACCCTCTGTTACAATTTGCTATTCCATAGCATATGTGCTGCAGAAAGCTTGCTTAGTAACTGCCTGTTTTCTACAGCCTATGCTTCCTTAAACATATTTGCTTGGTATTGAGGCAGGCTGTAAATGTGCCCCTCAATTACACAGCAACCGAACAACTGGCAGCACATACGACCACTGGGCTAATGTTGCACAGCATGGAAATGGTTTACAAACATAGTTCTGTATGTGATACATTAAGGTGTTTGACAATATTGTTTTAAAGCCTACCCATGCAGAAATAGCCCCATGTTCTCCAGTGTGGTTTTGGTGGGCACCTGGAGTTCAGCCAGGGTCAACCCACAACAACAGTGAGATGTAAAGTTTGTGCCACAAATGGACATTCATCTAAATCATTTCCACTGCATTATAGACCAGAGGCGAGTGACATTTTGAAATAACTTAAATTAATAAAACTAACTTATTAATTTTCAGACTTCTGGGGCATTCTGTGCAGATTAGAATTTAAAGAAGCAGAACTTAAAAAAAAAATCAGAATAAAATGTTAAGAATTATTTATATTCCTATTTTCCCATTCTCATTATTACAAGGTAAATCAGCATTTGATAATAATGTGAAATTATACAGTGCTAAAATATTAACTTTGAAGGTAAACGATATTTCTACAGTACTATATTGTGTTATTTTCTATATACATAGCATACTCCGTATATTTTCATAATGTTCAGCGTCGAAATTTCTCTTATAGATGCAAGAGGTTGATGAACAATTTGAATATTCAATTCTCATATTTTTGTCTGAATCAACTCCATATTTCCCTCCAGGACACAAATGCATGAAGGCAGAGGAAATATTTCAGCTTTGGAGAGCAGTATAGAAAAAAGACTGAGTATTACAACTTATGCAATTTGTATCAAATACTAAATTTTAACATATAAACACATCTAATTTTGACATGCGTATTTTTATTACAAAATGATGCACTTACCTTTGAAATTGATTTATACAATGGTGGTCAATAGTATTCAAAGGATAGTCCTTTTGTGCCTCCTAATATTTTGCAGATAATGCATATAAAATACTGTATTTATTTTGATCGAAGTCTCAAGTTAACTCTTTGCCTTGTATCAATGAATGAATTCTATCTTGCAGCCTTGACATCTTAAAATAGGATTAGCCTAATGTTACATTTATGATATTCCTCTAACCTGCTTTGATTTATAGACAAGAATCTTTATTAAAGGAAAACTTGAATCTAGTATATTAATACAGAAGTCAGGTATTCAGTCAGCCTGTTCCTCCATTTCAGTAACTGATAATGTATTTTTTTATAGTGTCCCACATAATCAAAAACAAAATTCAACACTGCAGCTTAGAGACTGTCCTTGCTTAAATTGCGAGTAAGATGAGCTGAACTGCCTCATTTTCAGCAGAACAAAGCCTCTATCATAGAACCTCTATCTTCTCTTGAAGAATCATTTTCTACCAAAAGTACCAGACTAAGGTGACATTGTGGGGAAAAAGAGTCAGAAGATAAAGATGCTTATATGTCTATATTTCATACGTTGCATAGATGCAACCACGTCATCCCTTCCTTTTAGCCCCATGGAATGAGGAAGAGGTGGAGGTGGGCGAATGCACCTCTGCCCTCTGAGCTCCTGAAATAGCCAGTTGCACCCTGGTAGGACGTGCCTGACCATCTGCAATGCCTGATCATCTGCAATAATGTCAACTTCCACACACTAGTCACTTGCTTTACCATGTTCATGGCCAGTTGGATATTTAGTGCACTGTATCACAAGCACAGGAAGTAGCTAAGGATTTGCCTGTGCTAGTGCCTCCAACATGAACATCACCTGAGATACTTCTTGATTGCTTTGCCTGTTGGTGTGCATATTTCCATGGGCAGATGGCCTCGTTAATGATACATGTGGTCCAGTTCTGATCATCTGTTGTCATCACTGCTCACAACCTAATAAACACGATATGCTTTAGCTATTGAGTATGCACTTGTAGTGTATGTGCACTCTTAGTACACTCTAAGGGAGCTTTTACATGACATCTTACTCCTATTTGATCTTACACAGCCTCATCAGGGAGCTTTTGGCAGGGAGATTTCCCAAAGACTCTGTATATGCTGAGCATGCTCCATCCAGGAGCTGCAGGAGCAGCAGAGTAGCCCTATAGCACCTCCATGCCATTAACTAGTGTATTAAGCATGCACATACAGACATTCAGGCATTTCTGGAGCTCTAGGTGTTTGACTTTACATCATATCGTTCCTTTAATACAGTCTACAAAGAAGTGGTAAATGCTCCACCCCTGGCAGTGTTCAGGGCCAGGTTGGACAGAGCCTTGGGCGACATGGTCTAGCACGAATTGTCTCTGTCCATGGCAGGGGGATTGGAACTAGGTGATTCTAAGGTCCTTTCCAACCCTTACTATTCTATGGTTCTATGTAAGTATCATGCAATCTAGTAGCACTCCTCTGTGTGAATGAAAACAAATCAAAACAAAATGCTACAGTGGATTTTTTAATCTCTTCTTTCACAGCAAATGCATTAATCTTCAAGATACCCAGGTGCTGAGAAGAAAATAAGGATTTCTTTCCTGAGGTTTTGCTCACATATTTTTTGTCAACAGATAGTTACAGCTGAACATGTACCATCTCAGAATATAAGACTGCATCAGTCTTGTCAACAGAGGATCAGGAATATGAATCATATTGCCAGCAGACTGGAATTTGTATTAAAAGTATCAATAAGTAAGTAGTGTGTTCACATCATGGCTGCCTGCCAGAAGGCTTGCATTCTCTGTGATGAAGTACAATTTTTCCCATCAGTAAGTCAAAAGCTGGAGCCACTCAGCATTAAATCACTTGAGATCAGACATCTATTAACACATTTAGAGGCATGGGAAAACTTTTCCAATATACTGTGATAGCTAGCAGATAATTTATTCCTAGTATCTCTTCAAAGGTGGTGATATAGATAATAACTGAATTCAGGAATAAGCTAAGGAATACAGGACCAGCATCTTAAAGCAACAATTTTGGTTTAATATATACACAGCTAAATGTACAAGAATGAAAGACATTTTTAATGTTTTGTGTCAAAATTCATCTTTGGGTAGCTGCATGGATTTCAATGCACAGAACAATAACCTTGGAACCAAAAAGCATATCTATATCTTTTTAGCTAAACAAAATATCAACATCAGAGGTAAAAGTTGCATTTGTGACTAAAATCATGTATTTTATATTATTTCAGCTTCAGATCTGTTCTACATATGTAGCACTGTGCCAAGTTTATGTTTTGTTTCAAAACTTGCTGTAAGTTATATACCGATTTCATTTAAATAATGATGATGATGATGATGACAATGACAACAACAATGATGATGAGAATATCAAGTCTTTCTTATGTCTAATTTTAATATTCCTTACTGTGTCAAATGTCTTGAGAAGTGGTTACTGGGATGTAAGGTGATGTCTGTCTCTGGTTATATCCAACTCCCCAGACATAATTTCCAGAAATCTTCAAGGTCAAATGTTTTTGTTTGGCATTTTTTCAAACTTCTTTCCCAAATAGCATTGAAATGTTTCCTCCACCAGGTTCTACTGATTCCTATGTTGTTAACTCAGAATCCAGGAGATTTGTTGCTTAAATAAATTTACAATTTTAACAGTTTTTTTGTAAATATAATGAAACGGATGCAAAAAACATAAATCCACATTTCTAAACGTCTTTCAGAGTGTCGGTCATGATATAAAAGAGCATTTTATAAATGCGGTAGCACTTGAACATGTTTGCACTGCATCTCTAGGGCAACATTTGGATAGAAATTCAAGAAGCCTTTGGTTAGAGTTTCATTGCCTCCAAAACTCATTATGGAACTGGATGTTAGAATAGGTACTGGTGGAAAGTATGTGCTTTGGTCTGCTGTGTTGTCAAGAAAAGTAGCAAGAGGGAGTGGGTATGGCCTGCTTAGTTTCACTCAAATCCTATTCTCTCTTTCATTCCTGAAAAAGTGAAGCACAAAATAATGGAAGTTTTAAAGAGGGCTTGTAAAGATGTCCAGAAATTGCCTTCTTAATAAGATTGCTCTCAGAAAATCCTCAACTGCCAATAGCAGGAGCATCATACAAGCCCAAGAGAAAGACACAGCTTCTATCCTTTTGGTTCAGACTCTGGTGTTATGCCCACATAGGACTGAAGAGATGGGTATTGGGATGGCAGTTGGAGTTTTGATGTGGTAGCATAAATTGCATCAGGTTTATTTCTGATTTTCTAACAAACAGTGTGATTTCCTTTATTCAAATCTATATGGATCATCTAATAAAGCAGTAAAGTAATTATTTCTGACTGCCTTACTATAAGTAATACAATTCCTATTTGAACTGCTTTCCTTTGCACTCCTGCTTCGCTGCATGTATGAATCATCTGTTTTACAGCCATGACTGTTTCCTGTAGATACCCAGGGTATTCAGGGCCAAACCCCTACCTTATGAAGACAGAAAATGGCATGCCCTTTCTCTCTTTATTTTTTTTTTCTTTTCTTCCCTTTTTCTCTGAGAAATCCAACCCAAACTGGATTTGACTGAAATAACTGAATAGCTGGATCATCTTACTTTCCCTTTGCCTGTTCATGATACTCTTTAGCCAAGAATAGCTAACATTCACAAGCTCTTGAGGACACTTTTATCCTGGCCATGTGTTTCAGAACTAGACAATACAGCCATGTCTGCATGCCATCTCTGCCTCACATAATAAACTCTGCCAGTTCCAGCTTGGGTCTCCACATCACACTGCCAGTCTTCTCCCAACAATGTGGAGACAGGAGCAGTTTATTTGACCTGATAACTAGTTAACATTGTCAGAACTACGTGATCAGAGTAAAATTGGCAGGACATTAGTTTGGCACCGTCTTTAAAATTTGTCAGCATCATTTCACTGAAAGATTAAAGAGATTATCGCCTGACACCTCTGGCTTCAGCATTCACCAGCAACAAGTATCTGAACTAGGACTGGCTATGTAAATACAGCAACAGTTCTGTAGAATAACAGGATTATCAAAATAAACTGTAAAGAATGCAAAACACGTGTTGGGATTTTAGTTTCATTCTATAGGGTTTGTTTTTTTCTGTAATAAATCTATACAGAATTGGTAGATTACTTTGTATTTGATTCCTCTTATCTGTACTGCAAAACATAAACCAATCATTTTTAAGAAAGAAGCTAATTCCTTTTACTGAACTGTGCCTTTCCCATATGGTAACAAAACCCTGGAAGGTAAAAAAAAAAAGCAACAACCAAACCACAGAGATAAATAGAAACTACTGCAGTGCCAGTACCAACAACATACTCATTCACCTCCAGAGCGTGAACTTGTATGCTATGTATTATTCTGCTCAGAAATGACTTGTGTGAGAAACAGAATCTAGTCATCATTGAAGAAGGCTTTAATCTCATAATTGGATTTTTCCACTTGCATGTGTTTCCACAGTGCCTCCAGGGACCTGTACGTTCGAGTTTCTGATTCTCCCCTATGGGTTAAACACTCTGGCCAGACTAGTGATGCCTCACAGTCGTGTCTCTTAATGAAATACTGTAAATGCCTATTGGAAATCTAAGTGACAGTGAATTGGAAAAGATATAGTCCATCTGTAGAATCAAAATATATAGGAAAACAATGGGATGAGATGTTCAAACTACAGCTCCCAAGAAAACCAATGGTTAAATTTACAAAGAGAAAAATTTAATTATATTTTAAATGTCTTTTTCTTAAGAAGCACGAAAAGCCCTGTTAAAGAACACTTTGTTAAAAAAACAAAAAAAGGAAAAAAAGAAAAAGAAAAGAGTTATCAAAATGAATTTTCCATCATTTAAAAATGAATTTAGACAGAAAATTGTGGACCAGAACCAGACTCCCCACTGAGTGTGTTTGTCACGGGTCAGTGCTGCCCAAGGGGCAGGCAGGGCAGGCCATGCAGGATAATGACTTATAATGACTTACAAGTGAAAAATGCAGCCCAATGCACTTTGCAAGGAAAAAAAGCAGGAATACCTATGTTCAAATACCTCCTGATGGACTGAAACTAAAATTGTCCATAGCCTGTAGTTTGGCACTGTGGTAGACTAACCTTTATTTTTCTTAACAGCAGGCCAGATCTCAGGGCAAAGAAAATTAGAAAGAAAGCACTCAAGAAACAAAAATATCGTTGCTTTCAACATTACAGATAGTGAGCATTCATTATGGAGCTTCAGAAGTTCTGGCATTTCATTCATTACATAATCAAAATATCTGAAATACAGACAGTTAATATTGCTCTCAGGCTTTTATAGAGCACATTGAGCTACTGTTATTTGAGAAATTAAGCTCTACCAAATTATTTGTAGAGCCAGTAACAAATATATGAGTAATGCAGAAATCTAAGTAGTAGAAGATATATATTTTAAATATCAGAGGCCAGATCAGGGGTGTAAAATGACACAGTTCCACTGCAGTCTCTGAGCAGTACTCTGACTTCCATCAGTTCTGGATCTGGATGACTATTTACACACAATTTAAATGCCTGTTTTCCTTCCAAATGTATAGCTTTTGAGGCTTTCAATGTGTTTTGCTGCAAATCCAGTAGTATAATGACACAGGTAATTCCTTGAAGCATTTCTATTTACAGTTCTTTTCCACACTACATATTTTACTATGCAACTAACTGCAATCAAAGAAAGTAGAAAAAAACCTCTACCATTAATCATTGAATTAAGTCATACGGGAGAACCTGAGTGCTAATTTGACTGAAAGTCTTAGAAAGTCAGTGGCTGAACGTAGCAAATATCCTATCAATAGTATGGATTGTATTTTGGATGTTCATACCCCAGATGAGGATACTGTCATTTCAGTTACAGAATTACTCTAACAGGGCACATATGGGGTAGAAATACCAACTATTAATTAAAGAGAGGTGAAAAAATCAAACAAAACAAACAAACAAAAAAAAAGTAAGAAAAAAGTATCAATTACAATTATAATAAGAGACTTCATACAGACTCTTCCCATTCCTGTCATGCTCTGGTACCATCTTCATTCACCTTCTTACTCTTCCTAATTTTCAGAGACCTGTTCTTCTTGCCAGTCAGACTGGGACACTAGCTTTACTCGTAATAAAGAATAGCAATATTTGGTTCACACCTTTATCTGGTCTAATTATACAGGGAATAGAAGTGATAGCATAATCAGCACACATTAACCTGAAATGTAAGTATTCATTGTACAGCAGCACTTCTCACAATCCAATCAGTATTTAGCTTAAATCATTATTTCTTTGAGTATAGTTTAAAGACTATTAACACCCCACACACACACTATTATAGCTTTTCCATTGAAATTTGAGATTGCTAGCATTCACAAAAATGAAATGTGAATAGCACTGATGAAACATAGTATAAGGTAGGCAGATGATATGCAAGTATCACCAAGAATCTCTGTGAATGCAGGTCTAGTCTCACCTGAAAGAGCCTTCCTGATATTCCTTCCATACTCCTCTGATTAGATTGCAAGCACTGAAAGGAGAATAAATAGCTACCTGCATAAAACACCCACAAACTAGCAAGCAAACGGCATTCTGAAATAAAAATATGCAGATTTATTTTTATCATGAAGGGAAAGTAATTGAATTTGAGTCTGAAGGGGTTCTAAGCACACTCTGTCAATAAAATGCATGCCAAGACAAAAAGGTCTGAATACCAAATGAAAGTGTACATTCCTAAAGCCCATTGTTGTTTAACTATGTATACATGTGTGTACTGAGGGAAGTGGGAGTCACTTAACTGCTTGCACATCAGGAAATATATGGAAGATCAAATGCCATAGTGTAAAGCCACAAACCTGGACTGCTACTCTGCTGATGATACCCGTGATCCACAATGGCATTTGAAACTGAAGTAGGTATTCATTGTCATAACAATATCAAATTCCCTCTTTTTTTTTAATTCCATTATGCTGCTTGGCATTTTATAAGTGTACATAAGGAGTTAATTTAAAGCAGGTATTGATAATAGCTGGCAAAGGATTTTCCTGGCTTTCTGCTGCCTTCTCAAGATTTACCAGACTGTTCCCCAGTCACAGGAGAATGATGAAGAATTCATGGTTCAATTGGAAAACATGTTCAAGTCTAAATACGTCAGATTCTTTTCCAATTATGTTTTAATTTGTTGGACCAGTTAGTTGTAAAATTTTACTACTTAGAAACCCAGAATCAGAGAAGGGAAAGTACTTCAGGACAAAAAATATCTAAGATACTTTTACATATCTCTATCGGTCTTTACAAGAATTCACTCTGGTAACATAGTAGTGATGGAAGTATTGAGTCAGGCTTGAGCAACACAGAAACTTCCTGTATATGCTACAAAACTGCAGAGAAACATATTTATACAACAAAAAATAATCTGCCAGTTTCCTTATCCACAAAACATGGGATGGTGGTAAAACACTGATACGTCTTGCGAACATAGCAAATGTAATGTAAACAGAAACACAAAAAGCAGTCAACATTTATGCAGCAGTACTGTTTTCCTCAGGGTCTCTGTCTACGAGATGAATGCTCCCCGTGATCACTGATTCCTCTTGAGCCGAGATGTTCTCCAGCTGCTTATTTGTGCAATATGGAATGTGGCCACAAAAATACATGTAAATCCAGGGGTTGGTACAGCTATTTAAATTGCCAAGGAGCATGATAATGGTGAATGCTGAACCTAGAATGAAACAGTTAAAGGAATAACACAGTCAATAAAGCACTCATATAAATAAGTAACATTTTCATAGTCTGCTGCTTTCTGGTGTACCTGTTCACATACTAAAGTTAATCTAAGAGGAGGAAATTCCCATTTATTCAATGAAATTTTTAACTGTTGAAGGTATGAAGCACACATTATTCTATGCATTTCAGATTTAAATAATTCCAAATAGCTCTTTTTTGATGGAGCTGCATTAGATTTAAAAGCAGTTACTAATCTGCTATACAGATACAGATATAGATATTGATATAAATGTATGTAGAATAAGAGTCAAATTCACACTGACAGGAAGAATTCTTAAAACAAAGCTCAGAAGATGGGCTTTTTTCATCAGGCAGAGCTATTATCCTTTTTTTTTTTTTTCTTTGGTTTATATCTTTGAGTTTAGAATATGTGAACTTAAATAGTCACATACAGAGTCTGCCTTTCACAAAGAGGCAACGGTATAAGTTTGACAAGATTAATGTTTTTTACAACATGGTATTCAATACCCCTTTCAGGCTTGCTTTTTTGCTTTATAAACAGCTGTTTCACAACTTTTAATTGTTTCACAGTGTACTACAGAGATTTCATCAATATGATTTCAATATTCAAAAAAACCCAGATGTCTTATAGCATTACTGGTCTATCTAATAAATAAGAAATATTTCTTTTATTACTTAGAATAGTTCATCCTTTTCACCTCAAGAAACAAAAAAACCTGCAGCTATGATACCTAAAACCTCCAAAAGTCTGAATCCTTGCTAGAGCAGATAATACTTTTCACTGTGCTGTTCATTAATGTTTGAATCATTAATCACTCAAAACACACAAAATACACACTTGTATGTTTTGACCACATAACATTAAGTTCTCTGAACCTAATTAAATACAATAGATAATCAATGCAGAAATTTCTTTTAATCATACTCAAATGATCACATGTAACTTTTACACAAAAGCAAAGTGCAAATTTAAAGCAACATAGCAATTTGCTAGCCTGCTATGAAGTTATGAATGAGGATGGAGAGTATCTTACCTTCTGTCACGACACTGGGGAACCACACAGACCACAGCTGTGCAATGAAGAAAGGTGACCAACAGAGAACATATGCAACAACTGTTACCACTGTCATTTTTACAGTCTTGATCATAGCCTTTGAAATACAGTTCACACTGCTTGCTCGGGATGGCAGGACTTGCTTCTGATTTGTTACTTCGTATTCATTCTGGTTTTTGACATACATATTTCTTTTGATTTTTCTGCAAATCTTAACCTGGCACGTGATGAGGATGGCTGAGGGAACGAAGAATATAACTACAAAAATCCAAGTCACATATGCCCTTGGGCCCCATGGCTGAATAAACTCACCCCAACATTCAAAGACACCTGGAGATATTTCAGTCTTAGAAAAGATAAATACCTGTGGTAGGCTAAGAATCAGTGATATAGACCAGCTGGTGCAAATGGGGATGTTCCAGAGAGCTCTCTTCTTTTGGAAAGTGACCATAGGGTAGCAAACTGCTTGATATCTGTCCACTGTCATGACCACTATCATATAAGTAGAGGCAAACATGCCGAGTAATTGTAGATACTTGATACTTCTGCACAAGAAATCTGGCCCTATGAAAACTTCTGTAATATCCCATATGAGTTGAGGCAGCACTTGAAAAAAGGCTACCACCAAGTCAGCGATACTGAGGTGAAGCATGAACACATACATCCTAGAGATCTTCCTTCTTCTTCGCCACAGCACCAGTATGAGAATAAAATTGCCCACAGACGCTGTCAAAAATATGACCCCCAGTACAGCAATCTCTACTTGAGCTAATTGCTCATCTCTTTCTGGTCTTCCAACAGGATCTGACTGGTTTGTCAAACTCAGGAATTTGTGAGGAGAAGGACTCTCGGTCTGATGTATGTTATCCTGCATAGGAAATGAAAAATTCTTCATAGTGCACAGCAGCCACTTAAAGTAGCTGCTACTTGCAACTCAGGCTGACAGCTGTAAAGCACTGGCTAGCAAACAGACCAGCCTGGGTTCAGGTTTCAGTATATCTTCAAGCAAATATCCTCCTGCTTGTGCGAACTACAGCAGTGGGACCTGGATCTTGATAAAATTCTGCCTCTTGCTGGCATGCAAAAAGGCTTTATATAGGCTCCCAGCAGACAGAGCCTTATGTAACTGCAGAGCCCTTGGGTAGGCTGCAGGGAACACAGCCAAAGGCAGACCGAGCCACACAATTGGGGGAAATATATAAATAAAAGGCAAACTTCAGAGGCTCAACGTAATTCAATTACTCACTTCAGTCGAAGACCGAACTTGTAAATAGCTGTGGCCAAAATCGTACTTAAATGATCCTACTCGGGAGAGTTCTTGCAAATATTTTTTATGCAAACCAGAAGCGCACGCTTCGGACGAAGTGAGAGGAATGTTTATACGTAGATGGAAAGTTGGGCCCTGAGCTCAGGCGCATCATAACTGCAATTCTCTAGGCTCCTGGGGCACGACCACATCCTAAATGCAGCAGGGACAAAGAAATGCAATTTTCCATCACTGCCACTTTTTTTTTTTTTCCCCTTCTCTTTTCTGGAGTTACCTGATTAAAAAAAACAAACAAACAAACAAACAAACAAACAAAAAAAAAAAAGGTAAATAAATAAATATTTGACCTGCCCTAAAAATAATGTTTTTATTTCAAGACGGGGTCAAGGCTTAGAGGTTTTTTCTCAGCAAAATGAAAAATAACACATGTGAAATAAATTATTTTTAATGGGATTGTGAGTCTACTGAGGATTTAATAGAAAAATAAGTGAAAATTCAATGGGAAATCCAACTGAAGAAAAGGTCTTTACAACAAAACAATTTTCAAGTGTCTCTATTCTACTATAGTGCTAAAGGCTGGGAGGTCATTTTTCAGTATTTAATAATTTTTATTTTTGTGGAGTAAGTTGTATCATGACCACAAGAATTTCCATGGGTTTTGACCTTCTCTATGACTTTTGCGTGTTCTTAGTGGCAGATAAAAACAGCGATTTTGATTTAATTTCATTTCTTCTCCCTCAGTCTGCCCCTTTAATCACAAAAGAGAGATTTAATAAAATGAATTAATCTAATATGAAAGATAACACATATTTGTATGCAATCTTCTTTGAAGCTACAGCACTCATATCCTTTTGTTTACAGTTGGGAGACTGGCAATTTGAAGTCTTCCTGAGGAGGAAACTGGTAAGGTTAAAAGTACGTCCATGCTGCATGTACATGTATAGTACACAATACTGCACCTACACTGATTAATCACTGTGATCACGACTATGTTACAAAACCAGCTCAGGAATCTCACAAACAGACTACCATCTCTTTAGCACTAAATGTATCAACAGACAGGAGAAAGGCAAATTCATAAACAGGATGCTGAAGTAGACTACAATGGTTTATAAAATCAGCATGATCTCTTTTCTCTCCTTCTTTCCCCTTCAATCCCATTGTGGGACTGATATTAATACCTCGTCCTAGTTTCAGCTGGGATAGAGTTAATTTTCTTCTTCTTAGTAGCTGGTGCAGTGTTGCGTTGTGGCTTTAGTCTGGGAACAATGCTGATAACACACCAATGTTTTAGTTGCTTCACAGTAGCACTTACCTCAGTCAAGGACTTTTCAGTCTCTCATGCTCTTCCAGTGAGGAGGGGCACAAGAAGCTGGGAGGAAGCAGAGACAGGACACCTGACTCAAACAGGCCAAAGGGTATTCCATACCACAGCTCGTCATGCCCAGTATATAAACTGGGAGAAGCTGGTTGGGAGCTTCTGATCACTGCTCAGGAATGAGCTGGGTATCAGTCAGTGGGTGGTGAGCAATTGTATTGTGCATCACTTATTGATTTTCTTTTCAGGGGGGGTATTCCTCTCTCTTTCTCCCTCCTCCTCTATAATTATTAATATTATTGCTGTTGTTGTTGTTGATGATGTTATTATTATTGTTGTCATCATCATCATTACTATATTTAATTATTAAACTGTTCTTATCTCAACCCCCAGGTTTTTACCTTTTTTCTGATTCTTCTCATCCCACCAGGGTGGGGAGTGGGGCATGAGTAAGCTGCTGCATGGTACTTAGTTGCCACCTATGGTTAAACCATGACAACCTCAAGCAAGGGTAAGACTATGAGAACAGATCACAGAGAAACTGAACAATCTCAGCAAACCTTGCTACTGACAGCAGCTGTAAGAATCCATAATCCAGATTTGGCTGAACACTGCTGCAGCTGCCTGAGTTTACAACAGCTTTTCTCTAATACCATGTTGCAAAGAGTACGAATCACAACAAATTAACGTAGTATACCAGATAATTTTTTTCCTAAATGGAAGCCTATTTGTAGAAAATCTTGGTTCCCAAGGTTGTTTCCTTTTAGTTTTCCCCCCACTTCAGAATCTATCTATCTCAATTAGGGGGAAACAGCATGTCAAGACCATAAGGAAACAAACGGGTTTGCCTTTACCCTCACACTCCCTTCCCAGCAAATTGAAGAAGAGTAACTGAATTGGCCCCAGGCCACTAACCCCTGGAAACTCTGCTGATAGCAGACACTGAGCTGTAGAACAGGCTGGCTTATCTCCAGTTCTCTCTTCAGATGGAGAAAAAATTTTGGGTGTGTGCTCCAAAATTACCTTGACCATCCTCACTCCATGAGTTAACAAAAAGCCGGGCAGGATCTTTACTCTTCTAGCAGAATACGGAGTAAACATGCACACCTAGGCAGAGCTAGGGCTACGTGGGTTGAAACAGGAACATGTTGAATACAAAACTAAGCCCAGGCTCAGGCATTGAAGATAAAAACAAATTTAAGTTTCATGATCTGAAAGATGATCAAGGAATTATACGTAAAAAGACCAGAATGTGCAATACAAGTCACCTCTGGGATAACTAACAGAAGACTAACAGAATGTAGTACCAGAAGCATGTATTTGTACAATTTTCACAATACATAATGTATGGTAGACATATATTTCAGGGAAAGGTGTTTGTCACTTAACCTAAAACAATTCAACAAGAGCCCTGAGAACATACAGCTCTTTCAAGGCCTGCACACATACACAGCACACAGTGTCCGGACAGCAGACATGCTATAATAGGTATCAGACCCAGCATGTGGATACAGGTTAAAGGGCAAGCACACTGTGCAACAAGAAGACTTTGCCATGTTTATAAAAAGGGAGGTGGCCCTCTTTGTATAAATTGTTCTAGTGATGTAAGACTATGCTCCATCTTGCATATAATCAGTTCAATGTAACTTAATATTTTCATAACTTTGTAATTGTGCCCTTTCCATCTTTTTCATCCGCACTAGCAGACATTCAGGATAATGTCATATTGAAATTTAATCCACTCTGGGACTATAACTTGCTGAGAAAATTAAAAAAGGATAACAGATGAAAATATTTAAGTCCCCTTAGCTGTTCTTTTACTCCAATAGCATCCTTCTCCTGCTGCCTAGCTTTGCTTCATTCCAAACCACATCTGTCCAAGTTAAATTTTTTTCCTAAATTATTTATGTTCAGTAGTGTGGGAAGGCACATTTTAATTAACTTCTGCTGAAATCTAATGTTTCTTGGCTAGCTAGTAGGGAGAGATTCAGCTCACAGATTAAGACTTAAATTTAGATGTCTGCTTAGAATTACAGAATCATACAGCTGCTCAAGAAAGGGACAACACTGAATTCATACAATCGTAGAATCATAAAGTATTTTGGGTGGGAAAGGACTTTAAGATCAACTAGTTCCAACCCCCTGCCATGGGCAGGGACCCCTTCTACTAGACCATGTTGTTCAAACCCCTGTCCAACCTGGCCTTGAGACCAGTTTACTTAGAGTTTGTCCAGTCAGGTCTCGAAAACCTCCAAGACCGTAGACCCCAAATCCTCCCTGGGTAACCAGTTGCAAATGCTTAATTATTCTTTTTAGGAAAAAGTTTTCCTTAGATGTCACCAGACCTGCCCCTGATTCTGACCATCTTCTCTTGTTCTCCCATGACCTCAGTAAGAGCATGGCTGGCACCTCTTGCCGGCCTGTCCATAGGTACTGGGGGGCACTGTTAGGGCCCCTGAAGCCATCTGTCCTCCAGGCTGAACTAGCTGTATTGGAAGCCTTGCCAAGAATGTTGTATTTGAGGAGTTTTTGATCTTGAAGAAGACATGTCTCCTCTACTGAGCCTTGTTCTTAAAGCCTATGCTGACACCGGTGAATGTTAAGACAGAGATGATGTCCCAGCTTGTCCAGAGAAGATGATTGTTTGCTACACAAAATAAAAAGCTCCACAATGTGGGAAGGAGGAAGTACCCCCACAGATGGCATCTGTGCAGTGTGCTGGGATCCATCTAAAGTCTGTCCAATGAGAATTTGGTCATTTGCGGGTCATAGTAGTAGGGGACTCTACTTTGAAAGGCACAGAGGCATCCATCTGCCGGCCTGATCCAGTCTCGAGGGAGGTGTGTTGCCTGCCAGGGGCTCAGACCAGGGATGTTGCTGAGAGGCTGCCTGCTCTAGTAAGTCCTGCTGACTATTACCCCCTTCTAGTGGTCCATGTGGGTACTAGAGATATAGATAGCAGTAGCCTGGAGAACATTAAGAGGGACTACAGAGCCCTGGGAGAGGTGGTTAGGGGCTCTGGAGCTCAGTTTTTTCATCGATTCTCCAGGACAAAGGGGAGGACCTTAAAAAAGCTAGGCGCGTTTGGCAGGTTAATAAATGGTTAGAATGGTGGTGCCATAGTCAGGGGTTTGGCTATTTGGATCATGGGGCTCCATTTGGGAGGCCAGGTCTACTGGAGGCTGGTGGAGCTGGTCTGACAAAGAAGGGGAAGAGCTGTTTTGGTAGGAGGCTTGCCAGGCTGGTCAAGAAAGCTTTAAACTGGATGTGTTGGGGGAGGGGAGCATTGATCCATCCCAACACTCCTGGTCAGTTGCCAGCACCTGTAATAAGTGCTTGGAGCGAGGCAGAGGTGTTCCAGCTGCCCCAGCCATTAAGTCGGCTGCATTTGGAGCTTGGCTAAGGTGCCTCTATACAAACGCCCGTAGTAGGGGGAACAAGCAAGAGGAATTAGAGATGTGTGCAAGGCTACGGGAATATGATGTCATTGGTATCACAGAAACATGGTGGGATGGCTCCTATGAGTGGAATGTCGGAATGGAAGGTTACAGGCTGTTTAGAAAAGACAGGCCAGGCAGATGGGGAGGGGGCGTTGCTATCTATGTCAGTGATAGGCTAGAGAGTTTGGAACTCTGTCTGGGGATGGGTGATGAGGTAACAGAGTGTTTGTGGGTCAGGATCAAAGGGAAAACAGCAACAGGGGACATTACGGTGGGGATCTGTTACAGGCCGCCTGATCAAGAGGACTCTGTGGATGAAGCACTCTACATGCAGATAGGAGCAGCCTCACGCTCGCAGGCCCTTGTCCTCATGGGGGACTTCAACCATCCTGACATCTGTTGGAGGGATGGTACAGCCCGGCACAAGCAATCCAGGAGATTCCTAGATTGTGTGGAAGACAACTTCCTCTTTCAAGCAATAGAGCAGCCGACAAGGAGAGGTGCCATGCTTGACCTCGTGCTCACCAACAGGGAGGGACTGGTTGGAAATGTGACGCTCCAGGGCAGCCTTGGCTCTAGTGATCATGAGATGGTTGAGTTTGAGATCATCAGGACAGTGAGAAGAGCATGCAGCAAGCTCACTGCCCTGGACTTCAAGAAAGCAGACTTTGGCCTCTTCAGGAAACTCCTTAGTAAGGTTTCATGGGATACAGTCCTAGAGGGCAGGGGGGCCCAAGACTGCTGGTCGATATTCAAGGATCACCTGCTACGTGCTCAAGACTGTTGCATCCCAACTAGAAGAAAGTGCAGCAGGAGGGCCAGGAGACCTCCATGGATGGACAAGGAGCTGCTGAGGAAACTTAGAGGGAAAAAAGAAGCTTATAGAAGGTGGAAGCGAGGACAGGTGGCCTGGGAAGAATATAGGAGCATTGCCCAGGAAGCTAGGGACCAGGTTAGGAAAGCTAAGGCCCAGCTAGAATTAAGTTTGGCAAGGGATGTAAAAGATAACAGGAAAGGATTCTATAGATACGTAGCAAATAAAAGACAGACTAGGGACAATGTGAGCCCTCTCCGGAAGCTATCGGGAGAACTGGATTGGGAGAAGGCTGAGGTTCTTAATGACTTCTTTGCCTCCATCTTCACCAGCAAATGCTCTGACCACACCATGAAAGTCTTGGAAAGCAAATGCAGGGACTCTGAAAATGAAGACCTTAGGCCCACTGTAGGAGAGGATCAGGTTCGAGACCATCTTAAGAACCTGAACGTGCACAAGTCCATGGGACCTGATGAAATCCATCCACGGGTCCTGAAGGAGCTGGCGAATGAAGTTGCTAAACCACTGTCCATCATATTCGAAAAATCCTGGCAGTCAGGTGAAGTTCCTGATGACTGGAAGAAGGGCAATATAACCCCCATTTTCAAGAAGGGGAAGGTGGAAGACCCAGGGAACTACAGACCAGTCAGTCTCACCTCTGTGCCTGGCAAAATCTTGGAGCAGTTTCTCCTGGAAAACATGCTAAGGCACATGAAAAACAACGAGGTGGTTGGTGACAGCCAACATGGCTTCACTAAGGGGAAATCCTGCCTGACCAATCTGGTGGCCTTCTATGATGGAGCCATGGAACTGATGGACAGGGGCAGAGCAGTTGACGTCATCTACCTGGACTTGTGCAAAGCGTTCGACACTGTCCCGCATGCCATCCTTGTCTCTAAATTGGAGAGACATCAATTTGATAGATGGACCACTCGGTGGATAAAAAACTGGCTCGATGGCCGCACGCAAAGAGTTGTGGTAAATGGCTCGATATCCAGTTGGAAACCTGTAACGAGTGGTGTCCCTCAGGGATCGGTGTTGGGACTGGTCCTGTTCAACATCTTTGTCGGCAACATGGACAGTGGGATTGAGTGCGCCCTCAGCAAGTTTGCTGACGATACCAAGCTGTGTGGCTCAGTTGATACGCTGGAGGGAAGGGATGCCATCCAGAGGGACCTTGACACGCTTGTGAGGTGGGCCGATGCCAACCTTATGAAGTTTAACCAAGCCAAGTGTAAGGTCCTACACCTGGGTCGGGGCAATCCCAGGCACTGCTACAGGCTGGGCAGAGAAGAGATTCAGAGCAGCCCTGCAGAAAAGGACTTGGGGGTGTTGGTTGACGAGAAGCTTAACATGAGCCGGCAGTGTGTGCTTGCAGCCCAGAAAGCCAACCGTATCCTGGGCTGCATCAAAAGAAGCGTGACCAGCAGGTCGAAGGAGGTGATCCTGCCCCTCTACTCTGCTCTTGTGAGACCTCACTTGGAGTACTGCGTACAGTTCTGGTGTCCTCAACATAAAAAGGACATGGAGCTGTTGGAGCGAGTCCAGAGGAGGGCCACGAGGATGATAAGAGGGCTTGGAGCACCTCCCGTATGAAGACAGGCGGAGAGAGTTGGGGCTGTTCAGCCTGGAGAAGAGAAGGCTGTGTGGAGACCTCATAGCAGCCTTCCAGTATCTGAAGGGGGTCTACAAGGATGCTGGGGAGGGACTCTTCCTTAGGGACTGTAGTGGTAGGACAAGGGGTAATGGGTTCAAACTTAAACAGGGGAAGTTTAGATTAGATATAAGGAAGAAGTTCTTTACAGTGAGGGTGGTGAAGCACTGGAATGGGTTGCCCAGGGAGGTTGTGGATGCTCCATCCCTGGCGGTGTTCAAGGCCAGGTTGGACAGAGCCTTGGACCACGTGGTTTAGGGCAAGGTGTCCCTGCCCATGGCAGGGGGGTTGGAACTA
The DNA here is from genome assembly GCF_004027225.2 of Strigops habroptila. Lineage (NCBI taxonomy): Eukaryota > Metazoa > Chordata > Aves > Psittaciformes > Psittacidae > Strigops > Strigops habroptila. The sequence goes on from NC_044279.2 coordinate 30,219,894, forward strand.
GATGATCTTAAGGTCCTTTCCAACCCTTACGATTCTATGATTCTATGAGCTGTGGAGGCACAAGAAATCAAAGATAGCTGCGTAAAGGTCTTGAAGTATCAATTCCCCAAGCAGAATCTAAACCCCTGATTTAGCAATCCAGAACCCTGATTTAGGGATCCAAGCACCTTGACACTGTGTGTAAACTGCCTGGACTTAGCAAAGTAGGAAATGAAGGGGAGGGGGGGGAGGGTGTGTGTGTGAGGTGTGTGGAGAGAGAGGTAGCTAAACCCCAGGTCCCAATTCTAATCTAGAGTCTTAACTCTGAACAAGTACCATTACCCATTCAAAATGCAGAGCCCGTAACTCTAAAGGCACCTTACAACCATTCCTTCAAGGAAAAGGCTGGGATTTGCCCAGTTCTTTCAAATGGGGTGAGAAAATAGAGATTTCTGGGCAGGGAGAGCAGGAACAGGAACAAGGTAATCGACAATGTCTAGTATAACACTATTTTCAATGGAATATTTGCCCAGGTGATGCAAGAAAATGGGGTCAGTGCTGGTTTCAGACTGAGAAGGTTTAAATACACATTTCTAATTCCCCATGAGTATTTCCTTTTTACCAACTTATTGGCAAGGCAGAATGGAAAATGCTTTCTAGTCACCTAATTGAAACTAGGTGACTAGGCAGAAAGGAATGGAAGATTCATGGAACTAAGAAGAAACCCTGGAAAAAGGGATGTAGTTCTTTATCCCTGTGGCTAAGTGCTCCCATGGGAAGGGGAATGCCACAGTCTGGTGTTTGCTTCTATATATACATTTTATATCAAAAACTATTGTGTAATGAGAATAATCTGCGGAACCAAGACCAGAAGCTATGGCCACCTTTGTAGACGACTTCCTAATCATGAGGTGGGGAAGTCATATTTATTTTTGCACTTACCCTTCTGTTCCAGTGAACTTGCTTCTCTTGTTTGGAACAACACCAAGAGGAAAAACTCCATGGGAATAACTTGGGTCTCTCCAAATTATAGTTCTTAAGGCTGCCAGCACTGCCCAATGCGACACTGAAGATAGCCAGACTGGCCTGGAGTCTGTGCAGCCACAGCACCAGCACAGAGGGAAAGATCAGGTGGGATTTGTGTGACCTGTTATGGTTCTGGTATGGTACATGCATATCATAGTTTAATAGCAATGAAGTCTGTGCTTGTTATCAGTCCCATAAATGCACTACCCATCTATGCATAACAGGCAATGCAAAGCAGGTTTTTGTACAGCAATCCCAGACTGCTTTGTTAACTAACAGCACCTTGTGCATGCACAGAGAACAACTGCTTCATACATGGTGCAGACTGTAGCTCAAATCCTGCAAGCAGTCACATCAGCGTGGTGCTACAGCTAGGTGCACTGACATTTTGACATGTGGTTCGGTGTGGATGGACCCTTGGGGATTCCAACCCTTCTGCTACACTTCTTTTGGAAGATGTATCTGGGAGAGGAGTAGGGTAACAACCCAAAATATTCACCAGCTGCTAGGTGAACAGATTACACAATATTTAGTACAACAGTTTATAATATTCTATGAAAATGAGTTGCCTCCTTAGCAAATGTGTTACTTCTATACTATGTTCTAACATCGATGAGAATAAGGAGCAAAGCAGCCTAACTACTTCAGGTAATCAGACTGATGTAAGACAAAGATACTAAGCAGTTGCAATATAAATCTTACACTGCCTGCTTCAACTTGCAGTGAATGTTCATTCAAGTTGCAAATTAATTCTTTTGTATTCTGTCTCTGAAAAAAAGGAAATATTTTCCCACTTTTGTCTGCCATCTAGTGTTAAGAGGCACTTTGTGTTATGCGTTTACTGTGTTATGCATTTACAAAGCTTAAAATACTTGGGAGCACTACACAGCTTCCGCCTATGCCATACTATATTGATGAAAATAGGACACAGCATTTTGCATAAGGCTTTAATTGAAGATGTTAGATTTAAGCAGTTATCTCAGATACCATTATTAGCAGAATACTACCCTACCCCTGTATGTTAATTTGTCATAGCGCTTTGAAACACTTAGGGTTTTTTAGTTTGAGTCTGTTAGGTGACAGTGCTGTGTTTCCAGGATACCATCCATAATAAATACGGCAAATCAAAACAAAAACCCTGCCTGTACATACTGAAATACTACTCATATCATACCTCTGTATCTAATATACAGTGTAAATTTATGCAAACCCATTTTCTCAGAATTAATATCTCACCCCTGCAAGCTGTTCTATGCAGGTTTAATTCATCTAAGCTGAAGTCACTGAACTCTGCAACTGGAATAGCAATAACATGTAAGACTTAATTTTGTAAAGAGTTCCAAAATTAATTTATTTCAGTGTATTTGTGCCAGCTTTTATAGTGAAATAGAGTATAAGAAGAAAATAGAAAATTTTCATATTTCATGGATCAAGAGAGAGAACCCTAGAAAGACAAAATTTGGAACAATTATTTCTGGTAAATATCCAATTTTTTTCAAACTGCCTCATAATGCATTATGACTCTCTCTCCAAGTAGCAGTTCAAGACAAACATATAAATGTGGATGTGAGAAACAATTAATGACATTTGTAAGTATAGCATACATATAAATGAACACAGTTAACTCACTTGTAGTATGGACATAACAGTAGTTTGATATAACATGACAAAAATCACGTACATCAAAGAATTCTCATTAAAGTACGAAGACTTACCACAGTTTTTGATCTGTAACTTGATTTACAAAAGTTTGCATCTTACCTGCAAAAGCATGTATGAACGTGAAGAAAGCCTTTGATTTTTTTAATCAAGTTACAATGATGGCACTCATTAAAATCAATTTACTTTCAGTGTTGTCCTAAACTGGAAACTACCATGTTTTAAGACACCACTCGGACAGAGCTTGAGTGCTTGGTATGCAACCTAATAGAGATCAGCAAAAAAACCCATCAATAATCACAATAAATTCTTGCTTGAGAATTCCCATAGAAAGTATTGAAACAAAAGCATTTTTAAAACAGTTTATGTACATCCTATTAAAATTAAAATTAATATATCTCAAAATGTGATAAATGGGATCATTTCCATACTATGTGAAAATTACTGTAACTGGAGTTAGCCACCCTCTGAAATCTGCGGGTGGGTTCATCTCTGAAAGTAGGTGTTTAGTCAAATGGGATGAATCAACTCACCTTTAACTATTAAGAGAACTTATAAAATTAGCTTAATTGAAGTATCTATCTTTTCTTCTCAATGTCATGGCTGCAGTAAAGAGAAGGCTAAATTGGCAAAATATTTGAGAAGGTGTGGATGCAGAATTTGTGCCTGGGAATACATAAATTTATCTCTTTTATGAGTGTTTTTTAGTTATTTCAGAGAGTTGTGTGGTTGTTTTGAGAAGCTGATGATCATGAGCCTTGGAACATGTCAGATCAGACAGGACTGTTCATCCTTGGGGAAAGCCATGCGACAAGAATGCACTGGGTTCTAATTAGACCTGACATGTGAAATCCTTCAATCTTTTCTTCAGCAAAGGTATGAATCTACCACATACCATTGTACATATCCCAGTGGCAAGACGAAGGCCTTGGCAGACATAGAAGAGAATATTACAATGACATTGTGGGAGAAAGTGTGACTGTTTAGGAAGGAGCTATTTGAAGCTAAAAGGGATCAGTTGCCACGCACCTCCAGTAGTTATTTGCCAATCAAAGAGAGGCAGGATGTGCCCTGGCACCATGAAGCTTAACTTGACCAAACTTCTTCCTCACTGAACTTGTAGATCTTGTTTTGCCTAACCCTTTGTTGTTGTAAAAATGCAAGTTACCCTGTTTAAAGCCATCTCAGACCATGGCTTCAGATGGGCCACTGCTGCTTACGTCATCTCGTGAGATCCAATTCAGCTCACCACATTGGCAAGCAAACAAGAGCCCTGAGGCTTGCACAAGGGCGGACACAGCTGGGGAAGCTGCTTAAGCTAACACTGTTAGCACAGTCTAAAACATATCAGCACAGTGTTGCTCTCATAACACTAAGTGGCCTTTTCCTGAAGAAATTCATACAACAGTGGGAAGCAAAACCTCTCTGCTTAGCCACATCTGGCACTTAGGGCAGATGCCACTACTGTTTGAGCTATTTAGTTTAAAATTACGCTTAACCATATACAAAATAAAGAATAGCACAAAAGTCTTAAAAACAGTTGCCAGATGTGTAGTCACATTCAGACAGGATCGGTGGACCATACCTACAGAACAGGCTACTGTAATCCAGAAAGCACCAACTCTGAAAGCATTTAGGAGGAAACAGAGGAGCAACTTGGGTGTGAACCACCATGATCCTGTGCAAAAGGATCCTAGACAATACGTGGCGTGTGAGCCATTTGAGTACTTCACTGAGGAAGTGATACTGGAATATTGCCTTTAAGTCTTCCCTTGATACCCTCTTAAGAGTGCAAAAATTTCATTGCGTTGCGTCTGTGTGACAAGATTGTGGTAGCAGGGGAGGTCAGGAGGGGGTACAGGGATGGCTTCTGTGAGAAGACACCAGAAGCTGCCCCTATGTTGGAAGGAGTGAAGGAGCGAGTTCCAACCAGCTCTAAGATGAACTCACTGCTGGCCAAAGCCAAGCCCAACAGTGGCACTGATGGGCTTGGCTTTTATGATAATGTCCCTAACATAGTTAGGAAGGGGGGGAAAAACTGCAGTGCAACAGCAGCTGTAGAGAGAAGTGAGAATTTGTGAGACAAACAGCCCTGCAGACACCCAGGTCAGTGCAGCAGGAGGGCAGGAGGTGCCCCAGGCATGGGAGCAGAGATTCCCCTGCAGCCCGTGGTGCAGCCCATGGTGAGGCAGGCTGCGGTCCTGCAGCCCATGGAGGTCCATGGTGGAGCAGATCTCTACCTGCAGCACATGGAGGACCCCAGACCGGAGCAGGGGGATGCCCGAAGGAGGCTGTGACCCCGTGGGAAGCCCACGCTGCAGCAGGCTCCTCGTAGGAGCTGTGGCCCTGTGGAGAAAGGAGCCTGCACTGGAGCAGGTTTGCTGCAGGACTGGTGACCCTGTGCAAGACCCACACTGGAGCGGACTGTTCCTGAAGGGCTGCACCCATGAAAGGGACCCACGCTGGAGTGGTTCATGAAGAACTGTAGCCCATGGGAAGGACTCACGTTGAAGTTCATGGAGGACTGCCTGCTGTGAGAGGGACCCCACACTGGAGCAGGGAGAGTGTGAGGAGGCCTCCCCTGAGGAGGAAGGAGCGGCAGAGACAACGTGTCATGAACTCCCCACAACCCCCATTTTCTGTCCTCCTGCGCTGCTGTGGGGGAAGGAGGTAGAGAATTAAAGTTGAGCCTGGGAAGAAGGGAGGGGTGGAGGAAAAGTGTTTTAAGATTTGGTTTTATTTCTTACTATCCTACTGCATTATTAATTGGCAATAAATTTTAATCTCCCTAAGCTGTGTTTAGTTTTGCCGATGATGGTACTTGGTATGTGACCTCTCCCTGTCCTCACCTCCATACATGAGCGTCTCATTATTTCCTCCCCCTCTCCTACTGGTGGAGGGGCAGTGATAGAGCTGCTCGGTGGGCACCTGGCCAGGGCCAACCCACCACGCTGACAGGAGGCAAAAAAAGAACTACAAATTGTTCAGTTAATATTCATAAAGTATTTATGAGCTGAAGAATGCCTTGCATTGGAAGATGCACAAAGTTCAATCTGTCCAATTTATAAAAAAACTGTGATAACAATTACAACATGCAATGGATATAGATCTCCCTATGAGAAAGAAAATTACCAGGTAAGAGAATTAATTTCACTTTTTAATTTGTGAGGAAGAACAGAAGCAGATGACAGGGATGTGAAAGCACAAGGGAAACATCCCCCCCTCCCATCGCTCAGTGCCGGCGTTCAGCAGCCCCCGCGGCAGCGCATCCACCGCCTTTTGCCACCAGCACTGTTAAATTTAGTCGACTCGGTGCAAGCTGTGTTCCAGCCAGGGAAGCTGCTGCTCTCAGGGCTGGCTGGGCAATACCAACGTGCCCCAGCCCTGCCACACCCACGGAAAAAGCCGTATTTATGATCCTTCTCCGAGCATTAACCGGGCAGCGCGGGGGTACATGGTCGCAGCGCCCGCACCAGGCAGCCGGAGCGGAGCCAGGCCGGCTCGGGGACCCCGATCCCCTCCTCCCCGCAGCCCCCTCAGTCGCAGCGCCTCCCACCGGGTGGCGGCGCCGCTGCTACCGAGCGGTCATGGACAGCGGCCGCTGCCCGCGGTCGCGCTGAGGCGAGGAGAGACCCGCCCCGCGCAGCGCAGCACCACCCCGCCCCGGCAGGCTGCACCCCGCACGCAGGCGCGGTTGCCCCCGGCGCCCTCGTCCCGCGTCTCGGCTCCGCCCCGCGTCCTCCCCGCCCCGGCGCGCCTCAGCTGCTTCCGGCGTGCCGGCGCGGCGCAGGCGCAGTAGCGCGGCGCAGCCTGGTGCCGCTGTCACGGTGTGGGTCCCGCCGTCCTCTCCGCCGGGGTGGCACCGTGCGGGCCCTGCCCGTGAGGGCGGCAGGCCTTGCCCGGCGCTCGCCGGCGGCAGCGGGGGCAGGCGGGAGCCGCCGCCCTGCAGGTATCCGCCGCCGCCGCCGCCGCCGCCGCCGCCGGGGTGGGCCGCGTCGTCCTAGGGGGGCGTAGTGCTGGGGGTTGGGGGGGCTGAAGAGGGTGAGCGCGTGCCAGGCACGCGGGAGTCGCATGCGTGACGCAGGGTGGGTGTGGACGCGTGACGTGTGGCGCCGCCGCCGGGCGGGCCGGGGCCGGGTCCGGGTCCGGGTCGGGCCGTGCCGTACCGTGCCGTGCCGGGACTCGGCGCTTGTTTACGGGGCCGCTCTCGAAACCATTTCCGCGAAATAGCGCAAGGCAGGAACAGAACGAGCTCCCCCTCCCGCGGCGGGAGGCGCCCGCTGCACATATAGCGCTGTGCTCGCCGCCGCGGCCCGGAGCGGCGGCGGCGGCGGTGACCCAGGCGGAGGGCTCGCCCGTGGGGTACCGGCACGGCGCAGGCTCGGGCAGCCGCTGAGGAAGGCGTAAGTAGCGACGCTGCTGCCCGCGTCCGTGTCGCCTCTGCTGTTACCGTGGCGTCGGCCTGGGCAGGTGTCGGCCTGCCCGACGTCCTCCAGCACCGGGAGCAGGGGAAGCCTGAGCTTGTCGTTCAGGCAGGTAATGGCCTTGCCTCTGCGGATTCAGCACAGCTCTGGGTACTGTGTGAAACTCTGATCCGCCCCAGGAACGGCTTTCCTTGTAGAGCTAGGGTCATACACTGCCCTTAGATGGGAGCATGTGGTTGAACTCGACAGTGAAGGCATTGGTGTCCTTTCTCCCCTGGGAGGAATTGTGCAAAGGGGTGGTAACATAATGATAGTTTCATTTGGAATTTGGTCTCTGCACATGATGATCTGGTAAAGAGATACAAAATTCTCTTTATTGGAAAGGCTGGCAAGCAGTTGCCCTGTGTCACTACATACTTAGGGCAGGTGTTGCATATTGCTCAAGATGGACTTAAACCTGCCTTTAAGGAATAACACATTGAAATTGTGAGCTGACGTTGCCAAATGACCTGAGCAACAGATATCCTTGTGAGATTACTTGATGTGAATGTTTATCTGTTTTTGCTTAAAGAATAAGTACGCTTTATCTGCCTTAAGCTACTCTGTGATTTTAGTTTAACTTATTACTGGTTTAGAGTTTCCATTGTTGTTTTGTTTTCTTTTTCAGATAATACTGTGAGATACAAGACTATTGAAATACGTTTTCTGGAATGAAATAGACCAGCAACTTAGGACAGGTGTAGTTATTTATAAGTAATGACAGTTCACTTATTTTTAGATGCATATTTGTTTGTTTTGATTAACCCCAAAAGCCTTTGGTGGAAGCAAAGAAACAAATACCTGTATTTGTATAGGCCTAAAGTCTGCTGGAGGATAAATCATGCCATTCACCTGAGGGTTTTTCATACAAGTGAGCCTCAGTGTAAATGGGTCAGAAGCAAGACACTTTGGTATAACAAATACATTTGCAGCCATGACTTTTTATACTTCAGAGTTGCTAAGCTCTTGACTTCTTCTTCCAAAGGACTTACAAAAGTGAACAGTCACATGTCACGAATTAAGAATACTCTAGAATCTGTTTCAAAGGCAGTGTCTGGCACTCACAGTGAACTGGTTTCACGGATAGCCCGATTGAAGTCACACTCAGGTACTCTGGGAAAAGCAAAGAAAAGTAATGGAGATGCAAATCTAGAAAATGATAAACAAGTCGCAGATGCCAGAACTCAGGAGGATTGCAACAGAGGCCCAGCTGCAGGGAAATCCAGTTGTGCAAGTGGAAACTTGGAGCCTATGTTAGTAAGTTCAAGTGGCGCTTGCCGAGATACCCCGGAAGATTCAGCGTCTACTAAAAGCCACCTTTTTCATATAAGTTACTTTTCTACAAGTTTTGGAGAGACTTATAACTTCATAGCTGATCATATCAACTGGTACTTTAATAATAAGCCTGTTATGGATCAAGAGAGAAAAAGGAATGCTTTATTACAGGACTCTCAGAGTGAGGAGAGGAGTAAGCTTGATTCATCAGAAGATACTGTAGTGAATGAAGAAAGGATGGTGGATTCAGCAGCTACTTTAGCTCCTGAAGCAGAGACTCTGGGTGCTGAAAAGCCAAGTACTGCTCTTCCAGTTTCCACTAAAAAAACTATTGCAAACTTTCTTTCGTATCCCAGTAACAGTGTACAAGCTTTTGTAGACAGTTACATTGGCGGGTTGGTTCCTAAGTTAAGATCCGACTCAAAAGCACTTTCACAAGAAAAGACTAAACAGGCAGAACAAGAAGTGTGTGAGAAGGGTGAGGAGGACAAAGCGAAAGAGGTTAAGGCTGCAGAAGAGAAGGAAAAGCATCTATCTCTTCAGAGAGAAAAGGCAAGTCTTTGTTTAATGTGTTTTCTTTATATATTATTGCTATGTATATTTTACACAAGTGTATGTATACACTCTGAACATACATGTATATGTGTGTCTATATGTAAACTTACATGTACACACACATGTAGTTACATAAATAAGTATATACCCATGTAGGTACGTATATATGTATATTTATGTGTAGGTACATATAAGTACATAATATTTATATAAATATGTATGTATATACACATAAAAACTATATAAACATACTGCTGTATATACATAAAAATTATGAATATACATACTGCAGTTATATGCATATACATACTTAAGTATATATGCGTATGTATACATGTATAAAAATGTATATATACATGCATACAAAAGTGTTTATAAAGTCTACATATATATAAAAATACATGTGTGTATATTATATGCATGTATTTAGCTCATATATATGTAAAGAGAGAATACATAAATATAAAAAAGCTTAGTTGCTTTCATTTGTTGTAGTTACATTTCTTAGACTCCTTCATGGTTCAAATACTGTGATTTCAGAGTTGTCCTGAAAATACATCTGAGTACATGCTGACACGTGTGTGTTTGGTGTATTGTTGCTGTGAACTACCTTTGTTTATTTTTCTACTAAACAAAGAACCAAAAGGTTGCCTGTTTATGTTTAAGCAATGCTTTCTTGGAGTCTGTGGCAGATTTCTGGTACAACATGCTGTCCGCTACTTCTGAGAAATCTTAAAATAGCAGTTTGGAATTAGTCTTGACAAAGTTTACACATTTCTTAGAGTAGTTTCGTGTTATTTGTATAGCTTTATCTTTTTTTAGATTATTGCAAGAGTGAGTATTGATAACAGGACTCGAGCTCTAGTGCAAGCCCTACGAAGATCCTCTAATCGAAGAGTCTGTATCAGCAGGGTTGAAGAACTGACCTATCACCTTCTAGAATTTCCAGAGAGCAGAGGAGTTGCAATTAAGGTACATACAGTCTTTATGCTTAGACGAAAAATAAATAGTTGATAGTCGATTAACACAAAATAGCATGAAACTTTCTTCTGTACATTTGTGGGCTAGTCATATATTCTATTTGTAAGAGATTACAATGTGAATGTCTCTTGCTATAGCTATTTTTTTAGCTGGTTGAAGCAGATTTGTATGCAAACTCTCAGCAGTTTAGCTAACGGTCTCCAGATTGCAATGTTTAATTTAGAAGCATACAGCACTGTCATGTGGATAGATAGTATAGCTTATTCAAGTGGTAGGCGAAGGTCGTACACTGTGTCCTCTGACGCAGTTGGCCAGATGGGAGTGTACAGTACAGTTGATCAGTTGATCTGCATATGCCCAGCAGTTTTTATGCTTATTTGCATGCTTCCTTTGAAGACAGGTGACAGTGGTGGAGTGTAAGCATCAAATAAGTTCATGTAATCTAGTCCTGCTCCTTCTCTTTCCTGCAGTGAGAGGACGGGAGGTGGGTGGTAGACTATTCTAGCCATATGAGCCAAATCACAGCATTTGTCAGTCTCATGCCTTTTTCCACAAGATGTGGCAGATGTGTGACAGGGATTGTGGAATTTCTGGAAGGTAGATTTTTGGGTATGGAGCGCAGGCCAGATGAATCATCCAGGCAGGGTACAGGTCAGACATCCACATGGATACATGTGAATTACTTTATTATGAAAGAGTACATTCACTACTCCCATTTTGATTATAATACTCTATATCTTTGTGATAATAATTGTACATTTAAAAACTACTGTGAGGAAGAGTTTTAATTTTTGTTTTCTTTGATATTAATGTACTTGGAAGGCATTTCCTGTTTTGAAGCAGTGTGATACTTATTCAGCAAAATCTGTGCCTTTAGCTATACTTGGTCCATACTTGAGTTTGTATTTGGCCAATGTGACATTAAAGTCAGTAAAACTAAACTGCTGGTAAATACAGCCTTTCTAGAGATTCAGAAGATTTCCTTTTCACCTTGATTGTTTAATTCTGATAGGTAGGTAGTTTAGCAGTGAGGCATGTATGATGTAAGATTGGAATCCTTTCTTTCCCTTGTTAGAAAGAGAGATGGGTAAATACAGGTTTAAAGAAGTTTTCTTCTGAGCTTAACTAATATTTTACTTTTATACTGAAATGCCAAACTAGTAAATTTAAGCATGGATTCCTTTGGTATAAATATATAGTTAGAATGAAATGTCTTTGTATTTATCAATAGGAAAAAATAATCCCATGCCTACTGAGACTGAGACAGGCAAATGACGAAAGTCTTCAGGCTGCTGTTAGAGAGACTTTAGCTATAATTGGATATACAGACCCTGTGAAAGGCTGGGGAATTCGAATCCTCACTATTGATGGAGGAGGAACAAGGTAAAACCTCTCTCTTTTGTATATTTATAGCCTTTTTCATACTGTAACTGGAAATAAAATTGCAGTTTCTCTTTAAGTTTGTGCCTAAAGATGCCATTTATGATTTACAGTTCTGTTTACATTTGACTATTCAAGTGATAGGTAGTATTTTTGTTTTCATCTGTGCTTGAACTTCCACGCATTAGTAGTCCTGTGATGTTGAAATTGCTTGCCCTTTTAAAGCTGGCTACATACTTTAGTGCTTGGATTGGCTCTTTCTCCTTTTGGAAGTAAATTAAATGGTTATTTGAGTTAGTCTTCACAAGTCTAATCTCAGAAATACAAAATCTAGCATGGAATGCTAGAAGTACTTTATACTCTTGTGATCGTGTTGTCTTGTACTTTTGTGGAGGGTGTCCGCCTTAGCAGAGCTGGTCTCGTATGAAAGAATGAATAGGCTTGTGGTGAAAGCTATTCTATTCATGCTGTCCATTTATTTTTCTTTAATTTATGCACCACATGTCCTTAGTTATGTGTGCTCTAGTTCTGCATGAACTTATGCACCTACCAACAATTTTTTAAGAGTAGTAGCAGAAGCCTGTTCATTAAATTTGAAGTCTGAGGTTTACTAAAAGCTGTGTTTGTTTTCAGGCACATTTGAAGAAATCCTGTCAAATATTTACTAATTCACAAATATTGATTGGTAGGAAGCAAAGTTATAAAGTCATTGCAGAAATAGCTTCACAAGCTTTTTGTTTCTCCATAGTATTTCTTTATTTCATCAAAATCAGTTGTATTCAGTAAAGAGTAAGTGTATGTCACAACTTTTGGAAACAAAAATGTTGAAGTTCATGGTAAACCATAAAGAGATTACAAAGTAGGAAGAAGGATGCTTCACAGATAGTGTATGATGCCTATATGTATAAATACGGTGTTTTAATTTTTCTGTTAGGTTTGTGGGGGAGTGACATTATAAGACACCTCATCTTTAGAAAGCAGTACCTACATTTATAATGCTAAATGAAACAAGTCCAGATAGTGAGCCTGAATACCAGCTGTTATGCTGCTTAATTGGTCTTGTTCAGCTGGTTATAATTTTGGACCGGGTTGACTACAGCTCTTCAGCACTAGCCAGGACAGATTGGGGGCAGCATGCAGGAGGTGCCATTCTCAGCAGAATGTGTTGGTAAGATGGTACTTGGTTTGGTGCTCCTTTTGCCATATGCAGTTTTCTAGCTGTAGCCCAGCAGAGTTAGCACCTCTGCATGCCAGATACTCTGTTTCATGCTGCAGAAACACAAGTCTGGTGGTCTGGAATTCATCTCTCACATGGTTTCAGATACATAGAATTGAGGCAAAAAAAACTATAGACAGAAAACACTACACGCCAGGGGGCATTATATAGCCTTGTTAAGACCAAACTTTAAGTGCTGTGTGGTGTGGATGCAGCTAAAATCTATCCTGAGTCTACATCCACAGATGATCATCCTTGAGCCTTGGCTACAAAACAGTATGGCAACAAAACAATATGGCTGTAGCTGTTGAGTACTATTTTTGGTATGCCTGAGTATGTCAATCGTATTTAGTTTTCATCATTCCACTTTGCTACTCCTTCATTCCCTGAAATATTCAGGATTCTTACTGTTGCACTTATTCAGTTATAATTGTTACAGTTAAGCAAAGGTAGGCTTAATCAGTGCTATGTAAGATAAAACTTAATTATCTTAAAACTTAATATTATATGTGAGGAGGTTTTTTGTGTTTCAGGGGTTTAGTTGCACTTCAGACTCTACGGAAACTAGAAGAACTAACTGGAAAGCCGGTTCATCAACTTTTTGACTACATCTGTGGTGTAAGCACAGGTAATTGTTGAGTCACAAGTTGGAATTTTGCTATCAATATAGTAAAATAACATCTGAGAATAAATGTAGATTTTGCAGAACTTGCCAGTTTCTGACTTTGAGTGTAAGCTGGGAAAGTATAGGTGTGATTTCTAAAGTTTTTCCTTTCTCTTCTGAGTAAGAACTTTAGGTGATACATCGTACATTTGGCATATTTTCAATGAGTGTGAAACCTCATATTCTGCACACAGATACAAATATCTTAGATGTTTATGGGGCTTTACCGGCAACTAAGGTACTGTGCCTCAGATACTGTGCCAGTGGTGTTTCCTATCTTTATTAATGGCCTGCACAGTGGGACAGAGTGTGCCTGTAGCAAGATCTTGGGTGATGTGAATTAGAGGAAGTGGTCAGTACAGTGGTGCCCTCTCTTCAGATTGGCCTGTACAGGCTGGAGAAAAGGCTTGACAGGAACCACCTAAGGTTCAATAAATCCAGGTACGAAGTCCTCCATGTGAGGTGGGCTGACTGACTAGAAACCAGCTTTGTAGAAAAAGGCCAGGTCTTGTTGGAACAAGTCAAACATGAGTCATCAGTGTACTCCCGCAGCAAAGAAAGGTGACTACATATTGGCTTGTATGTACAAGAACATACCCAACAGATTAAGGGTCTTTGGCCACTATGTGTATTTATGGGTTCCTCGGTAAACTCTTAATTTGTTGGGTGTGTTCTTGTACATACTGAGTCTAGCAGAGGGCCAAGTAGATGGTCAGGGGGCTGGCGGTCATGACGTAAAGGGAGAGAGTGAAAAAAACAGGTTTATTCAGCCTTGAGAAGAGAAGGCTAAGGAGGGACCTTACTGCTGTTTGAACTAATGGGAAAATACAGGGATAATGGACCTGGATTCTTCTTGAAGGTGCACAGTGATAGGAGAAAAGCCATCAGGCAAGTTGGAATATGCGAAATTACAATTAGGTATAAGGTATCATGCTTTCCTTGCAGTGGTGGTCAGTCTGAACACCACTGCAAGGAGTTGCCTGCACAGGCTGTGGAATCTTCATCTCTGGAGATAGTCAAAGCTCAGCAGAACAAGTCCTGCGTAACGTGTTCTAATTGAACCTGTTTGAACGGAAGGCTGGACTAGATGACCTCTAGAGGTCCCTCCCAGCCTTAATTACTCAATTACATGTGACTCAATGATAAGTTACTCCTACCTAGGAGTAGGAAACTCTAAAGCATAAGTTTCTTCTTAAAAGACAATCCTGTCTTTCAGAAATGATCCTAGGCCAATGGCAGTATAGTGCTGATTTCTAACATAAGAGGTATTCTGTAGTTCAGTAGCTCAGTTTCCTTTGGAAACCCACACTATTCTTTTTTTTTTCCCCACTATAGTTAATTTTCCATACAGTTTAATTCAAAAGTAACATTAAATGCAAATCACAATGAGTAGGTACAATGTTAGTGTTGCCAGAGATTTGCTTAATAGGCTCAAAATAGTAGAGAAGAGAATGTTTAGGTCTACTAGACCGAATTTTTTTGTAGGCACAATATAGTTTTACATTTTTTAAAACTCTTTGGGGAAGAAAAAAGTTAATTTGGCCGTAAGTGGTTGCTTCTTTGGAAGATACTTCACTACAAAACACTTCCTTAATGTCTCCTTCAGTAATGATAGAGACATTTTTTCTTTGACATTGGGGCCTGGTATTCTTAATTCGATCCCACTACTCTGGTTAGAACTAACTTTATTCTTAATTCTTCACCAGATTTGGGGTTTTGTAACTGTTCTTTTAAACTTCCTTTACACTATCAAGCTGTTGTGTGCAGTAGTCCAGCTTGCAATAACAGGTGACAGGGCATAGCTGGGAGAGGTACTTATCTGTCAGCATGTGCTAGCAGTGTACTTCATTTTGTTTGTGTTGGTGGTACATAAGCCAGTAGGATTTGCAGAAGCTTGCAGCTGGATGCAGTCTCGCAATATATCAAAGATACTTCTGATTAGTGATGCATTTATAATTCAGTCACAGGGAGCAGTTTATAACATCAAGAGTATGTGATCAGGCAAAGTGCTTTCCATATGTGCTGGCCTGCTCCAATAATTTACACTTTTTTTTTCCCCTAAATTTCTATATTAAGCTTATAATTAGTTACATTCAGATGCATCATCTGAGGGATCTAATCATTGACATACTGTGATCAAAGGTTCTTGAAGCATATTTTTTCCAGTACATTTTATTACAAACACGACTGAATTGTACTGGTTTCTTTGATCATCAGTTTTGGATGTGTGTGAAGTTTGCATATTTTTCTCCAAAATATTCCTCCCAAGTTAAGAACAGCATGGGGCTAGTGCCCCTATGTATCCTCCCAGTCTTCAGCGATTATGTACCAGTGATGACCCTCCTTAAACAAAGCTGGCATCTGTCTGTATTGATGATTTTGCTTTGCCTATGGTGTCTTTCAAGTTTTGAAATGCGTTTTGAAAACCTTTCTGATGGAAGAAGTATTTTTTTCAGGAAAACTCATGAATAAGTCAAGACATGGTGTTACAGAGCTGGAAGCATCCTTAGGAGGTTATCTCTTTTCCCAAGGGAAGGATCAGTGGTGTGTGTTTCTCTATTGACAATTTTCTAAGATTCTGAATCCTGTCAGACCACTTCAGAAAATCTGTGCTTGTGCTCTGCTGTCTTTACAGTTGGGGAAAGAAAATATCCAAATGTCTGATGTGGATCTTCCGGTTGCAGTTCAAATTTGTTTCCTCTTTTCCTGACTCCTCAGGAGCACAGATAACAGATTCTTCTCTTTGCAGCTGCCTTCTGTGCATTTAAAGGCTTTTCTCATAGCCTGAGTGAACAGGCTTTCCTTACAGACTGATTTCCTCGACTTGTGCTTATTTTTTTTATTTTGAGGACTTTTCTTGCGTGTTTTTAACTTTTTTTCCATTGGTCCACATCGTTTTTTGAAGAATGTCCTTTAGGTCTAGATATGGCACTTCAGCTGAGATCTTACTAGTACTGAATGAGGAAGGAATACTTTTGTCTTTCAGGTGTCTTATTAGCCAGCAGCATTCCTATGTTCTTCAAGGTGTGCTCCTCAGCCTCACAGGTTTTATTGAGGTATTTTTTCCCACTGAAGTGTTGACTGTTGAGGCTGAGATGGTGGCTGGAGTGCAGGAGATACGGAACAGGGTGTGATGGAAGCATCAAACGTTTCTCACTGGACCATCTCATAGAGCCTGTGCTATATTTTGATTTTGACCTTACTGTCCTGTGAGTGTTGTTACCATCCAGCAGGTTTCAGCCAAGCCCTTTAATGCATACCTTGGCTCTGATAGTATCTGCTGCCACTTGGGTGCTGTCTGCAGTTTTGGGTGCTGTTTCTCAGAAGGTGAAGTGAAAATGAGTTTGCATTTGGTATGAATTTAGGCTCTTTGTCCTTGAAACTGTTCACCAAAATAGCAAGCATGTGATACTGTAGAACTGGTGCTGGAGAATGAAAAAGAAAGAAGGTAGCAGAGGATTTGCATAACTTGGGAAAACAATGTTTCTCTGCTGCTGGCTGTTTACCCTGTGTTGGAAACAGGCATTTGGTTGTGTGACAATTGGGCAAGTTTCTCTTGATGAAACATGTCAAGTTGGTCCAGGTTATATTAAACATGTGTGATATGTGTAAACAAAATAAAATAAAGACCATCAATCCCTGACACTCAGCTACCATGGTGGTGGGGTTTGTGAGAGCAAAAGAAGCTTGGAAATCATGTTTCCTGTAAAGCCAGCTGTAACTACCTTTTGGTACTTCTTTCTGCATGTGTTTTACTCTAGTTCAAGAATTTACCCTTTTTAAAATTAATTTTCTTCAAACCTATTGCATTCATGTCCAAATTGGAAAAATTACTTGTCCTCACAGTATTGCACAACTCGATTTAAAGGTTGTATATGTCCCTTTCAGTTTAATATATCTAAGAACTGTAATGCTGCATTAATTTTATTTTTCCCCCGTCTTTTCAATGGTATCCTGCAACCAGGCTTTTTGGATACTATTGTTTTGTTCCTACAAGAGTAGGTCATAATTTTTTAGGCACACACTAGATGGCACTGTGTATGAATGACTAGTTATAAATAGTTTCAACTAAATGTATTCTAAACTAGACTTACAGAATTTTCCTAGATTTTTTCTTTCGTGACTCAGAGTTTGCCAGATAGGAAGTAATGCTCCAAATATATTTTTAACACCACAGCATAGATTTCTCTTACTCATTTCTCTTTCTAAGTAAAGCAGTGGATTTAGTTTGCTTTCTGCCATATACTTTTTTTTAGGGATGAAATATGCAAAATGAACTAATGCCGGTTTTCAGCTTCTTATAATTTTATTCTGGGATGTAGACTCTTCCTGTCTTGTATATGTTCTTTTAAAGCATAGTTTGGGATCTCTGAACAGGAATTGAGTGATGCAAATGTCAATTGGTCTTCCCTTTTCAAGATGGATATACTGCTAACCTGTGAACAATATTAAATGGTAATTTGTCTTTATAATCTTACTCCAGTCTATATTTTACATTTCAAAATACTTCTTTTTCAGGAGCTATATTAGCTTTTATGTTGGGGTTGTTCCATATCCCTCTGGATGATTGTGAAGAACTGTATCGCAAGTTAGGATCAGATGTTTTTAAGCAGAATGTCATTGTTGGAACAGTCAAAATGGGTTGGAGCCATGCCTTTTATGACAGTGATATATGGGAAAAAATACTCAAGTAAGTAAAAAGTGATGATGTGAAAAATAATTAGTATAATGTCTGAGGCCCCTCGGCTTTGTTATTATTTCACTACTAAGCAAAAGCTTAAAACAACTAGAAGGGATTAGCATATACTCTTGTTTGTTTGAAATAGCTGTTTTCATATTTACCAAAACATTGAAAGCCTTTAATGTAATGATTTCTGTTTCTGGAGAATAAAGTAAGCTTTAGTGCACTCATTTCTGATTATATTCCTGTATGCCTGCCAGCTCTGCTTGATCTGACTCATTACAGATCTGCTACAAATTTTACTGGCCACCTGCTGTGCCTTTTTTCTTATAGGAGACATGGTGAGAAATGAAATAATCTGCTGTGGTAGGGATTTTTAATCTTAGCTGCTATGTTGAGGGGTTTTGCCCATTGCCCCTTTATTTGAAAAGGGAAATTTAAGGATTGCAATAAAAAAATACTGTCAGAGTTGCCAGTGGAATGGTGTTTGTTCATAGGTATGTATACAAATGCATTCAGGAAAAGTCACTGCAAGAAATTATTATATTACAAGTTTTATTACTTTAGTTTTGTTCATCTGTATTGATCGTTGCTTATAATTTTTAGCAAGCTGATGTAGTTTCCCAAACAGTGTACACTGGCACTGCTACTGAAGGAGCTGAAACATCTTTCTCTGAGAGGAAATGTAAAATGTAAAGACTTTCTTTGCATAAGTCATGGCAAGTTCCTCTGGGAACCTGATTAATGTGTTTATGGGATTCGAAGAGTTTTTTTCTGGACACTGTAGTGCTAATAAATGTGCTGCCTGTGTTTTAAGCATCACACTTCTTTGCTGAAGTGGAGAGAGAGACTTCCAAGCACCACTTCTCTGTGCCTTGGCATGTTTTTTTGGAAATGAATGTGTTTATCAAATTAATATAATGAGTTTTCCTTCTCAGATGCTTGGAGTTCCCCTGTTTTTTTTAGAAAAGAGATTTTTCTCTGCCTTCCCTCTTTTCTTCCCCTGCCCAACTCAAAGTGATCTTGTGAAAATCAGAATTACCTCATGTGAAAGCATTTTACATGCCTTTAATTAAAATGCTGTTATTCTTCGCAGCTACATGTAACACATGAGGGAGGTAAAGCACTCTGCTCTTGTGCAAGCCAGGCAGTTATTGTATTATCCATAGATTAAATTAATGAAATGGCATTTTGTTGACTTAATTCTGCACTGGTGAAGGGAGATGCTATGCCTCCACATTTTATTGGAACAGTAGGGATTCCTGAAGGCTTCGTTGCAGTGTGGAAGCGTAGAACTAAGAAGGGAATTGAAAGGTTATATACCATCTCTTTATGGCGATAAGAAGGTCAGTCCAACTTTTAATCACTGCATGGGTAAAACTGCTGTATGTTTTGTTTTAAATTTTAAAGCCTTGCTTGTGCTGGGTGGATTTTTGTTGTTTAAATGGTAGTAGACTTGTCAGCCTTGCTTGAAATGGGGTATCTGTTTAGAGGCATGCAATATATATTTAGCCTTACAACAATATTGATGGTATTATTTTCTGTCAGAAAGTATTCTTGCTGAAAGTAATTAGGCTAATGTTGCATTAGGCTAATGTTGCATGCATTCAGAATATGACAACTGATTTTGGTTAACGAACTTCTCAGTGCTGTAGGGAATCGATTTTATGTCTTACACATATTTAACTCTTCCTATGTATTTAAGCCCTTATGTATTCCTTGAAATGCAAGTTCAGAACTGGTTTTAAACAGTTACTTTTATTACTTTATGCAGAAAACTATATTTACTGTATGTACATCAGACTGTGTAATGCTATACTGAATTGCATTTGTGAGAAGAGCCTGGCTTACAGTTCCAAGTTGTCTGTTTTCTTTCAACTATAGTTCACGTACACAATTTTCTTCTTTCACACTGTCTTGAGAAACTACTGGAGAAATTTGGTAAGCAGCTAAGGGGTTTCACAAGCTAACTAAAATCCCACACTAGAAATCTGCAATCTTGAGAAGCAGTCAAGCACTGTATAGAGGGTAGGATACAAGTTACATGTTCTCCATCCTCTGGAAAATGGATAATGCCTGTGTTTGGGATTACAAGAGTAATACTTAAAACCAGCATTTGTTATGCAAATCGAAGTGTAAATTGATACTGCTCTCCAGCGACTAGACAGGCTGCACTTTCTGTAAGAGTTAGTCACTCCAGACACACTTAACAGATTTTGCAGCATTATCAGCAAGATATTTTGTATCCTTGTGGAACATGCAATAAGTCTCCTGTAGGTTTGGCAAAGATGTGGTAGTTTCCTGACAACTTTTGTTGCTGTTAGAAGGGTGTAAAAGTTATAATTTTGCCTTTGGGATTGGGTGGTCTTTCTTCAGACTATTTGATTGTATCCTGGCTGTAGCCCAGTAGAATGTTTCTTTGAGCATATGGCTGTCAATATGTTCTTCATAGCATTTTTGAAATGAGTGTTGCAATATTAATGACTCGAAGCAATGAAAGAGCAACATTTGTAAAGGAGACTTGTTTAGGTAGGTCATGTCTAGAGGACATAAGTCACAGGCAGACACAAACAAAACAGATAAATGGAAAAATAGGATGACAAATGAAGTTATGTGTGAAGTAAGAACCCATGAGGGGAATAGTGTAAAATGCTTACAGGAGTTAAACTAACTCTAATATCAAAAGTAATTCGGGTGTTGTCATGGACAGTTTAGTGAAACGTTTGTGTGCTCGTGGTCAAACAAGATGATTCAGTCTATAACAATTGGGATTCAAAATACAGAAAATATTATAATGCCATTATATCAATCCATAATACAGTTTCATTTAAAATACTATTTACAGTCTCAGTTACCTCATTTTAGAGAATGTTTCTGTTGCAAGATTGATAAAAAATAGCCAGTGACCTAAAGGCAACTCACACAAAGGGTTAGGACTCTCTATCTTTACAAAAAGCAAACAAGTTAAAGCAGTAATTTGAGATAGTAGAATATCTTGAGACTTACTGTTCTCGCCTCTTTTCAAGAACAAGGGACTATTCAATAATATTGAGACTTTATCTTTTAACACATGTGAATAAACTGTGGAATAAATTGTGTTGTGACTTTGATAAAATAAATGAACAATGATCATTGACAAAGACATTTATATAATAGGCAATTACAGTATTAATGCTAGCAACAAAACTTTAAAACATTTGGAGGCGATTCTTTGGCCCTTGCAATGTAAAGTTGCATAGTAGTTTAAAGGCTTTCTTGTACCTACTCCGAAGCATCCATTCCTGGCCTTCATAAGAAGCAAGATGCAGGAAAAATAGTTCAGTTTGGCAATTCCTATAATTAAGCAGTGATATTACTTATGCAGTTTTTTAATCCTTGCACTCAGGGTTTGGGAAAAAGTTATCTAGTACAGATACTTAGGAAGAAGTAGACGAAAGTGATGCAAACCAGTAGATGTCTTTCATATCTCACCTCTGTCAATCTCATCTTTTATTCCTGTATATTCCTACTGCATGGTTCTGTGTGCTTTCATCTCCTTCTGTACTCAATTAGTGAGTGCAGATGGCACTTCTCGCCTTCTGGTTGGTAGCTGGGACTGGAATTCATGCATTTATTGGGGGGAAAAAAGTAAGACTATTGATGTAAAAATTGTGTCAGCAGCAGTCTTCGATCATAGCACTAGAAGCTGTCTCCCTCCCTCCCTCTCAAGACACATACACAGCCGTCCTTCAAGCACAGATATCCACCAGTGGAACAGTAAATTGTCCTACTTCCAAATACAGTTTACTGTCTGTATTGAGGACTGCTGCTATAGTAGCATTTAAAGCTCTTTGATCTTCTGACCTGAGTAGATTGTTAAAGGTCTTATTGTTAACAGTGGAAGCAGGGCTACCTACTGTCACAGTAGCGCGAGCTGTAGATGGATGATCTCTTTACAACAGCACACGATATCACTATGCTTAAAAAGCGTGGCAATACTGAAAGCTGTCTTTGCAGAATAAGGTTGATGCACCACCACCTGTGTTTGAGCGGGCTGTGTTCAAGGGAAGGAAGGAAACTTGCTGATTTAAATGAAAGCCTGTTTGGAATCATTATGGATGAGCACCCATTCTGTAGGGTTTTATAGCTTTACTGTACCAAATCGAAGTTGAAATAGATGCCGATATGACATTATTGACAAGTGTGCTATCTTCCAGTCTCCTGCACTGTGCAGGAGAGCTACCTTCTGCTTAGCAGTTAGAATACTGACCCTACTGCTGATGTGGTGGTAAATTACAATGCTAACCACTCGTGTGATTTCACGGTCAGATTTATAAAAATGTATGCATATGAAAAAATTCCACCTTAAAAAGGAGTATTAAAGGCATATTGAATTCCTGTTATGGAAGATTACATGTAAATGTTCTAACTTCTAAATCGTATAGGATGGTGTCTTCCTTAGCTTTTGTTTTCATAACAGTTCAGGAGAGTAATTTTTGCTACTGTAAAAGTGCATAATAAGGAGATGTTGATTTTTTTTCTTTTAATTCTTAAATATAGCAAAGTACTTAATTTTACTCTTACAAAGTAGTTGAGTAATCCTAATGATTTATGGTTAAGTAGGTGGTGAAGTAACTGAATCAAGATCTCAGTCACTCTTCAGACTTATTTCCAATAGCCCGGAAGGTTTGGAGTATTGGTCCATTGAAGTCAACTGGAGAAATCCGATTATTAAAGTGAAATTAAAGTGAAATCCAAGCATTGCTTCTTTTAAATGCGAAGTTCTCAGAAGTAAGGATGGTAAAAGTAAATGTCTTGTTCATGCTAAACTGATACACCATTTTCTTTTTTTTTTTACACTTCTTTGTAGAGAAAGAATGGGCTCAAATCTTCTGATTGAAACTGCAAGAAATTCCAAATGTCCGAAGGTAAGTACAGTTTTCTAAGGTAAATACTGTGTATTCCACAAGTACTTTTAAGAGTTCTGAGTAAAAGTACTATGCCCAGAAGAACATGGGATGAACAGCATAAGTGTTGATATGCTCTCCAAGCTTCCATATGAGATAACCATTGCTCTTAAAGGATAAAAAATCATTAGATTCTTAAACTTCTGAGCAGTTTCTCATAGTTTTATTTAATACTTAAGTTAGAATATGTCTCAGAGATTTTTAAAGGGTTATAGGCAGAGAAATACTAGGTCACTTCTTGAATTTGTGCAAAGTTTGTTTTGTTGGTTTTTTTTAATAAGTGAATTCTAGTATTTGGAGATCCTGTCATGTCAGCTGTGATCTGTGTTATTGTATAGCG
This sequence comes from Strigops habroptila, assembly GCF_004027225.2. NCBI lineage: Eukaryota > Metazoa > Chordata > Aves > Psittaciformes > Psittacidae > Strigops > Strigops habroptila. Next base: position 30,243,059 of record NC_044279.2, read on the forward strand.
AGAGAACAGAGTTTCTCCTCACTTTAGGTGGATTACCAGGTTTCCTCCAGTCACATTCATAGGCCCCGAGATCTCTAATCTTCCTGTAAGATATAAAGGGCACCAAATTAATTGGAGGGGTGTTATATACAGCAGCAGCACGAGAGTGAAAGATGAGAAAGGAAGGGTATTTTATTCTTGGTGAAGGATAGGGTGTGAAGAAAGAAGAGAAATATAATAGCACATAATTCAGAACAATCTGTAATAAACAGGTGTTTTGGTGTCATAGCACTATATTCAATGCTTTACTGTTAAATGGAAGATATTCACATTTTTCTAAACATAGAAACATGTGCTTGACTGACTGCGTTCCTAGTCCATGTCTAAAACAAGGACTTGAAAAGGCTGGAGTGGTATGTTGCTTTCTGAGAGAGAAGCTATCCTACATTGACTTGAGAGTTATCTTTGAACTGAGATCTTTGGCTTCCTTCCATGTTCTTCAGTAATAAAATGTGAATATAAATAGACCTGAAACTAGCTATTCCCAGTAATAGCTTTGTTTTGCTGGCAGTGGTGGCACTCTTTACAAGGCACAGCGAAATCAAAATCAAAGATGCAGTTGTGTGCTCTGGTGCTATTAAATTCACGGATTTTTCCAGAAGGTGCTCAGCACTTTGCGACTTAGACCGCATCAAAATATACATGGGTACTGCCAAAAATAAATTCAAGTATTGGTTTAGTAAGTTTTCTATTAAATTTTCCAAAGGCTTTTTTTTTTTCTTAGTGCTTTTAGTAGTGCTTAGAACCAAACCTTCCTTTTCACCAAAACAGGAAGCTTTTCCTCTATTGAATAATGCAGTATGAATCATGCATGTTTTGCTTCTGCATTATCGGATAGAAGTTATACTTTTGTTTCCTTTTCTATAAGGATGGATGTACTGTGAATTAAATGGTATAACTTACATAGCTGAAGAATGGCAATGAATACAGTGATATCACAGTGTCAGCTCCTAGTGCTGTTGAGTAATGTTTCACAAAAACACCCTACTCTAAAATAGTAAATAAAATAGAATTGAACACCCACTTGGCTGCTGAAGAGGATTGTTCTGACAGTGCCAGCTAGGCTGGGTTCATCACCACTAGAAGGTCTTGCACATTCTAACACTCACCACAACTATAGGTACTCTCACCTCACGTGATACATCTGTAAGATGTTATATTTCTTTGCAGTCATGTGTTTTGTTTTATGGGAGTAGATTTTTGGCTTTTCATTTAAATTTACGTATGGGACTTTTGCTAATGACATTTCAGTGCCCTTACAAAAAGCCTTGAAAGATTTATACTGGATTCTTTGGGGATTTTGTCTTTGGGAGAGATTCTTCCTGCAATCCTTTAAATCAGGTTGGAATATTGAGTTATCATTTTCATAGAGAAAGAGATTGATTGACATTTCTAACATTTGTGTTTAATGACATTATTGCATTGCATTGCTACAGACTTTTGAGTCTTCAGAAAGGCAAAACACTTTCAAATCATATAGATTGCACCAGCTTTTTGTTTAAATACCAATGGATAGATAGTGGTATAAACAGAAAAGCCAGCAGAAACAATCAATTCCAGGTTAAAACCAGCATTTCCTTTAGGGAGGTTTTTGTTGTTTTCTTAGGTTTTTGTTTGGTTTTGTTTTTTTACTTTCATTTCTTAAAATTTAGGTAGGCATTATAAAATTAAATAAATAATAGACTGAGTAGGATTCCAGAGACACATTTAATGTATAAATTGAATTTCATATTGTGGGAAGCTATCATTCTCTTATTATTATTATCATACAGAACTGTTTTTGTTCTTCCTGACTCACCAGGTATCTGCCGTAAGCACCATTGTAAACAGAGGAACACCACTGAAAGCATTTGTTTTTAGAAACTACAACCACTTCCCTGGTGTTAAGTCTCATTATATGGGAGGCTGTCAGTATAAACTCTGGCAGGCCATTAGAGCATCATCTGCTGCACCGGGTTACTTTCAGGAATATGTTTTGGGCAACTATCTTCATCAAGTAAGTTGAAATCTTCTTCAGTAAATACTTTCCAATATTAAACCTGAGAAAAAAGTTGTCTGAATTTCTGAATCAGAACTAAGCAAGTAAGTTGATAGCAGAAAGGAAATTAGGACGGATAGGGGTAAGAAAGGAAAGTTTTAGCTAGTATAGCACTTACAGAACTAGAAATGGTATAGGCTTCAAAGTCTTAGTCTTCTCGATACAAACTTAAGCTCTTCTACTGTTCCTTTCTTCTTTGCCTAGAAGGAAACCTTATACGAATTGTAAATTGCCTTTGACTTCCTGCTTACAACTGGTATTTCACTGAGCATTATTTCACTAAACAGATGGTGTGACTTAAAATCTAACAATACTGTAAAGTGTGTGTGGGGGGAAAAATCAAGTTACACATTTCAGTGTTTCTTTTATTTGTGCATAATTTCAGTTTACGGTCTACTTTTAATTCTTTCCATTGATAGCTCATTAAGCTCTACCCTGGTTCTGGGCTAGTAAAAAAAGTAAGAGATGCCACAGCAGTAAGATTAAACTTGAGGACAACTGCAAAATCAATTCCTTGAGGATAAAGCAGTGTCTCCTCTCAGCAGTGTGTGCTGTTTTATTGTATTAGCGTCTGTTGATGACCCTGATTAGTCAAGAGCAAGGCAAATTAATTTCTTCAGTAGTTTTTTTTTTAACCATTGTGTTCTTGTCCTCCGGCGCCCCGTTGTTGTTCTCTAGTTGCCTGAGGTTTAAAGGTATTCTTTATACAGTACATATTAATGTAAAACAATTAGTATTTATTTTTGAAAAAGATGTGATGCAGATCTGTGGCAGAAAAGACTACAAAGGGTGACTGAACCTGAGACCTTCTAGAAAGACAGCATAGGAGTCACTTAAAGAAAGCATCTATTACTACGCTATTAATAGCTTGGTTTGAGTAGTAAATGCATCTGATTCACATACAGAATTTCTCATAGTGTCCATTAAAGGGCTGTGTAATGTCATTAGTATTGTAATGTGTGTAAGTACTACTGAAGTTTAAAAACTAACAGATAAATAAGGAGTATAAGATGGAATAGTGAAAAATTCATTAGATTAAGAGATAATAAACAGAAGCATTGATACGGAGAAACAGCTAGAATTTAATCTGAAAAAACCCACAGCATACTTCCATACTTTGAATTAACATTTATAAGGAGATCGGATAATTATATTCAGCTATATACGTTGGGGGTGAAGGGGGAAGATTCCCATGGAGGGCAGGATGGTGCTACTACATCAACCAGATTCCAAGAGTTCTTCCATTTTATCGTTTCTCCTTTTTGTTAGGGTCTCCCCATCCCCCCAGCATCTCCAGCATGGTACATCTTATTATCCCAAAAACATTTTAATCAAAAACTACCTGAAATAAGCATGTAAGTTTGGGAGGAATGGAAGGGTTAAAGCTAAAAATGGAGTAATGCATCAGGTATTCCAAGCCTAAGCACTGCTTGAAATCGTGAAATGTGTTTGTCTTCCATCTGGCTAAGCAAAACTGGAAGGAGAGCTGCTTTAAGCCTCTGGAGCTGTTCCAAGCTGCTCCTTAACTGCTTGAATGGGTCAGTGTTAAGCTACGTGAAGCACTTTTCTTTCTCTTCTTACCTTTCCACCCCCTCTTTCCCTGAATTGAGAGTACTTCGAAATCTGTCTGTGCTTCTGTATGAAGAATAGCTAAATAAATAATGTGATTTTTAATTTCTGCACCGTGCTTAGACAATTATTTGTCTTACAATGGTTTTTTGAATTGCCGGACTTGTGTGAAATGTGGTAAGGTGGATATTCATTTTGCCTATACTCACTTTTAAGTCAAACTTACCAGACTAGAGAATATATGATTAGTATTAATAGAGATCAGGTCCAGTATTCTCAGACACAGAGCTTGAGTGAAGTCTAGTTCATTTTTCCTTACTCCAGAGTCTTTGGACAAAGCCATTCCATATGATCTTACCAACACTGTTTCACAAGCTCACCACTCTCTTCTATTTGATGTACTTTAATTACTAGAAAGCATGGGCTTAGGATGTGGTTCATCTTTGTAAGCCACAAAGGACTAAATATGTTTTCAGTACTAAACCTGGTAATTGTAGTAGAACTAGATACTAACTTTTCTGACTTAAGCTTTCATATAATCTGAAAATCTCTTTTCTACCCAGGCATTACATTTAACCACCTTTGAATTCTTTTAGGATCCAAAGGTTGTCATCGTTCATGTCTCTCACACTTTTCTTTCCCCAGATTATGCTTTTCTTACCATATCTCTATTTCCATAATTACCTGTTTTGTGTGGGATGTGCTTGGTTTTTCTGTTATGGACAGACAGATAGCAAGGTGCTGCATGGCAAATGCTACGTAACAGTCTTCATGCAGATTTCAGTCTCAGGTTACAAATCCACTGGTGCACACTCAATCTACCTTGAATTACCTTGGTTTAACCCTGGGGGAAGAGCCCTCATGCATTTAGCAGATGGTTAACCATTATGTTCTTGGGTGTAGTGGTACCTTGGTGGAAAATGCAAGGTAATCAAGAGTTTTCCTCTATTAAAGTATCCAAGATGAATTGAAAAGAATACATATGCATAAATACATTTTTAAGTAAGTATAATCTTAAATGCAGTCATATTACTGTTTAAAATAGCTTTGTGATTATTATATTAATAATGTAGTCCTTAGTTATAGCTCAGATCATAAATATGAGATAGTAGATTTTTTGTTAAGCATCTTTATTCTAAAAGTGCACTGCAATTGTCATGTTAAGTTCATTGGCCAGGTTATATACGATACTAACATTTGTAGTTTGTATGGAAATACTTACTCTCTTCTGTTTTACCACTTCAAGCCTGTACAGTATCTAACAGGTTGGGCTGCTTTTGAACTGCAGAAATAAATGAAGCGTAACATTGTTAGACATCCTCAGTAGTACCATGATTTTTGAAAAGTGCATCATCAGAGTGTGCATCAACTGTAAATAATAATTTATGCCAACAGCTCCAATATTGTAGTACAGTGTCAGAAAGCTGATGGTCTTTTGAGGATTTTTTTTTTTAATGGATTGGAAACTTCCATTAATTAATCAGCATAATCTATTTTCTGAACATAAACTATGCCAGTTTCTTATTAATTTATGTATAACCTGCTTCTGCAGTCGTGGTATTTCTAAATAATTCAAAGTGTAGAGACAGCCAAAATGTGAAAATGATTGCAAAATATCTGGGAACGTTCAGAATAGTAAATATAATGAGATTTGTCTCGTGGCTTTGAAATTTGGGACTCTAAAGGATCATATATAGAGACCAGGTTTTGTGTTACCTTATCAGTCGGAGGGATGTTCAGATTTGAATGAAAAGCACTCTGGCAGTTCATCTGACTTTAGACTCTTCAAATGTGTGAAAATATTTGTTTTGATAATGGAAATTTAGTGGAATTGTTTTATGGTCAGCCTGCATATTCTTGTCTTAGGTTATCTAGCTTTTGTTGAAATGGGAGTCCTTTCTCAAACTGTGGGAAGTAGTTGAATGAGTTCTGTGTAGGGTTAAGATGGATTCATAAAGATTTAACATATATCTCTAGACATGTGTGCTGGAATCATGCCTGAACCCAGCTGTAGCTGTTCACTTTAACATTCACTTTTCTATAATCTTTAGATTCATATATGCATGTGTATACACATGCAAGGGCTTTCTCTGGAACATTGCAGTCTGACTTCCTATACTTGTAACGGTAAGGAATTGTAAAGTATGTTAATTTTTTTAATAAGGTAATAAATGATTTTTATAGTTCTTCTTATGTAACTGTAGCAAGAGGTTCCTAGGTGCCCGTACGCTTACTCTTATTTGTGCTGCAGATGAGTTTATGCCAGGTTTGTTAAATTCTGCAAAAAGTGAGCAGTTCCAAACCAAGTAGCAATATTTACATTCAGGTCAATCGTGCCATGCTATCTGGTTCCACTTTGTCAAGTAGGAAAAAACAGTGCAGCTGTTGGTAGATGAGGGGAGGAGGATTAATATTCTTTGTGGTTCAAAAGAGGAACACATTAACATTCAAAGGGATTTAATCCCTGTAACATGCAAGTCAAGAGAGCCCAAGTCATGATGTTACAATATAGAAGCTATATTGCCACATGTCAGCTTCTTTATTTTAAAATCTATTTATGAAGCGCTGAGGGCTCTGACCCTCTCCCCAGTCCTGTTACAACCAGTGATACTATTTTTTTTTTTTTTTTTTCCTACTTCCCACGGTGGGGTTTTGTTTCTTGTATCTATTCCTGTTTTTTTTTTTTTTTCCTTCCCCGTAGTGTGGAAAGCATTTGGGGTGCTCAGTAATGTCACTTGAGTAGACAGTACAGTATGTTCAGGAAATTACCACTTAATTAAAAGAGCAATTTAAGATTTAACAAAATCATTATGCACACTTCATTTACTAGGTTTTACAGTAAAAATTAAATTTGTCCCACAGGATTAATTAAAAGGCAGCAGGGAGTGTGTGTGTGTGTGTGGTGTTGGCAAGTTTAACAAAGCCACAGATTTTTCTCCAAATGAAACATACTCTATTTAATACAAAGGACTTGATCACCCTTTTCTTGATAGATTCCCATGATTTCCCATGTTGTATTACAATTCCATTTATTAAAATGCTGGTGTTGATTTATAGTAGTGTTCAAATAATCATATTTTCTTACAGCAAGATCAGATAGTAAAGGGATTAAATTGGCAGCTAATCCTTTAGTGGAGTTTTAATAATGCAGGTATAAGAGGATGTGTGGTGAGAATACGACCTAGAAATAAAAAAGATTTATAGTACAATAATATGATGTAACTAAAATTCTACATCTCACCTTCATTTAAAAAAGATAATACATACTTTCTTCATATTTGACAAACCTTTCCGTTCCTTTTATTGGGCAGTAAATCTATAAAGCCATTTTGTCTTTGTAGCTTGTTACAGGAGAGCCCTTCAGAAGTGATTCGCGTAGTGGATCCTGCCCTAATTGGTTTTACACAGTAGCTTTTAAAATTAGATTCAAGGGTGCTTCCCAGACTTTAAGAAGACATAGAATATAGGTCACATTGAAGTTCTTTTCATTCTTAGGATATGCCATGGTGATCAGAATGCACCAGAGCTTATACAGACTGTGGTTTAATAGGTGTATCTTGTTCTCACAATGATGGAAACAAATATTTCTTTGTTTCTGTGTCTCCTTGTTGCCATACACATTTTCCTACAGCCTTCAAGGCAGTGTCGCCTACTGTTTAAGGAAGAGGGAATTTACTGGATTGTGTTAGCTACATGGACATGCATTTCTTTCCCTTATGGATTCTAGAGGTTTGGTAGCAGCTTTTAAGGTGGACGTGCATGATGCCATTTACCAGCCTATGTGAAATTGCTGTGGTTACTGCACCAGAGCAGACTGTTTGCAGTTCTCTGCAGGGACCTGCTAACTGAGGTGTTATTGTAAGATTCAGTTAGTGAAATGAAATTGAGAGTATATTTTGTTTAGGAATTTAACTTGGAAGCATTATATTCTTTTATTTCAAATGATTCAGAATAATGCTTTGCTAATGTAATTTTCAGAGTGCTTGATTAAAGAAAAACCAAACTCACTCTCAAATGCTTAGACTTCTGAGTCCATGTATCTTTAGTGACAGTTTGCCAGCTAATATTTGCTATAAGACAAATTTTGTAGGTTTGTTTTATATACCAGAGGAGCTGGTACAGTGAAAAATTGCCAACTGAGCGGAGTCAGTAACCTCTGTACAGACAATGAGGTTGCTGCTCTCCAGTTCTGATGTTACTGGCCACCATGTCTTAGATCAAAAAGAAAAATCTACTGTCAGTTCTTGAGAGCTTCTGACTATTTTTTTCCCTCCCAGGTTGGGGCCACATTTCCATATGAAATAGCCTTGTGATACTAATTACAAATAAAAGCCTAAGAATGTAGTGGGACTATTGGTACAATTTTACTTCTTCCCTTAAGGGAGGCTTGTATATGATACATACTGGTCTGGTGCTTAATTTGAACCATTGCTTCCAGCTTTGTCAGCTGCCATCCAGCCTCAGATTTGCCCTTTGTGTGTAGTTTAGGGAACTACCCTCTTCCTGTCCTCGACACAGGTCCTAGTACTGTGATAGGAATAATTTTTACCATGTGTAAAAATGTGCATAAAGTTAGCTCAATACCCAGTGCATTCCCATTAGTTGAAAAGGACACAATGTCTACACCCTGTTTCCTGTGCTGAGCTTCTCTTCCAATGCAAGGATTAATCTATAGTGTTAGTTCTGCAAACCCCCAATCAGTTGGCAGTCTCTTCAGAGATCATTTATGTTGCGATGTTTCTTTCACTGGGGGTATATTTTCACTGCTGGTTTTAGTAGCAGATATATTTTAGATTTTTTTGCTACATAATTTAGAATTATTTCAGCTGGTGTTTCTGGGAGGTGGGGGGGTGGTGGTGTTGGAGGAGGAAGTATAGAACGAAACAGTTTCCTTCAGGTCAAATTCAGTTCTCTGTCATGGTCACCAACTGCATCACAGACTGTAGGTCATAAACATTCAAAGCTGCCTTTGCTGTGGCTGCCCTTGTAGAAGGTTACTTCAAAAAGGTATTTCTTCATTTTTGTCATAGCCAGAAGATTTCTGATATTCATTCTTAAGTCAATGTCTAGCTAATGAATACAAATTCTCCTTGTGCCAGTACTGTTCTCTAGTTTAATCAACTTTTCTTCTTGCAGTATTTACCCTTCTGATGTGTTTATAGAAAGCAGTCTCATCCTTTTTTTATTTTGTTAGTCTGAATATGCTAGTCTGTCTCAATCTTGCAAAATAGACTCTGTGTTCTCTTGATCATCTACTGGTCCTTCATTGCACCTGCTCCAGTTTGAGTAATCTTTCTTGAACTGGACTATTCAGTGTGTTTTGGCATGATCCAAGGTATGTTGAATGAAACACCAGATTCAAATCTAGCAGTTCTAAATTAGGAACAAAATTCAGAGGAATTAACTTGATCAGGCTGGAACACTGTATTCTACACAATGTCCTCTCTTTTCAGAGGAAGCTACATCTTAAAATTATAGTTGCCTTTTCAACAGCTACTTCATATATGGGTGTTTTAATCATTCCGTGATACTGCTCTGCTCAGATCTTTCTCATGGTTGGTCTGACTCCAGCTTAGTTCTGAAGAGTATAGCTTTTTGTTTATGAGCACTTGAGTTGGCTATATATTGTCTCCTTTGTGTTTCCTTAGAGTCCTTCTGTATTTACAGTAAGGCCTTTGTATTTACAAAGGCTCTAACTTTATAGTGACAGATTACATTAACAGTCGCACGCTTTTGAGAAAAGAATAATGAAGAGGATGAGCCCCAAACCAGCTGTTGAGTCACTCTGATAGAAAACAGTCCCAACCAGAGTTCCCCATCCACTGTAGACTGCTGTCCCATCGATTAGCCTGCTCTTTCTGCACTGTAGTCTCTTTCATGGCTGCCAGTGGTCTGGTATGTGCAGTGCCTTATAAATCCAGATTTTCTTCATATAAAAACTTCTGTTTCAATGTCTCTCTGCCTTTGATAAGCCCATCTTTGTATTTTGTCATTTGGGCACTTACCTCTTAATTTAGAGGACTCATGAAAATGCAGAACTTTTCCTTCAGTTCTTTCTTCCTCTTCCCTTGCCCCCACTGTGGATATAAATACCAGGTAGTTCATATCGAAATCCATGGGTTTGGAGTTTTTGTTTGTGGTTTAGCGTTTTGCATTTTTCAACTGTTCTCTTGAGCTTTGCCTGTGCTTCCCAAACATCATATGGAGAACCTGAGTTCAGGCCTGTGTTTGGGGCCAGTTTTGGGGTTGGGTTTGTTTTGTTTCCTTAGGTTACATACTGTGATCCTTGCTGATAATGTTACAGGCCATTCATCATTTGGGAACTAGAGTTAAAATACATACTATTTCAGTGATATGTCCTATTGTTCATTGCAGAATTCATTTAATTAAATCTGTGCTGCACCTGCTTATGCTTTTAATTTTATTGCCAAATAATTCTCCTATGATGTCTGCTAATATTTGCCAAATCTTCATCTATGCAGTGTAAGAATCCATCTTCAGTATCTGACACAACCCCATGAATTCAGTATTGTCTTCTGAGCAGCTGGTCGTTTCTGTGAGTTAGTGACTGGCTGAGATGAGTTAATAATTTGAGATAATCACCCAGCCAGCCACCTCAGCCATCGCTTCATTCCAAAGATATGTCAAGAGCAAACATGGCTAATGTAGGGTAAAAAAAAATGTAAAATATATTAAGTGTTTGGCTTGTAATGGCTATAGTATTGATAGCTCTCAGAAGCATTTAGCATGACATTGGTGTGTATGCAAACAGTGCGTTACAGCGTTGCTAATTTTTAGGGAAAAAAGATAAATATTGTATGGGAGAACAGTGGTACTGAAAAGGAAGCTTTTCAGTAACCTTTCAAACCTTATTAGATTTAGGTTTTTTACTCCATGTAATGTGATCTCAGTATAAAGTGTTCTCTTTTTGCAACTGGTGTAGTAGAAGTACAAATGCAGCTAGTGTATCCTCTGGGGTTTTTTTAAACTGTCAGTATTGTCAGTGTTGTTCAGTAATACAAATGCATTTAATTTTGATGTTCTGTACAAATGTTTTCTACAGAGCTTTTAGCCAGTTCAAGGGGAATGCCTTTTTCAGCGCACACTTGAGCAGTAACTTGTCACTGCTCTGGTCTGTTTGCTTTTCTAGTGTCTGAGGAGAAATTGTAATTTTGAGTGAGCATTACAGATTGATGAGCACAAGATGCTTATTTCAGGAATTTAAAGGAGCATCTCTGCCTCTCGTCAAGTAACAGTATCAGTTCATTCTGAAATTGTTAGAAATTTGGTGTACAGGAGGATGGCATTGATACCTGTCATCAATTAAGGACTCTGCTGGGAATCAGCATAGTGCAGAATATGTTATAAATGACATGTCGCTGACCCAATAGCATCTCTGTTAGCATGACTACGAAGCCAGGGTGAATCTTTCAAAATAAATTGTATGAAATATTTGTATAGAGAGATAACTGTAGGTCATTGCAGAGTTTATAGAAAATGATCTCATTTATTTTAAAAAATTTTTCTTACTCAACTCTCATGCAGCAAAGTGGATCAGACCCACCGTTAGAATGAAGCTAAAACTAGTTGTTTGAGGGCACTGTACATTTTAGACAGACATTTGTTAGAAATATTGGCACTGCCATCCATTGCTTGTCATCAAGATCAAGAGGAAACAATTCTGTACTGTTTCATGTTTATATGGGGTCAGAATAGTTTTTGCAGGGAGATAAACGTTTCCTGTACTTGCTGGGAGCTCCTCTTCAGCTTCATCCTCAGTAGTACTGTGACCAGACTGATTACTCATGAGAGCAGAGCCATAATCATGTACCTTTTGTATTGAGGAGAGCATATTTATGCTAAACATTACAGAGGCTACCTTATTGTGCAGTCAAATCTGAATGTATAGATAGCTTTTTCACAAAGCATGTATTAAAAGCTGAAGTTGGAAGCCCAGTGATGCTTTTCTGAGCAAGCCTTCACACCTTCTATGTGGATATTCTAACATACTGGCCGTGGGTGCCCAGTGCAATCAGAGGACTGGGTCGGGATGTGAATCTTGAAGTTGTCTGTATGAATGGATCTCACAGGTAGCAAAAGAACTCTCCTGTTTTTCATTCCTGTCTTCTACTCTGAGGGCATTTGCTGCTGTTTATGTAAAGGCATTGAGGTGATTTTACAGATGATTCAGCAAGGTGTAGCTGTTTTACTTATGGAAACTAGAGGAAATGTTTTCAGAGTAGTTATTTCAATTTTTCTAAGTAGTAACCACTTGGTACAGTGGAGCAACTCTTCAAACTCCTTATTTGAAGTAATAAGCCTTACCCTTAATCTGCATGCTTATGTTATTATGTTGACTTTAAGCATGGAATTTTGAAAATACTTTCAAAAGTCCATTCAGAATCTGAGCCTGTCTTGTCCAGTGATAGCTTTGTACTAATTCTGTCTCCACTTCTTCACCAAAACAATGAAAGTAAACAACAGAGCAAGTCTGTGAAAATGAACTAAAATGCAAAGCATGTCTGCACAGACAGTGAGGTGAAGTGGTTACTATGGAGCCAACAAACTCAGCTTCCAAATATCAGACTTGGCTTTCTTAGTTATGTGTCCTTCATCCAGTGCTAGACTATTTTCTTCACAAAGTGTGACATCATTTAAGTGAAGCTGTGCCACACACAGGATGTTACACAGAGCAATTACAAGGCACAGCTTGAGTCTGACAAAATTAAGAAATGCAGTGATAGCCTATGAATGTACAGACTATTCTGAACTTGTTAGAAATAACTGCCCATGGTCAAGTATGGGTCAAACTGATTACTTTTTTATTATTATTTTAATATCTTAATTTTAAATAACTGTTTTCAAAATTTTGACTTAAATATGTGAGGGGTGACTTTCATGCACATTCATTAATTATTTAAGTAGGACAAGATTTTCAGCAGGTTCTGTGCTACCAGACTCACAAGTGGTCTGAGCACTTTTTTTGAGACTTCCCAATGTATTTTCCTTCTGATTGTACAATTTGCCCCCGTCTATTTCATAGTGTTTAATCAGGCTTTTCTTTATCCCTAGAACTGAGCAAGCAGAGTTTTCATTGGAGTATATGCCTACAAAAGATGCATTTTGCCTGCTTTAAATAATTTACGATCAGGTGGTCACATCATGAGGGAGCTTTCCCTGACTAATTTGCAACTATCAGAAAACTTACAGAAAATACTGTCTATGGCTTTAGGCTTCTGGATAACGACCATCAAGCCCTGAAAATATGGTTACAGTTGCATTGTGATGTACTTTGGAAAAACCTGTATGAAAAAAAAATTTCATTGCATTCACTTGGGAATTAGTTGCTAAAATATTAAACAAAACATAACAATTGAATGTTTACCACTTGGAAAGCCTGTGGCAAAAGACTGAAAGTAATGTCCCAGTTCCTGAGTTCACTCCTTTGCTATCACTAAAAGCTTGGCTTTTTATGTGTACTAAGCTCCATTTTCAGGTTAATTCATTTCATTGCTTCCATTGTTTTTACTAGAACTTCTTAAAAAGCCTCTTCCCTACTGTTTGCTGGCCTGATGACATTAGGAAAGTTATGCTGCCTTTTTCACACTTACTTGCATTAACATTCTTACAGTGGCGCTTTGTGTTCGGTGAGCTGCCAGCAAATTAAGTTGACTCAAGTGTGGTGTGGTTTTGCAAAGTTCAGCATAGGAAGGATCATCTGGTGCTTGCCAGTGCACTGACCGTAGCAGCACAGAAGGACACAAAAGGGAAGGAGTGACTCATGTATGTTTGGGAAGTGAAAAGAGTTTGCAGTTGGTTTGAGAACTGGCTAAGTGAGAAGAGATGGTGAAATGTAGGGAAGGCCAGACAATAAAGAATGGGAGAACAGAGAGAAGGAGGGGTCTGCTCTTGCTGTTTGCCCAACACTGGGTTCTGAGTCAGAACTCAGGACAATTGCACTGCTGTTGGTCGCAGTTTAGTCATTTGAAGAGTTCCTGAAAGTTACCCTTCCAGTTACAGATTCAAGGTATTCCGAGGAAATGCATGTTTGCGTTTTCACAAGACTTAGAGTGGGCCGACAAAGTTCAATTTCTAATAAGAATGGTCTTGAAAGTGTAATTCCATTTTGCAGCTAAAATAACACACATCTATGATTCATACTCGACTTCTTTAAATAGAGTAGAACCTTAGGAATATGGAAGGAGGACAGGATCTCAGGGGGTCCAGCCTCCTGTTCAAAGCAGGAAAAGCCTCAAAGTTAAGTCAGATTGCTCAAGGACTTGCCCAGTCGAGTTTTGAAAATATCCAGCATGGAGATTCCATGGCTTCTCTGGCTCTTGTTCTGCACTTTTTGCAGACCATTTGCAGTAAAAATACTTCATTTGGTATATTATAAATATTTTTTATATATATATATAGTGTAACTATAGAACGCCTTCAACAGAATCTGAAAAAAAAATTAAGATACCAAATTTAACAGTTCTTAAAAAAAAATCGACAGACTAAACACATTGGAATGGAGACCAAGGATCAGTGAAGATTCTTGTGATCTCGGTATATCTTACGTGCAGAACTGCAGAGTCCATCACTTGGAATTGTATTCCAGTGTCTCCAGGGCAAGCATGCAGAAGAATATGTCATGTTTGCTCAAAATTACCTTTTTAAAACTTTAGGTCTGGCTTTCATATTTCTGTATTCCTAGTTTAATATATTTTTTGGGAAGTATTTTTTGTCCAGTTTTATGAAGATAGAGGAATTATTCAGAACCAGAAAGGTTACTTTCTATTTTTTAATCTTAAAACTGGAAAACTTTTTGTTGTTCTTTTCTTGTTTTCTTAGCATTTACATACATGGGAAATCATTGCAACTAACTTTAAAACTTGTGAAATAGTTTTCCACAAGAATATCAACCTTTCACATAATTAGCTCTAAGGTTTATGGAGCTGCAGAATTAAATAAACGATTGCAGTATTTCCTTCACCGAAGCCTTAATAGTCTGATTTAACTCATAATGATATTTACTGCTTCAGTAGTTGATCATTGTGGTTGGAACTAGATGATCTTAAGGTCCTTTCCAACCCTAACTATTCTATGATTGTAAGCAGAAGAGCAATATGATGAATATCTTTGAGTAAGCTGATTTGAAGCACAGTATTGATCAGGATGTGATCATTATCAACCATAATCTGTTTGGAGGGGAAGAAAAAAGTCAGTTGCCTTCCTTACTGATCCCTACTTGTGACTTACCAAACATGATATGTATCTATACAAATGCTAGAAGTTACCTTACAGGTGTCTAAATTAAAAATTCTTATGAATGGATATTTACTATCACTTCAATAAACCTAAACTGGAGACTGCTTAAATATGGAAATCACTGCACAAAGCTGTTAGTCGTCATCACAGTACACATCTGGTATGTGTAGGTGTGTGCACTTTACCTTCCTTTGACCTTTTATTTATCAATATTACAAAAATATTGTAGTATTTTAGTATTATATACCCTCCTACTTTATACAACACTAATTTTCCCATGGTGAAGCAATGATGTTTAATCAAATTATATTGATAACATCAGTGGAAATTACTAGGTAAGCATGGTTTTAATCTAGGATTTAAAGAAAAAGTAAGCACCACAAAGATAACTATTAAGATTTTTAGATTAAGATTCATGGGGAATTACATCAAGGGGAAAAACATCCTTGTATTTTGTTTTCTGTGTAGAAGCTAATTTAAACATAAGCAAAGGATAATAGGCACTGAAGAGACCATTCATTTGAGCAGTGTTTTGAGCAAAGCAGACAGTATCCAAAAGGAGTTCAAAGAGCTTTTTGTAAGTTGAAATAAAAGCTTAATTAAAAAATAAGTCAGAAAACTCAGCACAGTAATCCTGGTTTTGCTTATTTATCTAGCACAGCTGTAGCTAAAGGGGTTTTGTAGAATGTTTATCAGCTATACCTTTTGTATTCTAGCTATTCTTGAGTAGAGTTGCTTTTTATTATTGTTCTTATAATGTGATGGTTGGGTATGGGATATAGGGGGTCAGGAAGATTTAGGGTATAGGAAGCTTTTGCATAATGCTTATTGTAGTCAATATTCTGTTTCTTTTGTATTTTACATGTTTTCTTTGTATAGATTTTTAATGGCTGTAAAGATCTTTGTCTCTGCTATTGATGTTTTCAGCTTAAGTTTTGCCTTCATAACCGCTTTTTTAAGGCATTCCCGGTGTAGAAAGTCTTACTGAATTCAAAGTCTAAAGAAATTTATTTCTTTGTTGAAGCGAAGGTCATTTTACTTCCAAGAAGTGATGAACTTTTTGAGATTTGCTGGATAAAAATCTTGTCCGTGTGCTTCTGTTGTATGGATTCTTCTTAGTCCTAAAGTACTTTATCCCAGCCTCATCACCCATACTTTTGACATGTTGCTAGCAAAAGATGTCTCTCCTTACTTCAAGACTTTTAAGAGTAGTTTTTGTTCCTATTAGTCTTGGGCTGAATTCTGATCTTCAGACAACTTAATCCTCACATTCTCAGAGCCTGGCTCTTGGTGAGACCTTAAATCATCCAGATCCCTGATGAAAGGGCAATACAGAAGAGCTCAAGCAACCTAGGAGATCTCTCAAGTGCATTGATGACAACTTCCTACCACAGTTGATGGAGGAGCCAACAAGGAAATGTACTTTGCTGGACCTGGTGCTTATGAAGAGTAAAGAACTGGTCATGGGCATGAAAGTTAAAGAAAGCCTTGGCTACAGTGACCATGAGATGATGGAGTTCAAGATCCTAAGAGGTGGCAGCAGGGATAAAAAGCAGGACTACAGCCCTGGATTTCAGGAGAGCAGACTTTGTCCTCTTCAGAGCTGTTCTTGGAAGAATCCCATGAGTTGTGGCCTTGAAGAGAGGAGGGGTCCAGAAGAGCTGGCTTGATACTCAGTGGTTGCTTCCTTCAAGCTCAAGAAAAGACCATATCAGCAAAGAGTAAATCAAGCACAGATGACAGGCATGGAGTAGCAAGGAGGTCCTAACTTAACTCGGACGTAAGAAGGAAGCGTACGAAAGGTGCAAGCAGGGGCAGGTCACCCAGGAGGAGTGTAGATCTCCTGTCCAGTCTTGCATAGATGGGTTAGGAAAGCAAAAGCCAGCCTGGAGTTGGATCTGGAGAGGAATGGGAAGGGCAACAACAAAAGGTTCTGTAAGTACATAAACATCAAAAGGAAGGCTGGGGAAAACATGGGCCCACTACTGAATGGGGCAGTGGAGCTGGTGAGAGATAACAAAGAAAAGGCCATGATGCTTAATGCTTGCTGCCTTTGTCTCAGGCTTTACCAATAAAATGAGCTTTCAAGAATACAAGGCCCCTGAAGCTAGAGAGAAAGTCTGGTGCAAAGAGGACTTACGTTTGGTAGAGTAGAACCAGTTTAGAGAGTGGTTGAACAAAGTGAACATGCATAAATTCATAGGGCCTGATGGGTTGCACCTGTGAATACTGATGGAGTTGGCTGATGCTATTGCAAGGTGACTCCAGATTATTTTTAAATGATCATGGTGATTGGGGAGGTTGGGAAAGCAAGTATCATTTCTGTATTCATGAAGGGCAAGAAGAAAGCTCTGGGGAACTACAGGCTAGTTGGCCTCATCTCATCCCTTGGGAAATGATGGAAGAAATCCTCTTGGAAAAGATTACCAAAGTCATGAAGGACTAGAAGGTGATCATGAGTAGTCACTGTGGATTTGCATATCATTTCATAATTGACCAATCTGGTAGCCTTCTGCAGTGAGGTGACTAGCTTGGTGGACAAGTAGAAAGCAGTGGATGTTGTTTACCTTGGATTTATTGGCACCTTTGACACTTACCTCCCATGACAACACAGACAAGCTGACAAAGTGTGGGTTAGATAAGTATACAAGTGAGGTTGCTTGCAAACTGGCTGAAAGACTAGGCTCAGAGGGTTGGGATCAGTATCACAAAGTCCACTTGGAAGTAAGTCAGTAGAGATGTACCCCAAGCGTCAATACTGGGGCCAAGACTATTAACATCTTCATTAATGACTTGGGTGATGGGACAGAGTGTATTTGCAGGAAGTTCACAGATGTTGCAAACCTGGGAGGAATGGCTGGAACACAAGATGGTTGCACCACCGCTCAGAGGGACCTAAACAGGCTGGAGGATTCTCATGAAATTTAATAAAGGGAAAGGCAGAGTCCTGCATCTGGGGAGGAATAACCCCACGCGCCAACCCAGACTGGGGACTGACTGGTTGTAAAGCAGCTTGGCAGAGAAGGACCTTGGGGTCTTGGTGGGCAAGCTGAACATGAGCCAGCAATGCACCCTTGTGGCAAAAAAGGCCAACAGCATCCTGGGCTGCATTAAGAAGAGTCTTGCCTGCAGGTCAAGGGAGATGCTGCTTCAGGGCACTGCTAAGGCCACATCTGGAGTACTGTGTTCAGTTCCCCAGTACAAGAGAGACATGAGTCCAGTGCAGGGCCACGAAGATGAGTAAGGGATTTGAATATCTCACCTGAGGAGAGACTGAGAGAGCTAGGACTGTTCTGTCTAGAGAAGAGAACACTCAGGAGTACGACGAAAGGATGGGAGGGAACAAAGATGAAGCTGTACTTTTCCCAGTAGTGCCCACTGAAAGGACAAAAGACGATGGCACAAATAAAAACACATGAAATTCCATCTGAACGCAAGAAAATCTTTTACTGCGAGAGTGGTCAAACACTGGAATAGGTTGCCTGGAGATGTTTTGGAGTCTCCATTTGCGGAGATACTCAAAACTGGACTGGAATATGGCCTTGGGCAATGTGCAGTAGCTGGCTCTGCTTGAGCAGGGAGATTGGGCCAGATGAGCTCGATGGGTGCTTTCCAACCTACATGATTCTGCGATTTTCCAAGTCTTAAATTCGGGCTATAATATCCTGTGTAATGACTGTGCTTATAAAGTAGCTTTGTCCAAGCTTAGCTCTTTTTAAATTTTAGAATCTGCAGGTAGTCATTTGGATTTTGTTAGAGAATACATCCTTGTAATCCCAGTAATAAACATTTTGAGATGCAGACTTTTTGACTGTTTAGGAAATTGTCACTCTCTCTTACCTAAAAGGTGTTCAGAAGATGAAGTCATAACGTCAGATATTCCAGTGAATAGTGCTCTTTCAGACCTTTTCTACTGCTCAACAGCAGAACTGACCACAGACACAGGAGCTGCTCTGATGGTGTCCATAAGCTGGGCCCAGGAAGCCTGGCTATGCAGCAGCTGCTGCCTGGCACAAACAGAGCAGTTGCACAAAAGATGGAAATCAGTGCTTGTTTGGTTTCATTGGTGTGGTATATTAGTGCTATGCTAATTTTGTTTATGGTCATGGTTTCTTGTGTGTATAGTACTAACATTTGTATTTATTTTTAATTTACAGGATGGAGGTCTGCTGCTAAATAATCCTTCTGCACTGGCAGTTCATGAGTGCAAGTGTCTTTGGCCAGATGTTCCATTGCAGTGTCTAATATCACTGGGCACTGGTCGATACGAAAGTGAAGGAAAGACCAACGTCACATACACCAGTCTGAAAGCCAAACTCACAAATGTCATCAGCAGTGCAACTGACACAGAAGGTCAGTATCTTAAGATATGTTTGTATTGCGATTGTTCTCAGGTTTTTGTTTCATAGAATTATAGTTCCAGTTCAGACTGATCTGCAACCTTTGGTCTTTCCCCTTGTCCTCTCTACCTGCCCCACTGAAACTACTTGAAACATGTCTCTCTGTAACTCACTATGTGTAGTAGGTGTTTTAGTACCAGTATTACAGGTTTTCTGGAGATGACAACATGAATACATTTCTTAGCCTTCTCTCCATGAATCTTCCTTTTCTCAGCTGTGAATGAGGTTGATAATATAGATATAATAAAGATAAAAGATACCTTAAAATTTATCAGAATGGCCATGAAAATCCAACAGGATTTATACAAAGTGGTATGTTCTCACTTGTGCTTCAGGATAAAGGCATACTCGGGAATTACTTTCAATAGGAGAATCATATTTTCTTACATTTGGTTTGTTCTTCCCATAAAATGAAATGCTTAAATAGTTAATATAGAACACTGATTGGCTTTCAACAGCTTCAGAAAAAGTATTTTAGTTCTTTCCTATGTGTGCTTTTATACCTGGACTTTTCACGGACTAGACTGTACCTGCCAATGGTCAAAACTTCCATTGCTATCAGGAGGAGCCAAGCATGTGCTTACCAAAATAAACTCTGTACACTGGAACTCTATCACTGGCAGTTTGTATCTGGTTTGGTTTTATATACAGGAAATATTAATATGCAGATTCTTCCCCCCCCCTTACAAAGGAAACTGATACTGTAAAAAGCTAGGAAACAAGAAATACTCTTACGGTCTAGATCCCCTGCTGCATGATCTCTGTTAGTTGACTGTCATTAGTAAGGAAAAGCTAGATTTTTGGGCTACCTTTGTATTTTGCACAATTGTGGAAAGGCAGTGGGAATTGTGGGAAGGAGTGACATGCTGTCCACTTTCTATCCAGGGAAGAAAAGGTTTCATTGCAGATGAAAAATCAGGCAAGAAATTTGATGGGGAAGAGGAAGAAAGGAAAGGTCATGGTGGAGACCAAAGGAGAGGAAATCAAAAGAGGGGAAGAGTACATTTGAGCAGATGGGTAGTTATGTTATGAAGAAAAAAGGAGATAGCATTAAACAGGGCACAAAAGACTAGATGTGTTGAGACAAGAACAGAGACATAGTGTAGTAATTTACAGGAGGAGGGACCAAGCAGAGAAGATTTCAGGTTAACAAGAATCTTTTGCTGTAGCCTTACCCATGGTATTTATTTTTTTTTCACTTTAAAATTTTTATGACAGTAGATGTCTAAAAGAATGGAGAAACATGGTAGGAATACAAAGAAGGTGAAAATAAAAGAGAATGAAAGATGAAGGAAGTCATGGAAATGTAATTTTAAGGTAGTCAACGAAGAGATCTGAAAGGAGAGAGAAAATGGGTTATAAAAGACAAAAAAGGAAGAGAGGAACATACCAATACATTACATAGCCAGTATATTATTGTACTAGTTAACTGAACTGTTATAATTTATCTTGAACATTTTAAATTAAATTAATGTTAAACCCAGAATCTGTAGTAATAAATAAAAAATTATTTAGTTGCAAACAAAAGAAAGCTTTAAACCTACATATTTTTTACTGCAGTCTGAGAGAAGACTATGTAGCTGTCATTTTCACAATACCTACTTCCCTTAGTACTGAGTGTGACAAATCATGGGTATCCTGAATTGGAATGTGTAAGTTAAATGCCTGCTCTTCAGCATGCACTCTCACTTGTAAAGGAATGGAATGTACATGTAATTAAAAATCTGGATAGCTGCAAAGCTTTATTAATTGTCATACCAGTGACATTGGTGTAAAGTAAAAGAAGCAGTTTTTCCAGAGTAAACAGAGCTACAGGGTCATTTGGAAACCTTCTAATGAGAAAGGGGTTTTGATAAAGCAGTGGTGGAAGAACATTTACTCAGCAAAGCAGCACATATTTACACTTACCGTGTCACTGCAGAGCACTTGTTGTTCAGAGACTGTGAAGGACTATTTGCCTGTCTCATGTAAATATAATGGTTCCCTTCATTTGTATTCACCACAGAAGTTCACACCATGCTGGATGCACTGTTACCTGCAGATACTTACTTCAGATTTAACCCTCTTATGAATGAAGACATACCTCTAGATGAAAGTCGTAAAGAGAAACTCAACCAGCTGCAGACAGATGGAATTCGGTATTTAGAACGAAATGAAGAAAAACTGAAAAAAGCTGCAAAAGTACTAATGCAAGAAAAAACAGTTTTGCAGAGACTTCAGGACTGGATGCGGTTAAAGACTGACATGTATGAAGGCCTTTCGTTTCCTTCCAAATTGTGAATATGTAAAGCATGAAAGATCATAAATGTAAATGTCGTTCCAGAAAATCCATTCAGTACTGTAAAGGAAATATGTTTACTGGGGGTAAATAACATCTTTGGAAAGCTCTCAGTTCTGGAGAAAGCAATTCCAGATGGCTGGTTTGTGCACACTTGCTTAATACAAGGGTTTATGGTGTTAATTATTTTTTGACTTTTACAGATCTTACTGTTGCTCTGAAGTTTCTTAAAGTCAGTAAAACTTAAAATTGTGAAAAACAATTGTCATGCATTTTTGATGTATGTACTCTAATTATGGTGGCAGTAAATCTTTATTTACCAACTATCAGGCTTATTCAAAACTAATGAAAATTAAAACCCTCATTCACTTTAATGTAGGCAACATACCTGTAGGCTCTTGTGTAGCCAGTGAATTCAATAGAAATGTAACATTCTTACCAAAACTTTGCCTGTGTTAATTGCACTTTTACATCTGAAAGATGACATTTAAATTCTTTTTTTTTTTTTTCAGTAGATTTTGTACATAACAGTACTGACTAAGATATTTGGATGACTATAAATGGCATATTAAATTATCAAAATGAAGATACTTCTAGGACTTGCTGCTTATTGTTTTTATCGGGATAACTTCAGATTGGTTCATTCATTACTTGAAAATAATCCCAAGCCACAAAACTTCACTCGAGCAGCTATTCCTGTCACAGGATAAAGGAAATAAAATCCTGAAGTGGTTCACCTGAGGGAGCAGCTTACTATAGAAGCTTCAGTTTTGGATGCCAAACATCGCGTGTCTCTAGTCAAAAAGAAAATTAGCAGTTGATATATGAAATAATAAATTACGCATTTCCTTTTGTTTTCTAATTTTCATATCTGCATCCTCTTGAAATTACCTTACAATTGTGAAGTTAACATTTAGAGATTACTACAATCTTACTGCTCATTCTTTTGCCATTTCCTGCTTATGCCA
Source organism: Strigops habroptila (assembly GCF_004027225.2). NCBI lineage: Eukaryota > Metazoa > Chordata > Aves > Psittaciformes > Psittacidae > Strigops > Strigops habroptila. The sequence goes on from NC_044279.2 coordinate 30,265,607, forward strand.
AGAAGGGTGGCCAGGGCATGTCGTGTACCCATCAGTAAGATTGCTTCACAGGTTTCTGGGCGAGTTTTTGCTCTTAGTAGGCAGCTATGGTACATTAAAATATTTACTAGATAAAACGTCCAGCTTCACCAAAAACCAGTGCATTTGTCACTTTGCCTTTTGGGACTGATTGCCTGCTATTGCATTATCTACTAAAAATAACATTTACTTTGACAGACACCTTCTGTACTGGTCTTAGAAAATGTTATTAGACTGCCTTTATGAAAGGAACTTTGAGGAAGAGAGCCAAGATCCTTCGTTACCTTAGGAGTTGCTACATAGTGCTAGAAAACATTTGATTTGGCCTGTTCTTTTCTTAATCTGATGTAGTAAATTTTACCTGTGTCATTTCAGTCAGATACCCATACTTTTCTGGTGCTCCCTCAGTTCTCTGAGGCAATGAAAACTTTCTGATTAAGTTTAAATATATTGCTAATTTTTCACGCTGTTGTCTCAAGGAGAGGGAGGGAGCAGTTTATTTCAATTAGGGCAAGATGGGATTTGTAATTACACTGGTTTTGCTGGAAGCTACTATCTTCATTCACCATTTTTCCTCTGCTTTATTGCTGTTCCAATATTACTTCTTAGGTGTGGCTTTTAAAAGCAGACAAGAAATTGAGTTGAACTGTAGAGTAATTAATTCAGACTGTTTTAGGCCACTGTGTGTATAAATTCACAAGACGCATGTATTGAATCCTTTCAAACTCTTTGATCCTCAGTGTTGCAAGTGCTGCACTGTCTGTGAGGCACTAATTAGGGGTTTGCTCTCCCCTCTAAACCACTTTAAAATGTGCAGGTGCAACAGTTTTATCACTCTGGCTTTAATGAGTTTTTAGTTACTTCAGAAACTATTAGCGACTTGCAAGGAATCCTATCGCGGATGCATTTCTGCAGCACTGAATATAAAATAAAACTGTTTTCAGGAAGTTTATTGAGAGATTAGATGTGGAATCCCACATGATATTTAATAGAAAAAAATGGAATAAGGAGAACTGTAGAAGAGTCAGGACTGGCTAAATAAGGGCATTTTAAATTAAGGGGGTTTATTGATAGGGAGCAGACTTGTGCTGGGTCAAATACTAGCATATTTTAACTAATCATTTGGGTTGAAGAACACGACAATTCTCTTCATGGGTGAATCTAGGAGCGATCATGAAATTTTGAACAACAGGATTTCAGTGCAGCATGGGTTTGAGAAGAAGGTAGACTAGAGTGGAAAAACTGCCTCTGAAGAATAAAAATGTAAAATTAAAAATGGGAGATGGAATACTCAAATGCAGAACATCACACTAAAGGAATCCTGCTTTGAAGAAGTACTCTTGGGAATGCTGTGCAGTTATCCAGCTAACAAATGGAAATTGAGTCAGCACTCACACAACTACCTGTGCGTATCAATACACCAGAGAATTCCTTGGCCAGGAAAACATGAACAAACCTGAAAAAAACAAGATACCAGTGTGAATTTTGAATCTAGAATAAGAAATCACAAGAAGACGGTAGATAAGCATTCCAGGTAATTCATGAATTTGGAGAAGACGAGAAGGTTTGTCTGTCCAGATGAGTGTTCCCACTTGAAAATGTGCCACGTTTGCATCCTGGAGAGAAAATCAGCAATTTCATGCTTTAATTTAGAAGGTGATAATGTAGAATCTTTGCAAAATTGACATAATGTCCTTGCTCTGATTTTGAAAGGCAGTAAGAAAGAGTCCAGATCAGGAAATGAAAAGGTAGAGACATAAAATAATCTCCCTTTATGCAAAGTCAGAAAGTGAAAAAGCCTCTAGGTCATCTCTTAGTTTCTAATTATCTGTGTAGAAAGAGATCTTAATTGAAGGAGGTTTCATTGTTAAAGGAAAGAAAGTAGAACTTTTAAATGTTGAACTGTGATCACTGATTTTAGGATATTTCCAGCATCCATTCCAGCAGTGATATGAAGATACTGCTTCTGTTGCACAAGGCGCAGGCAGCAGCAGTTGAATATAATTATAGTTTTGGTGACTGCTATTAGAGAAAGAGATATTCAGACTAAAACAGATGGAAAGAAGGGATGCCAAAGGGAAGATCTAAGACAGCATGGTTTGTTTCATGTAACAAAACCAGGGCTGGAAGGCGGGTACATGCTGCTGTTTAAAAACTTAAAGAAGGAAAAGATTATAACATAAAGGACAGCACTTGCCTAAAACTGATCAGAAATAAATTTAGCCAGAAAGTAAAAAGGTGCTAAAACCTAAGGAGCAAGATTACAGAACAGCTATACAGAGAATTAACAGTGCAAAAGAAACTGTTTCAGTGTAAGATTTAGTACTGAGCTTCTGAGTGGTGGCGGGGTGGTTGTTCTGTAATAGACTATGAGAATGGCTACCAGTCTCCATGGCCAACTGAATCCCTTCTAAACTACATGGCAGGTAAGAACTCATTACCCTCCTTTATATAACACAATCCATATGCATATGGAAACTCCTACCAGCTCCTTCTCATTAGGTCTAATAGATAAGGATTATGACTTGTCTTTGATCCATGACTTATAGACCATTTAATTTATTTTGCTGTTCTTGCCTCGCTGGTAAAGGCAGCTGATAGAGGCTGAAGTAATACAAGACACATGACAGGTGAAGGAAAAATCGGGTGTGCTTACCATTGGCACCATTAATTTTTCATCAGAGATTAAAATACTTGTATGCTGCTGGGTCAACAAACAGTCCTGATTTTCTTCCATTAAAAGACTATTCTCAAAATGACAAGTATTAAGTACAAACATAATCTGTTGCAGGAGAGACTGTGCTAAGGACTTCCTCCTTCTGCTTAAAGACTGCACTCCCAGGTGCAGCTGTGATACAAACCCATAGTCTTTTGCATTCCACTACATGAGGCAAGAAGGCAAAACCACTTTTGTGTTTTTGTACTGTTGCCTAAAAAGTGAGTCAAATTTTCAAACCTTGCAGAACTGTTCCGTCTGAGGGACAGTTTGGTGCTGGAAGTAAGGTACAGTCTTAGTGTAATCATACTCAAGAAAAATATGCAGGCCACCTGCCTTTTTCTCTTTCCTTGCTCCAGCTGCACACCACTGAGGTTCGAACTCAAGGGGCTCCTGCCCCCCAATTCTCCTGTCGCTGCTCAGCCTCCTCACTCCAGCCTCCTCATTCCCACACCTGCAGTCATGTTCACTCCTCGTACTTACCAGGGAATCCCGGTGTGCCACCTGCTCCAGTGCTTTGCTGATGGCCTTCACCGTTTGCACCTACTTATATAACAAGATTTTTATTTTTAATTGTTCTTTCTATTCCATTATTTATTTTAGTAAAGTTGACAGACTTCAGTAAGGGGGAACCATTAGCAATTTGCAGCATAATATAAAAGTTAAACAAGCACCGAAACACTCCAGTAATTATATATTGGTAATTAATGCATGTTTAATCTTCAGTAGCAATGCTATTTTGCTTTTTATTTACTATTTCATGTAATTTATTGGTTTCTTAGAACAATATCATCACGGGCTATTTCCCCATATAGTTGCAACAGCATGAAAAATACAGCAGCATTTTGAAATCTTTACCTTTCAGGAAGAAGCTGCAACAGCATTTTCATGTAAAACCACACAGACAACCTAGACAGATTACTAATACCATTAAAGTGCAATGCTGAGTTCAGCAAACTTACAATTTTAGCATTTAAAAGCTTTTTCCATTTTAAAAATCTTGTAAACTGGAACTGGAACAGCTTTTTGCTCTAACACCATTATTTTATAATTGAATAAGATAATAATTGTCACAATAATATCACAGGGGAACAGTCACCCAGAATGCCTCAAAATTTTGTCAGCAAACCCCCAAAAGTAATTTCTTAAAAATCTGGTCTGTGTCTACCCGTGGGCATAAGTTCAGCAAAGCTGCTGTTCCCTGCTTCCTCACTGGCTGCTCTGCGGAAATCACAAATATGGTCCTGTCCTCCTCTGTTCTTTTGTACACCTCATCTGAATATATTTTCAGGCAAGCAAGTCAGGCAGTCACGGAACACTTCTAACAATGGAACAAGACCTATATTGTAAAGAAAGCAAGCAGAAATGCTGGAGTGCTTAAGTAGGGAATATTTCTAGCCTCCTACAAGGAAAGGCAGGTATCTCAGGTATTGCATAAAATGTGGAGTCAAAGAACAAAACTACTGGCACTACTAAATCTGACTTCAAAGCATTACTTTACAGAGTTAATAAGACATAAGCACATCATAACTTCAAAACTTGAGCATTGTGTCCATTCTAGACAATTTATTTCTTGCTAAATATTATATTTAAAACTATCCCCAAACAGGTCTGAACAATGCTCAGAGAAGTCTGGGTGTGAATACAGCAGGAAAGACAACATTTTTATAGCAGACTGAGTTTTAAATAATTTGCACTGGAGAGGTCATAAATCCTTGGGAAGAGCTACAGATCAGTAGGGAAAGCTTAGATGAGATTGCCAGGAAGCAAGTGTGTTCCGGACAGCTGTTTATTGCATGGGTTCATATATATTATGTGTATATTAGAGATAGTAAAGAAAAAAGCAAGACAAAATACTTCCGGTGTGATGCTGTTCCTATATATTTTATGTCTGGCCTGTAAAGTGCATTGACTTCAGGTTATCTTTGAGAAAAGGAGAGCTTTTTCTCATCTACTATGCAGTGTGCTGCAGCCTCTCAGGTGAACGTTATCTCTTTTCAAGCCAATACATTTACGGAAGGTGCATCATAGTTCAACTTCAAACAAGTACTGTAAAAAAAAAAGTAAAAAAGAGATCAGTTTCCTGAACCAAATAAATCCGGGATGTGTTAGATCAAAACTGAGGGGTTGCTACTGGTTTTCGTCATCAACTGTTCTGAGTTGGTTGGAAGGTACCATCACTGTGGCACACCCAGAAAGCAGTGTCACCTCCATGCAGTGCCTGCTGCATGGCCCCTCGGTCATTCTGAAAAAGGACCCTGCTGGCCTGGGAGGCTGTGGCGGCCGTACACAGGCAGCAGTCGGATACCCAGCAGATATTCTCTTCCTCCACATCAGAGTTGTAGCCACTTCACATTAATAGTCACTCTGACCAGTCAGGCCTTTACAAAATCAAACCACACAGAAAAAGATACTTCTCTTTCCTTCTGCAGATAATGAGGAAGACGACTTAGATCATTATTACTGTCAGGACACAATGCATTTGCTTTCCTCCCTCACAATAGCTACTTGTAAAGAAGCAGCTCTTGCAGCCAGGCCTCAGAAAACAGTACTCCATGATCTACAGTCACCTCAAAATCACTAAGAGCACTAAAAGGACTATTTCTCAGGTCCCCAAAATACTTTGAAATGCCTGATTTCCAGGTGGGCTTCCACTGCCAAACCCTAAAGGCATTGTGAAAGACTGGCGGGGTCAAGATGTCCCTCTGCAGAAAGGTCCCATGGTAAGTTCCCCATTGCCAAAGCACTTCAGAGGTGTGGAGTCCCCAGAACAAATAAACTCCAGCTGACAGCAGGTATCTTGTTCTGGTAACCTTCTCTATCAAGAGCATCCCTCTCAGACATGGTATAAAGTGCCCAGCTGACATATAGGGATGTTTGTGAAATTGGCAGAGTTATTCTTACGAGGGAGCTGATGCCAAGCCTTCTCCTTTCTGCCCAGGACAGTTCCTTGAAAGAAGATTCCCATGCCAACCTTCTGTCAGAGAGAAATCTACTGTACAATGAGACAACAAAAGTTCCCAAGCTTGATACAGAGTGGGGTGATGGGTGTTGGAGCAGGTTTTCAGGTATGGGTGGATGGGAGCATGTCTCCTGAGCAAGCCAAAGGATGAGCATGGGTGCTGCTCTGCTAACCCTAAAAGCCACTTGTGCAACTTTTGGTTGTCATCATCGGGTGACATGGGGATAGGCAGGCTGCTATTCCAAATGTCAAGTTTTCCATTGTATGAGAGGACACCCTCCTGCTGGTGGAAAAACGTAATTGATCCCAACATGTGCCAGTGCAGCCACTCTTTGCAGAGTTGTGCTATCTATTTGGGCAAAAGCATGCATCATGGAGGTGTCATGGAGTATGTGCTGGCAGTCTCAAATCACTGCAAATCACACAAGGAGGTGATCTGAATGTTAGTTTAACCATTCCCTGAGGAACATGGCACCTGGACATCTGGTGGGTCTTTCCAGAGCCCTAAAGCATTATGGGTGCTGTCAGAGGCATGCTAAAGGAAGACAACAGATGTAAATCCTGTACAAAGTAGCAAACAGAACTTCTAATTAGGTGCTCAGAAGTGTATACTTTTTTATCATGACAGTTCCTGGACAGCTTTTCTTTCCTACTTACCTTAAAAGAAAAAAGAATGAAGAGCTTCTTCAAAAGGTAAGTCACCCTGTCAGACTGTATTTGTAAAAACAAACACATTGCATCTCATAAACATCATCTGCACAGCAGACTAGAAAATGATGGAATGTAGTTGTTTTTCTAATCCTATGCAGACATGCTCAAATAGCTTTACAGAAATAGAGCACCGCAGGTTTCATTTAGCTTGAATGAAACAATACCTGCTACAGCTAGTCTGTATTTTAGTGTTAGCCTCTTGCCTGCAGTCACCTACTGTGAAGGTCAACAAATTGGATCACAGAAGGCTCATTGTTAGTATCCTACATCTTTGAGCTTTTATTCAGGTATATGTGTCAGAGCTGTGTATCTCTAATGTCTACGCATGTCTCTATCGTTACTAAAGCAAGATGTCACAGTAGATGGTAGCAAGTAGTCAGCTGTGCGCTCAGCTGTGTCTACTCTTCCACATCTCTGCGAAGTTGTCTAGGATTTCATAGTTCTGCTCAGACAAGTCATCTTGCCTTATTCTCATCTTGTTTTCAAGGTCTAGAACAATAGCTATTATGAATCAGGGGCTAGGTTTACTTCCCTAGGGAGAAGAGGTACAATAGCATTTCTATATGAGTTCCTACCTGAGCACTGCTTCAAGACCTTCGCTTTTCACCAGAAAAGATAATTTATTTTCTATGTCATTGTTCCACATTCTGAAGAACTCTTCTTTCTTTTTAATTCTGCCCTGTGGACTTGTCTCTGCCTAGTTTGACTTCTGATGCTCTCTCTAATGCTCTCTCTAATGTTGTGTTTTAAAGCACTGACTTTAATGATCACATGCCTAATTTTGAAACCTACTGCTGCTGTTATAGACAATTGTTAAATGGCTTACAGAACAGTCTTTGTGCTCATCTATTTTTCTGTTTATTTCTGGACAAGAGTGTACTTGCCTAAGATAGCTCTCTTCATGTTACTTCTTGAATTTGTGCCATAGAACAAAGAACGATAAAAGTGTTACAGGAAAAAAAGCAATAACCTTGTCTCTCCTGCTCAAAAATGTCAGTGTTACAGCATTTCTAAACCTTTGAGCTGAGCACAAATGTTTCTCAGAACAACAGATGATTGGAGAAATGAGGAAATCATTATTACATAGCTAAAATAACAGAAGATCATAGATGGTGCCAAGGGATTGATTTTGGGCGTGGTAGAAGATTCCTCCATAATCACAACAACAAAATATAGCTTGAGAACATAAGTGGAGGATAGCAGAAAAAGCAAAGTTTGATGTCAAAGGTAATATATATACACCATGGTTTTAAAGAGAAATCTAGATGACAGATGAATCTATTTGGCTCGAAGGCACAGACTGAAACAGTAACCCACAACTTCATTTGTGCATTGGTTACAGATATTCATATATCAAATATGCAAATTATTATTGAATGTAAATACATGAGGAAACTTACACTTAAAGCTGTTTCCATGATCCATGGTAGTGGAAAATAGTGCAGAAATACATACAGAAAAAACCTGGATGTACTCACACCCAGTTAAAAGTTCCCCGCGAGGAGTACAGGCAGTCTCCTGGCTCCATTTTAGGGATCACATTAGATTAAAAAGTCATGGAATCAGTTCCACAGATCCAGAGGTTTCCACCTGCTCTCCTAAGGTTGGTTGACTCACTTTTCCTCCAGCTGTGGGCATCAGGGCCCACCAGCTACACCTGTGAGGGCTAGCACCAGCCTATGGACCACATTGCTTGTCACCAGTTGGGATTTACAGTACCATGGAGAAACAAAACTGCATGCCTCACCTTTTTAGGCTTGCTTCTACTCTGCCTTTATTATTAAAGAAATGGAAATTTCAGTTGGCATTAGCTTGAGTAAACCAGGAAAACTTCTACCACTGTTGGTGATGAAATATCACGTAGTCTGTGCTGCCACTTCAGCCATCTGATCTGAGAGCATAATTTGCTTCTGCAAGTTTTCAAACTATTCAAGGGAACTTCTGAGCTGAGAAAACTGATGGACTTCTGTGGCAGTCAGCATCACAGCAAGCAGGGAAGTGGGTTCCCGCACCAGAGGAGGTAAGTAATTATCCTTTAAACATGAGTCCAGCCTGAACACTTTGTAAGGAGGAAGGTAGTTATGGAATGAAAGACTGACAGTCTTAGGAATGTGAACTGGAAAAGGGCTCACTTTCATTGAGAAGAAAGTGTGAACACCAGGGATCATACATCATTAACTAAGGTTTTTCATGTATTTGAGTGACGTACAACACATAGATGGGAGATACCCAAACTTCATGGTAATTGCTGTATGTGATACTACCTCTTCCAATAAAGCATAAATAGGGAGACAGAGGGGACTCATTTCCAGTATTCTTCACAGAAATTGTGTCACTTTCCTTTAGTTTGTGTAAGGAAAATTATACGCTCTTGCCAGAAAAGAATGGGGAAATAACAAAGCTCAGAGACTATGTGGTTAAGGGAGATCAAGCAGAAGAGGACATAGTGAAGCATTCTGTTGCTTGACTGAGAAGTGCTATGCCAGTATACCATGAATTGAAAATGATCAAACAAAAGAAGCGTGGCCAGCAGGTCGAAGGAGGTGATCCTGCCCCTCTACTCTGCTCTTGTGAGACCCCACTTGGAGTACTGCGTACAGTTCTGGTGTCCTCAACATAAAAAGGACATGGAGCTGTTGGAGCGAGTCCAGAGGAGGGCCACGAGGATGATAAGAGGGCTGGAGCACCTCCCATATGAAGACAGGCTGAGAAAGTTGGGGCTGTTCAGCCTGGAGAAGAGAAGGCTGCGTGGTGACCTCATAGCAGCCTTCCAGTATCTGAAGGGGGTCTACAAGGATGCTGGGGAGGGACTCTTCCTTAGGGACTGTAGTGGTAGGACAAGGGGTAATGGGTTCAAACTTAAACAGAGGAAGTTTAGATTAGATATAAGGAAGAAGTTCTTTACAGTGAGGGTGGTGAAGCACTGGAATGGGTTGCCCAGGGAGGTTGTGGATGCTCCATCCCTGGCGGTGTTCAAGGCCAGGTTGGACAGAGCCTTGAGCCACATGGTTTAGGGCAAGGTGTCCCTGCCCATGGCAGGGGGGTTGGAACTAGATGATCTTAAGGTCCTTTCCAACCCTTACGATTCTATGATTCTATGATTCTAAAATACAAAAGCACAGGCAAAAAAAGTACAAAATTCATCTGCTAGAGAGAGAATGGTAAAGCTAAATAGATCTGCTTGCTGGTTATGTATCAGTGCAATTTTCTACTAGGAAGGAGGGGATAAAAGAAAGGTATTCCTTCTGTTTACGCTGTCTCCCACCTGCACATGCAACAGGACCTTTGCAAATTTGTTCCACCTCAACTTAGTTTCAAAAGCATGAGGAAAATTATTTCCAACAGGATGTCACCTGTTGAGTGAGCATTCCAGTGAGCATTTGGAACATCTCAGAATCTTCTCACTTTAAAATTCCTTTCTTTTGTTAAATGTGTATATATATTACATTTCTTGTGATGCACAAATGCATTGTTTTTAATTCATCTGTTGTGTTCCACACCAAATCCTTTCAGTAATTCTTTTTTCTGATTCCTTCAAAGTATTTGATTCATCTGGGGCAGATTTCTGGAACTCGTCTAAATTCCCAATTCATACCTAGAGGTCATCACTGCTAGAACATTTCCAGGGGATCTGAGCTCCATTTTCAGGCTTCCCAAAGGGTAGTAATTAGCTATGGCGGTGATCATCAACCACATCTTGTAAACACCTTTTGGTGCTTTGGGCTACCACAGATCCTGTGAATTATTAACTAACCTCACTGGCAGATAAAGCTGAGAATACTCACATTCCGCATTACAGTACACACTGTTACTGAGGTGATGGGCTGTGCAGGTGTTGCTTTTCCTTCTATTCTGGGTGTTTTGCCTGTGTGAATTGTACATTTTCAGGGGCAGAAATCAGGTTTTTTCTTTGGTATTTTAGACTAACTAATAAAAACCATGAAGGGTGAAACTTTTCATTTAATGTAATTATAGTTTTCTGGACCTTAAAAAAAACCCCATAATTACACTGATATAGTGACCAATAGAATAGGATCTTGGAAATATGTTTTGTTATACAGAAAAAAAAAATAAAGATGATTGTTCACTGTCATCTACTTTAGAAAGCTACAAGGACCATGAACAGATGTCTTTCTTCTGGGAACCTAGTAGAGCCAGTCAATTTATCCATAGGTTTTCTCATTTAAACTGCTTCAAAACATCCAAACATAAGTCATTAAGGCAATGGTGTGTTTGCAATTTAAAAATAAACTCATCCTTAGAAGGTCCAACAGACTTAGAAAACAAGGTGTTTCTTAAGCAAGCAGACTAGAAAAGCCCTTTGGGCATTCTTCTAGTTCAAGACTAAAGGATAACTTCAAAAGGACTTAATTGACGTAATTTTTCATCAAAGTTTTCCTCTTTTTCTTCTCAGTTTCCCAGTCAAAACCTTTCCTTTGTTCTAAACCTTACTACATGTGATCAAAATTCATAATCATGTGTTGGGAAAGGCAGCAGACCTTACTCTTTCACTAACTTTGCTCTTTCTCATCTGAAAAGACTTTAGTAAATGCTTATTTCTTTCTCGTGTGAATCCTTAAGTTCATTCACTTTATATATATATGCACGATAAGCAAGTGCATGAACATTTGGTGCATTGGACTAAAGTTTCACTAACGCAAAAGTTATAGCTCTAATAGCTATTAATAGGCATTTTCCAGAATCTTGAAGTTGCTTACTAGATCATTTCCATAATGGAAAACTTCCCCACTAAAGACAGACTCTCTTAATCTGTGAGATATTCAGCTAAAAGATGTAACATCTTAAATCACAAGGTCAAGCTTGACTTTAGGCTCCTGTTCTTGAAAAAGGAGCTGCTTAGTATTCGGCACTTTAGAAGTTCCTTGGATAAACTGCCTGGTGTCTGCAGACGTTTGATCTTTGAAGAGCGGTTTTTCAAGAACTCTGAACCATGAATTAGGCTTGTAAGAGATTTTTAACTGTCTCAGCCAAACTCTCATAATGGAAAAATGTGAACTCTAATCATGCACATAAAACATGTTTGGTGTTTGCAGGCAGTTTAATCTGCTGTGTGTGAAGGACTTCCTTCCTTTATTTACACACCAGATAAAACATTGGTCCTGTTGAAATCAATACCAAATTTCCATTGAGTTGAGCCACTCCACCATGCGAATACAGCTGTCAAAAATAGACGTAGTTTCTGTAATATGCCAGGCATTAAATACATATTTTATACAATCCTTTCTCTCTCAAGTTTCTAACAAGATCCAAGCTCCTTTATGTTCCTTGAGATCACCTTCTGAGCATGGCCAAAAGCACTGTGGTCTGCATACTCTGGTGCCTGTGGATGTTTTAAAAAGTTCCCCTCTCTCTTTTACCTGAAAAACTTGATCTCTTAAGCATTCTCAGAGCACATCCATCTGATTGATTAAACTTGACACCAAACCAAGCTGACAGTAATATCTTCCTGTGATTAGAATTATCCAGTATGTTTAACTCCTTTTTCAGCCGTCACCAACAAGCAGCTAAGAAATTGAGTATTCCAAAATAAAATGGTGCTATCATCTCTCCTTTAAAAGGTATTTCACTTTGCATGGCATTATTAAATACTCATAGGCACAAGAGAAAACATTAATCATTAGTCTAGATAGTCAAGCAATTGGGGAGAAGGGAGGCCAGTTACAAATCTAATTAAAAAAAAGGCACAAAAAAGCAGTGAAATATGTGCTGGCATAGGGTTAGAACTCAAGTTTCCCCATACACAGGCAAATATATAAATTACAGAGTTTCTGTATGTTTGTGTGAGATGTATTTTATGTGTGTAATCTTGCCTTCTCTCAGTGTTTAACTATCTGTATAAGGTGGAAGAGTGTCAATAGGGTGAATTGAAAAATTCTATCTTCATCCTCAGATTCTCCTAGATTCTCAGGGTTTGTACCCTGAGAAGTTAAAGTTCATTAAGCAAAGGAAAAAATTGAACCCAGACCTCCTACTTCCTTTCTCAGCACTCTAATGATCAAGCTAATGGAAGATTGGACAGGTGATAGCACCGGCAGCTCCTCCTCGCCATCTGCTCCTTGAAGAACAGGATTCTCTCCTTCCATTTTGCATTCAAGCTTCTAATTTCTGAATGAAGTTTCAGCCCTGTGAATCTCTGGCAGTGTCTGCCAGCAGTGTGGAATATGTGAAGTCCAAAAAAGGCAAGATTAAAAACACCTCCTTTCCACGTTGCTGTCACTAACCAGCTCTTTGCTTAGCCTGCTAGCTGCCTTAGGTGCTAGAAGAACTCCAATGTTTTGTAAGGGAAGCCTAGGTGAGAGCTTATATATATATATATGCATGGCAGTACCTAACCATAGTCACAAATTGTCTTTCAAGAGAATAGTTTTGAAGCCTTAAATTAAGTATTATTTTCCAGTTCTTGACAGCACATCAGAACACTTCTGTGCAGTGTCTTTTCTGTGTGATCCTCTTGCCAGCCTAGTTCTCAACATATCTGACATCAAACCACATCCTCTGCTTGGTTCTCTGTGAAAGCTGGTTTTCTTACTATACACCAAGCAGTGCAGCTTTTAACATTAGAGATTATCATTTAAGCTTTTGATCTTATCTTTCGTCTCTTTTCTGCTTAGAAATATCCACATTTTATGCTGCTACAGTAAACAAACACTAGCTTCCAAAAAGCATTAGTCCAGCAGTAAGTGTGTTTGCTCTACTATTATGGTATCAGAAGATCCTCCAAAAGAAATTTGAAACGAGCATAAATAAATCAGATTAAAATCAATCTCAAAAGTTGTTCAGTTTTTGATTGGGAGGGCCCATAATCTACTGAGTATGATTAGTCTAGATTTTGTTGATTTTCAATATACTGAGTGGGGTATTCCTCACCCTTTTACTTTGTGTAAAGTACTCTGTGTGCTATACCGTGCTCCATTCACCACTGTAAGACCTCAAAACAACTGGAACAGTGGGACAGTAGGATAACTTATATTAAAATCACATGGGTGGCATTCAGTTGAGTAAATGCAGAGTCTTACAATGTAGACATTTACAGCTGAACAAGACACCCGCTGGTCCTTTTACAGTCAATGGAGAGAAGCAGGCATTTCTAGGATGCAACCCAGCTTATCCTAACATAGACATCTAAAATAGGTTAGATGAATCATACACTAAAAGTGCATATTTCTGATTCCCTTTATACTCAGTAGGAAGAGCGACTAGCTCAGATGCAGACGTTCACATAGTAGACATCTAAAGTTAGGTGAGATGAACAACCCAAAATGTCTTTCCATATCCCTTAAAAAAAGTCTGGTCTATGAACAAGATGTCAGGGAATTCTTTTCAGCTAACACTAGTTTCTTCCAATGTATCAGCACTTTGAATATTTTATTTGGTAACTTCCTCCTAAAAGCACTTTGCAAATGCCCAGATCATGCCTGATAGCCATCACAGACAAGTTTTGTGTATCAATGCAATGACTGTCATGTACCTGATCAATGCTTCCCTAAACAAAGACTACAAAAAATCCAAACAGATTAATATAGAAGAAGGTAGTAGATCGCTAAGTGAATCAAGGTTGATGTTAAAGCAACATGTAGACTAAACTACTACGTTGGGAACTGCTCATCCATAGTTATAATTGCGCAAACTGAAGAGAAATGCTACAAAAAGTAGTATGATGACTACAGAAGAGATGCAAGGCAGCAGAAAAGTCTGAAAGCTAATATTCCTTCAGCCACACAACTTCTGCTTATCATAATGGCTGTTGTTGTTTATGCCAACAAGCCCACCTGTTTGTTTTTGCTTGGTGCCACCATCCTACTGCCAGTATGGATGCCACTCCTCCACAAGAGTGGATACCGCCCCTAGCAGAAGCAAGTAGCTCCCAGCTCTGTAATAGGCTGTATAGACCTTTGAATTTACTTATTTACTGATAACTATATGTATGCCACCATTTGGAAAGTTCAGCTTTGTGCTACTGAATGTGTGTATTTATTTATCTCAGTAATACAAAAAATATGGAGTTTAAATTCTCAGGAGAATCATAAGAGTATAATCATACCAGCTGCAACATTTCAGCCTAATCATACATGAATATAGAGTTGTTTATTACACCCTCCTGGCAACAGTGACATCTCTTCATGTATTTGATTTCTGTGGTCTAACTAGCACTATGTGGTTTGCCACAGCTCACAGGTTTATGCTTATCAAATTTGGTACATTTGCCACCCAAACACTAGCCAGATCTTTACTCCTGCATTTTAACAAAGTGAAACTTTCAAGCCAAGTCTTTCCCCTCAAGTGCCCTGCAGTTCTTCAGTCCACCTCCTGAAGGTTTGGCTCACCATGTTCCCCTGGGAATCTGGCATGGATGTAAAAAGATAACTGAGAAATCATCCTTCTCTCAGCATTTTACACCCATATTTTCTCAAAGTCAGGAATGGCTACATATTATCCTTTCAGAACACAGTATCTTGGAAGCAAAGTCAGGCAATATCCTAACATTTTAGCCCCCTGTTTACACATTTCTAGATGTTTACTTAGACCGTAGCATTTTTGTATTTAAGATTAAATAAATTAGTTGGAAACATGGAAGTAGTATAGCAAAAAAAAAAAAAAAAAGGTAAGCAAACAAACAAAAGTAAAAACATTCAGAGGTACACAATAAATTCCAGCACTTACTGCTCTCTTTTTATAAAAAGGATTTTCTTCACATCCATCTAATCTTCTTTGCATATTCAGGCCTCAAACAATAATATCCTGGCCTCAGACTGATAGGAGCTTGAATATCTCCAAAGTCTGAAGCAGTAGTGTCTGATTTATTGTTTAATCCTTGGATATTTATATGCATGTGCTGTATCATTTATAGAATCTGTTATTCATCTAGAGTGTTGTTTTTTAGTCAGTCAGATGTTCAGTTTTAACTTGCCAGAGTTGTAATGGGGTTTCTGCAAAGATGCCAGGTAGGGCTTTTTGCTCCTCTTAAGCATTGCGGTTTGCACTACTAAGTTGTCATTGTAGAGTTCAGTTTGAAAGCTGCTTCCTGGAATGTGTAATAAAGAGTTAACCATTCTGAAAGTTGCCACCTTGCAATGCACTAAAGGCTATTCCTAAAATGGCTGATCCAAAAGCAGGTTCAGCAGCAGCAGATAATCACATTTACTACATGTTAAATGGAAACGGGGACTAATGTTGAGCAATATTGAGCATAGTCCACACAAGTCTCAAAATGACACTAACATGCTTCTGACATTGTGCATGTGAACCACAAGATGTGAAAGGGAAGGTGAGCACTGCAAGTGCTTCCAGACCAACAGGCGTGCTCAGCAGAAAGGTTCATTTGAAATAACCCTCATCTGGGGCTCTTCTCTAAGCGGTCTCACTCAGAGCTTCTCTTTAAGCGATCGACATCTAAGTGCCTGACTTCCTGAACTTGTGAACTGGAAATTTAATCTAATTCAGTTTTGCTGTGACTGGTGAAGAACGCACTGGTCTGAGCTGTGGGCAGGCCGCTGGCTCCACTATTTGCGGCAGTCCCCAGGACAACCGGCATGCTGCGGAGGATTCCACCGCCCCCCAGAAGAAGCCGGCAATGCAAGCCTCTGTCTTCCCAAGTCAGTTTAATTTACTGTATTGTTGTACCCACAGCCGCCGAAATTATTGGCTCGGATCCTGCCAGCACCCGTGTTTAACTACACACATGTGAGCTGCGCTACCGAGTTCAATAGGACTATTCTCGAGTGTAAAATAATATCCTTGTCTCCAGTTTAGGAACTAGCTGAAACCATCTATTTAGAGGGGCACTGCCGGGCTAAAATAATGCGTCTATTTAAAACTCCGCCTTTGCCAGCGCCCGCACCGCCGGTGGGGGTGCCCCGACGGGCGTTCGGCTTCCCCGGGCCGGGGGAAAGCAGGTGAGCGGTCCGGTGGGTGCTGAGGAGGCTCGCGGGGGCCGGGCCGGTTATCACCCAGGCGCCCCAGAAGTGGCGGCGGGGGGTCTGACTTGAGAAGGCCGAGACCTGGCACCGCCTGCAGGTCCGATGAGGACTTCACCCCGATTTTCAGCCGGGTGGCGGACGGAGAGAGGGATAGAGGGAGGGAGAGGGCTCGGCGGCGGCCGCCGCGGGGCGGAGGACGGCGGGGTCTCGGTTCCCTGTCCCCGGCGGCGGCCGGGGGTCCATGCCCAAGATGGAGCCACCGCCCCCCGCTGCCTCAGGTGCGAGGGAGCTGCCGCCGCCGCCTCGCCCGGCCCCGCCCCAGCCCCCTCGCCGCGCGCGCCCCGGGCGCAGCTCGCGCAGACGCGCGCCTTCCCCGCCCCTCCCGCGGGAGCGCGCCCCGCGGTACAGCAGGGGCGGGGGTGCCGGGGAGGTGATAGGCGCGGGAGCGCGCCCCGCGGTACAGCAGGGGCGGGGGTGCCGGGGAGGTGATAGGCGCGGGAGCGCGCCTGCCTCGGTTCTGCTCGCTGAGCTGCCGAGCCGGCAGCAGTAGGAGGAGGTGGAGGAGGAAGACGAGCGCGGCTGCGGGTCCCCATCCACCCTCTCCCTGGGCGGAGGGGGGCTGCACCTTCCCGTGAGTACCGGCGCTGTCCCCTGCGAGGGGTGCCGCGCCCCGACGGTGAGGAGCCGCTCGTCCTCGGCCGGGTCCACTGTAGGTGCCGGGGCTCCTCTGAAGGGACGGGCGAGGGGCAGCGGCTGGTGCCCGGGGCGCGGAGACCTGGGCAGCGGCTGTGAGGAGCGACCTGGGAGCCTGCCCGATGCTGCGGGGGCTTTGTGGCGGCGGCCGAGGGAGGACCTACCAGGGGCAGGCGGGCTGGCCCCTGCGCGCCGCAGCCGTGGAGCGAACGGGCCGGGCGGAGACGCTCCGCGACTGCGACGCGCCCACATCCCTCAGCGCGTAGGTCGCCATTTCGTGCGCTGGCCGGCGGGGGCGAGGGCGGCGTGTGAGGGGAAGGAGCTGTCTGTGCTGAAGTACCGGGACCCGCGCTCCGGCGCGTTTGTTTGTCAGCTCTGTCGGGGTTTTATTTTCTTGTTTGTTTGTTCTTTCTGCGCTTTGCTGCTTGCAGCAACGCCGGTTTTATTTATGGATAAACCAGCTGAAATGTGGCTGGATCCCGAGCTGTTCCTATTTGCCCGTGTTTTGCTTCCTCTCTCTTGATGGAGATGAATGCGGAAAATTGCAGTGGGGTCTGAGCAGCGAATGCACTTGCTGTTTGGTTATAAAGTAATAATTAACTAAGCCTTCAGCTACTGCGGAACTCTTCGGCATAGATGTGTTAGTTTTGAAGTCTGAAACGTGTTTAAACCAAGGCTTCGGAGTCTTAAGTGTAAACAGCACCTGATTAATAATGCCAAGCTGTTTAAATATTTAAGATCATAGTGGGCTTCGACCCAGTCAATAAGGCTGTTCCATATTGACAAGTACTCTGTGAAAGGAATGCTGTTAAGTAAAACAATGGAAAATGTGACCTGTAACTCTACAGGGGAACCTATAGATCATGATAAGACATTCTTTTATCCATAAAGGTCCAGTTTTTTTCTGTTTATTCAAAACAACCTCCAGCCGAATCAAGAAGCCAGTATTAACCACCTCGGTTTCTTTTTTTCTAATGTTCCCTGCTTTTGCATATTTCTTTCTCTGAGCATTAAAATACGTTTTGATTCTTAATTAAGTATCTTACGAAAAGAGTAGATGAAACTTGAAAGCTTCATTGCATCTAACAGGTGCAGTATTAATAATTTCGACTTCTTCCATAATTTAACATAATAGATGTGGTAATTTATGGATAGTAATTATATGGGCTGTGCATAGAGTAGGTCACTGTACAACATCAAGGCATTTGGACTTCATTTTGAGTGTGGGAGCAGTGTATATGCCAAGAGATGCATCTTGCTGGTATCCTTTGGCAAAGGATATCACTGGAAAGAGTGATACTGCTCTAGTGTTACATATTGTCTCAAAGGACCTCGAAGTCAAAAAACTGACTTACAGGTGCAGCATGTTTTTAATATTTGTCTAATCTCTTTGATCTTACTATTTATATGAATATACCTCAGGCATTTGTTTAGGTGATGGTTGTCCTTGGTTTTGAATAGGAATTGCAAAGCAAGTGATTAGAGTTGCTAAAGAGTTTGATACTGAACTCAGTGGAAGTCACTTA
Organism: Strigops habroptila; assembly: GCF_004027225.2. Taxonomy (NCBI): domain Eukaryota; kingdom Metazoa; phylum Chordata; class Aves; order Psittaciformes; family Psittacidae; genus Strigops; species Strigops habroptila. The sequence goes on from NC_044279.2 coordinate 30,284,171, forward strand.
TTTGAATGTTGAAGTCCTGTGAAATTCTTTTGGGTGTCTAAAATTAGCTGTCAGACTGTATCGGTCCAGAATTGGGACGGTGGTGTTTTCTGAGAGTATCAAATGTGAAGAAGCAAACCCAGAAAACTGCTTAGGCTGACAAAACTCGGGATCCATGGAATGAATTCACATTCTGGATTGTGCAAAGGCAATGTAGCTAATGGAAAATTGTACAGCTGTGTGACCACATCAGATGACGGGGTAGTGTGTACCAGCTGGTGTTAATGATGGAGCTAAAACTCTCTTCACAACTCACAGAATATATCCTCAATTAATCATACTTGAATTGGTATCTTAGTTCTGTAATTAGCCTTACTGGCCACGGCAAAAACACTTAAAAGTAATAATGTTCAAGGTGACTGAGATGACCAGGATCTGAGTTATCATTCCTTATCTTCTTGCAGAAGGCATAATATTTATCACATATACCACAGCTTGTTTGCTAAGAAGGGTTTTAATAAGAAGATTAGTTTTTTTAGAATGGCTTTTATTTTCAGGAAATGAAATAACAAATCCAGTAAATGCTTTCTGATTCCTCCTGTTAGCTTGCTGTGCTTTGGTGTTTCTCTCTGGTGCTCAAAAAGGTGATGGCAGAAGCTTTAGTAACCAAGTTAGTGTTTCTTGGGGTTAATGAGATGTCTCTCTAATTGACAGATTTTATTGGTTTGAGGATTCCAATTTCAGCAAAAGGTAATGCTAGACTCCCTCTTCTTCCTGCTGTAGGGAAATGACTCTCCGTGGTAGCTGGACATAAAACATCTTGAATACACTAAGGGTTTGAGTTTTTATTAATGGATTATTGCACAGCTCAAATAGCTCAATCAGCCTAAAAATTAAATCTGTCTTGCCTGCGGCTGTGGCATTGCTGTTAGTCGGTAGTTTTACTCATTTGTCCCAAATCACCTTGAATTGCAATTACTTACCTTCTGTTATGTTGGAACAGTACAGTAAAACTGCGCTATTCAGTTTTCACTGGATGTGTTCATTTTGTTATGTTTCATGAACAGAGTTGGTAAAATGGGAAGCCATACAGAGAAAATGTATCTCGGTAATGTAAGCTGAGGCAATAACGTAGGAGGTTGTCTGCTGGGCAGTATGCAAGGAATATGATTTTGCCTTCCTGAGTGGGCTGATAGTATTCAAAAAATTCAGTTATACTTTTTCCACAGTGATAATTTGTTGCATTTTGAATTGGTGAGTATGTGTATTGCCTGTTCAGTTTAGCATTATAGGTACTGTAACTTATGCATTTATGAATGTTGTCTTGTAAATACAATATTAAGGGACTTTGTAAAGAGTTAATCTCCAATAATAAGATTAACACGATGCACCATAAGTTTTGTCCTACTGTTTGTTAACCAGGAAATGATAGTTGCAGGCTTTCTTCTGAGCTACTGGAGACTGGCTGAGCTTTCAGCTATTTACCTCAATAGAAAACTGAAAGGGAAAAAGTGAACAAAGGAGGTCTGTTTTGCCTGTCCCACTTGCTGGGCTGTTGTCTTTGCCCTTTTCAGTAGAAGGAGGGGGTAGAGCTGGGTCAAAGTTGAAGAACACTGAAAAGGAATTCGAGTCTTATATTGAAATGTGAATGATAGCTTAGTTTGAGTGCCGAATGCATTTGTTTGAATTGATTTTTTCCTATCTGTGGAAGTTTTAACTGACAGATGGTGATGGACTGGCATATAGACTGCTAGAAGGTAGAGCTAGATATGTGTTCAGACCCTGATTAAGATGCTCAGTAAACAAGTACATATCTGATGAGACTTATAATACTGGAGATACTGACGCTAGACGCTGTGTGACACACTACACATTTGATAGTGTGAATCAAGGGCAGACCCCTGCAGCTGGCATACATTCAGACTTACTTGTCTAGCCTAATTGCATTGCAAATATTCCTCTGGATTGCTCTTTAGCTTCTCCCTTCTAGTAAATGTTGAATAAGTACAGAAATGTTCATCTGGATCCTCTATTAACTGTTGTTAAGAAGCTTTCATTTTTTTTTTTTTGGTTTGCTGTAGGAATCAGGATAAATGTATCTTAGTATTCATTTTGTGAATACACTGTTTTCCTACACTGTTTCGGTTTTGAAATGGCTCAATTCATAATGTGATTACAGCTTTCCCCTTGTTAACTTTTTAGTATGGAAGCATAACAGCTTGAATTATAAAATGTTTCTGTAAGAACTCACAGTACCTCCATTCTACTTTAAGCAACTAAACTTCATATAAAAAGCAGCATTTCATGCAGAGCATCTCAGATGCATAAAAATAGCCAAGCGATGAAAAAAAGGCCAGTTCGACTTATGAGGACATGATAACTTTAAAAAGCAGTGGCATTAGAAAGGAGCTAGCTGTCTAATTATCAATTAGATCAGACAGAATCACTATGAATGTAGTCTCTCTAATTCTGTGAATACTCATATAAGACTGCTGAATTTTGATCCATGCCAGTGGGAATAAAGTTGTGCTGATACTTCGTCTGCACCGTTAGGTATATATGACCTTTTAATTTCCTCTGGTTTTAAATATGTAATTTTTACTGTTTAACAGCTTGTTTGAGGAAAAAAAAAGTTGATCCACAGCTTCCTGGTTGTATGAAGTCTTTCATACATTAGTCTTTGGCCACTACTTAGGCTTTTCTGGACAGCCATCCAAAATATTAACATATTATTTTCCTTTAGCCTGTTACCTAAGTGGGGAGCCGATGGTGTTTATAGGCGAGTACAGATTTTCTTTCTCTTTCTGAACTCTGCCTCTCACTTCTGACTTCCCTTTTCCCATGTTTTCAGTGCTGCTGTGTTTGTCCAACTTAATTCTGAGGGTTCATGTAAAGGAGTTGCCTTTACAATGTCACAACACTGTAGGGCTCCGTGTGTGTCTGTGTGTGTAAAGGCATTGAATATAATCAGTTAGTGCAAAAGACAGCTTTTGTACAAGAGTTGGAACCAGGGGACAGTTCTGCTGGTGGAGAGTAATACTATGGAGTTAACTGACTGGCGCAAAGCAACTGGCCAAGGGAAGTAATCCCGTTGAATATTATAGCATGAGCAGAGTAATAGAAATGGACAAAACTCAAAGAGGCTGAGGATAATGAGTTACAGAAAAAAAATCCATGAGGATGACCACTATATGAAGAGATTGATGAAGAACAAAATGTGTTATTTGCTTTTGCATTAGAAAGAAGTGGTAGTAGTGGGGAGCTTGGGAATAAAAGTCACTGGAAGTCTTAAAGAGAAAAGGCCACAGTCTTGGGACCTCTAAGTAGAATAGGTTGAGAGGGAATGTATGTACAACTCTTGTGTAAAAGTGTGTAGGATGATGCAGGGGATAGCTCCTCAGTGTAAGCTGAGAAGTGCAACCAGTCCTGAGAGAGGGAACAATTCTGAAGAGCAAGTTGAGAGTAGGGAAATTAGTTTCTTGAAAGGGAGCAGAAGAGAAACAAGAATTTGTCTTATTATTGGTGAAGGCTCCCCCCCCCCCCCTTTTTTTTTTTAAATTATCAAATTGAGCAATTTGAAGGAAAACATTACATACACCTGCTATATTCATGGCGTATTTCCTGTCATTTAAAGGGCTTTTCAAGAGTATTGGAGAATTCAATGTTGTTCATCAGTATGCTTGTACACCACAAGTTACCCTTTGTAACAAGATAGACAGACAGTCCTCTTCACTACTCCTCCAGTGTTTAGAAGGACTAAAAAGTGGGGCTTCATACCCTACTGCTGTTCACATTGCTAGGGGAATCAAAATGCAGGAGATGCTTGATGTACCTTCCTCATTACAATAGTCAAATGATATCAGGGAGAGAGAAGCTTGGCCATGGCTGTTCCTTGGGTGGGATAAACAGATTTGTTGACTTGGTTACTCAGAGTAAGCTGGAATCTGTGGGTCCGTCCACTAAGCCCCCCCTGCCTGTAGACTAATGCTGTGGTGTCCAGACAAACTAAGTACACAATAGGAAGTTTAATCCCCTTGGGTTGCTACTCTTTTCTTGAAAATGGAAGGTATTTTTCGTTGTCAGCACAGCTGAATTTGGTAATTTTGTTGCAATTGTTACATGGCCACAATCAATCAAAATCTGATTCTCGCCTTGGATGAGATGAGATGTTAATAGGCTGAGCTAGCATTTTACTGGTTTGTAATCTGTTCTGAATCAGGTTTTCTTACTGAAGCTCAGAGAAGGGAACTATATTCCTTTTCCTTTCCCATCCTTTCAGAATTGTGCAGTACTTGAGTAAGTTTACAATAGGGGAGCTCTGCATTAAAAGAGAAAAGAACAGAAATTGAGGTTTTGCGTGCGGGGTTGGATAAACTGAGGCCTCTAGTCATTCCTGAGTCTTGGAGCAGTAAGTTTTGTGTTATGGGTCTGGCTGCTGTGAAGAGTTGTGTTCTCCATGGATGGTGAGCATTTTCAGTTATGAGCAATTTAATGGTTCCAGTGTAATTAGGTTTTATTTGTTAAAACAGTTCAGGACGTAACGGCAACCGATTTTCCACATTGTGAATGGAGATCTGAGTGACACTAAAAGCTGGAGTCAGCATCGTGGTGCGTTGCAGAGTCTTGTCACTTTTTGAAGAAGTTGTTACTGTCTCTGGAGTGCGGGGAAATCATTTCAGTATTGCAGTGATCAAGTCTGTAAGTCATGCATGCAGCCAAGAGCCCTTGTGACTGGAGATGTTGGAAAGTACATGGTCTTTTCTGCAGATATAAAAAATTCCTCCTTCCATTTGCTACTGTATTTACTTACTATTTATAGTGAAGTTCAGAGATACCCAAAGATATTCCCTATCTTGGCAATGAACGTGCAAGGGGGAGCATATGTTCTTGAGGCTGTTGCAGAGAATCCAGTTTTCTGAGCTCTTCTTTCTATTGCAGGTGTCATTATTCTTCCCTCGGCATAGGTTTGATTAGGACATAGTGAAAGGTGAGAACTATTATCACTATTACTGCAACCCAATCTAAGTAATACTACAAGGATGTTTGGGGTATCTATGGAGGTGTGAAGGAAGCTACCCTTCATACTGGGGCTGTACATACCTTATGTATAGCTTGGCTTGCTTTTCTCTACTCATGAGCTGGTTTTTGGTTAGACATATAAGCCAAACAACAAATCTGATGTCAGTGATCTACAACGAAGTGTATTTTGAATCCTCCTGAAGTTTGTCTGTGTTTTTTACATGATCTACTGTCTTTAAAACCATCAAATAATGAAGGAGAGAAACTTCTACCCACTGCTTCTCTGACAATGAAGGCTTAGAGTTGGGAAACGGTTTTCTCTAACTTTTTCCTGGAGATAGGTATATAATACGAAGTAAGTAAGGAAGCTGCATTACTGCTCCCCTGTCACATGGCTTTCAGATGAACAGTGCCAGTAACTGGACTACAGACCCTGCTCATTCATTATTGAATGTTTTTATCTATGTCAATCTTGATATACAAAGTCATAGAAGTTTCTATATAGTACACCTTTTACCTCAGAAGCATTTCATGGATTTATGGAACTTGGAGTCTAATTGCCAAGTGCATTACATGGTATAATATCTTCTCCCAGACAGTACTAAGCATATAATATCAATGTAAACTGAAACTTCAGGTGGGGAATTTTTGCAAGTTTTCTGCTTTCCTGTAGTTTGAGTGCTTTAGAAATTGGTGTCTAGGTATGTACAAAGCAAGGAATATCTTAAATTATGTGTAGGCTATTTCTGCACGATACGATTGCATGAAGCGATTGCATAACTGGAAAGCAAGGGTAGAAAGCTAAATTATCTGTTAGACCTTATAGGTGATAGTTGTATAAAGTGCATTTTTAACATAGAAAAGGTAAGAATGTGGGAACATCTAAAGGTGAATGTGACCACCAGAGGGCAGACACATAGTTTAATGACTCCAAACCACATAGTTTAATGACTCCAAACCAAAATCCTTAGAAAGGAGACTGCCTGTGTGAAAACACAGTGAGATAATGACTGAATAAACACAGTATAGATGCACAGAATTTCTTACACTGATAAAATATAGTAGTATTTAATGTTTAAGATGAAAATAAATACACCTGCTTAGAACTCACCTGTGGTTTTGTATTCCTACAATGGAAGACAGGACAGTTCATCAGATCATATAGTTTGACCTGTAAACAATGAGTTGTTAAACTTAACCCACTTACCTTTACATTGAGTCCAGTAATTTTAATTCCCGCATGTTTTCCAGAACTGCATCCATCTTCATTTGAAAATGAAAAATACTCTCCTTTCTCAAGAGTTTCTCTTTGTAGTTAAAGAATAGTTTAATTCTGAATTGAAGTTCATGTTTTCAGAGTTTGCCCAGCATTTGCGTATTTTTTTTTTTCCTTTTTATTGTTAATGTTTATATTCCTTAAAGCATGTAATTTTGCTCTTCAGAGTATCATGGAAAATAATTAACATTATGGGCCTAAAATTAATACTTCAGTAAAGTAGCCTTTTTCAGGAGTGCTGTACTGTAGTTTTTAGTGAAAGATGATCAGTATTTTTATTTAGCTTTCTTGCTAGGAATGTAGGTGCTTAATTAAAGCATGTCATTGTGCTGGCTGTTACTGCTCATGTACTGACTCAAATTATAGCAGTAGTGTCTTTGAATTATTTTGTGTAAAACCTAGACAGTTTTTGAAAGGAAACCATAGTCTTTATCTCATCATTCAGTTACAGTATCTTTAGAAGAAAGTCTTAAGAGCTATGGTTGCTCTCTGGGGGTCTCAATTCGACCAGTTGTGCGGGAGTGAAGTGTCTGATGACCCAGATTTTCCAATTTGTCAATTCCAGCAGGCGCAGTTTCCCTTGACAGCAGGTTTTCTGGGAGAGGTCCTTTATAAAATGGTTTGCAGATATTATCCCAAAAAACTTTATCTGGAGGAATTTTTCCAAGTTATTTCTAAGTTTTGTGTACTTCTTCACAAGCCGCCTCACCCTCTGACATTGAAATATGCGGATGGGCTTTCTCACCACAACCAGGGAAACATACTAGCAGAACTGACAGCATCAGACGCTCAAGGGTATCATAGGAATTAATGATACAGTAAGATTTGTATCTTCATAGTTCAGCTGCCTAATGTGTCCTAACTTAAATGCAGTGACAGAGACATTACTGCTGAGAACACGTGCAATAGCTATAGCTGAAACTTAAGTGGGTGCCAGGACTAATGCAAAATTTAGCATTAGTAGAAAGATTAGCCTTTATGTTCATTATGTTATATAGAAACTTATGTGTGTTTCCTCTTCTAAGGTAAAGCCATCCTATAAGAGTCAAAGATTTCTGTGACTTTCTCCCCCTCTGCTTAGTTTATCTGAGATGATATTGAAAGACACAGCAGCAGTTTACTAACCATCTCAAGACAAAGAAATTTCATTGCAGCAAGCTAACATAAATAAATACCATTATTTTTATTATTATAGATGGGAAAGTTCAAATATAATATGTAACTTCTTGGTTTGACTGCTAATAAGAAACCATATTAATTGGAATGGAAGAGATAAGAGTAAGAAAGTGCTGAAACCAGAAGGTGAAGATAACAAAGTGAGGGAGACAAAGCAAAGAGAAGGCGTCTATTTAATTACACGGAAATAGCTACTAACAGAATAGATCTGTGATTTCTCGTTTACTAAAACAAAACCCCAAGCTACTGTTTTAGTGAATGATGCTCATAAACTATAAAGTATTGTCTTAATTTGCAAAGAATTTAAGTTAAAAAAAAGGTGGAAAAATTATCAGTTGTAAGATTCCTTCTCATAAAAGACTGCAATTCTGTTCCTTGTCTGCTGCTCACAGGTAGAAAAATGACCTTTCACTGAAGGTGTCTTGATCTAGGCCCAGTGATTATTCTACACACTAGGATATATATGTACATATCTGAATTTGACAAAATGCTGAAATGAAATTGCAACTTAGTACAAGCACATATTTCTCTGAAGATCCAGAACAATGGTGATTCCTAAATTTGAGTGCCTGAATTATGCTGGCTGGTAAAGGATGGATCAAGAACATCTGTTTCTGAAAACATGTCTATAAAAATAGTTGAATATTTGCTTTCATTAGTGGGGAGTTTTTATCTGTGGTTGTGGGAAATAATTTATAATTCACTATGTGAGCCAATGCACTGCTCTGACTAATACGTGTTATTTTTAAAATATAACTCAGATTAATGAAATTATGAATTTGCATTTCATAAGGAATTAATTGATTATAAATTAGATTAGTTTTCCCCAGCGTCAATATTAATTTAGTTTTATAATTAACAAAAAAGAAAGGCTCAGAATCCATACTGTGTTGGCCTTGAAATATGACTTGGAATTTAAAACATTTTATGTACTTTTAAATATATTACTGTTCAACATTGAATATACCTATCAAAAATACGCCTCTTAATAATTTTAACACTAAATAACACCAAAAATCAGCCCATCACTTTTCTGATAGAACACAAAAGGTAACTCAACCTTTGTAATGTAATTCAGTTTCTGAACACTAATCCTCAAAGACTTGTGCAGAGTCCAAAATTAAAACAGTTGCAAGTCTGTAAATAGACCCAGAAGAGCAACACTTTTTAGTTCCCTTGACATCTTTATCCCTTCATTGCTGTTTCTACCATCCTAGGATAGATTTTTAAATACCTGCTATTCAGGCACAGCAAGTATTAGTATGTAAATCTTACTGTGAGTGCAGTTGTGTAATAGCAGGCACAGAACTGTAAAACAAAACTTAAAGGTTCCTTTTAAGAAGGCTTACATTCTTAAATATAATTAGACAGACTTTGAAGTAAGTGTCTTAAAACCTCTGTTTGTTGTGTAATGACTTCTGAGTTTTCATATAAAATTATTTTGCAAATTTCTCTGTGTTCTTTGAGGCTGTCGCTATCTGTCCATACACTGCAAATCCTCATGAGATTTTAATTTATCCTTACAGCTCCTACCCACAGTTAGTGCGTACTGTGCAGTACAGGTTTCTAGCACTTAGGTTTTAAAGAATATTAAAGTTTGTTCTAGTAAATATATTCACATTAGTCAGAAAATGGTGTTTAGTTGAAGTATTCCACTTTCACAAGCGTTTTATGTAGCGCACCTCACTCATCAGAGGTTTTCTTTGCTATTAACTAACCTGGAGTTGAGGCCATTGATCTTATTGGGGATGTGGAAAGGAAAATTTGGATTCATATCCAGCTAGTGTAGTTCTGAATAGTGCTTCAGTACTAGAAATTTAACAATGATATTGTAAAGAAAATATGGTATCTTGCAGGTGGCTGAGGGAGATGGCACCATTATGCAGCCTAGAGAACCAGCATGGCCAAATTATCCTCACTGATCATGGATGAATGATATTTGGTTGTAATCAAATTATTCATTAGATTAATAAATACAAAACTTGATGACAGAAAGATGATGAGTTTTGAGACTATTTCACTACATTTTGAAGCAGAGGATGGGTTAGAGCTTTCCCTTAACACATCCAGCCAACTGTCTTGAGAATTGACACTGGTTTTAGTGCTACACAGGCAATTTGTAATCGTTAGAGGTATCATCATACAATAGCTTTAAATAAAAAGCTTTCCATATAATTTCTGTTTATTCTCCAAGATGTGGTTTCTGCTAAGGTTAATTTATTTGTATTTTATTTTTCGGGTTATGTATTAACTGTTCTGTAAGTGCCCAAATTGGCTTCCTGTGAGCAAGCTTAGGTCAGAGAGCTGGAGAGTTACTTGTATGCAGTGCTGTCTGATCTGAGGTCAGTGTTAGTGGAGAGGTTTATGTCCATTCGTAGTCAACAATGAACTGACCTCTTTGGCATCAGTTATACTCTTGACTGTTCTACTGTAACATAATACATGTACACATGTACTATCCCTGTGGGTTTTTTCTTGATTACCTGACCCCTTTACTGGCCTTGGATAATTGAAAATGAACTGTGCTGTTTCAGCTCAGGGGAGGGTGTGGGGTGGGACATGAAGGTGGGAGTGATACCTTGTGAGGTGATGACTGTAATTGCACTAGTTCCTAGCTCTTCCTAAGTTGTAACCTCTGTGTAAGATATACTGCCACCCATCACTCTCAATTCAAGACAGTCACAGTGTAAATGTCCTATCTAAGGAAAACTGTTGGAATCACTTAACGGTGTATATAAAGAAATAAATGCAAGCTTGTGTGTTGTGATTGGGGTTTTTTGAGAAGCCAGAGTTGTGAAAGCTGATTGCACTTGGACTGATCTAAGAACTTGTAATAGTAAGTGAATAGATAAAACCTTCACTTGAGAAATACTGTTCTAAATCCTGTCTAGTATTTTAAAGTACTTGCAGGAACATTGGTGATACAAGTGAATTACTTCAAGTGCCTGAGAAAAATGTGTGAGAAATGTGTGGGGTTTTATTTTTCCATTTGGTGTCATTACTTCAAGATTACGTGAAAATGTCCTCAGTCCTTGGGCTTTTTCTGGTCTGCCTTCTTTGTAGAATGGACTAACGGCTTTAGGATTAATCTGAAGCTTGAACTGGGCTTTTGATTACTTTGTCACTTAGTTCATATCAGTACAACTTTGATAAAACAAACGTTTCTAGGTGTTATGCCAAAAACTTTAATCTGGAAACCATTAAGGAAGCAACACAGATGCAGATGAAGTAGGCTTAATATGATGGCCAATGCTGGGAAGTGACCATAGTGTTTTCCTTGAGAAAGAGAATGTAATCCTTTGTTTCCAAATAACTTTCCCGATATTGTTGTACAGTCACAAGCTGTTTATTTAAAGGGTGGGGTTGGGAAAGGTAATTGTCTGGTGTCGGTTGCGTTGAGTAATGCTCATCTGGGGAATTTAATCTCTTGGAGTCTGATGGTCCTTTACTGGATGGTGATGGGAGTCTTTTCAGATGGAGTAGACAAGACTCTACAAAATACTCTCCTGCTGTTTATGCATGATCAGTTTCTCTTGGTTACATTAAGCTCTGTACACTTCCTGGCTGTCTTGCAGATATACAGGAGACTGCTATGTAACCAGGAACAGTTTTGGCTGCCTTGGGGAGTTTTTGGGAATGTTTGATTCTTGACCTGGGTTGCTATTCATACTTTTAAGCATACAAGCAACTCCTATCAGTTGGCCTATGCACAGCAGGAGCTGCCTGGGGAAACCTGGGGGACTGTCCACAATTCCTAGCCGGAGAGGTCCTGTTTACCAGCTGCCTTGTTGTAAAGGCAGGTGGGAGTTTAGTCAGTGAGCGTGCTGTACAAGGGCAGAAGGGACTGATTTGAGGAGATTTCAGCTGAACTGTTTCCTGGTCCATGGTGGAGCTAGTGAATGAGTATGCTGGCTACGTACAACAGACACAGTCCTGATAACCTAGGACTCTTAAACTATATGAAGACAGGCTGAGAAAGTTGGGGCTGTTCAGCCTGGAGAAGAGAAGGCTGCATGGAGACCTCATAGCAGCCTTCCAGTATCTGAAGGGGGCCTACAAGGATGCTGGGGAACGACTCTTCACTAGGGACAAGGGGATAGGACAAGGGGTAATGGATTCAAACTTAAACAGGGGAAGTTTAGGTTAGATATAAGGAAGAAGTTCTTTACAGTGAGGGTGGTGAAGCACTGGAATGAGTTGCCCAAGGAAGTTGTGAATGCTCCATCCCTGGCGGTGTTCAAGGCCAGGTTGGACAGAGCCTTGGGCGACATGGTTTAGTGTGAGGTGTCCCTGCCCATGGCAGGGGGGTTCGAACTAGGCGATCTTAAGGTCCTTTCCAACCCTAACTGTGTGTTGGATAATATATAACTATGATGTGCTTGAATTTAGTTGTTTTGATTCTGTAGGCATTTTCGCAATATTGAGTGTATAGTTTTAGACCATACTTTGATAGTAAAATCAAGATAAAGGAACTGATACAGGCTTAAAAAAGCTTCTGGAAAAATGTTATTGTATTTTGCCTTTTTTATGGAAGCCACAGTATGTCTCAAGTGTAGTTTCTACACTAGTCTTTATTGCTAACTTTACATGCTGTTAGTGGCAATAGCCGTAAGTAGTGTCCTATAGCTTCTGAAATTGGAGGTCTTTATTCTATTGACAGCAATGATGTGAAAATGTTAGTACTTCATCAAGACACTATAGCAGTAGAGTTGACCTATGGAAAACTGCAGCAGGCCTCTGAGCTTTCAGTTGATGAAGGCTGAGAGAATATTGCCACAAACATGTCCTTCTCCCTTGGCATCTGCTTTGCTGCTGTCAGATATGAGACCACAGACTAGATGGATCTTTGTTATTATGGTAGGTGAATGCCAGACTTGGTAGGACATGCAGAACTTTTATTTGCAAATTTAAAGAGAACATGAGACTTAAAACTAAACCAGCTCAGGGCTTGGAAACGTCCTGAACTCTCTAGGTTATCTTTCTGAGAAATGTTAGTGTAATAATTGAACGTATCTACAAATATACCTCTCTGTTTGTGTTTGCGCATACTAAGAGAGAAATCTTGTCCTCCAGGCTATACCAGAATTTGAACTATTTGGTACAGGATAGTGAGCCAGCCTGTCCAATACAACTTTTTGCCTCATGATGAGAAATAAGAATTCTCTGAAGACCAGTCCCAGTGAATAATATCTTTCTTTCATTAAAAGCATTAAGGAATCATTAGGCTATTGTGTCTGCCTTTGAATTTGTTCTTGTGCTGAACAGGGAGGGAGACAAGTGACTTCCAGAAGTCCCTTCCAACCTCAACTATTCTCTAATTCTGCTGTATGTCCTCGCTCCGTTTCAGAACATGTCTACAGTGCTGTGGATGGACATTTCCGAAGTATTGGAAGAATCTTTTTTTTCTTCTGGTGATCAGGGCACAGAAGAAGTGGGATGTCTTGGTTCTTATTTTTTGGCTGGGCTGACCTTACCTTCACGGGGACTTTGTCTCTTCTGTTCTCTGTGTCCCAACTGCCAGGATCCAGTGTATGCTACATGAAAGTTTCCATCTGCCCTGAGCCCCCGTGGAACAGGGAATGGCTGGGAGAGTTTGTGTGCCAGATCATGGTCTCTGAGCCAGCATTCTGTGTAAATCATCATCAGGCCTGCTCAAACAGCTCTTCTCACATGGGTCTTGACTTTGGATCTCTCATTCTTAGGTGTGTTCTCTAACCACCTGACTGAGGAGAAAGTAGGCAGGAATATCACTGTTCTGCTTCTCAGAAGTAGCTGTGATCCCCATCACGTCTGACTTTTCTAGTTCTTCTAGAGAACTCTGTAGTGTTTCGGTCACATCTACTTAGAGAGCTGTAGAGTGTTACGCAGAAGATAGGTGTTTATCTACCAGAATATGCGCTTCTGTGCATAGGGGGATGAATAAAGTTGACTCTCTAGGAAATTCTAAGACTGAACTGGGACTTGTATAGCGTATTTGGGTATCTGCCTACATCCTGGGACTTTTTGATGCTGCAAACTGAATTGCTGTTCAGAATTTAAGTGGGATAAGGCAAGTTAGCATAAGGTATAATATTAACTTCTCACCCTAAAGTTATAATCTGCTTTATTAATTGTAAAATTTGGTGTTACCATCCCATATCCCACAATGTGGATAATTTGCTAAACTGGAATATCAGACTCTAGCTTAATTTCCTAGAACAAGTGGTGAGAGGTCTCTAATTTAATTTATTTTTTTACTAAAAGACTAAACTTCAGTTCACACCACTGTATGTGCTGTTTATGTATATAATGAATGCTACAAAAGAACTACTCATAAAATAAAGAAAAAGCCCAAAAGCAGTTCTATGATGTGAGTGCAACTCCTAGTTTGGATATTGCATTTGTGAATAGAAGACATTGATTTGATGTCAGAAGTATTTTTAACAGGATTGCAAAATGCAAATAGCATTATGTAAGACAGATTACCTATGGCTTTAATACAGGATTGGTTTTAAGCCAGAGGCTACATTTTGCTGGGTTATGTATGTTTGTTTATAATTGAGCACGCGAGGATTAGGCTCAGCCATTTTCCAAATCCTTGATATTTTCAGGGTAGGTGACTTCATTTTTTAAATTTAAAAATTATGAACTTAAATCTGAGTTGTGATTGGTTTTTTTAGTAGCTTTCAAGGTGGATAGCTTCTTTGTTTAGGATCACTACGATCTGATTTGTGTTGGTAAAAATCAGAAGTTGCTGTTGTCCGTCATACCCCTTATAACCTTTTTCTTAAGGGAGACAGCCACCTGGTTCCAAAAACAATACAAAAGACCAAATACATTTCCTGTGCAGCAGAACGTATGAGGATGTCATGTCAGCGCCAAGCAAATCAGTGAAATGTTAGTTTGTACTGAACCAAAAGGAAAAACTTACAGACAGTTGAAATCCATATAATGTCTAAAAGGACTCATGTACAGTACCACCAGTTCTTGACCTTTTAGTGAATGAAATTTCAGGAAGCTTACACAGATGGCACAGAACAGCTTCATGTGACTCTGCATTGTTGTCATTGCTTTATGCTCTGAATGCCTGAAATGTGCCACTCCTCATTAGACAGACATGAGAAAGAAAGTCTTATAAAGGTAGTGTTTCCTTTTGGAAAGTTAAAATGTTTGATGTACTCAGCAACCAAGGTTCCCTATTAACAGACTTAAGTGGAAGTACACTTTCTTGTCTCCCCAAACTAGTTTCAGTTTTTGTATTTCACTGTGGCTTATGCCCAGTTCATTCAAATATGTAGACAGCTTCTAGTTTGAGCACCAGATTCCTTCCAAACCTTTATTAGCCTAGTATTGTTTTCCCAGGGAAACATCTGGCAGCATTTCCTGCATTACAAGGTGCATTTAATATATACAGGCCAAGGAAGAAAAAATAGAAACTTATGCAGGGATGGGGGAAGATTTAAGCACTTGTGAAATGTTAGTATAGCACATAAATGTGCAAGCAAAAAACCTCCCAAAGTATAGCTTGCATGTAGATAGTTTCTTCCTCTGTTTCGCAGAATAAAGGTTTTCTTGTATTCTATGACTTTTGTTCATATCTACTATTACTAGATATCTCCTATTATTAGATAGTTCTCCCATTGGCTTAGTTTTCATTTCTGCAGAGCTTTGTTCTATGAGTACAAAAATTCAGTTCCCAAATGCTACAGGCCATAAGGAGTTTGAATGTTACAGAGATAATCAGAGCCTATGCTTTTAGAAGATAAATTCCTGTAGTACTCTCAATCTGCCACTTCTAGGTAGTATTCAGATGGATGCTGATGTGCTCCGCAGAGGGATGATATTTTTTCTGAGAAACCTGGGAAGTGGGACGCTGACTTTCAGGATTATTTGATGGTGATGTCTTCTGGTAAAAAAATGGCTGGAAGGCACCTTAGGAAAAGCTCTTTTTAAGTGATTACATACAATTTATGTTCAAAGAGATAAAAATACAATGGGGTATGACATTTCATGTTCCTTAAATACCAAGGAAGCAGCTGAGAAAGCTCATAGCTTCCTGCTAAGCTCAGCTCTCCCTGTACCCCTCAGTTTCAAGTAGGCAGGAATTAGTCCTGGAGACAACGCGCGCTCGGCTGTTAAATGATGGTCTCATCACATACCTGTGATTTGCATGGCTTTCAGTGGGGATGATGCTTTCTTGCTGTGCTTCGGACTACATTCTGAAGTGCTGAAACAAAAGAGTGGCAGTGTTTGGAAGGGAAGAATGAAATCTCTACAAAGTCATGCCGCAGCTTGCTCCAAGCAGTAGTAATGCAGTGATTTCCTTTAGGTAAAAATGAAGTGTGGGTATGTCCATTGAAACAGGATTATTTAGTGGTGGCTCAACATATTTCAGTAACTAAGTCCTCTCAAACAAAAAAAATATTTCCTTTTTTTTTTTTTTTTTTTTTTTTTATCCTCTCCTATGCTTTCATGCTAACCCCAGACCTTTTCCATGCACTCTTTTCAATCATAGAATCATAGCATGCCAGATTGGAAGGGATCTCAAGGATCATCTTGTCCAACCTTTTTCAGCAAAACATGATCTAGACTAGATGTCTGAGCACCCTGTCCAGCTGAATCTTAAAAGTGTCCAATAGTGGGGAACCCACCACTTCTCTAGGGAGATTATTCCGGTGGCTGATTGTTCTCACTGTGAAAAACTATGTACAACAGCAATCTCATCAGGAGTAACTTGTGCTTATTACCCTTGTCTTTTCCATGTGACTCCTTGTAAAAAGGGAGTCTCCATCTTCTTTGTAGCCACCCTTTAAACACAGAAACATGGTGATAAGGTCTCCCCTGAGCCTTCTTTTCTCTAGGCTGAAGGTATTCGAACAAATAAAATTCTCCTATTAGGGGAGGTTTGACTTCCTTGAGTGAGAAGTTATGTCCTTTTCTTTGGACTGACACTGGGAGGAAGTAAACATACAGATGTATAATAAATATAACTGTAGAGTGACACCTGTTAGGTTCCACCGTGTCTTTAACCCCATAAGCTCATTTAAACAAGGGAGAGAAGTGGTGCCTCTGAAGCTTGAGGCATGTGACAGCTCTTCTCATTGGTAAAATGAGCCAGAAATTGTGAGTGAATTGTTTAGCAGTGAATTAGTAGAGCTCAGGTAAATACAGCAAATGTCTAGTAAGTTCTTTACTGCTTCCATCTCACACCAGTACATAAATTGAAGCTGTTTTTTCCCTTGAGAGCAGAAGGGTACCTGTCCCCTTGGGGGAAGGGTAGAACCTCTGGTCTGGCAGCTCTAGAAAGGTTAAGTCCTAAGGCTGAGTTTCATCTGACTGGCTGCAGTGTTTCCTCGAGGAGGCTGACATGGCTCTCTGACCAAAAGGTCACGGGTTTGTTTTATGCTGTGGATGTAAGCATGGTGATGATCTAACCTTCTGTTTTCCAAAGCTCTTTTAAACCAGTGTGGCCCAGCCTACGTTACTGCTTATTCATCCTGTTCTCAAAATTCGAACAGTTATCTATGGATTATTTCACCTAATTCCACTGTGAAATGAAAGAGAATGAGTGGTCAAAAACCTCCTGACAAGAGCTGTTTTGCTTTGAATAATGCAAATGAAGCATCCTAACCCAGTGAGCAGGGAGCTTTTCTCCTGTAGCCACAGGTCTTTGTTCCCTTTTCTGACAGACTGCGTATCCTTTCATCTCTGTGAATTAGTAGAGCTGCTATGGTCAGTCTGAAATGGTAAGCGCACGTCTAGCGGATGTGGAACTCTTGCATTTAGGAAGTCTCTGCACAAGCATGTTTAGCTGTATTTCCAAGCTTCGTAATGGTCAGCAACAAGCTACTGTAAGTTAATTCGTAGATCACTGCTTACTCCAGTTCCTTTGTCAGAGACGTGCGGAAAAACTAGTATCTCTGCATAATAGAAGGGCTAAATGTATTGTCAGAGAGGGAATATTTAGCAGAATTTTTTATTTTGTTTTATTTTATTCCTCCCATTCCACAACAGCAAATGGTGTCTTTAATATGATGTCTTCCATAATCAGTTTGAGAAAACAGAAGTTGGACTCTGTTAGTTCATCATGGGTTTTGGTGAGTCTTAGTGAGAAAATATCTGTATCCTAAAGCCAGTTTTGCAGACCTCTGTTCATTAAAATAGTAATATATTAAGAT
This sequence comes from Strigops habroptila, assembly GCF_004027225.2. Classification (NCBI taxonomy): domain Eukaryota; kingdom Metazoa; phylum Chordata; class Aves; order Psittaciformes; family Psittacidae; genus Strigops; species Strigops habroptila. The sequence goes on from NC_044279.2 coordinate 30,301,778, forward strand.
TATACTGTGTTATTTCTTATAAGAGAAATAATTTCTATAGATAAGAGAAATGACAAGACTGGAAGATTGTTTTCAAAATGTTTTGCAATGTGACTGTAGTTGGTTTTGGGGGGGTGTTTTTTTTTTTTTTTGTTCTGAGATTTGAGGGAGAAAAGAGGTTTTTGAGGGAGGGCAAAAATTACACACCGAATGCAGGTGCAGCTGTATCATGGATTTATATTGTAAATATCAAATATGTATATGACAGACATAAAACAATCATGTTATGTTTCTCGGTTGTTTTCCCAATACTTTGAGGTTTTTTTAACCCAGTGATGGGGGTTTCACTGACCTTAGAAAAAACAATCATAAACCCAGTACAAACCAGTGTTTCATTCGTGATACATATTTTTTAACAATGAATTCAGAATACTATAAGTTAGGATTTTAAAATTATTTTTAATAAAGTAATTGAAAGTGTGATAGCTGATTTTTCCATCATCTTTGATAGCAAAGCATCTTTAATGCTTGATTCACATTTTAAAACAACCTTATTATAACATGGAAATGCATACTTGGAGTGACTTACAATTATTCTTTTAATTACTTATGGCATAAATGCACGATTCAAAAGCATGTGATATCCCTCCCCCAGAGATGTAATAATTTAATGTTAGTCACTTTTTATTAGAATTTTTTTATATACAGACACTTGTTCCACGTCAGTTATTTGATTTAGTATATGCTGATAGTTGAACATTAGGTTATTCTGCATTAATTGTTTTATTAAATGTTACTTACCTTTGCATCATAAAAGCAAAAACCCTAAAATGTGTCAAACTTGCAAAATGGCAGCTGTCTGTGGAATGATGGTGTGTCATTTTTGGGTGCGTGAGCAACTGCCAGGCCCTAAAACTGGCTGTGGAGGGGAGGAAAGCAGCAGCTCTGGCTGAGAGGCAGAGCGTCCTGCCAGGGAGTGAATGGTTGGACTCAGTGCTCTCAATGAGTGTGCTTGACTTTTCAATGTATTTCCAACCTTTTCTTGTAACAAAATAGCTGTAACTTCAGGGCAGCCTGACAGCATTGTCATTCTGTGTAGTCATGTAGGGAAAGCTCACTGATCCAGACTTCTTTTTAAATGGTTGCATGTGTAGAGGCTCTTCTGGTTTTGCAGTGTGTTGGTTGTTATGTGCTGAGTTGGACTGGCATTAATTCATTGCTATAATGTTGTCCTTTGAGATCATATTTTTTCTCCTATGATTCAAGATTCCAGTAAATTGCAAATAGGCATCTTTGTTCTTTATTTCTCCCCTCTTTTTGTTAGTCAGTGTAAGTGTAAGGGTTTCAATGGGTGGGACAGTAAGAAAGAGGAGACAGTTGGAGGTCATCAGAAAATGAAACCTCAGAGCTCTCAAGGGATGGTAAGTGACTGGTAATGGCAAGATAACAAAAGATTTCTTTCAAAGAGTTGTGTGGAAGAAGCAGAGAACTAAAAATGTTTTCAGCTGTATTAACAGAAGAAATAGTCTGCACACTAGAAAACTATGGGGAAAACGAGAGGAAAACCACTTGGAAAAGATTAGGTTGTCTTAAGGACAAAATTTAAAATGAGAACAAGAAAATACTTTTGTAACTTTTCAATATATTTATATGATAATTTAGACTTTCATAGAATCTTTACTTCATACGCCAGTTCCCTCAGGACATGTGGATGCATCTCTTCAGGTCCCATGGACTTGTGCACCTTCAGGTTCCTTACACTTTCTTGAACCTGATCTTCTTGTACAGCAGGCGGTTCTTCATTATCGCAGTCCCTACCTTTGCCTTCTGCAGCTTGGGTGGTGTGGCTGGAGCGCTTGCTGGTGAAGAGGCAAAAAAATGATTGAGGACCTCAGCCTTCTCCTTGTCCCAGATAAGCAGGTCTCCTCTTTCCTTCTAGAGAGGGTTCATGTATTACGTGGTCTTCCTTTTATCACCAACATACCTATAGAAGCTTTTCTTGTTGCCCTTGATGTCCCTGGCCAGATTTAATTCTGTCAGGCCTTTAGCTTTCCTAATCTGATCCCTGGCTGCTCAGACAATTTCTCTGTAGTCCACCCAGGCTACCTTTCCTTGTTTCCACCCTCTGCCTGCTTCTTTTTTGCGTCTCAGTTTGTCAGTAGCTCTTTGTTCATCCACGCAGGCCTCCTGGCATTCATGCCTGACTTCCTCTTTGTGGGGATGCATCACTCCTGAGCTTGGAGGAGGTGATCCTTGAATATTAACCAGCTTTCTTGAACCCCTCTTCCCTCCAGAGAACTTAATACTCTACCAAGCAGATCCCTGAAGAGGTCCAAAGTCTGCTTTTATGATGTCCAGGGTAGAGAGCTTGCTGTGTGCTCTCTTTGCTGCCCTAAGGATCCCAGTAATCTGAAGTGTCTAGTAGTGCTCCGATGCCATCTTCCACTCTCCGTTGCACGGTTGCTTTCAGGGTCATGTTTATATATCTTGAAAGGAAATGTAAAGATTCCACACTGTCTCTAGGGCAGCAGCCTCATGTGTGAGAGGTTTTCCCTCAGTCTTTTTCTTATCAAAGAAATATGCAATTAGAACACAAAGGGAAGTCCTCCCATATTCTGGGCTGGACTCATTAAATGTGTAACAGGCTGTTGTAGCCCTGTCTCTGTGACCACAGACATGCGGGTAGAGAATAGAGCTGACAGATGAATGCAGTGTAATGCACTGCTCAAGAGGAGTCTGTTCCAGTCTTTTCTCCCACTTTCCCTGAGGCAGTTCGTCTCAGCACAGTAACCTCTTTCAGTCTTACTGGGCTGTATTGCAAAGTTCACTAAAATATGATTAAAATGAAATACAACAAAACTTTTAAGACAAACTTGTTTAGAAGATGAACTATTAAATTCACAGGTGTTAGTTGATCATTGTATTTTACATTTTATTTGTATTTGAGAACAATTATCTGTACTAAATCTTGATTTCTTAATTTTCTTTTTTAATCTTATGTTTAAAAAGATTCAAAAATCTTAATTTTTGTAGTTGATGTCTGTTAGAGACAGAATTTTTAACTTCTTCTAAGTCAGACTGCGTTTAATGTTCAGCTTCTGAACTGAGATGGCTTGGGTGCAGTTAGAAATAACGTTGAATCTGCAGTTTATCTTTAAGGTAGATCTTACACTCTTGCAATGACAGTAAATGTTTGTATTGATTGACTGAAATGGGCTTCTGTGTTCATTGAAAGGGGTTAATTTATCATACCATTTAGCTCCTAAAAAATCATAAATGCATAAGATGGGGATGGGTGCGGAATTCTCTCTTGGAAGCATCTGTGAGCAGAGAGGAACTGAGGCTGTGCTGCCTGGAGATGAGCAAGTTCAGGTATGAGGAAATGACATTTTCTTTTGGTTCTATCCGAGAAAGGCTTGTGGCCCTTCCTCTTTACTACTTTCCTATTCTCCATGGGTTCTTCACCTATATTTTATGCTACATCACAAATTTAGGTCTGACAGGATACATTTTATCAGACAGAGCCCTAATTTGCCATCTGTGAGCAGTTGTTGGGTGTACTGTGAAAGAAACAAGATAGAATATAAACTCCTCAAGGCTTTGCTTGGTCTGTGACTATGCAGGGCCCCATTCCCTCTGTTTGACCTGCTCAGATGTGACTTGATCTGTGGTGTAGAGCCACAGGGCTCCTGTGAGTCTGAGATGGGTGATGAGCCACCCAGACTTCAGATGGAGAACATGAACCCCTATTCTTGTGTAGATCTAATAGTTAACACCATGAGGCTGGCAAGCAAACAAGCCCTTCTCTGTTCCCTTCCTGGCAAGATACCTTCAATTGGACTATTTAGTTAGTTAGTTAGTTAAAGTGACCTTTTCAGACCAAGTAATTTATGGTAGCACCTGGTTAGTACTAATTAACTAGTATAGGTGTGAAGAACGTCATGGTAAACTTCTCTGCCAAAGATTTTCTGCACAAGCACGCATACCTACACCCAAAATTTAGTCCTGTTTCCATTGGTGTGGTAAGAGCCAGCATACTGAATCAGACCAAAGGTCCTGCTACCACAGTGTCCAGGGTCTGATGGTGGATGTGCATGGAGAGAACATAAGTGAGAGCCAGTGCACTAAGTCACTTATTGTTACAGGTTTTGTTGTAGGTTTTGTGTCTTAAGTCTAGTGCATAATTTCCATTTAATATTCACCATATAATATATATGATATAATAACATATTATATTATAATATAAAAGTATACATATTAAATAATATTCCATTTAATATTCACCATATTCTGTACTAAAATAAGTAAGTACAAAGTCAATCCACTGGATTCTGAAACACTGAGAACTTACTTTTAGATTTATGGATGTGCTTGTGTTAGATTTCATCTGTTATCCACACTGAGTGGGAATTTACTCACCATTTACTTCTCCAGAAAATTTATTTCAGTTTGGTACTGAAAATATTTGATTATCAGTATATACTTTATCAATTTTTTTCTGACTTGATGTTTCGTATGGAAATCTACTGTCCCCCAATGGTGATGATGATTTGGGACTAAGAAAGTAGTTCAGTGACTTATGAACATATTGCCATAAGCTTTCATGGCATATTAAATGAGGCTTAATTTTAGTGAGACTCAATTTTGCTCTTTCAATACTGTGTTTCAAAATAAATGGTTATTTTTAAGCTTTTTATTTAATTAATCATTAATCTAGGAAAAAAGTAAAAGTTTTCATCTAAGAACTCGGAAATAATTTTACTTCTTCTAGTATTTTACTGGGAAATTCACAATGTAGAATTAAATTATCTGCCTGTTCTTGTATGGTAAAATCTTAACACTACATAATGACCAGAGTTTGCTGCTGCCTGAAAACCTTGCACACCTTGGCATTTTTGTTTGTAAGACCTTAGCAAAGTGCTCCTAGAGTGGTCAAGTGTTTTCCTTGTCTGCATGTGCCTAACTAGGTGACCATGTGCATGGAAGCAATTGTGTGTTTTGAAATCTGTCCCAGTTAGTGTGAAGTCCTCCAGCCACGAAAGACTTTTTAAACTAGGTCCAAGGTATTGAAAGCAATACAAGGTATTGAAAACCACACTTCGATCTGGGGGGGGAAATTGGCATAGATCGTCTGATCAGTTCAACTCTGCTTCCCCCTCTGTGCCCCTGCAGAGCCCATGGCCCTGAGGGCTGCACTCTCTGGCTCCTCACAGGCCTTCCCTTCTGATCGTGTCAGCCTCTGTGCCATCGATTTCAATCTGCTCTCGCTACTAGTGTGTGCTGGTGCACTCACTCTCCCCTAGCCCAGGCAGCGGAAAGGTTGAAATGCCCATCCGAGTTCTAAGGCTGGATGAGCTAGCTTGGAGAGACTGTGGCAGCACAAAGGATTCCCACTCATGGCTCGGCACTGGTCCTGCCTGGGCTGGAGCTTTCTCCTGCTGTCTCCAAAGGGGATGTTTCTGCTCGGCAGGTGCAGGAGGAGTTTGGCTTAGGTTCAGTATTAGATCCAAGCCAGCCCTATGCATTTGTGCATTAAATATGCAAGCTAACAAGCTCTACTGAAGTTTAGGGTGCTGGGTGCGTCTCAACTCTTTCCAGTAAGCAGCCTGAGATCCCAGCATGCGGTTCAGAGACCTAGTCTGACTGCTTACAGCCTTCCCCAGCCTGGCAGGATTTAGTTGCTCAAGGCCAGCACAGAGAACCTGAGTAGGCATGCTATTCCTCATGGGGTGTCTGAAAAGCTGGTTATATACAAATTTTCGTACAGAGCTGCTTTTACATGGGTGTAACGATGCTGAGCACACCTGCACCATGCTGCCTCTAATGCTGGGAGCAGCAGCACAGGCCTTGGAAGAGGCCAGCTTATCTCCATTGTCGCTGTGGGAGCCAGCTTCTGGTCCCATGTTGCCCTGGAGATGGAGGTTTCTAGCACCTGAGCTACGCTGTGTCATGCTGTCTATGGAGATGCACAGTCAGAGATAAAGCAGTTATTTGAGGCAGTCTGAGGCTGAACACTGCCTCTGTTTTAATGTTAAGAACAAAAGTGAGTGCAGATACCTTGTAACGAATGGGGATAGAGGATAAGAAATAAGAGGTAATAGAAGAAAGTCCGACAAAAATACATCATTTCTTATGAGAGAGAGAAGCTTCTCTAGTGAGGGAGCAGAGGATGGGCATAGTGAGGTTTCCAGCTGTGAACCCTGGACTGGTTTTGTGTCTTTCCTGTTGATAGTACTTTGATAGAAATGACTGAGGGGCTAAACTGTGTGGTCTGTCCTTCAAGACAAGTATCTTAGCCCAGCTCAAAGTCCTGGGCAGGAATAAATGGTACCTTCTGGATCTGCTGAATGCCCTAAGGAGGAGTATCTGACACCTTCTGCACTAATGATTGTGTGCTAGAGCATGCAGTGACCCAGCTACAGCAAAGAGCAATTGAAAGTACTCTCAGAGAGTAGTGGCTTCTATGGCTTACACTAGTGGCCTGGGTATGGCCCAGGGTGGGTTCTGCTCAGTCAGGGAGAAGTGGGTGTTGAACCAGGAATGGGGTGGTGTTAATATGCATAAGGTAATTGCAGTCTCCAGCATGTTTGGATCCCAGATGACTACTTGCCATTGTCCAACGCCAACTCAAACTAAAATGATAACCTCACTAGGCATGAGAAGGAGAAAGACTCATCTCTCCTAGGGAAGTAGTTACCTGAAATCTAGGACAGAAGCTTTTTCTCTGGAGTGATCTTCAGAATTTAGGGTTTTAAATTTCAGTCAAGTCAGAAGTCCTGGTTGAATGCTTGGTTAAATATTTGCCTAGATGAAACAGGGAGAGAGGGAAAACCCAGTTGCTTTTTGCAGTTCAAACTGAAGAGTAAGTTTGTCTAGATTTACCATTCTGCTTAGCTTAAGAACAATAGTTACAATGTAATTTTTATTTTATTTTTTTTTTTTTTCAAGCTACCAGGTTTAAGAAGCTTGAAAGCTCCAAGAAGGAAAGGGTTGCTTTAGATGAAGAAGAGAGTCTGGAACATGTGGTAGAAAACTTCAGAATACACATTTGTATGTGAAGGTGGAACAGTGCAATACTCTTAAATAAGAGAAAAAGGTGTGGTGTCTCAGGGTGGAGTTTTTTGCCTTACAGAAAGGTAAAACTTGCATGTTGTGTTCATTGGAGTATGGAAAGACATGGAAAGCAGAACTTGGGTGTCAGGCTCAGCAGGGATTCTTATGGCTTCCTTTCATGTTTCTCTCCTGCTTAATGTCTCATAAATCAAGATAAGTATCTTGTTATGCTTCCATACAATGTCAGCGTTTTGGGGCATGATTAGTGTGCTTGATAGGCATCCTCATTTCTTCAGTAGGTAATTATGAGCCAATAAAAAGTACAGGTTTTGTTTTATTTTGTTTTTTCCTCTGCTGCGTTTCGTATGCTACTTGTTAAGGAAAGCTAAATAACTATGTTGTTTTCAGCCTATCACACTTGTCATTATTGTCCTGTATTGAATTCTAGGGCATAACATTGTTATTGTTTCAGATTCTTCCTGTTCTCTGTGCCAGACAGCCTGTGCCAGACAGCCAAAGATGAATGTGTATCTGAACTACCTTTGTTAAAATAATCAATGAGGTTCAGGATGATTTATAGAGAGCAGTGGGTGATCCCTCTTTGTTGGAGCGTCCTTTGTAATCCTGAGGATGGCAGCGAGTGGGCTGTAAAGAGCAAGGGTGCATGTGGGGTGATTCATAGAGTACTGAAATGGGAGGATTTCAAGTGAGGCTTTTCTAAGTTTAATTTCAGAGTGCAGAGAAACATTTTGCAAGTACAAGCATTGTTGGGAGAATATGTGAAATAATTTGTTATTGTACCTTTCATTTAAAGTTTTAAAGCAGCTTGAGACAGTTCTTGAGTTTGTTTCAGCTTTGCCTTCTCTTGGTAAGGGTATTGCCTCATTTAGCTTCCTGGCCCGAACAATAAAGAACTTGGAAAGACTTTTGTGTATTGCCAGACAGATGATGCAAGGCATAAATACAGCTTTGGGAACATCTTTAGTGTCTGTCTCAGTGAAACCTGAGCATAAAGGTTGGTATTTTTAAGAGGCAGGATTTCAACAGACTTGCATCACTGTTGGAGCCCAACTATATTTTTTTTTTCTTGCTGTACTCTGCTAAGTGATGTCATGTGACATGCTGCATTTCCCCCGCTCCCGAGGCAGGGAAGAAAAGCACCTATAGCATCTGAGTGTTGGTTTGAGCATTTTTCTAGTGGAAGGAGAGTGATGACAATAACCTCCAGTTCAGATAATGATTCTCAGTTAATCATTACTTGTGGCAATGTGGTGTATTAAAAATTCTAAGCTTTCCTGACATAATTTTCTGTTGATTTAATAGGTGTTAAATTTGGCTTGATCTCTCTATTCCCTGCTAGCATGTCTTGCTTTGGAAGACTTCTTTTTCTTTGTTAGCTATCCGTATCTTCAATTACATTCTTTCTGTCTGCAGCAGAGTTGTAATTCAGTTTATACTTTCTAGCAATGAGTGATATCTAGTTACTTGTCAGATGCTGTTTGACAAACTTAAGTGAGTTTCCCCAGATGACCTCTTAAGGAGCTTTGAAGCTGTGTTGCCTTCTAGCATTGGACCCATAAATTATATTATGAGCAGAGTAAAAAGAATTCAGTCAAGGTGTAAAGAGAGGCATACCCAGTTTCCTTTTTATGCAGAGTACTTGTAGAGTTTTTACTGTAAAAAATACTTTGCTTTTTGCACATTTTTCATAGGATGGATTAACACTGGGTGGTACCAATATTCTTCAGATGTCACTAGAAAATGATAATACAGAAAAGTAAAAAATGTAAGAAGTGATGTAGTAGGGATTTTAACATTTTTTTTCTTTTTACTTAAAGATCATCTTTCTGTTCAAACTACTAATAATTGACTAAACAGCTTTTTACTCAAATGAGCATCATGTGCTAAAAGTGCAGATTTGAAAGGAGATTACTGTTGTCTGTTCTCCATATTTCCCTATTGCTTTTCAGTTTGCTTGTTTAAATATCAATTAATAGTTTTGCAGTTTCTAATTACTTAACATTCTTAAAGTAAATACCTTTGTCAGCTGTGAAGCTGGACAGGATGATGGGTCTTCACAAAATCATAGAATGGTTTGGGTTGGAAGGGACCTTAAAGATCATCTGTTTCCAACCCCCTTGCTGTGGGCAGGGGCACCTTCCACTAGCCAGGTTGCTCCAAGCCCTGTCCAACCTGGCCTTGAACACTGCCAGGGATGGGGCAGCCACAGCTTCTCTGGGCACCCTGTACCATTGCCTCATCACCCTCATAGTGAAGAATTTTTCCCTGATATCTAATCTAAATCTCCCCTCTCTCAGGTTAAAGCCATTCCCCCTCGTCCTGTCACCGCAGGCCCTTGTAAAGAGTCCCTCTCCAGATTTTTCGTAGTCCCCCTTTAGGCACTGGAAGGCTGCTACAGTGTCTCTCTGGAGCCTTCTCTTCTGCAGGCTGAACAAACCCAGCTCTCTCAGCCCGCCTTCATAGAATAGGTGCTTCAGCCCTTTGGTTGTCTTCGTGGCCCTCCTCTGGACTCACTCCAATGTTAGTTTTTGAATAGATCATAACAAGCTCCAAAATGTTGATTGATTTCAGTATTTAATAAATATTTTAGGAGACTTTGTGACATTATCTGTCTAATGATTGGATTTGAGATCTACAGGGCTTTATTCTGTTAATTCCATTAATTTTGAAGGGTCTCTTCCTTATTATTTTTCAGCTGTCCACAGTGTGACTTTCATCACCATAGAACTAATCACTAATTTTTTGTAATGCACTAGAAGTCTATATAATATCTCTTCATGGAGCAGAAAAAGATAATTATTGGCAGCTGTTTCAGAAATAAGTATGATCAGAGGCTTACTTTAATATACTGTTTGTGCATTTAGAAGTTTAGTATCGCTCAGTGATATTCGAGAGCTAGAAAAAATGACTTAAAAACCTCAGCTAAGAGCATTTGAATCCTGTGTGCTTATTACATTGATTAAACAATTCATTATAAGAATGCATTATGTGGGATATATTTGCGCATGCAGCAATTCACTTTGTATGAATTACTCAAAATCCCTGGAAAACCTTCTTCCCCCAGTCACTTGGTTTGAATCCAACCCTTTACACAAGGAGTTGGTGACAGTATGGTCCATGAACAGTTACAGAAAAGTATCTTTGCAGAGAAAGCAAAGCAAACTAAGTAAACAGGAGGGTTTGCGCAGGACTGGACTTGTGACTTTTAAAACTCCTAGGCATCTAAACGAGAGAACTTGAATCAGCAGTCAGTGGGTCTTGTCCTTGCGCTCAGGGCTTTTAGTTTTAGCTCTTCGGCTTCTTAATGTGAAAAACCTTCTGTGTATACGTGCTCTATAGGAAGGTTGAGGCATCAGTTTTAAAGCACCTGGCCACTTAGTGTTCGCTTTTATGGGGTTAATGTTTTAAAATGGAAAATAGTTCTTGTTTGGATTGAGATGCTTCTTTATCTGGAGTGGGTTCTTAGCCCCCACGTTGGGAACTTCCTATTGAGCTGGGGTGGGGTGTGGGAATCTAGCAACATCTATATAAAATACAGATCTCCACCCACCATGCTTAAACCGTCAAATATTCAAGTGCCTTTTCTAAAGGTTTATTGCATAATTGAAAGAATCCTATACTTCTGTTTCTAATTATTGATCTACTTCATTTATTGTAAAATGAGCTCACACAGCGTGTGTACAACAACAGTTTGACTTGTATGGTTGTGCTGAGCAGTGTGTATTGCAGAGTTCCTTATCCTTAAAATATCATACTGTAGGTATATGGTGGCAGTTTGTTTTTGTGAAGGTCAGCCGTTCAGGAGTTCTCAATTCAGTGAATCATGTAGGATGGTGCAGTGATTAGATGCCAAGTCACGATCCAGTGCTTTGAGCTAATTTTACTTCCAGTGTGCTGCTTTTGAATTCAAAGCTCTTCTTACTGGCACTGTTCTGTTACAGACAGGAAAGGAGGTCTCCTTCAGCTGCTCACAGTTGTTAGTTGGTGCTGGGCTTCTTGCAAGGGTCTGCACCTTGCAGTGTGGGCTGCCTGCACCTTGGGGTGCAGTTGGCAGTGTCTCAGTTCAGGCTCTAAGGATCCCAGCTGCTTCCCCAGTTGTTTTAGTGGATGACATATATGTATATAGTAAAGGATATTCTGCTGCTTGATGTTTTATGCTTGCTGCAGTCCTGAATCCAAAGTAGGCTCCTAAGAATGTGGAAAACCCTGAGCTGAAAGTGAAGTATCGGCCTGAGCAGAGCAGATGCTGCTGAGCCATCTGAGTAAGCTTTGTGCTGTGTTCTGGATGCAGCCTTTCCTCCAGTGGTTTTTAAAAGTAGTTGAGAACAACTTTCATTCTTTAATGCTTAAACCCTTTAAAGAAAATTATACCTGAAGAAACAGTTACACAATGCTGAGCTAAAATTGGAGCTCTGTTCAAACCTGGAGATTAGCTTTTGGAATATGTTCGTTCCTATTTTGAGTTATTTGGATTCATATGGGCACAGTGATATCAAGTTGCATGAAATAAATATAACTTGTAATGGTTGATCATGTCTCACCCTTTATTATTAAGGGAGGGATTGTTAGTGTGTTTTTAAAGCTGTTTGACACTGATGCTTGCTGTGGGCTAAATCTGTTTGCAAAACTTCAGCCAGAGTAATTCAGTCACTTCTGAAGATGATGACAGAGCACAAGTTCTTAAAAAAAAAAAAAAAAAAAAAAAAAAAAAAAGACATATTTTATTTTGAAACCTTCCCTTTCTGTCAAAGATCAGTATTTTACCCTGTCTGTTATATAATATCTGCCCTATTTGCTTATCACTGGCTAAGTTAAAGAACCTTCAATAAATGTCAGTTTGTTAGTTTCCAGTAGCAACACATAAGCTGTAACAAATATTGTGTCTCCACCGAGTGCATGCCACATCATACCTGCAAGTACCTGAAAAGGCTTTCTTTGTAATTACGGTAGTATTGGGGGCTGGCCATGTCTGGGGCTTGGCAAAAGAACTGGTGGTTTAGTGGGGAAAGGAAGTTTTCCCTTTGGTTAATAATGTTGCTTGTCAGTAATTTAGAGGGATGAGTGGCTGGTATGGTGGAGGAGCAACGAGAGTCACCAAGAGGGTGAGTAGATAGGCCCAGAGCCTGTGAGGAGCTGTGGAGTTGATGAAACAGGGACTGGGAATTGCTAGGCAAGAAGGGATTTCTTGCCTGGAAGGCAGTTGGAGTGAAGTGGCTGACTCAGCACTGTTAAGGGCTGCATCTTCTTAAAGCCTGGCCACTTCCACACTGTGTGGCATTTGGTAGTGGGTCTCGTCCAAGTCCTACGTGGTAAACCTGTGCCTTAAATCAGATAAAGTGTCTGGTATAATGGCAGGACTCTGCTGCAGCTCAGCAGGATATTCTTTTTTCTTTTATAGTATGGCCTTGGTTATGTATGTTGTGTGCCCTGGGGAACGTAAGAGCATAGGTGTGACAGGAGCTGCCTAGGGTGCTGTTGGAGCACTATTGAATTACATAGAAGTAATGCTGTCTTATGAATGCTGCCTGTTGCCAGCAGCCCCCAAGCAAAGTGCTATTTTAGAAAGCTAACTGAAGGGACCAAACAGTATGGATGGTCGAGCAGCTCAGTGCTGCGGCTCCTGTGTACACCTATTTTTCTGTGAGCAGTATGTATGTGTTCAATGTGACTGAATTGGCAAAGAGATTAGTTGGGGAATGGGAGAGAAAACGGTTGGCCCAGAGGACTGGAAGCTTGTTTATGCACATGGATTTGGAGGACAGAAAGGATGAGTGGAATAGATAAGAGTAGGAGCTGGGAAGAGATGAGATACCAGGAGAAACCCTAAGGAACTGGAAAAGCTGAAGCTTGATTAGCAGAGAGTGTGAGACAAGATTAAGGAGCAGCAGTATAAGAAGAGATAGGACTCAGATGTACAAAAAGTTCATCCAAGCTGAGATACGCTTCTGAACAGTACCCATTACACAGCTTCAAAAGCTGACCCAGCTATTTTGGGGTCATCTTTCTACTGCTGTGTAATCCACCTCAAAAGCATAAGTTGTCTTTTTACACTGTTGCTTGGCAAAGAGAAGTTCACTTTTGAAGTTTCTTCTCTTCAGATCACTTGTGCAGAGGTAAGGTCAGTGTTTAGATGACTTGTCAGACCCCAAGTTCCCAACTCTGCTTTTAAGCTATGTCATTATTTATAATAATGCCATCTGATAGAAATTCTATCTCCAAAAATTTCTCTGAGAAATCTGGTATGAAGCTTTTATTGAAAGAAATCTGAAAACCTCTGAAATAAAGCACTCAATAGAAGCATTAGAATAAATTTGCAAGTGTGATAGCGCTTTAGTCTCATAATACATGTGCATTATAATCATTACATGATAAGGCATGCTGAAGTTGATGTAATACATCTTCTGCTTATATAAGGGGCGGGAATGAAATTGCTGCTGGAAAATTTAGTTATTGATATGGGTACAGAGATCAGCTTCAAGATAACAGTTCATCCTGCCATATGTTATGAAATGTATATGGATTTGGGTGGGGGGGGGAAGTGCATGTAGAAGGAACCTAAAGGCACTCCCAGAGTGTTAAATAGCAACATCTTCTGGAGAAACACTTTGCAGAAACTCCCCCATTCCCTAGGACTGAATTCTCTATCACGTCAAGCACGGATGACTTGACTCCTCTATTTTCAGATATCTCCTGATAGTCTTATGGGTCTCTTTCTCACTCTTGCCTCCCGGAGTTAGTGTTTTCAGCGTTGCTGAACACCCAGCCTCCAGACTTAGTGACAGCGCCGTCATTGTGGTGCTGGCAGATGCTCTGTCAGCCCTTTTCCTGCCAGTCAGTGGGGGTTTGCAGCACACAAAACCCCAGTTCCCACTGCCTTTTGGGAGAGCACAGAGCTTGGCAGCTTTAATCACCTGCCAGCTCACAAAAACACGTTGGGATTTCCAACCTTGTAGCCAAGATCAAAATTATCTCTAGTGAAAGTTTAGTTTCGTTGGCATTCCTCGCCATAACTCTTAGGGCAAAAGCAATCCCTAGGCATTGTAAGGGAAGAAATACAGGGGTTTTTTTGTTATCTTAAGTTTTGCTGCTTATTAGAGAAGCCAGGTGGTTTCTGTGGAATGCTCATGTTCTCCATAGGTGGTGAAAATTAATTTGATGCCCTGTAGCTTTGACAGGTATTATCAATATATGCACGTAGTGCAAAATGGAAATACCTTACTGTCATTTTACCCAGACAGCACTGCAGACTGTCTTGTTATCAGTCAGTCCAGTTCTTTTTCCAGTGTTTCAATACTCAGATGCCTGAAGTAGCTGCGTAAGTCCAGATAGATTTGTCACTTTCTTCTGACATGCGAAAAAAGGAAGGATGTACTCTGCAGTGATTTCAGTGAATATAGCAGAGTATATTTGAATGGGAGGCTGATTTAGGCTGCCAGATGTGTTTAGCAGAAAGCACTCCTAAAACAGGTACCTTACGGTGTTTGCGAAAAACGGGGCGTGACCTGTACGTGGAGATTGTGGCCACTGCTGATACTTAACAGTGTATTGGGAACTGGGCGCAGAGGCCTGTTAGCTGCAGAGCAAGAGGGAGACAGAAAGCAGAACCAGATAAGCCTGGCAGGCCCGTGCACAACAGGGTGAAGGCCTAGTATCTGTTAACATGATCTTGTCATCACCTCAGTTTTTTGTCTTTTGAAGCTTGTCAGTTTTCATACTAGAGTATATAATCTGCTGCTGCTCTGTAGCCCTGCGCCACTTCAGCTTTCAATAGGATGTGTAAAATAAGAGCTGCCATTTAACTGTGCTATGTTAAGTGGTGGTTCAAAGCTTGTAGAATACTCCATAAAAATTCTTTTAATTTTCCAAATAAATGAAGGTACATGGACTTCCTTTATGTTTGCACATCTGAATCTTACAACTTACATATATTAACATAGGAGGGATGAGGGAACATTAACTTTTTTCAACTGACAGATACTGTTAGTCTGTTGTTCGATGTCACCTAAGTTAATCCAAGTTCAGCATCATTTACCTGGATACATTGAGGAGGGTCAGGCCTTTGTAAGGCTGGCGGAAGAGTGTGTGCTGTTTTAACAGAACTGCCCTCAGCGTGAGGTTTCAGTGCACCACTTGTTCAGTTTAAACAGAAAACCAGAATGACACTCTTAAGTTATGAAAAGCCATCATTATTTTATCAAATATGTTTCAAAATAAAAATATATTTTGATTTTGACTTTTTTTTTATTAATGCAGATGTCTTCATTGAGTTGGTAGTGAAGGCACAATTCCTCAAACGTCCTCAGGCACTGGAAGCTGAAAGTCTTCTGCTGCGTGCTTTAAACTTGAATCTCTATCTCAAAAAAGTTCAGGTGTTCTTTAATGGTTTTTTTTTTTATTTCCATAAACCAGACATCTTGTCAGTGTTTAGAGTCAAAATAACATAAATAACACCACAGCTTTGAGTTGCCGTGTGTCTTAAAAGCTATCTCAGTACTTCAAAGTGAGTTGGTAGCACTCAATGTTAACCTCAATTGATACATACCTAAATATTCTTTTAAGTAACCTAGAGTGGCTGGTTTTTTTTCCTCACAGTCTTGGGTTTTTTTCTTCCTTTAGCCTGTTTGAATGTCCATTTCCATATTGGATTTGGCTTTTTAAGTAGTATACACTTAATCTCTTGCTGTTTGTCACATTTTGAGAGTAGAAGGATGTTTTAAAAATTGTTTGCTACTGGTGGTCCTTGTCTGAATGTTACTGTTTTCTGATACGGGAGAACTGTACATGCATACCAACAGTGTCTGTGCTGATGGATTATCCTAGACAGACTACAACACTGTGGCAACAGCAGAAAAAAAAATTAATCTGATTTGCACTTGGAAAACAGCTACACAGCAACATTAGAATGAAATATGCTTTTGATTTTATTTACTGGGTTCCTGTAACATGTCTTGAAGTCCCCAATTTTTGCTTGTACATTATAATCTTTTAGGTATTTATTGCTTTTATGTTCTTCATAACTTTTCATTTTTCTTTAAAGAACAGTACTAGTAGCTAAAATTATATTTAAGCTGGTTAGTTTTAGGTTTAAGTGTATTTTCAAAAAAAAACCCTAAAGCTTAGCAAAGTGAAAAATAGATCTTTGTTTCTATATTTGTAGAAAAGAATTACTAAAAGCTTATTTACTAAGTCAAGTGGTGGCCTGCTTGACTTGTGTCTTATTTAAGATCACAAAAACATGTTTTCAGGTTTTTGGGGTCATTTCATTATTTGTAATAGGCTATATTTTATATCGTAGTTTCCAAATAAGTTTAGCAGAATTCTAGTAAGACTTGGGATTTCACCCGTCACAGCTCCTGAACAAAATATTCCTCGTCTGATAATGAGGTAACAGTCTCTGTCTACTAAGTTGTTTTCAGGAAAGATGAATTATATATATATAGATATCCACAGACCATAATAGTATAACTGAAATAAATAGCTGTGATTTAATTTCCAAAACTGACTTTTCCAGTGAATAATGAAGTTAAAGAAACATGTGAAGGCTGGGAAAAAGGGCAAGTGTAACTTACTGGAGCTGGGGGCTTTATTAATATGGAGAGGTGTTCAGTACAGGCAGAGGAGTAAATGAGGAGATCATGTGATGAGTAGATGTTACAAACTTTAAGAGGGTATTCACAGATCCCTTCTATACCATGATTTTCTTTGTGTGACAAAATAGTGACTGCTACTAATATCCTGAATAAAACAGCATCAATTTTTGTCATGTCCTTAGAAGTCCCTTAAAGGCGATCAAACCCGTTGCTTTCAAAGATTACATTGGGTTACTGTATATGTTGTAAACTCATCAAACTTTGAGCCCTGAGGCTGCATTTGTTACGTACATGTGTTATCTGTGCTTTTGGAGGGGAACACAGTACATTTCTGTTATCTCAGCCACCTGCTTGAAACACATGGATTTCCTGGCCACAGCCATTTGGAATCCAGCACCACAACAGGTTCTTATACCAATAAAACCTGTCCAAGGGATAAAGGCCTCCACTGAGTTTGTAGACCAGGTAGCTATTTTACAATTCTACATATGGTATACGATTTGGTAAGCAAAAAGTGCTTAAAATGGATTATATTTAAATATAGAAATTATATGTAAACTATATTCCTCCTCTTCTAACTGAGAAGTAAAATGATTGGAGTCTGCCACAATAATACCTTTAGACATGTGTCATATGCTCCTAATGAAAGGAGGACACTGTTTTTGCAGGGGGACTGTCTGGCCTCAGGAGTTAATCCAGCTGTAGCTGTTGGTATCACAGAGTTACGGCTGTGCCATTTTTCCAGCTGTGTCTCTGCAGCAGTTCTAGCTGAGTCTGATCCAAACTAGATATGTTGTACGGAAAGCAAATAGTAAATAACTGAACTGGACAGTTGGCAACTCCAGCCAGAAATTATTCCAAACACCTTTCTTCTTGAGCTGCTGGGAAAGAAGAGAGCTGCTGCTCGTCAAGCTGTTTGATACCAGCAAAACAGGCTTCTGCAAAGGTCAGGTTCTTACAGAGACTTCTAGGCTTTTATTTTATAATTATTTTAAAGCCAATAAGACATCATTTAATAAATATGTGAAGTAAGGAAAAATCTAGAAAGCACACATCTTCTCTGGGGTTTTTAAGCAGTGATAAAGCCCATTTTTGTATGTGTCTGAATATCTCATCTCCTACTTTATAGAACACAAAATCATGCAGTGCATGCAAATCTAAACACTGAGCCTGCCGTGAGTTTGGATGTGTGAGAATTTGGCTATAATGAATCTGATGTTAATTACTTTAATAAAAATTACATATTAAAATATTTTAATAATGAGTTTATCTCTACAAGAGTCATCCCCTCCCTTTCAGTCTTTTTGTACACCTTCTCCTTCTTACTACTTTTTTCCTTCACTGCCAGTATTTGCATACTGTATTTTCTTGCTGAAACTATCTCCCAAGCGTGTGATTTCATTGTTCAGTTCACCTCTATTGCCATATGGTTTAACTGTCTTTGAAGAAAATACAAATAGTTCCATTTTCTGTTGTTGCAGAGGTGAAGAAGCCATTAGGCTTGTGTGGCTAGTGCTTAAAATATTTTCAGTGGCTGTCCTAAAAGTGAAATATTTATTCATTCAACACAAGTTCAGAGAAGATAGTTGCTACACTAAGTAATTTGACAATTTACATAATACTAATAACATGTAGTCTTTATGCAGATGTGAATGGCACATCAAGAGACAATACTTTGAAATCAGTATAATTACAAAGGAAAATATCAAATGTCCTCTTTCTGTAAGTAATACCAAAGTATTCAAATCTATTTAAAATCAAATGGAGGATCTAGACTAGACTGCGGGAATGAATGGTTTAAAGCTTTTGAATTTTCTTTCAACTCCAGTTCAACGTTTGAAATTCCTTCCAGATCAGTAGTCATCAAAATTAATTTACCTATCAAATTATTAACAAAAAGAGCTTTTTAAAATTGAGGCCTTAAAATCTTAATTATACAGTATGAAAGGGGCCTGCTGTAGTGGAAAACTTGCAGTGTTTGAAGAACTTAAACTTGAAGGCGGTTCCATGTGTGATGAACGTAGATGTTCAGAGTTTAGCCTGAGAAATAGAAACCAGGTTTGAAGTGAAAGTTTGTGGCAGATAATGCCCAGAAATAGATTTACGTACAATGTGATACTTTTCCCTTTTAAAAATAGAGAAATATATCAAAACAGGAAAATATGAGGGCTTTGTACTCTGGGGCCAGCAGTGTGTAGCTATGAAGAACTGGGCCATAGGAAGGCTGAGACAGAATCAGGAGGTGCCTCCATCCATTTTTCTATTCAGACTCTGATTTACTGCTGGGTGCTGGTTTTTTTGAGTGAAGCTCTTACGTTTGAAACTTATTATGAGAATTATTACAGATGTGTGCTTTTTCCAACAAACAGCCATGACATTGCAACACTTGCTGGAGGAGAGACTTGAGATAAATATACCTTCTTTCAAAATTGATATAAGCCCACATCTTTTATCTCTGAGGAAGATCCCTATGCATCATGTTTCAGGATCTTTGGACAGCAAGGACAAAGGGGTAGAAGCGAGAGTCTGGTTGGTTTTTTTTTTAACTTGAATATGTTCCTCAGATGTGATCTTCAGGGGGAAGAGAGTATCTTCTCTGTCTCGCTACAGAAGCTGTGCCACTGAGGGCAAAATGCTGAAGACTTTCTCCTTTACACAGTCCTGCTCTGTGTAAAGGCGAAGGTACTGCCATACAGCACTTTCTCTAGCTGTCACTTTAAAGAAAATCACAGCTGTGTCAGAGCTTTGAGGAGCCCAGTCCTTTTTCTACTGTAGGCATGCTCTGTGTGTAACTACTGAAGCCAGCCCATTAGGAGTCTCAGGTGGCTCAACTTAATTTGAAGTTGTCAGTCAAGGTACTGACAAGCAGGGAGCTGCTAAATTTTTCAGACTGTTAGAGAAAAAGTAGTAGATGGCTAGAGAGCCTTCAAGTAAAGTTTAAGACACTGGTGAGTTTGGGTTCTTCTAGGTGTGATGGCAGATAAGGTTGAACAAAGTAACATCAGGAGTGGAATGAGGCCATGTCCCAACCAGAACCTCCAGTGCAGCCTCGAGTATAGTCCATATGTGTGATATATATAGATATATACATATATATATATCACAGACAGAAGTTCAAACAACATGTGCTTTACCAAGACAAAGAAAACTCTTGGGCAGCTGAAACACCCCAAAACGATTTCTGCATCCAAAGAAGACTCACTGTGTTTTTATATATTTTTTTTCTCCTCCCTTTGAGCATGGATTGAAAACTGCATATGCCAGAATCTTGATTCTGTGTTTTGGGGTTTTTTTGTTTGCTTGTTTGGATGGTTGATGATTTTTTGTTTGGTTGGTTTGGGGGTGTTGGTTGGTTGGTTGGTTTTTTTTTGATTGGTTGGTTTCCTGTTTGGGTTTGGTTTGTTACCAGAATCAAGATTCTAACTTCCCTTTGTAGCTGTCATCTTTCTTTTATCCTCTTCCATTTCTCCCCTCAGGCTTGATTCTGTCGAATTTATTTACTTGGGGTGTAGTCAATGTAAATTTATTTAGGCTATTCGCTGGATGTGTTTAGGAGGGGTTTAGTTGCAGTAACTTCTTCCCTAGTTGTCTACAGGCAGTGCAGCATCAGCAAATCTGCTTTGTTCCTGAAGCTGCAATTGGTTTTCTAGCTGCTGATTAATCGCCTCATCCTGAGGTTAGGAAGTGCACATTTGTCTAACTTACACTGCAACTCTGTGACACATGTATTTAAACTGCTTTAGGCATCCGACAGTCAAGGACACACATTGTGTACAAAGAGAAAGGGCAAAGCGTTTGTTCCTTTATGAAAAAGGATGGAGAACAGTAATACAGAAAATCTTAGTAGAATTAAAGTTAATGCTGTGAATCTTATGGAACATCCTCATCAAAAAGTAACATTAAAGCAGAAAGAAAGCCCATGTACTTGAATTGATGGCAATACTAAGCCATATGTGCTGTAGCTGGTAAAATAATAAAGTGAGTGAAACTTAAGTTATTTGAAGAGGGCTGTTCTCAGTCTGACATGTTGGAGTCACTTCTGGGAAACCTCACTCTCCTTGACAACTTCTTTGTGTGATAAACAGTTTATGTGTCTTACATGTGGGAACAAAGTCCCTCCCTGTAAGAGATTCAGAGAAAACGCACCAGTGTAAGTCTACATCCCCAAAGTGTTTGAGAAGTGATTTTCTGTAGCTGGCAGATAGCCAGCTTTGGCTGGTGCAAAGAACATCAAGAAAATGTAGAAAGGAGGCAGAAGTCTAAGAATGATAATCAGGACGTACGTGCTACAGTGATTTTGGAACAAAAATAATAGGTTGTTCAGGTCTGGTTTAAAATTACTTAACCTGCTTTGCCTACCAGATGCTGTTTGTTGCTAGTAAAGAATGACTGGATACGTTCTGGTAGAGAACATCCTTATGTATGTTTCTAGGAAAAACCAAAAGGAAGCAATAATTACTGAGGAGGAGCCAGCAGTGGGTTTAATCCAAATCCATGAAATTTCAGTGGTAACAGCTAAAACCAGTAGAAGTGCTTATGATGATCGTTTAAAATAAATAAACTTTAAAATCCTCAGAGGATCATGATCTTCACAACTTTCATTTCATAATAGCACTTAACTCACTAGGTACTCTTTAAAATTCACCTCCCAACCCAAATATTTGGAATGACTCACTGCGAGGAGGATGTACAGGTGAACAGTCATCTTACATATCTTGATATGCCCATGAAGCTATGTTTTTGAATGTCATCTAAACTTTGAAGTCTTTTCAGACTTCTTAATCCTAAAGGGATTCTTCATAAAGAAACTGGAAACTATATGGCTTTTACTTCTGCACACAAAATTATGATTGCAGAAAACTTTACTGGTGAGGTAAAGGAAATTGAAGCTGGAAAATGAAAAAAGAAAGAATCAGCTTGCATATGCAAAAATATGAAAAATAATGATAGATAACTATAGTTATTGCTTGATAAGTATCAAAACACATGCAAGGAACAAAGCTAAATCAAGGCTACGCATTCCCTATTGTCCCATACAGAAAGTAAAGTATTGTCACTCTTTCTTTCCAAACAAAGAGGCAGTAGTAACAAAAAAAAACCTCCAGCATGCCTACTCTTGGTCCTTGTGTGATCATCAAAATGAAACAACAGCCTCGACACGTGGACAAGACGACTTGATGGAGGTAATGATATACCCAAGAATACCTTTCAGTAGATAAGTCTTTACTCTAGAAGGAATAATATTTATGTGACTTCAGGTGTAATTGTTAGGCACACAGAAGCTGTTAAAACAGTGTCCAAAACAACAGATGAAACAACCAGCCCATTTTATTACAATACTACAATTGTGAGACTTAGGTTTTTCACTGCACTGACCTAATTGCACGAGCACCTCTTATCTTCGGTCTTCATGTACCCTGTCCTTGGGTAGCTGTGAACCACGCTGTCTTTCTAGAGTTACAGATCCCATACCTGTTTGCCCACTCCCACCTTCTATTGTCTGCGGCCAACATCTGGTGTTAAACTCTACAACAAGGCTAGCTGTGGAGCTGCTTGAAGATCTCAGCTGAGTAACTAGCTAAATTTTGATGGGAGTATGACTTTGACCTTAGAAAACACAAATGGTTTGTGGCTTTTCCTGTTATCATATGTCTAGAAAGAGTTGAAGACATTTGGAAAATAAAGCCAAAAGTACATGGGAGAAAGATGGGCGAGAAATCAGTATCCTCAGGCAATTGCTGGATATTTTTCAGAATCTGTTTTTAGTCTTTTCTAACAAGCAGATCTCAAAGTAGGGAATTGTGCACTGTATGTGCCCATCACAGTTATTTTCAGTGTAAGCAGTTCAATAGGCTAAAAAGTAGTTTTGTTAATATGTAAATTGTGCAGTAAGACATTCTTAATGGTTATATTAGTTTAAAGATTTCCTGAGGCTAAAATGGTAATAAGATGTAAAACAAGATGCCACGGGTAATATTATGATTACAAAAAAAAATATGTATATCAGTGAACATTTTCAGAGGCAGACATGATTATTTATGTGGAAGAAAAAATATCTGCTATGACTGAAAACCTCCTGATAAAAATGTGTTGGGAGGTAAGAGAACTAGTTCAAAGGCTTCTTTTTAAGTCTCCGTCACAAAGAGTCTGGTTTATTATGATAGCTGCTGTCCTGACAGTCAAGTGACAGATCTGGCTATGGGTTTTGAGCTGTCCATTAAATATAGCACCTCCATTTTTTGAATGTTTTGAGTAGCCCACTGGGTAGCTACCGTCTGAAAAGTGGGAGTCACAGTGGGAAGCTGAAGGGGAACGGGCCTCTGGAGCATTTAGTGTTTAATGGATCTACAGCTGTAGTGAAGCAGTGTGCAGAAATAATTCTGATTAGGCTTGGTCAATCAGATGGCAAAATGAGCCCTGCCCCTCCATCATTCAGCTCTAAAATTCAGAGAAAAATTTCTGCTTCAACCCGTTTAAACACAAAAACCCCTGTTCAATCAGTTATATTTTTAGCTAATTTCTTGATGTGATATGCTGTCAAAGGCAGAGGGGAGCAAATAGTTGAGCGACTGTACTGGCAAAATTGCCTTTTCCATCTGGGACTTCATTTTGGAAGGAATGATCGAAACCATGAAAATAGTGATTTTAAGAATTGAGTTTTTACAGGAATTAAATCTTACTAAATACAAATACTAGATTAATATTGTGCCACATTTGTGGCATGGTAAGTAGCTTCTTACTTACATTTTCATGTCAGCTGGTGTCATTAGAATATACAGCTGTAAATGTGCAATTAAAGAGCAGTGACTTTGAATGGCAGAGGGTTTGTCTGATCAACACAATATTATTTGATGATAAATCCTCACATCAAAAATAAATTGCCTGCAATTGTAACTTCTATTTTTATAAGATTTTTAGCCTTCTTGGCTAAGTCCTTTGCAGATCTAGAAGCATGGTACATATGTGAAGTGGGAGCTCAGTTAAGATACTCTGGTTCTATTTCGGCAAGTTTAAGAGGTCAGGTGGATGCAATCATTACTGAACCTCACTGACAGTCTGCTTTGAAGTAGATTTCTAAGTAGAGATTGTGCTTTTGTGAAAAGAAAAGCATTGTTCTAATAAGCCTTGAGAACAGAGTAGGTTTCAAAGGAGCAGATGAGGTTATTGTTCTGAACTAATGCTGGTGCTAATAAATGCTGACAGAATTCTCACTGCTACCTATAAAAAGATGCAGAACTCCTAAAACTAAAAATCTTCTAACTGGACTTAAAACAAAAACATCTGGATTTGTGTGGAACATAAATGAGAAGTTTTAAATAGGGTTTTTTTTGTCTAAGAGTTGGAAAAAAGCCACTGTTCTGTACCAGTATCACTTCAAGGTAGTTCCTTGGAAAGCAAAGGTGGTCCAGAGGTTCATGGGGGGTGTGAAATCGGGGGCTTTAGTACTGTGGGCAAGCACATTCAACTCTTCTAAAATGTTTTCATTTATTTCTCAGTATGTTTAAATTTGGGGGGAGGGGTTATTGTGCTGGAATTTCACCACTTGTAGTGGTAGTTTTTGCAATGATCTGCCTCTTGGACAGTGTCAATGGATACCAGAGGATTGCCCCACTGGCAAGTCATCAAGTAGATTGACATAAAGGAAAAAGTCAAATTAGAGCTCCAAGTTAAGAGGCAAGTCACAAGTCGTTGCTTAGGGGGAAACTATGGATAAGGTAAGACCTGGATAAAAATCCTTGTAGATTTTAGTGACTGCATTGTTTATGCACTGCGTATAATGAAAATGAAGTATTTTTTTTTCTTTTTTGTATCTGGATATATATGTAGTTCCTTTATTATAGAAGCCATTTACTCTTAAACAAACAAAAAAAAATGGAGAAATACACTCACAGAGTGAGCATCATTTTACTAAAAGGTTCATGCAGCTAAGCAGATTTAGCTCTGCTTTTAAATAAATACAGGGAAATGTTTAACCCCTATTGTATGGCCACAAAGCCTGTGCTGATCACACAGAAGCTTGGGAGGGCCAGGGACAAAGCGATGGGCTGCTCTTGTGCGTGCTTCTGCACCCAGTCCAGCAACAGCAGGGCTTAACAGCAGAGTTTTGTCAAGATTACAACATGAAGGGGAGCATGGTGCAAATTCTTACCTCTCACTAACAAAAAGAAAGGGATAAAAAACAAAAACCCTCATCAAAAAGGGAAGAGGACTAAGAGGACTATATAGCTATATGTGCAAGGTAATGGATGATTTTTGTTTTCTATTCTGATTCTTTTCAATCACTTGCATAGCCAAGGTTTCTGTACCTTAATTTGATTTATTGGAATGAAGTAACATGAGGAAATGCAGTTTTTATCTCTGAAGAGGAGAATAAACTTATTCTATGTAGCTTACTAAAATATTTAACTTTGGTTAACAGTGTAGGAATTGATATCAGTGCAGTTATAATTTGTATCCATGGAGGAAGGGCATGACTTCACAACATGTTAAAGATCAGGTGAAACTTATATTCTCTTTTGTTTATTATAATATGTGAAAAATTAAGCCATTGTTCATACGGATGTTAATGTAATCTAGGCTGGACTACTTGCCAAGGAAATGTTTTCATGAGGATGTGTGTATGAGAAATGAAAAACCAAATAGTTATTTTTGGTGTTTTCCCAGGATATTTTTTTTCCATTATTGCTTTGTGAGAATCACCTGGGGTTGAGCGCTATCAGAAATAAGATAGATATGACAGAAAGATGGATCACTACCCTCATCAACCAACAAGGTGATTGTTTCTCCTTGTCTGAGGGTTGCTCATTACTCTTTAGTTCTGAAAGAAGAAATGACAGGAGGGTGAATAATGGAGCTCTGAAGCAGTGGATTGCATAAGGCTCTGCTTAAATACACTAAATAAGTTCTGTGTGTTACAAAGCAAATATTTTTTCCAGGTTCCCTGAAAATATTTACTATTAAATAACTTCCTGCAGTAAAGTAAAACTGAACTATACATATTTATGCATATAGATACATTATTAATTTGGGGGGGAAGCTGCATATGGTCTTGTTCTACTGGTTTTTTTAAGGTTACGTTAAAAACATTAAAGTGCCTTAACCTTTTAATAACTATTTTGAAAACATTGTATATGAAACCATTTGGCTAATCAGATTATAATATAAAAATGGAATTCTTGTATTTTGAATTCTTTACATTTGGACTTTCTGCATAGATACGTATTAAAATCTATGTATTTTTCATTCTAAATTTTACTTCCCTGAAGTATATCAACACTATGAGTAGAAAAGTTTGTAAAGCAAAAATACTGTGTAAATTTTAGTTCTTTCACAGATTTTTAAATTAATAAGTACACAGAATAATGTCTAGGAAAGTAAGAAGTGTGCTTTACATTTCCATAATATGCTAGTGGTCAAAATTACATGACTCAAAATACATCTAATTCTAAAACATTTTGTTAAACTATTAAAAAAAAAAATCATACTATCTCATTCACTCATGATTTTCCTGTATGGGTACAAATGCTCTTCTCACTTTGGAAACCAGACATCTGGTTATTAATTTCTATTTCTGGACATGGAGGGGCTCGTGGCTAGAATGAAATGTATGGGACTTTACCTCTTGACTTGTGTAAGATCATGCTAAGTCATTCAGAGTCGTTCCTCTTCACACGCTTAACATTATGTCAGCTGTCAGACAGCAAAAGAAATAATCTGAGAATGCTTCTCTACTTCTTCATTCACCTGAGATGGTTTTTGGATGCTCAGGTACTCTTCTGCACATGTTTTACAGAACTTCTCATGAGTGTGATTTCCTTGGTTTCAAGCTTTTGTTAAGCTCCCTTTTAAGAGACTATCAGAGAAAATAAATAATGTCACAGCAAAAGAATTTGATCATAGACTGTAAATAGGTTAAAGCTGCAGATGTCAAGAAGAACTATAGCAAATATTTATTTTTGGAGCAGCATGTGTGTAGTCCAGGCATTCAAAGAGACTGATATTGTGACCATTTCTTACCCAGAAATGGGAAGCAGTTTGACTGTAGTACAGTTTCTTTTCTGCCAATAAACCACTGAAAATTGTAATTCATTATGGTACGTATCAAACCTTATATACTAGTACATGATCATATTTACTTCAAAAGAGTAAAGAGAACAGAGTGACAAGGTTTTCCTTCTTCTTTTAATGAGTGTTAGAAGTCTGGAAAAGATTATCTGCAGTGTCAGTAGAGCTATGGTTTTCTGCTGTACATGAGGTTTTACACAAGCCATCCCTGGGTTTAAGAGCATGCCTAACTTTTAAACATAGCCCTTGAGGCTACAGCTGTTCTTTACTGGTAATAACATCAAGACACAGACAAGTTCCTGTCATCAAGTTAGGCTGGTTGGCAAAGGCTGGTCTGCCTCTACATTTTAATGTTTTAGAAAATTAGTCTCTCATAAAATAGACTGGCTGTAACCTGAGTTTCATTTGAGTACTGCAGTGTTACTGCAGCTCTAATACTCAGCTAGTGGTTTTAGTTCAGACTATCTGAAATAGTGAGAGCTGTGTTGCAGCCCATCAAAGTTACAATTTTGCAGCCTAGCACTGTAAGTTTGTCCTCCAGCATGTGACATGGAGGCAGGTGGAGTGTGTAACACAGGATGCAGTGCCTTGCATGGGAGAATTGCAGGACTGTCTGGAGTGGATAATCAAAACTTATGCAGTCTTACCCATACTGCCCTTTGGAAGGGTCCATTGAGCTGGAGTGTCCCTAAAGTGTGGTCGGATTTTGTCTTGGAGACAGTGAATTGGTGGACTGAACCACCAAATGGCAGGCTAGATAAAGACATACCTTTATATAGTAGAATTTGTGTGATCAATGTCATATTTGAGTGTTTTGGTCAATTAGGAATTGCATGCATGTGGCAGTTCTGAATGCAAGTTCTGTGTTGACTTTGGCTCATCAAGGTCCTGTTGGTTGCAGGCAGCTGTTCCAGCTGAATATAGAGGTGGGGGGTTGGAAGGAACTGGAGTGTATGAATAAAGATGAAGGCAACATAGTGGATTACCTAAGTAAACTTCACCCCAGTGAAATAAATTACATATATATATATATATATATAAAAAACTCCCAAAGTTACCAAGATAATATATTATTTCCAGTGCTTTATTACGTAAGAGGAACAAGTTGATTTGAAAGAGCTCGATCATAAGCAATTTATGAGAAATGCTGGTTGTTACTGGAAGTAACAGCTAAGGGGAATTCTGGCCAACATTTAGGGTTTTGCGAGTCGGCAGACCAAAGTAACAATAAAAAGGCCTTTAAAAGGATACTGAAGTAAATTGTATGATTGCTTTATCAATTTGATGGGAAATTAAACCCATCTTATGGTATAACTGTTGTAAGCTGAGATTTTGCAATCTGTCCTGTTTTACCCTACCAAACAGTGCTAATTTGCAGTTAAGAGTAAGCAGTGAACTTTCCAGCAGATAAAATGTATATACTTTTATGTACAGTGTATAAAATAATAGGTGCTGCAGTGCTGCTAATCTGTTGCTATTTCATCATTAGTTCACTGAAATAAGGACTGCATATAATGGCAAGCATAGCTGAGTTTGCAGGTGAGCAACATGTACTGTAAAGATAAAAGACTTTAAGGGGAATGCTCAGTTGAAACTTTCTGAAGCTCACTCTCACAATTCATGATCTTACTTGAACCTTGCTCACTTGAAAGTTGAACTCCACATTACCATGGAAAAATAAGCAACCTTCTTCTCAGCAAAACCCTGATGTGTTTAAAATAGGTTAAAGTAACAAAGAATAAGAGAAGAGAGGGACTGGGTACAGAATTATTGTGGATAAATGAAGAAGGTAGCAGCTGAATTCAAAACAAAACCTTTCCCAGTGTTTTCTCTTTGTCCTGTGCTTTTAATATGAGGGGGTGGGTGTTAGGTAGAGGAAGGGGGCTGTTTGTCCCATCCCTCAAATAGAATTTAGGATATTCTCTTAGAAAACGGAAGATCAGACAGATTACAAATTAACTGTAATCCCACGTGTGTCTCTGGGAAAGTGCTGTGACCAAAGGCTTTTCCTGCAGTAGAGGCTTGCTGTCACCTGCTATGACCTATTCCAGCAGATGGCTTTTTACAAGCTTGGGCATCTATATCCCAAAGAGCACTGAAGTATTTAGTCCTGAGGAGACAGAGCTACCCAATGTGCCTTAAGCTGGGCTGCTGAACGTTAGAAAGATGTGGTTAGGTTTTCCTATTAGCTTGCTCAAGCTTTGTGAAGCACTGACTGTTTTTCACTGATGGTACAGCAAACCTGGACAACTGTATGGATATTCTGGTTTGATCTGATATGACCGGCTGTGTTATTTTGGAGAGCTAAATGCAAAACATGAGCTGCTTTTTTTTCCTAATGCTTCTTATTCTTTCTTCAACCCAATATGTATAAATCAGTTCCTATTAAACTACCATTCCACTTAACTAAATTTAGCATTGCAGCTATACCAAGACATATCTGATGTATTTGTTGTAGTTTAACAGTGAATGTATTTATTGGCCTCTATAAATATTTCAGGCTTATGCTGGGTTTTTTTTTCAGGCAAGGCAGTGACGTAAAGACCTGTCATACAGGGAATAAGAAAGAAGGTAAAGAGATAGACCATCTTGCTCAGAAGTTATTTGTACAAAGGTAAGCTCTAAATTTTAATTGCTGTCATGGTTTAAGCCTCATGCTGACTGGGGGGGGAAAAACCTACTGGCATTAAGTTTCTATCTGTTAAGTTTCTATCTGTCTACACAGTTTCTGTTAAGTACTCTCAGCGTAGTCACGTAACGTGTTCTGCATTTACCTGCATTTCCGTGTTTGTGTAAGAGTTTGTGATTAGTATAACTTTTAAAATGTCAGCTCAGCTTTTAACTGAAGGGCTCATACCAAATACTTTTAACTGCTTTTCTAGATAATGTATTTCATAGCTTTACATAATCGAAGGTAGGTTTAATAATCTCTGGTGTTCCTTGCTGGTGAGAACAGGTGTTGGGACAAGTCAACTAGTAAAAAAGTGAGTCTGGACTTAGAAGGAACTCAACATATTTTTGTAACAAAATAATAGAAGATTTTCTTCTAGCATAGATCAGATGTGGTGATGGGGACATTCTGAATTCTTCACTCTCATGGAATAGGTCCTAAGGTTAAAGCCTGTTTTGGAAGTTTTGAAGTAAGCTTTGATTTTTCTTTTTTTCAATCCCCCTCCAATCCCTTCCTGCTCTTGTGTTTGAATTGCATAAATCTTTCAGCATAAGAACAGAGATAGCCTTACTTGAAGTCACTAGTAGCTGCTGAATAGTCATTTGTGTTCTATCTGATTTTGTTTGAACGAAAAATCTGATTTGGGGGTCCTGAATGCAGTATTGTTTGCAGTTTACTGGAACAGGCCTTTTCTATCTTTTATAGTATGTAGGCGTGGGTAGCTGCACAGTGGTTTATCCCTTATTTATGTGTTCAAGCAGACAGAGCATCTGAAAGCATCAATAATATGTTTAAAACAGAGAAGGGAGGGGAAGGGCTCTGAAATGTTTTGACCTCCAAATTACATGCTGGTGGCATTACTAAAAGTAACGTTTAGTGCATCCTCTTCCTGCCATGAAAATAATAATTTTTTTATTATTATTTTTTAATCTTTTGGGGATATCTTCTGAAATGGCTTTTGTGCTAGTCACTCTGGAGTTAAACGTAGCTTGGGATAAAGAGGACTGTTACTGTAAGGTTTTTAAACTAGACTGCTCTGAAAAAAAGATAACCATTGAAGACTCTGAAAGGCTTTTTGGATGGTAACCAAGTAAAGGAAGCTCTGATGTTCTTTGGCTTTGCTGCTTGCTGCTCTGGCTCACCAGGATCCTGGCACCCTATCACTGTGCCCTCATTGCCTCCGTAGCTCCAGTTCTCCTGTCAGGGAATTCCACCATACAATAGGTCCCCTGGGGCTACTTAGATGAGTGACAACCAGCCAGCTCCAAAGTGACAAGTGTTTGAATGTCTAACTGGGTCAGTGCACAGGTGCCTGTTCCTCATGAGTGAGATGTTCTAGCTTTTCTCTGTGATGTTCTCTTGGTTCCTCTCATTTTTCCTACAGTTCCGAAACACAGCTGTCAATATTTTGATGCAAGAGAGTAGGCATTATGAAAGGAGAAGGATGATTTTTTGGCTAAACAGGCTTTAGTGCTTGAGTACTGCCTGGAGGAAGGCAAAAAAATCCATTAAAGTGATGGAAGTTTGCTGATAGAAACTGACATTGTAATAAAATGATTTACTTGGCTGGTGAAAACATACATTGTCTTACTCTCTATGTTAGGTAGTTCTCATCCTGGTTAGATCTACATACTTGGGCATCAGCAAATGCATGGGAGAGAAAAAATTTGTTTTGTTGTAGCAGCAGAATGAAGTTTTTTCGGAGTCTAATAAACAACTTGCCTTCATAATGTGCAGTGAGATGGAGATAACTGATGTGCAAGGGAACTGTTTTATCTTATTGAAGGCTTGGTCTGTACAGAGAAAACATTAAGTCCATATTACTCAGATTTAGTTGCCTTCCTTTTGTCTCTTACCCTAAGCACCATAGAATACCTGGGGTTGCAAAGGGTGTCTGGAGATCATCCAGTCCAACACCCCCCCACTCAAAATATGATCAACTAGAGCAGCTTGCTGTTTGGACACCTGGTTCAAGTGCTTGACCACCCTTACAGTAGAAAAGTGCTTTCTTCGTTTAGATGGGATTTCATCTGTTTTAATTTGTGCCCTTTGACTCTTGCCCTGTTGCTGGGCACCTCTGAGAAGTCATGTACCCCTGCCCCCCTCAGGTATTTATACATGCTGATAAGATCTCCCTGAGCCTTCTCTTTTCCAGGCTACAGTCCCCAGCTCTTTCACTCTCACCACATATGTCAAATGCTCCAATCCCTTAATTATCTTTGCAGTCCTTCACTGACTCATTCTAGGATGCTTATGTTTTGTTTATACTGGGGAGCCCACAAGTGGGCACAGCACTCAGACATGTCTCACCAGTGCTGAACAGAGGGGAAAGATCATCTATCTCCCTTGACTTTCTGGCAACAATTTTCCTAATGCAGCCCAAGATGCTATTAGCTTTCCTTGCTACAAGGATATGCTGCTGGCTTATGGTCTACTTGGAGCCCACCAGGACCCCCAAGTGCTTTTCTGCAGAGCTGCTTGCCAGCTGGTCATCCCCCATCCTGTACTGGTGCCTGGGGTTATTCTTCCTGAGGCGCAGGACTTTGTATTTCCTTTGTGAACTTCAAGAGATTCTTGTTGGTTTATTACACAGCTTTTCAAGGTCCCTCTGAATGCCAGTGCAACCAGCTAGTGTATCAGCCACTCCTCCTAGTTCCTGTCATCAGCAAACTTGCTGAGGGTGCACTGTGTCCCATCATCCAGGTCGTTAATGAAGTGATTAAACTGCACTGGCCACAGTATTGATCCCTGCAGTACACCAGCAGGGACTTTCCTCCAGCTGAGTTTATGCTGATCACAAGCCTTTGAGCCCAGCAGTTCAGCCAGATATCAGTTCATCTCACTGTCCATTTATGTAGTCTGTACTTCATCAGTGTGTCTATAGGACACAGTGTCAAAAGCCTTCCAAAATTCAAGATAAACAACATCTGCTGCTCTCCTGTTACCCACCGAAGCAGCCATTAGCTGCTCTGTTCTGCTCTGAGTGTCTCAGTCCCAGCAGGTGCTGCTGGCAGGGTTGCTCCATGAAATCAGTGTCTCCCCAGTTCAAGGTTTGTTTAAAACAATATTGTCACTTTTGCTTTGGCTGGTTCAAATGTGTTGTCCTAAAATAATGCTTTTTTTAAAAATGGTATGTATTTAAAAGAGGAAGACTAGTCATTTAAACATTGTCAAGTTTGAAAGTATTCTAAGTGGTGTGCTCAGCTACAGAGCTATTGTCAACATTGTTTATATAGCAACTGTTTGTGTTCCAGCCTCACTGTCCTTACTAATAAAAAGATCTGCTGACATAGGTGAAAAATAAAGACAGAAAAAGATTTAACACAGTGTCTTATAGCTGTGTGCTACATAAGATAGACTGAAGAAAGAAAACTTTCAGTTGTCAGGAATTGGAGGAATTATTTATAATAATAATAACAGAAGTTCAGTTTTTGCAGTTTACATTATTCCTTGTAAAACTTTTATCATGAAAAATGTCCTCATTCTAAAAGGACTGGTCTATCATCTAGTTTAAACTTAGTAAACCCGATAGGAGAAATCATCTGGAAAAGAGAAGCGTATTTCAGTAATGTATAGTTTCTTAACATCAGCAAAGAGAGGATGAAAATGGTTTCTTATTCAAGAATGTAAATGTAAGTATTTTTAAGTGACAGAAATTGCCTCTAAAAATCAGAGATATTTTTAATGGATTGGAGAATGGATAGCTGTAGGAAGGGAACGCTACTAGTTCCTTTTGTGGAAAAGCGTAAATGTATTTATGTTAAAAATACCTCCCAAAACTTTTATCTAGTGATAATAAACTGATGTGTTTCATAAATTCATTTGCAGCTAAACAGAGTTTTAAAACAGAAGCAGTTGTAACTTGTTCAGGAACCACAGCCACTCTAGTTCCATTAAAGTTTGCCCAAATGTATGGTTTCTAGGATAATTATACTGTTCGTATAAAATGTTGGGTTTTGTATAGGTTTTCTTCTCACTTTACAATCTCTGATTTCCTCATATGTAAATTGGTTAAATTAAATGGACCTCTTTCTACAGATGTTCCTTTTTTAGTTCTCTTGCAACGCGTTTTTTCAATATCCTAAAAAAGGAAAGCATGTAAGGAAAACATGTAATCCTTGGCTTTATGTATTGAAGTATTTATATGCACCATCAAAATAGCTTTTCAGTTAGCTGTATTTACTTCCAAATGTTTTGACTCAGGTAACAAAATGCATCATTACAGGGTCACAGAATGGTTGAGGTTGAAAGATCTGGAGATCTGGTCCAACATCCCTGCTCAAGCAGGGCCACCTAGATCTAGTGGCCCAAGACATGTTCAGATGGCTTTTGAACATCTCCACGATGGAGGCTCCAAGCTTCCCTGAGCAACCTGTGCCAGTGCTCAGTCACCCTCACGGTAAAAAAGTGTTTCCTGATGTTCAGAGGGAGCCTCTTCAGTTTGTTTATGCCAACGTGATCTCAGTATGCTCAGATGATCTCAGAGCTTTGCTTTCCAGAGATCCATGACTGCACCTTTTCTGTCTTTCAAAGATAGCTTGTAGGAGTGGTTGTATTCAGGAGTTGTTGCGTGTACAAACTAGGAAAGAAAACCACATACCAGATGTTCTTATTGAATACTTGGGCCAGCTCCAGTAGTAATAAAGCCTTCCTGAGCTTGAAAAACTTCACCACTCAAAACTTATTTGAAACTTGGGAAGTATTCTTTTTCTGGCTCAGTAAGTGGAGTGATTTAAACCATTTTAAACATTGGGGAAGTCAGTTACATACTTTTAAATTGGTACAAGCAAACATCTTCTGTTACGAGTATGTCACTAGATAGAAATAGAACCAAAAGCCAAGATGAGGCACTCTTTAACACAAATGCTATTTTCTTTTTTCAGTTGGGAGTTTCCCAACGGTTCACAGTACTGTCTGTAACTGATCCTGCTTTAATTACAGAAAAACTACTAGATTCCATCTAGTTTTCTCTCAGTTAATACATTATCACCAGCTTGTGCATATCTTTGTTTTATAAAGAAGCAGGGAGGGGCGATAAGGGAGAGATAATGAAACAGTAAAGGTTACCATAAACTGTTCTTACAAATCTGACAGAATAAAGCAAAAGCTTAACCAACATTAAATAAAATTTTTAAACTACAATGGAAGGCTTTTTTATGTGAGTGCATATAACTTTCAGTTGTGACTGAAGTCCTCCTGAAGTTTGGAAGGCAGTGAGGTTTTTATAGTTTTGTTAATAACTTTTTCTTCCATAAGATAATGATGCCTCAGTGGAAGCTTAGGTGAAACTTACACACATGCTTTTACTTACTGCAGCTACTCTGTATGGCAGCTATAGATGGTTTGATCTTTAAAGACTCTTCAAGCTATGCAGTTAGTAGAATAATGAAATAATATAGTTATGAGGTTGTCTGTTGGACCTGGAAATCATCCAGTCCAGCCTCATGTTCAAAGCAATGCAAACTTTAGAGTCGGAGCAGATTATTCAGGATTTTGTTCCATTCATTTTTAAAAATCTCCAAGGGTGGAGATTCTGTGGCCTCCTCGGGCAACTTAGTATGTCCTTAACTGCTCTCCTTGGAGAATTTTTTATTTAACTCTCAGCTTTGCTATGCTGTAACTTGTGACTTCTGCTTCTTGGCTTTTTGTAGTGCACTTTGAAGAAGTCTGGCACTGTGTTTTCTGCAACTCTTCTCCTGCTGTGACTTTAGGGATTGGTATTGGGGATGTTCAAAAACCTAAGTATCACCCTGACTCAATACCTTATGAAACACTAAGATACTGTTGGGAAGCATTATACTTGTTTAAAGTCTAATTCTACTAAATATTTTATGGAGTGTGTTAACAGGAGAAATGGGCAAAGAAACATATTATTGAGAAAGACTGCAGCATTTTACCAAGACCTTTTGTAAGGAAATCCCAGAATACATCTTTTTACGTGGGTCTGTCACGTGGAAGGCTTGGAAATGCTGATTTTTTTTATGGAATAGTTTGCCAGCATGTAAGCTTAATGCTCATGTTTTCAGGAGTAGGTAGTAAAAAAGAAGCTGAAGCAAAGGACATAATTGAGATTTCAGAAGAACTTGTGATACTGTGAGGCAAAAAAGATGAGCTTACAAAATCAGCTAGGAAAAGACCACTGGAATGGATTACACCAAGATATAAAGGACAAAAGAAACAGTTCAACATGGAGAAGGATAAATTGTTTTTTAAGTCACTATTTTTTATTACTGTCTATAATAAAAGGGGAAAAAAAAAAAAAGGTGCAGTTTCTTGGTTTTATTATAAATTACAGAAAAGTTAGTAAATGTAATGAACAGGCATAATATTACAGGATAATCTGGGCAGATTTATGCATCAATAAAATGTAATGGATGTAATAAAGGCAGCAAATGTGCATTTTAATATCTGGAGGGCTTCAGCCTCTGTTGAAGGCAAATGTTCTTTTGCAGAGAAGCATAGATAACCCCGAATTATCTGAATATTTGTCTAGCATTCTGCGACAGCGATGTATGATATCTAAATGCAGGTGAATATTGAAGTGGCTGATAACAGTGTAACACTTCACTTTAATTTTGTACTATTTATTTCAAGGAAATCATATTCCAAAAGCTTTATGACAGCAGAATCATTTGTGCGTTATTAATTGAGCTACATGTTCATCTCTGAAGCAAGATGTTCATGTTATCAGTGTTACAAGTTGGTAGTACATGAAGAGACATCCAGAATGTATGGAGACTTTACTAGGAATTTAGGGGTATAATGGCCTAACAATTCTAGACCTGTGTTTAAGATGGAAAGAATAAAGGAAAGTAGTGGGTTGTAACTAACTTCCCCTTTCCCTTTTTCTTCTCAGAAATATCTATGGCAGTTAGTTCCCCTATATAAGTAGCATATAGTAACACCAAGGGAAGGCATGAAATGGATAGAAGGTTATTTACTGCTGAAAATAATAGTAACTGCTCCATTGAATGGCCTTTAATCATGACTTTGCTGCAGTCTTCAAATCCTGAACAATATTTTGTTGTGCTATCTCTAGAGAAAAAAAAATCAGTCTGTTCACTAGGGTGTGGATCACCCATGTTTTCTGAGCCACAGTGGCTCCTGAACTAAACTGAAGATAACCTTTTAAAACTTGGAGAAGTGTTAAGAGTAACAAGGTGGAAGTTGTATTTATTCCTCATGACCTGCACTGCTCCCAGCACTATGCTGTATGTACCTCGCCCGGAATTAATTCCTCACCTACCCCTGTTGTCTTCAGAGGAGGGTGAGGCTGGTGCCTCGTCTCAGGACAGTTGCCCATGTGGCTCTTTTCTTCTCCGATAAGGGTTGTGGCCTGTTTGCATTTAAGAGGCTCAGCAGGGACAGAGGAGAAGTAGCTTTAGTCTCTTGCTCCTTTTTGTGATCAGAGGGAGTGCTGTTGGTGTACTCGAACTCCTTCTCCATTGGTTATATCATGTGTGCCTCTGACAGCAAGTCAGATCAAACTTTAAAATAACACTTTAGCTTCACTAGGGTTCTTTTAACTTAGTCTGCTTTCTGAAATATGATTGCAAGACAAAAATGAGAAATTTAGTCCCAACAACACAGATACCTGTCCAGCCTTCCATCCACAGAAAATAACTAATGTTCAGCTTTTTTCTGCAGGCAGGTATAGGAGCTGTTTAGGCAGTTTTGTGATTGTGTCCTGTGAGCAGTAATCCCAACCCTTTCCTTGGTTGCTGCTTTTGGTAGAAACCTGATTGTTCTATTTCCAGATTTTAATTTAACTTTTTGCTAGCAAGGCTTCCTTTCTCTCTTTCCTTGTACAGTCTCCCCAAACTTCTGTGTTCTTTGCAGCAGACAGTTTTCTATCTCTTGTTTGAAGCCTGGCTGCTCTGTGGTGCTGCATATGATAATGTAAGAATCTGACTGAGGGTACTTAGGAAAGGAAACTAATTAGAGGTGCTTATCAGTTGAAGATTAAGATTAAAAATAAGCCTAGCAGCAGGTGACAGACTTTTTTCTAATATACAGGTGCCAGTTGTTGGTTGTTTTGGCTTTTTTTTAATGAAATACTCATTCTGAGTTCTGTGAATATTTTAAAAAGCGTATTTTAGGAATCTCATTTTGTATCCAAACCATATAGGAAAACAAGTTCTTTAAATTAACACTTCATGGAGTATAATTAAAAAACATGATTTCCAAACTTAAGTTGCATTGCTTGGTTTTACTCTCAGAAAGCCAAGCAGACACTGTACAGAATGTGTCCTCATGGGCCATAAGGTCATGTAACTGTTATGTTAGTGTGAGTCCGTCAGAGTGGAAGATTAAGTGAGAATTTGATAATGATTTGAACTGTAAAACATAAATTAAAATGCAGTTGAATAACTATATTTTTTTAATGCAGCTTTCAGTAGTGTCATAATTTTTAGGGTAAATGATACTTTTTTTGAGGCTATGACTTGAGACCCCATCTTGATCTCTGTTCTCTTTAATCCTACAACTGTACATATATTTCAGTATTTTTAAAAATGATAGAGAACTTAAAGATCGGGGGAATCTACATACATTGGAGCTTCCAAAATATTTTTCATTTTCATTGTTTTGTCCAAATAATATATCCTCTTTACAAATCTTTTAATGTCTGCTGCACATCTGCTACTCTATTTTTCCTGTGCTTTTCTAGCTGCTGTGTTGCTAGAACATGCTAAAGTAGATGGAAAGGTTACAGTGCACTTAATGGGAGAAACATCTCCGTGAAGTGGGAAAAGCAGTAGAAAATAAATTGAGGATCCAGGGGGGGGTGGAAGTAAGAACTAATAGTTGAGCTATTGAAGTAATGTCTTCAGTATGAATTTGTATGCAAGAAGCTTATCTTTAACTGCATTACTTCATTTTTAATGAAGGTTAGCCCTT
The DNA here is from genome assembly GCF_004027225.2 of Strigops habroptila. Classification (NCBI taxonomy): domain Eukaryota; kingdom Metazoa; phylum Chordata; class Aves; order Psittaciformes; family Psittacidae; genus Strigops; species Strigops habroptila. Next base: position 30,340,055 of record NC_044279.2, read on the forward strand.
TGTGCTAATGTATTCCAACACCCTTAACAGGCCTGAGTTTCTAGTGTTTACAGATCTTGATTTTTCTGAATTGACAATATAAAAAATACTAAAATATTAATAATATAATGTGTCATGAGTGATTAACAGCCTGTATTCGAGTGTAAACATTTTTTTAAAGCAGTTGTTTCCAAACAACAAAAATTAATTAGATTATTCATGCCACACAGGGCATCACTGCAATTCAGTGTTACCTCAGTTTACATTTTTCTGACACATAACAGAGTTTCCAGAACTGCGTGAGGTACAGAGTTTACAGTATTGTGAAATGATGTCAGCATTTTTAGGATATTTACTGCAGTTATTTGGCATTTTCTTTAATAAGAAATTACTCTATTACTTTAATCTTGATATTTCCTGTCTTGTGTCCTTCTGAGTCCTCTTGCTTTATTATGGAAAACTGCTTATTTTGAAGTTTGAAACAGAGAATATAAAGGTGTTTCACTAAAAAAAAATTCAGTAACTTAATGCTCACCTCCACTGTGTTTCTTATGCTGTGTCATCATCTGAACCTTGCCAACTTCAAATATCTGGTACATAGTCAATTTGGAGGACCTGCCAAGAATGCAACAACTGTGTAAGAGAGGCTAAATAGCTGTAGAAGTTTAAATTGTCTAAGAAACACATTTTCAAATACAAAACATTTTCGAATTGGAATTGCAGTGCTTATGTGTAGCTAGATCCACTAATTAGCTGAATAACTATCCCAGTTCTCAAAAGCATTACTCCAGTGGAACTTGAGATTGTGTTTGATGAGAACTGCTGCCTCCTGCATATGGCTGTATTCAGCTCAGTGAACTTCATCCAGTCAAAAATTGATCTTTATGGCTGGAGGCCTATACAGCAACTCTGCCCTCCCCACTCACTGTGGAAAGATGAATGAAGTATTACGGGCTGTTCCCTTTGGAGTCTCTGGGGGCTGATCTGCAACTTGAAGGTTTTGTTGGCAATTTACTGGGCAATTAAAATTCTCAGGAAGTACTTGAAAGGAAAATGGATGTTTGGCTGGCAGGAATGGATGTTTTCCAGCCAGAGAAAAGAGAAAAATGTTGCAAGGAAGATTTAAACCCTGTAGGTATTTTTTAAATAACCTATCACTGACTATCATCTCTTCTACTAGTTTAAGTTTGTCCAGACAAGTTTCTCCAGTCCTCTATGTGAAATGAAGGCTTTAAGGCCATGCACGTTTTGAAGGTATTGAAGCTCCTTCACATCTAGAACAGCAGACTGCAGAAAGGTAGCATGCTTCTACCCATTTAATATCTTTCAAGCAGTTGTTAAACTCAGGAAATTAGAGCCCTGTCTTGAATGGTGATATGGAATAACATAGAGCAACCATTCTTCCAAATTAGTCACGTACTTAAAGGACAGTATTAGTTGCCTTGGACTGTTTGCAGAGTCCAGGAGAATCACGCAACTTCAGTTCGTGCAAAGTAAATGGATTAAGTTTCTTACAGTATACTTTAACTTCCCCCCTCCCTCCCCCTGTTTTTCTCCATGTCTCATTGATTCAGCTAGCACAGGATTTGCTGTTGAAAGAGTAAAGATCTTTGGGACCTTTTCCAGAACAGTGAGATGGTTAAGGAATGTGAAAAAGTATAAGCATTTTAGATGCAGCGCTTTGGATTTTTGGTTAACTAAATGTTCATGAATTCAATTAGTTGATACACTGGGAAGACATAAAATATTCCTTCAGCCTGCAGATGTTAAGAGTGGTTGTGGGATTTAATGGGAACCATAAAAGAGTTATTTTTCTGCGTTAACAATTGAGTCTTGTTTCTTTCCTTACACAGTTTCCCCAAAACAGTATCTGGTCTGAAATATGATTGTGATTCTCAACGTTTTCACATGTCTGCTGCTATCAGTTTTTAGCTTTTTAAGCAAGCTTTTTAAGACAAAGCTTTTGTAAAATTAATTTACTCACTACAGAAGTATGCTTTGTTTAGTCAGTTGAAAATTAACACAATTTTAGAAAAGCTGATGAGGCATTTTGTTTGACTCATTTTTTGGCATTGATGGAGAAAAGTGGTAACTCATGCCTAAACTATAAGGAAGCTGGATCCACACCTGTTCGTTTTCAAACCAGAGGAGTCCTTTCAAGTGTTTGACACTTGTTCACTGGTATCCCAAAAGTAAGTTATGAAAAGGATTTTGAGAGCTTGATTCTTCAGACTGCTGTCGCGTACCTGTGGGAAGTTGCAGGAGTACTGATTAGCAGGAAGTAAAACTGGGAAGGGTGTTTGATCCATAGGTTCTATTTAAACAATCATATTAAAGGCTTACCACAACCAAATGTATTATACTCACTGAAACAGTCATTGCCACCCTTGTGTTTTCCCAGCATTACTGCAACATTTAGATAATGCATTTTGAAACTGAAGTGAGACCCATTCATTAATTTAAAGCTGTGTCTTAGGAGGAGCTGATGAAGTTGGAGAGGATTTAATTACATTTTGATACAAAGAGCTTTACTTTAGTATTTAAAAGGGGAAAAGCCACAAACAGACTTCCTTAAACCTCTGAATGTTTATTGTGCCATATCAAACTGAATAAAGGTATTTTTCATTGAAGTAACTGTTTTACTTAAAGGTCCAAGGAGGTTGCTTAGTTTTATTCTTCTCACAAGCATGCTGTAGCAGGGCCTACTCTTTACCAAGTGGAACTTAGCACTCTTAAGGATCAGAAATAGCTTCCACAAAACAGCAACTAGCATGTCAGAGTATTGGATTCCTATTAGAGGGCAGCCCTACACAAGAAGATACCTAGATTTTGGAAGATAGCGTACTGCTATTACTTCTTTGCTGTATATACTCCATAGAAACAGTTATTTTTTTCTTAATTCCATAATGACCCAGCTTCAGAGTAATACAGACTCCTGAGGGTCTCATGATTATGGCCCTTTGCTAGCTTAAACCTGAACTGGGAAAAAACCCTAGCATACAGGTTTCTTCCTACTCCATAGTTGAATTACCGCACTACTGTGCAAAGCATTGCTGCATCCTTCTTCCATACTTGAAGTCACAGTATGGTCTCATGACTGAACACAAGTTTTCAGCTCTGATTTCTGGTTTCATGCTGACATAACAGTACTTTGAACTCTCAGGAAAGAATTTTTTTCAGTAGTTTTTGTTGGCTGTCATAGTCATTTCCTCACAGAGATTACTAGTTGTTGTGAATACTGTGCACAAACATCTGTCTCTTGTGTTGAATGTAATAAGGAATGTAGATGCCCAGACCAACAGTGTGAATTCTCTGGAGCTAAGTGCTCATGTCCTTATGGTGTTCAGTGCTGGGAAGCCTGTGTCTGTTGTTTCTGGTTTTGGTCCAAGGTGTTCAAGTAGGCTCTTGTGGCTTGTGCATCTACTATTTGATATTCTCAGGTTGTTCATTGTCAAGCTATTGAATATCCATGAGCTGCATAGCATCCAGCGATGAATGACCTAACCAGTCAAGAGCAAGTTTTTCTTCCCTGGAAAAACACAAATAAAAAATACCACAAATACTGTGTTGCAGATCATAACAACAAATGTTCCTGCACTCATGATTCTTCTTGCAGCTGCCGCACATCATCTCTTCATACAAAGCTCCAGCTTTTCTTCTACACCTGTTGTTCAGTGGAGGTCTCTGCTGTAGGCTATACATCTTGCCTCAGGGCTGCAGGGAACCTTCAAGAAGTGATGTGTACCACAGAGGAGTGTGCATATGAGAGAAAGGTTACAGAGAACGCAGGCTTAGGATACAGACAGACTGTAAGGGCAATAGGTGGTATGGGCATTTGTACCTTGACAGATGTCAGCATTTATATCTGTCATGCATTCAGTTACCTTCCTTGTCTGTTCAGTACAATTAACTGCCTGTGACATGTTGTGTCTGGCAGTAGCTTCTCTGTGGAGCCTGCAAGGTGCGGTTTGCACAAGCAGCTTTGCTCTTGGGTGCTCTGTTTCACCTTGCTTTCTTCTCACAGACCTCAGGAAGGCAGATTACTTGACCTGTACTCCTCTCATGGAGAGCACATTAGTACAGTGTAATCTCCGTTTTGTTTCTAGGAGGCAACCACTTTGTACCAGACTCTGTAGCTCCTTTGGAGCTTGTTCTCAACCAGATAATAACCTTATTTGATTTGAGAAACCTCCTTGGATGCAATCGTGTCTAATTGAACTTAGCACCAGAATTTCTATTGACATTATTAAGTTAGGACATCATTCGTTATCCTTGGGTGTCTGTGATATGATTGCATTTGTAGTGGTATATGAGAACTGATGGAATTAGATTTAGATTATTTGATTTACTTTTCTAGTTGATTTTTGTCAAGCTTTTTTTTTTTCATCTGTACAAGCCTACATGGGTTGGAAGATCCATACAAACATGTCTATGTTTTTTTAAACTTAATTTGAAAGCAAGGTGGCTGTAGTAAAATATCAAAAGCTTTCTGTGACACACTGTGTGACGTTTCGTACAGCAAATAGACTTGACCTTTATTTGGACGTTATCACTAAACAGCAGTTATGAAGCCATTGCTTTTTATGATACCATAATTCTTCACCATTCATCCACAACAGGAAATGGCTGAAGGAGAGCACCATCCTCTGTTGGTGTAGTTTGCTTTCTAGCATAGTGACTTCGCAAGGTAGCATGTAGACAGATGGGTGTTCTTAAAACAGCTGAGCCAGCAGAAGATTTTACAGCCTATCACCCTGCCTGACTCTCTCTCTGCCGATGGGTATTGCCTTCCTATGAGAGTCAGATAAATCACTCATTTGATATTTACCTGTTTCAATCTTGTTAATTGCACTAGCTAGAAGAGGACATTTGTCTGTAACTTTACAGAACCCGTAGTATGCTAGTGATGAAAATTAAATTCGTCACAGACCTATAGTGGTGCACCAGAAGCCAGTATAACTTGATGATGAGTTACAGATAGTCGTTCTGGTTTTGTCAGGTGGGTTTGTGGAACCTAGTCTAGCATGTGTAAGCCTAGGGCCAAAACTCAGTTCTCTATTTTTAAGCTTGCTAGGCAGAAGCAGGAAGAATAACCTCAGTTTTTAACAGGGCTGAGCTAAAATCTCAACACGATTTATATATATATAACACGATCAGTAAAGTGTTAGACTGGACTATGTGGGCACTATCATCAGAAGAGAAAAAATGCTTACAGTACCACTTTGCATTCAGTTGGGATCAGTATTAGAATAGTAAAATGTAGCAGGTGGTTTCAGACTTCTAATTAAACGCCAGGGATTGCATTCCCACTGCAAAAGGTGAAATCTAAAATTTGTGATATGAAAAGTCTCCAGTTATGCCTTTTTTTGCAACCCTTTTAAGTCCTTTGTGAAATTGAAAAACTATTGCATTTGGAAAACCATCTATGGAGCATCAACATTTTCAAGTTTTTATTAATTGATTAATCTGTATAGGATTTGTGGAATCCAAAGCAGAAACATTGTTAATTAATGCATGCTGAAGAATATGTAATCTCATATTTATTCCACGGAGCCTTGTGGTTTTGTTTTGGGATTCGTGAACTTTCATGGGCCTTCTAAAAATTAGCAGATAGAAGTACTGTAATAGCTCACTAATATCATCTGTCTGGCATCAGGAGCCCTCTTTTGCAGTAGCTAAGTGTCTTCTGATATGTGATGTGGTCCGGTAATGTGTTGTAAAGCTCTCTGGCTTCACTGAAGAGTTAGAAGACTGAGTATCAGCAGTTTGTAAAGCCTTTTAATAGTGCTGGAAGAACAGATAATGGCAGTGTACAGTGCTAGAACAAAACAACAAAGACTGGATAGACAAATGTTGATGGCCACTTAGTTTCTCAAATAATTACAGTTCATGTGGTTTTGGCTTTTACAACTTTGGAGTATAAATCCTTTTTGTTGAATTTCTGTAAAGTGTTATTCAGGAAACACATTTCTGCAAGAAAACTGTCAAATGTTTAGCAAAACATTTAACAAAACAGAAAGCAAAAACACTACTTTGAAAACCAGTGTCATCCAATCATCTGTCAGGTTTTTCATTCATTGGTTTTGAAATGCCACCAAAGCAGCCATGAATTAAAAAAGAAAAAGTTGTTTTGAAATGGGTATATCCTTCTCATGTTAAAATTTATACTACAGTTTTGTAAGTAAATTACTGACCTAATCTTGTGGCAAAATGACAGAAGAAATTAAATATTCTGCCTGGCAAAATACAATAAAAATTGAATATGCGGATTACTCACAAAATGCTTTTATCCATGTCTTGTTTTGTCCTTCTTTTAAAGCAAGTCATGACAGCCTGGAAAAAGGATGGACAGGCTCTCTGGGAACAGTAGAAAGTCCCTTTTGTGCCTACCTACTGCAGCAGCCCATCTCAGTCAAGTGGCGAAAGGAAAGGTTCTGCCTACTCTCACTACCAGAGGAGTGCATTCACCTCTGTGCAGAAAGTATACTTTCTTTCATCAAGAAGGGTTAATGTGTTTTTCATTGCATTCCGTATTCAGTAAGATCGCATGTAAATTAATTATGAATTTCTGAGTAGAGCATCTTTAAAGCTGCAACTGGTTTAGTAGAAAACTTCCTGCGGAAGTTCTTGTGCCTATCGAGATCCCTCTATGGTTGTTAGTACTGCTGTTGGTGCTTCCTTCGTGTTTAAAGTACCTGACTACCTTTAGCGTACAAAATAGTTATTTATTGCCATCAGATAAAACTTCTTGATGCTGTTAGACTTAGCTGCTGCTGTTGTGAGAAAGCTGAACAGAGCTAAGTGCCTTTCCACTCAAAAACATCTTTCCGCTCAGAAACCCCACAAAAAATAAATCATTCCTACAGGTTTGAAAAAACGGTAGCTTGCATGTATGTGCTCACTAACACAGGTAAGAATGAAATCTGTTGAAGACAGCAGCATGCTGAAGAGAGAGAGAATCTTCGACACAGCCTGAAAAGTGTCAGTGCATGGCCTGGGCAAGAAGCAGAGGCGGTGAACTGCTCAGTCAGGGTGCTGTCAGACAAGGCTAGGAAGCTTTGAACAAAACCAGTATCTGGTTATTTTTGACAGAATGTCACATTAGACTCTTAGATTAATATAACGCGTTTTTAAAATCTCCTGTCTGTAATAACCTGCACACTGAGAAGCCTCTTGGCCAGCACTCATGTCAGAAGCAGTATTTCTCTGATTTTACTGGGTTGACAGCGCTTTGAGAATTTCTCTTCCGAAAAATAGACCAACAGTTGAAATTAAATCAGTGGCCAGACCCTCTCATGAATCTTTATTTCCCTATGAGCTTTTCTTTAACATGGCACTGAGTTTAACTGAGGAAGGCAGGCTGAGAGAGTTGGGCTTGTTCAACGTGGAGAAGAGAAGGCTTCAGAGACACCTTAGAGCAGCCTTCCAATACCTTAAGTGGGCCTACAAAAAATCTGGAGAGGACTTTTTACAAGGGCATGTAGTGACTGACAAAGGATTTGAAACTGAGAGAGGGGAGATTTAGATTAGATATTAGGGAAAAATTCTTTACTAGGAGAGTGATGAGGCAATGGCACAGGTTGCCCAAAGAAACTGTGGATGCCCCATCCCTAGAAATGTTCAAGGCCAAGATGGACTGGGCTTTGAGCAGCCTGGTCTAGTGAAGGTGTACCTGTACATGGCAGGGGGTTGGAACAAAGTTGTCTTTAAGGTCCCTCCCAACCCAAACCATTCTATGATTTAACAAAAGCAGCTTTAAAATTCTGATATAGCTTGATGAGTTTTGCTGGAGAATCTTGGGTTAATTCTCCCTCTGTGTCATATTCTAGGGTATTATAATAGCCTAGCAAATATTCTGTCAAGTACTTGCCTTTGACTGCACCCCTTTTCCAGAAATACCTTAAATATGACTTTTCAGTTTCCTTTTTAATAGCTGCTTTGACTTCTAGATAACTTAATGATTTGTGTATCATTTGCAAACTGGTGTGCAAACGGAAAAGCTCTGTAGTGCCAGATGTGTTTGAGATGCAAGTGAGCACAGGAACTGCGCAGTCAGGGTGCTGCTTTTTTTAAAAGAGTACTCATCAAAGCAACAGGTTCTGATTAAGTTGAGAAATACAGTTCTAATTTGTCACAGAGCAGACTAAATATTGTTTTCATGTGTGTATGTATATTGCTAATTATTTAATTTAAGTAATTATGTAACTTATGTGTACAACTGGTTTTCCTATCTTTAGAAATAGAAGCCCTCAACTATAGAATTTACGCTATTTATAAAATGCATCCTGGTAAATACATGTGAAAGATGGTACTATGTTAGAATTATTTTGCAGGAGACTGTACACATTGATGTGTGGTAGTTGCCCACACTTTTTTGAACTATTTTGTTCACAATAAATCAAATCTTCTGTGAATAAATTAGTGTAAAATGTTGGATATAAAAGTCAGGGAAATACGATAGAGGTTTGACAGTCCTTTTTACATGACTTACGGAGTTTGCAGAATATAGTGCTTCTATTCAGAATTAAAAAAATCACATATCTTAACAGACTACACTAGAAACAATGCTGCAAATCATAGGAAAAAATACAAGGACATGTTTTGAATCATAAAGGTAGTAAACATGAAACGTCGATGCCATTTTTTTAATGGAAGTGTGCAATGAAATTTACGAATGCATCTGTCATCTTGTGAAATGTGTCAGTGAAAGAAGGGTCTGTATTTGGGAGGTTGCCTTTAGATAACGTATTTTAACTTTTATGGACTTTGTAGAGATGTGAAAAATCTTGATGGATGTTGTTGACTTTCAGTTTATTGAGTCAAATGGAGTCAGAGACACTAGGATCTTCCTTTGCCTTTTTTTTTTTTTTCTTTAAATTCTTATTTTTAAGAAAACCAACTGTGCATGAATACCTCTTTTTAGGTGTTTGGCTCTGCTCTGAAGTAATTTTCCTTGGCCTTGCAGAGTATTACTCAATTTTCCTTGGCCTTGCAGAGTATTCGTCACCAGTGCTGCAGTAGAGTGGGACAGAGTCAACTTAGCAATGGGAATACTTCAGTGTGGCATTCACCCAGCTCAGATCCATGAAGACTTGGGCTGCGGGTACATTTTCACATGATGTTTTACTTCGTTTAACTTCAGGCTGACATCCAAAAGAGGTAGTTCCTTTTGGGAAATCTGTGTCATGTCAGAACCTAATCTTTTCTTGCGTAGGTTTGTTTTCTTTTGGATCAATGAACTGATGTAGCTCACTGGGAATACTACAGTTCTTACATGCAAGGAGAGAGGGCAGGAACTTACAGTGAGGAAGAGAAGAGCTCAGGACTTCTCCATATCTTCTTGACAGCTATTTGTCTTTAAATCAGAGCAAGCTTAGTGTGAAGGTCCACCCGTGAATAAAGTACCAACTTTTTAATTCAAATGAGAAGCAATGTTGGAGAGAACTCGAGGGACCCCTCACCTCAGCCAGGTTGTATTTTAATTTGTGGAAATTAGTTAGCTGTATAATTCTGTGACTCTACCCACTAAAACAAAGAGGAAATGTGCTTGTTCTAGTCTCCATAAACCTCCTTTTTTCATACCTGCAGTTGTTTCAGATACATGGAAGATTAAGGACTGAAATGTACCCACTATTAAAGTACTTTGATGATCAAGAGACTACGGTGATTGCTGGCAAAAAGAGAAAACTACTTATCTAACCTAGCCCTTAATACTTTTTATAGTAGCAAAGACAATTGTGTGGCTAACTTGATTTCTACCAGGCATTCAAGTTAGTTCAGGTTTAATTGTATTTTTCTCAGATTTCACTGGTTAAATTTTTTGGTGCAGGTTCCTTGACCCATATCCATTAGAAATGGTTCATTTTGTAGAAAACAATATTTTAAATATACTTCTGCCCTTTTTAAATCTTTTTAAATCTTTCCTTCCCCTTTCTGGTTTTCCCGTGACATTCAGTATCTTTGCTAAACCAGTGCAGTGACTTAGGTAAACTTTCTCTGATTAAACATGTGAGAAAGCATATGTGTGAAGTTCAGAGTGTCTCAGTCATGCCAACTGTTGGCTTTATGTCTGGAAATTCTGGGTTTTAATATTAAAGAAAAGGTATATCACACTCTTCCCAGCATATGCTGATATGAATAAATCTTGCGATGTTAAAAATAGCCGATTGTCAGCCGTTGTGGAAAAAAGGAATGTAGTTTAATTAAGCAGAAATGCTGTTATCTTACCTGACAACTACCCAGCAGCAAGCATTATATGTGAAAATACATGTAATTTGTTGGACCCAGCCTAATGCTGGGAACGCACTATCAAGATTAAAGAAGAGTGAGTAAAAGGTCTGTCTTCATGTTTACCTTCTCCACCATTTTGTGGTGGATGTTTCCAGGTGAGTCCTTTTTACGGCAACCAGCTCCTGTTACAGAATGAATTACGAAGTCAAAAATGAGACATGAGTGTGAATGCAGAGATCCCTATGATGCAGTGTGAAAACCTGTAACATTTCAAACTAAATGATGAGTGCAAACAGGTTGGTTGCTTTTGTGTTCCACTCTTGGTTCAAATGCAAGAAAAATAAAACACTTTAAGATGTGAATTTTAAAGGAGACATAGACTCTCCCTTTTCTGCCATTCAAGGTTACAGGAAAAGTATTTCTATGTCCTACTGACAAGTCCTAAATGTGTTAATGCCTATTTTCTGCTTTTTTCCTTCTGGAAAAGGAAGCTTGTAAGGGTTTCCTTGGTTGCTGTTGTCTCGTGAGTGCTGCTCAGGCAACCAGTGTGACATAACCCCTTTCATGAACTTGATCTAATTTCATCTAAAATGTAGTGCAGAATGTTTGCTCCAGGATCTTGAATGATAGAAAACCAAAAACAAACCCACAAAAAACCCCAAAACAAAACCCCCAAACAACAAAAACCCCCATCCTTGGGAAGTTTAATATGTCTTGATATGAAAAACATTCTTTTCATGAACTTACAGTGAAAGTTGGTTTGCTACTTTAAATTTTACTCTGATGAGGAGTGAAACTATTAGTTTCACTTGTCTGGGCAAATTGAGCCCAATGTAGTTGTGGAGTATGGTTATGGATTTAACTTGTAGTTTAGGCCAGAAAATGTTGAACTACTTTACCAAATATTTGCAGTGAAGCAGTTTGAGTCATGTGCCTGCTAAGGAAGAAAGGAAGCAGGGCTGCTACCTGGTAATATCAGCCAATCTCAGCTGTTGTAACTGTCCTTCATGAGAGGCTATTATTAACTTAGCATTTTATTGTTCTGACAGTAAGAAAAGCCATATCTCAAAGCCTCTACTTCAGCATGATGTTGATAGTTCTTTGAATACAAAGTCTGACTGAGATTTTTTTTCCCTCGATGGACTTTATTTCCTGTCACCCTCCTTCACAGATAGCTACTTTCTCAGCAGTATGGAGAACAGCTCTTTCACCAGTCTGGTGTTGCCTGGCTAGCTTATAGTTTTTTAGGAAGGAATAAAAGGCAGCATCTATCTGTCTTTAAGAAGGAAGGATGCTTAGGAGAGATCAGAGTGCGGGAAGGAGAGATGTGGTACATTGGCAACTGGTTGTCTGAGGTCCTGCCCTGATTTCTTGCTCCCTTTTGTAAGGACGCACTCCAGTTTTCTAGTATATGCACACAGTGACAACACTTACGAATGAACATCACGAAACTACATGCTGAGTAGAGCTGCCTTTTCCTTTTGCTCTGTTCATGTGCCTGGTGAGGCATTTCCTGGGATCCCTACTTTAGGCTTCAACTTCTTCCCATACACCATATGGAAAATTTGGTAAGACATTCCCATTTTGACAAGTCTTGCTTTCCAGAGATACTGCTTTGAGATACATTGTTCTTTTAAGCAAATCTGAATTGGGGATTGAAGCTGTGGAACCCTAGGGAATAATGCCTGAAGGGAAGTTAAAGGTGAGACTCAAAACCAGGCTGGTTTCAGAGATGTAAGAACAGGAGATCAAAAATTAGTTTCTTCCTAATGGTGCAGTAGTTTCTACATGTCCTTGCAGACCCAATTAAAATAACATTTGATTAAAATGAATACAACAAAGCACAGTTTAAAGTGATGCTAAGTCTCTGGATAAATTGAAAAACCAGCAAAATTCAATTTTATATCAAAGATTAAAGAGTACTTTCTGGTCTTAGTTATATTATGGTTTCTCTGGTGTATAAGCAGTAAGGCAATTTAATGTAAAATTAAAAATCCTTGGACAACAGCATCTCTCTCAATTTAAATTAGCATGGCTAAGAAAATCGTTTTAGCTTTTAATGTTGATTTATAGCAATTTTGCATTCTTTTTGTGTTGAAATCCAGAGCAGTATTATGCTAATATGGCTGTATCACCTGCAGGTGTTGCTTGAAAGTCCAGTGAGCAGTCCGTTGTATTTTCTTTGAAGGATCAATATTTCAAGATGTGCAAAGGAGAGGTGTCTGACTGACAAGCTGCCTTGATACGCTGTTATTCTAACTATCACTGATTGACTGAAAGTTGCCTCAGAGAAAGATAATTTATAAAAACTATAAAGCATAGGCAAGTGTTCGAAGTAAAGCTAATTAGGAATATTATTTATTTTAACTTTTTTAATGTCTTGCCTTAATTTTTATAGTTTCTTGAAATTTTTTCTTCTGAAATGCTCATATTTTGTACTGCATTTGCATGGTAAAATACATATTAGATGTTACAACTGTGCAAAAATTAGAACTGGCAGAATTTACTGAAATAATTTCTAATGTGCTGCAAGAAATTACTGTTGAGTGTACCCATATTATTGGAGAGAAATTTGGTTTTCATTTTTTGTGGATGTTTAGAAATTTAGCAAATAACCTGGCTTAAGAAAAAGAAAAAAGGTAGTTTGGGAATGAAACGGATGCATAATTATTAAAAAAGTGTTTTTTCATGAGAATAAGAGTTCAGTTGTGAACTTATTAGTGAAGTCATGCTGTCTTGTTAATGTGTGCCTTATGATGTATTATTGTAAAAAGCAAATGTTTCTTTGGATACTTCATTATGTGATACAAGTCTTATGTATGTATATGTATTAATAAGTTGATTTTATTTTTGAATGATTAAATGTAGTCATTCTCTAGTGTGGATAAAATAATATATTTATCGGTTGCTATTTACCAACATACAGTCTGGATTACAAGTTATGCAGTAAAGTTCTTTTGCAGCACTATCAGCAGAATTTCAGAAAGTTTTTTTGTTTGGGATTTTGTAATATGTTTCCCTCTTTCAGTGCTGTTTTTTCTTTTACCTTGAAGAATACTTTTTTTTTTTTATTTCAGTATTTATTAATTTTGTGGGAGGATATTGTATGTACTTAGAATAGTGTTCATATAATGAGAAAATAGACTATTTCAAAGAGTACGTTGAATGGGAAAAAGTTTCTCCTCATCCACTGGTGCAACTGTGCAGAACTACACTGAGCTTAATTCAAACAGCAAAAAAAACCCCAAAACCCACTATTCTGACAGTGTGTGCAGTTTGCATTTGAGATCTTGATTTAAAGGATAAATTAGTTGTAACAAGCCAAAGAAAACAGTTGGAAACATGACAGTATAAAAGAAGTTTCTTTTATCTCCTTGGTGGTAATGTGAATGTGAAATTCAAATGACTCTGTGAACAATGTAAATTCTTACATCAAAGTGTAATGTTTACTTACATAATAGATACGAAGTCCTGGGTAAAATTTTTTTTGTGTCATTAATGAATAGCATACATGTACAAAAAAATGCAGGGAAAGCTATTTCCCAGTTAGGGAACAAACTGGATTAACTCCTTGATGAATAAATGAGCTTTTTTTACCCTAAAGGTTTGAATTAATGATTTGTATAAAAAAGCTCACTCAGGCTGTAGTTATTAGCTTTGTCCTATTGCAGCTTTTTTGAATTGCACCTAGAATTATGTTATTTTAGTGGTGCCTTCTCTGATTCTTATAAATGGAAAATTGAAAATATTCTTAACATATAAAATACATTTCAAATGAAAGGGCAAAAGCATGGGAATGTAGGTTAGCATGTATCATTTAGAAGGTTTCAGTTTGATAAGGGTGTTTTAAAACTCTTAGAAGTACAAGATTTATTGGGAAAATTAAGCTGCAGGGGTTTATTTTTGATACATTAAAATAAAAAATACATTGAATTAAAAAGCCCTATTAATCCTTTAACATCATAATAGCAGAAAAATTTTCCACATTTGGATAAACGTAAAAATAGGCCCTTCATTTTTTTTTCTTCTTTTTTGTCTCCTTGAGAATGCAGATACAGGGAAATGGCTGGGGAACAGAGATTTAACAGAATCAGCTGCAATACAGATTATAGAACAAATCTTAAGAGTTTTAATCAAGCCAAGTTCAGATGAAACCAGTGGCAGATTTGGTTGAATATGCAAGCAAAATGAGGGATTAATTCTAAAAATATGGATTTTGGTACATTGTATCTGTTATTTGAAGCTGTCTCACTAAAATGACGTAACAACATGGGGTCTATCCACTTGTGTTTTTAGACAGATGAGGTTTAATAGTCCATGTCAGTAAAACTGGCTAAAATCACGTAGCCAGTTAAATTAAAATAAGAAGGAAAATATACTAATAAATGGAATGAATGTGGTGGTTGTGGTTAACAGTAGACTACAGAGGAAGTAATGATAGATACAATGCTGGAATCTCCTATTTTCTTCCAGTGGTTTAATCCAAGGCACTATTCCTGCTCTGAACTAAAAATGCTTACTGTTACAGAATCATAGAATCTTTTAGGTTGGAAAAGACTTTAAGATCATCAATTCCAACCCTTATTGTAGCATGACCAAGTCCACCACTAAACCATGTCCCTAAGTGCCACATCTACACATCTTTTAAATACCTCCAGGGATGGTGACTCCACTACTTCCCTGGACAGCTTATTTCAAGGCTTGACAACCTTTTCAGTGAAGAGATTTTTCCTAATATCCAATCTAAACCTCCCCTGAGGCCATTTGCTCTCATCCTCTCACTTGTTACTTGGGAGAAGAGACCAACACCTACCTCGCTACAACCTCCTTTCAGGTAGATGTAGAGAGTGATAAGGTCTCCCCTCAGCCTCCTTTTCTTTAGGCTAAACAGCCCCAGTTTCCTCAGCTGCTCCTCAAAGGACTTGTGCTCCAGACCCTTCACCAGCTTCACTGCCCTTGTTTGAATACGCTCAACTGAACACAGGAGTCAAGGTGTGGCCTCACCAGTGCCAAGTACAAGGGGATGATCACTGCCCTGCCCACACTATTTCTGATACAGGCCAGGATGCTGTTGTCTTCTTGGTCACCCAGGAACAAGCTGGTTCATGTTCAGCATCCCCAGGTCCTTTTACACCGAGCAGCTTTCCAGCCACTCTTCCCCAGGCCTGTAACATTGCATGGGGTTGTTATGACCTAACTGCAGGACCCGGCACTTTGCCTTGTTGGACCTCATACAGTTGGCCTCAGACCACTGATCTAGCCTGTCCAGATCCCTCTGAAGAGCCTTCCTTCCCTCAGTAGGTCAACACTCTGCCCAAATTGGTGTGATCTCAAACTTACTGAGGGTGCACTCAATTGCCTTGTCCAGATCATTGATGAAGATATTAAACAGAACTGGCCCCAGTACTGAGACCTGGGGAACACCACTTGTGACCAGCCATCAACTGGATTTAGCTCCATTCACGACCACTCTTTGGTCCTGGTCATCCAGCCAGTTTTTTACCCAGTGAAGAGTATGCCCATGTGAGCTATCAGCAGTCAGTTTCTCCAGGAGAATGCCATGGGAAAAGGTGTCAAAGGCTTTACTGAAGTCTAGGTAAACAACATCCACAGCCTTTCTCTCATCCACTAGAGCCAGGTCACCTTGTCTTGGAAGGAGATCAGGTCAGTCAAGCAGGACCTGCTGTTCATAAACCCATGCTGACTGGGCCCCATCGCCTGGTTGTCTGGTACATGCTACATTATGGCACTCAGGATGATCTGCTCCATAACCTTCTCCAGCACCGAGGTCAGAGTGATAGGCCTGTAGTTCTCTGGATCCTCCTTCCAGCCCTTTTTGTAGAAGGGGTCACATTTGCTAATTTCCGGTCACTGGGACCTCTCTGGTTAGCCAGGACTGCTCATAAATGGTGGAAAGTGGCTCAGTGAGCACTTCTGCCATCTCCCTCAGTAAACTTAGGTAGGTCCAATCACGACCCATAGACTTCTATGTGACTCAGTAGTGTAGCAGGTTGTTAACCGTTTCCCCTTGGATTATGGGGGCTTCATTCTGCTCACTGTCCCTGTCTTCCAGCTCAGAGGGCTGGGTACCTGGAGAGCAACTTGTCTTAGTATTAAAGAGTGAGGCAAAGGTGGCAATAAGTACATCAGCCTTTTCCCCAGCCTTTGTCACTATGTTTTCTACCACATCCAACAAAGGATGGAGACTTGTTTCGTCGCTCAAGTATTTATAGAAACATTTTTTTATTGTCTTTTACAGCAGTAGCCAGATTAAGTTCTAGATGGCTTTGGCCCTTTTCATTTTCTCCATGTATAACCTCATGATATCCTTGTGGTCCTCCTGAATGGCCTATCCCTTCTTCCAAAGGTTATAAACTCTCCTTTCTTAATCAGTTCCAGCCAGAGCTCTCTGTTCAGCCAGGCCCATCTTCTTCCCCACTGGCTCATCTTTTGATAAGGCTTTTATGTCCAGCTGGTGATAGAATTGACTAAAGTAAAAGCTGTATGAGGAGGAGGAGGATACGCATGATTTATACTTCAGAGTGAGAGGTCAGGGAGGTGACAGTCACAGCAGTCTGTGCTGAAATCTGTGTATTCAGATTTTCTGGAGTTTGCCTTGTGATGGATCTGCAGTGGACCCACAGTGTGCCTAAAACCTTCAGGCCTTAGTGCCTTTAAATATTCCCTAATTACTGCAACATTGGTTTTTTACCTTTTCCTTGTTTCTTCCTGTGAAATGTCTGTAATGCTCTTGTAGCCCTTGTTTAAAGGTGAAACCTATGCTGAAATAATCTGCACTGTGAATTCAGTGTAGAAGGGGGCAGAGCTGTTGCAAATATTCATGTGCAAACCAGTAGGCTGGTGCAGGGTCTATTTTTTTCCCATTAACTTCTTCCAGATTGTGGCTTTCAACACTGCTGTAAAATTATTTTTCTTTCTCTTCATGTTAATATCATGGTGAATACTTTTAATTTCTCTTTTACGTATATAAAATTATAACATGTAATTCCAACCTTAATGCCTTTAAATACACTTTCTTTCCTTCTTGCCTTTCCTCTGTCTCTAACAAAACCCCAAAGGTACTATTTATTTGGTATCTTCCCAATCCCATTGCCGTGTTTTGCTTCAATAATTGCCTGTCCCACTCCTCCACTCTCTTCTCCCCTCAACTCCAAGTTCAGAGAAGCACCTGCCTCATCCTCTCTCAGGGTCAATCTGCCACCTAATGGAGGACTGACATTATTGTCTATATCTGTAGGCAGAAGACGGTACATCTGGGCTGCTCTGTGCCCTACTCATGGAAGATAGGAGAAACCTGAGCAGAATTTATCCGTGTTGTGATGGTGAGCTCCCTGTGTGAGCTCTCGAGTGCAGACACCAAGTCTCCTTTGCTTTCTCAAATGCCAGCCGAGTAAGTCAGCTCCTAATGATGGCAACAGGCAGTGTGGTTGGGTCATTGTTTGCAGCGCAGTGTTGCACAGATGCAATGCATGTCCCGTCAGGCCTTGCCCTGTTGTATACTCCCACTTAGAGCTTCCACAATGTCCACAAGAGCTTATATATTCAGGGACCTGGAAGCTCTACATGTTCATCTTAAAAAAAATAAACCCAAGCAAAAACAAACTGCCCCCCACCCAAAAACCAAAACAACCCACAAAAACCCACCAAACAAACAAAAAAAAGCAAGTGCAGGGAAAAAAAGGACACGTGAATGCCAGCCTTCCCTCCTTTATCTGTAGAGTTGAAGTGGCTAGGTGTAGCAGGCAGGTTTTATGAAGGTGACGAAGATAGTTAGCACTTCGTGTGTTGTTATGAATTATTTGTGAGTGAGGGGTAGAGATGCTCATATAAAGAAGTGATAAAATCAGAACATCTTAAAATTGGCAAGTTCTTTCTGGCCATCGTTAGGGCAGCAGTCATCCCTACACGTGTGATCCTTTGTAAACACACCTGAGCATGGTGACATGGTTATGAAACGTAGCACAACACTGGTTATATCTGCAAACATATTTTAAGGAGCTGGTTCATTTGCTTAAGTCTCACATCATTCTGTTTGGAACAATAACAGCATGAATTAGTGTTGTTTAAAACAGGGACAGACCTGATTTGCACAGCTATAATCATCGTGAAGATTGTCAGCACTTTTAGAGAGAAGGGCAGGGGTATTTCTAAGCCATGGAAGTGTTTGTATCTGAGCTCTTGGTTAATTTCAGTTTTTAATGGTGGGCAGAGATTGCAAGCTAACAGATGTAATTGGAACTCCTTTAACAAAATTAATTAAAATATAGCCAGCAAACATGCTAACTTCTGCCTGTTAAATAGATGTTACACATAGGTGGCCAGTCCCCAACCCCCATCTCCAAAAAGTCTGCCCAGGGCAGCTAGCTGGAGTTTGTACAGTTTGTTCCCTCAACACTATTTACCCTCCTTTGTTCA
This sequence comes from Strigops habroptila, assembly GCF_004027225.2. Lineage (NCBI taxonomy): Eukaryota > Metazoa > Chordata > Aves > Psittaciformes > Psittacidae > Strigops > Strigops habroptila. The sequence continues at coordinate 30,358,700 of NC_044279.2, forward strand.
TGTACTTGTTAGGGTTTTATATCTGACAGAATGCCTTAGTCCTCATTTTCCGGCACTGCCACTATTCTGAGTGACCTCCTCCCAAGCATAACTATTGTGGCATTTCATGCTAATATTAGTGGTTTCTGCTCTACTTCCCAAAGGAAGGCGTTTCCCTGTCTTTGAATCAGATTCTGCTCTTTTGCACAGTATGCTTTTCACAAGAATATCTCCAGGGTTGCAGGAATACTTCTGGACAGATAGTGGGGTTAGCTGTAGGGATGCAAAAAAGGTAATTAACCAGGGTAATACAGAATGTATTACCTTCTCCTAAGCCAGGTCTCTGAAGCCCCTGCTCTGAATTCTGGTGAGTTACAAAGATAAATACAAGGAAAAAAAAAGGAAAAAAATCCCTTTCATCATATCTCTTGGGTAAAGAAATTAGGATTTCAGGGAGCGTTTTAGCTGAGCATCCCTTTTGCATATTTACAAGGAGCTAACTGTAGTCACTGAATTAGGAGTCTTCACTCAGGATGATGGTGCATTTTGCTTCTGCCCACCCTGCAGTTTTCCTTCTGGTTCTGTTTGCGCAGTTACTTATGGCTGTCACAGCAGTCTGGTGATTCATAGATTCATATATCTCATAAGCACTATCTATTGCAAAACCTTTCAGAGGGAAAGAGGTGGGCTACTTGAAAACCTTTGTCTTGTTGAAGTTCATTCTGAATTAGATGTTCTGAAAGTGGACTTACTGAGTGACTAGATCATTTGCATGCTTCTAAAAATGTCAAAGCATAGCCTAAAGAGTTATCCTTATCATAGCATCATGTGGGTACCTGGTTTTAATTCTCAGGTGCTGTAAAAATGTTTTCTTGTTTTCTCTCACTCACTCTGAATGACTTCTAACTTGCTGAGAAATTTAATAATCAAGCTGAATTATTTACTCTCTTTGATGACCATATTTAGTGATTCACCTCAAGCCAAACTATATCTCTCTAAATCTATGCAAGTTATGTTTTTACTTCCTGCTGTGTAAAGCCATAGTCTTCAGCAGATTTACAAAGTTGCACTCAAGCACTTCAATCAAGTCTTTGAAGGACAGCAAAATAACCATACATGCTTAAGAGATGAAGCATATTTGTTCACGCTCTAATGACTATAAAGGACTACTGAAATGAATGGCACTATTGTTTTTATGCTCAATTCTACCTTCCACTGTAAGTGAAGAGGTAAAAAAAGGTGAAAGAGTTTGAATCCAGTCAAGAATTCAAGACACCAGAAAGCACTCAAGCAAGATTGCTGTTCAGCTGCTCATTTGGCTCTGGGGGCATCTGAATTTGCTGGGCTTACTAGGCTTACTTCCCTGTTTGAGGGCTATCCACAGTTTTGCTCTGCCATGTATGTAATTACCCTGTTAAAGCAGTTTATAATTTAATCTGAGCAGGACCTAGAAAGTAAGTGCTCTTCTGTTTAAATGCTCAAAAAGGCCAAATTCAGTATAGGTCCTCAGGGACCTGTAAAACCACTGTTAAAGGACAGATCAGCCCTGCCTCAGTCTTTTAAAAATAACTCTGTGTATCTTCTCTCAAGAGAAGATTTGAGTCTGTGGATCATGACTGAGCTTACAGGCTTACCTGCAGCCTTTAATTAGACATTTGAAATTGGTGCTTAGTTAGATTTTTTTATCCTGCATTTTTGGGTGCTCCTAGGATGTGGCACTTGTACTTCTAGAGCAGGCAGTTGAAGTAAGACTTTGCTGAGTGGATTTTTTAAGGACCTACATCTTTGATTTTTGAGCTGTATCCCACTGTTCACAGTGATTTACCAATGAGCTGCAGTTAACAGCTATATAATTTTATAGTGTTCAGGGAAGAACAACACTAAAGACTCACAAAAATAAAAGGGAAAAATATTCTGAGAGAAGAAATTTAAAAAAAACAACCAACAAAAAAACCCCAAGTGAACAAGACAAGATCCAGATTGCGTATGCCTTATCACTGTGGAAAAGCTCAAAGTGACCTGGAACCCAGGCATTTCCTCCTGTCTCACATTCAATGGGCAAGTGGCTGCGGGAGGGAGGATGTCTTAGAGAATACCCGAACAGACATGTCTTCATTTAGACCCCCACCTGCCCTAATAAAACACTGTTGAAGGACTGATGTAGTGTTGACTGTGCTTAGGTAGACCCTGAGCATTCATGGCGTTGTAGGACCCTGCTCAGTCCTGGTTGGACCAGAGGAGTCAACCTCGTGCAAGGTTGCATCAGCTGGGTGGCTGTCAGATGACCTGGTACAAGTGCAGTTCAGTAGCAGTGCAAAATGGGTGGATAATGAAGCTGTTTTACATTGCTAGCTCTGTAGTTCATACTGAAGTTATGCTGGAAACGATTGGATCTCATTGTGCTGGGGCTGTGCAGATGCACAGTCAATACTGACACTTGTCTGAAAGAGCTTCTGTTCTCATGGCAGATGTGTTGGCTATTACTGTTGAGGAGACAAGCAGACAAATACTTGGTTTATTTTTATGGACTAAGTCTCAAGAACAGAAACAGGATCAGCACTGTTCTGTGAGCTACTTGACAGTCATTTTCTTCTTTTGCTCTTGGTTTATTATTGCAAGTAACACGATGAATTTGAAGAAAAAGTATGATAAATCATGTTTGGATGGACAGCTTTTCCAGTCATAGTAACTATTAATAGATATTAAATAATGTGTGTTGAAGATACAGATGTTTAGCCAGTAGGTCTAGGTGCAGTGGGTCTACCTGTGAGTTCTAGAGAAGCCTGTGGGGGAGATTTCTGGTTCAAGGTTTTAACTTTTAATATGTTCCTTAAGACTAGAAGAAAGCTGGTGTTCTGCCCAGATTCAGATTCAGACAAGCAGATTGGGCAGGGTAAATGTAGCCTGATATAAATCGCAGTGAACATATGGAAAAAACTGATTGGGGATTCAGCTGATAGGGAATTAAAGGCCATGAATAAAATTCATTCTACTCAACATAGTTTTATGGAAAGTTGGGCCTGTAAAACAAATGATTGACAACAGCCTGATTTTAATATTTTAATATTTGATAAAAGTACAAGTTTGATAAGATGATGCTGTAGATCATTCATTGGACAATTTACATCTAATTGACTCCTGTTTGCTATACCAGAGCTTCAACCTTTAGTCCATGTTGTTACTCACAATCAGCATCTCAGCAAGAAGCACAGAAGATATAACAAGTGATATTTTGTTATGTACATGAGAGGTATAGAGAATCTTATTTGTACAAATCAGTGAGTAGAGTCCTGAATGAGCTGTCAAAATACATGTGTTTTCCTATGAAAAGCGTAGGACAAAATGTCTGAGTTACAAGAGATCTTAAATAAATTATCTGGAGGAAAAGGCAATCAGCTGTATAAATATTTCAAGTTTGGAAATTGAAGCTTTTACATTGATCTGCACTTAGAGGCCTGGCCTTATTTTGTAGCAGATAATATTATGTCAAAGCAATGTTTAGTTCTACTCAGCAGCTGTTGTATTCATACTAAATTATGTCAGATTTAATCTTGAATATATTCAACAAGAGCACCCAGTTGTGCTGACAAACCTAAAATCATTTTCTGTTAAATATGTTCTATCACAAACCATTTGGGCACATTGCCTCTCTGAATAGTGACAAAGTGTGCAAGCTCAGCTTTATAATTCATGTTGCCTGTTGAATTCCCATATTGTATCCAAACATCCCAGCAGTAGACTCAATAGATACCCTACTGGAACGTTGCAGTAGCAGAGATAGATAGACAATGTAAGGCATTTTCTCAAGGGTATTACTTTCACAATAATTTTAATTGCACATGCCTGACTCACCACTGCTTGCTTATTCATTTGTACTTGTTCAAAGGCAATGCAATTTAATTTTAAAATACCCTCAAATCACTGCAGTACTCATTTTACATGGTGAAAGAACAGGACAATAAAGTGGATAACAGGTTTTCAGGGTTTCATAAGGAGAACTGAAATTTTGCTTGGAGAAGAAACCATAAAAGTCAAGGTTCGCTTGTAAAATACTTCAAAGAATATCCTGTAAATCCTGGGTCAAACACATTGTACAGAGAAGGGCACCTTGTTAATTGCAGTGGTGCTGTAATGAGGAGATGACATAAAGATCAGGAGAACTGTGTGTGAGAACCTAGTTTAACTGGAGAAGAGCAGACAGCTGTAGTCGATGGAATAAAATCAGCTCTTCTGGAGAGCACTTCATTGCAGGAAACACGCTGGAGTGCTCTCAGGCACTCTCAAGAGAAGCCTTTCTCCTTCCCGTTACTGCAGTGGGAGCACAGGAAACTCTATATGCCAAAAGCGGGATGGAAGAAACACTTCTCCCCTTCCCCAGGTAAACCCCCAGGGCTTTACGGCACTCATTTAAAATATAAGAAAATTCAGCTTATTTTTCTAGGAAAGCCTGAGTACTTGTCATGCTTCCCTCTTGTATGCCTAAATCACTTTTTGGGTATTTTGGAGTTAGGCTTGCAACCTTGCCTGCTTCTGCAGTTCCAGTTTGGATAAATAATTATGCAAAGGCTAGAACTCAGGTGTTCTCTCTTCTGATGAGTTTTGTAATCTTTCTAATCTGCCATAACAAATACTTAGTTGTTTCATTATGGTGTGCAGCACTGTAGATAGTTTTGAATGTGAATAAGCAATTTGCTTTCTCATGTAATGCCCCCGTCAGCAGTTCCCAAGAGTTCCAAGAAGCAGTACATCTCTAGCAGTTTAACCTGCTGGGCTATTTTGGTTTTGAAACAAACATGTTATAGATAGTGACAGTACGAATCAGGGAGTTTGATGTGCTAGGTTAGAATGAGATATTGAGCTCTACCTACACCTCAGTTCTGGCTTCCAATTCCAGTCTCTGTTCAGTCTCTGTTCAGAAAAAGACCATTTACAGCAGCAATTGAGAAACATAATTTATTCTGTAACTTAAAGATTGAGGGAAATTCCTAGCATAGAGTGATTAACTTCAGGAAGCACAAATAACTATTTATTTAACATTTGTAAGACAGCTGTTTCTTTGCAAGTCTTGCTAGCACATCTGCAGGGATAGCTGAGGAAATGCTCTCTTCAAGGTAAATTAATTCTGATCACTGTGAACTTTCTGATGAGTCTGGCATTTGGAAACTTCCTCAGCTGATGTCCATTCACTGAAAGTGCATTGTGTAACTGCTATTTGGATTTCTAAGGCTGTATTCTTATAGTTCTTTGTAGGTAACTGGTGATGATGATAGGGCTTGCAGGCAGCTAGTTTTTACTCCCAAAATTTTTGTAAGAGCTTGGTCCTGAATACAGTAAGAATAAGGAGGGAGACAGAATAATTCTGCCCTGGCTATGTGATCTCTCATGCTTGATTGAGGAAGAAAATCTAGCACATTTCAAAACAGATTTCTTTTAAGTTTCATTTATGCCACCCCTTCAAGCAGGAAAAGGAGAAGAGTTTGTAGTGAGCTGACAGTTAATTAGATTTTGAGTTCAGGCTAGAAATGACAAAGTATTTTGATGTTATGTATTTTGAGTGGAATCAGAAATCCAGGAATAGGAGCGTAAGTTCCTATAGAGTTCATAAGTTAGCACCTCAATGTGGCAATCCATGAAGTCTTTTGTATTCAGTCTACAGCTGTCTGTTGGAAACAGTTCCAAAGTGGGGAGAAGATCCTGCGGTTTACTCGGAAAATTTGTAGCCAGACATGTTTTCATTGGAGTAGGTGCCTAAAATAACTCTTTCCAAGAATTGTGCAGGGTGTTTGAAAGAGAGCATTCAGAGCTTTAATCCCATAAATCTACTTCAGAGGACTATTACCTTTGTTATATACTGTTTTTTTAACTAGTTGGACTTTACACTTGGTGCTTTATACTTAATACTTGATGTTTTATACTTCTTAGGAGAGGCATTTGTATTTCCGTTCAATGAGGTTATGAGGGTTGTTCACCAGCAGCTTCCTTAGGAAAGTGTTATGATTTAGGTGTCCTGAGAACTTCTGGATCTCTGCTTGGCTTTTGTTAGAGCATATGGTGTGTAACAATTATCCCTGGATATAGTGTGTAGACTGCTGGTATTTCATAGTATTATTAAGATGTGGTCATTCAACTCTCCATAGTGTCTACATATAATTATTCTTTTACTTTTATTTGCCAGGTTTCTTGTTTATATTCACATAACTATTCCAAGCTACCTAGTCTGATGAAGTTGAACTTCATTCTTCAGGTGTGATTTACTCAGTACAGCCTAAAATCATGACGAAAAAGAAGAGTATATCTGCAAGCAAAGCTTCCTTGGTCCTCTTTCTGTGCCAAATGATTTCTGCATTGGACGTACCTCTTGACTGTAAGTATTAACCTGCTAAATAAATGCAGAATAATGGAAGATTAGTTAAATAATTTCTGCATAGGACGATGAAGATCACTCCAACATGGAGCTGAATGTGGAGTGTGTTTGCTCACTTCAGTCAGGATATTATGATTTCAATAATTATACTAATTTATTGAATATTAAAAAAAAAAGAAACCCAAACTGTGTATGTAAAATTGTCTTACATTGTTCTCTTCTCAAGTTCTCTTGAGAAGGGTTAACAGGATTCTTCATGGATACTCTTACTTGAGTGTACCCTGATTGAACACTTTATTTAATGAAACAAAGAAGGGCAGAGAAGCCCAGTTAAATGCTAATTATGTGTGAAGTTAAGATCTTATTTGCTGAAAACTCCAGGACAATTCCTAGTTGCTGTAATCACCCTTATTTTCATATAAGAGGTTTCCAGGAGCTGCCATGAGATCTAGTAAAAGAATCAAATACCTGAAATTCAGACACTGGAAGCATGTTACTTTTTGATCCAGAAGAGTAAGTTAAGCTCCTAGATTTCCTAAGTGCCTGAAAAGAGTTAAGTACCTAACTTTTAAGTAAAAGTATCTGTGCTGAGCAGGGAACTCCAGCATTAACCAGTGAGGAAATTTCTAGAAGAGGGGAAATACCAAGATTCAAAATTCTTGTCTAAGTCTGTGTTAGTGGGGAACCTTGATGGTAGCACAACCATGCTGGAAGCAATGGTTGCTGCTGCATTTTGTAGCTCTAGTAACTAATTTTATTAAATTATTCGTGCTTCAGGTTGTTATTTTCTTCTTAAGATAAGCATGATCACATTTGCGGAATTCAGTGAACCGTGTTGCACCTCACTGTGACTATTCATTTGTTAAACTAATTACCAGAGATGAGAACATTAGGACTGGTGTTAAATTGATGGATTAATAGATCAGTAAATTTGCCTATGATTCTAATCTGCATGGCTTTCTTTACCCCCATGTTTTTGATACTTGCCTACCTTCCATAAATGCATGTTTTTAGTTTAATAATCATTGACATAAATCGCAACCTCTTTGGTGTTTTTTTTCCCCTGTGTGTATTTACAAGCCTCTCAAACCAATGGCCTGTATTTCTGTAGCAAGATCAATATATCTTGACCACATCAGACTTGTGATGTGAATGCCTTTAGAGCAATAAACTGTGTCTTAAAGAGGGCATTAAAAGTTTGATGAATGAATGTTTTATTTTCTGAACTGAATTTTTCTTCCTAAATATTTTTGCAGGCTAGAAGCACTGTTTTAAACCCATCTTGTAGTTTAGGAATGAATGTAAATTGTTCACCACTCTAATATCTATTGTATAGAGCAACAGCTCAGGTTAAATTAATGAGAAATACATCAATATACAAAAATGAGTAACCCTTTTAAATGTGTCATGTTAACTCTTCATTAACTTGCTCCCTCCTACATAATGTTAAATAACTTCGTTAGGTCTGATACTGTCACATACTTGGGTTTTTAGTCAAAAACCATATTGATCAAAATTACATCTATAATGATGTTATTGCTTTCATAAATAAAGGTTAGAATGGGCTTAGGGAAAGCACCAGCAAGGAAGGATGTACATTTTCTGTGGGTCTTCCCTACATACCCAGCACAGAGACCTGGTGGTGAGAACATACTTGATCAATTGAACCTTTAGGTTTCATGCCAGTTAGCAGATCCTGTGCTTGTCAGTGTCTCAAAGTAGATGAGGGATGACTGACAATGCAGCTGACCAAAAGCAGTTTGATTTGCTCTAAAACATTGATGAGAAGAAAATTATGCAAAATATTCAAATTAAGCAATAAAGATGTGACAACTAAAATTACTTTTTTTTTTTTTTGTTTAGTTATTTTTCAAACCAAAAGGGATTGCGTGTCTGTTGAGTAGAATTAGATGCTTTCATCTTTGTAATTTTAGCCTGAAGCATTCTCTTTGTTCTTCCATATGGTCATATGGGTGGATTGATTTTGACTGCAGCATGAGGGCAGTGCACTCCATTAATTCTGATTTGCTGTCTCCTCAGTATCAAGTGTTTTGTGCCCTTACAAGGCCAAAATCATATACCACGGTTGCCCTTAAAAAGTCAACACTTCAGAAAAGCTTCTTATATATTATGAACTTTGAGATAAATTCAGTAATATCTAACACAATAGAAATTGTGACTGGAATTTCAGGCATCGCTACATGGACTACAGTGCTAAATGTTTTAAATGTTTTCTTTTTAATGGTGACCAATGTACTTGTCAGAGATACTTACTTTCCCTCTCAAAAATGCTAATTTTTTTTTAATTAACAAGTGTTTTTCTTTAATCTCCATTTGTCCATTCAACTGCTGATTCTGATGGGGGAATAAAAGCAAAACTTCTAGAAGAATGTAAGTTCCTGTTCACAAAAACTAGGCTGTGTGCTGCTGAAAATTAATACTGATTTTGGTGCAAATTGAATTTGCAGTCCAAAAATGTGTGATTCTGACATTTTGTTGACTATTTGGTTTGCTGTAGCTAGATGCTTTGTGCATGCAGTGTTCAGAAAATAAGTGTTCTGATATTTTGAACAAATTAACTGTCTGATTTTTGATTGTGTGCTATCTCAACATTAAGATCTTTACTCAATATCAGCATGAGCAATGTTTTATTACTACTTTCAGGAGTAAATATATTTGTTAAAAATAAATTAATTGGAATATATATACTAATATACTATTGTACATGTCCGAGTTGGAGATACTTTTATATCCTTAAAGAACAGTGGAGACAGTTATTTAAGTAGAACTTATCTTTTATGGAATCTCCTAACTCCACTCTAGTGTCATGGTTAATTTAGTAAGTTTTACGTGCAGTGCATAGCACAGGAGTGGAGACTTCAGGTCTTTGATGTGCATCAGGTGGAATAGCCTTTACGTTGGGCAGTGTTCATGTCTTGTCCCTTTTTAGAGTATGCTTGCTTTTCCCAAGTGACCATCTGAGGTGTACTGGCCCCAAGAAGTGCCTCTGAGAGGCAAAAGGACTGTCTTCAGAATGCCTCTCTAAAGAAGTACACAAAGAGTCATCATAATTTAAAAATGTAGCCTTCCTCTTTTAAGTACTCTCCTCTCTCCAGTGAGGATGAGGAGCAACACCCAGCTCCACATGTCCTGTTCTGTTCTGCTTAGCTGCTATAGCTTACTATAATTCCATGATCTGATTTTTGTGAGGGTTTTTTGTGGCTAGGGCTCTATAGGTGGCTACCTCTTTCTGTGCAACAGAGTGCTTGATGTATAATGGTAGGGAAGACTTAAAATAAAAATCCCAGTTTTACAATTTTAATTAGCTAGAGTGAAGCATGAGAATACAGCTGCTATAACGATTGAAATATTTTGCTAAAGTGGCTAGAAATGACCCAAAAGTATTAACAAAGGGTATTGCTGGATAGACAATTTACAGTATTTAGACAGGGATGTTCACAGGCATGTTATTAAACTGGTTCCTTTAGATAGCAATAAACTATAAACAGATGAATAATGTTAAGGAAGACACCTTTCTTATTATCTTAATATCATAAACAGGCTTGTTTTAATGCAAAAATGGACACAGATAATGGTAACAGATTATAAATTACTTTAAATAGGGAGGCATCAACTACTTTGTCAGGTGATTAAATTCTGCTATGTGCTACTTGTTCTAGAGAACTTGATAAATCATAAATGTTAAATGTTTGTTTTTCCTGGAGCAGTTCACAAAATTAACTGTTTTTTTGTTTGGTTTTTTTGGGGGGTTGGTTTTTGGTTTTTTTTTGGTGGCGGTGGTTGTTGGGTTTTTTTTTTTTGTTGGGGTTTTTTGTTTGTTTGCTTGGTTGTTTTGTTTTTAAGGAGAATTAGTACTAGGCTTTTCCTCCATGTTTACTACTTTTTTCATCTTTTACAGAGTCTTTTACTTATAACACATATTTTACTCCTGAAAAGTAGCTTCTAAAAGCATGCTTTGTAGGTTAATTCAATATGTTGGGCAAAATAAATGTGTGAAAAGTTTACACCCATAGAGGATTTGGAAATACTTAAAATGTTTAGAAATACAAAGCAATGTATTTTTTTCCTTCTGTGTGGTAAAAAACATTTTGTGTATATGTACGTCTCACAATTCTTCGTTCAGGATATGTTGGACTTAGAATTCACGTGTTGTTTGGTTTTGTGAAAATCTGTTGAAATCTGATGTATAGAAATGATATTCCTTAAACTTTTTGGCGAAGATCTTAATCCGCTGTAAATCAGCATAGCTCAGTTGGAAGTTAGTATAGCTACACTGATTTACAGGAGTAGAGGGCTTCCGCCTCCTAATACAAAGGATGCTTTAATCTCACTCTTCTGTCAATGACTTGGTTGCTTATTGCAGTTCTGCTTTCTCTGCTTACAAACTGTCTCACTGATAATTTGAAAATATTGTTAAATTCCTCTCTGTTTCTTATATTGCATAATGAAGTGTCGCAACCTCCTACGATAACTCAGCAGTCTCCAAAAGATTACATTGTTGACCCTCGAGAGAATATTGTAATACAGTGTGAAGCAAAAGGAAAGCCACCTCCTAGGTTAGTAGCATTTTATTTTGCTTTTGTTGGCCTAACAGCATAGGAAGACTAGGAGAAAATAACATAACTTTTGTAAATTATGCATATACTAACAAGTATATGTATACGTGTGTGCTTGAACATGCAGAAACATGCACTCACTCCTACCTTTGTAATTTAAACAGCAACCAGATAGTGGCATAAATTTGACTCTTCTCATACTTGACATTTAAATTTTTCTATAGTCATCAAGCAGCTGTATTTTTTTTTTTTCCCCTCAAAGCTCTAACAACAAAAAAATACTGGATTATTACAAGAGCAAATAGGTAAATGCCCATGGAAAGCGCTAAGAGGCGTGCCATACCGTGAACTTGATCATATTCCAGAGTCAGGCAGTGTCTAAGAAGAGAGGACACTGAATAAATTGAGAGTAACACTAATAAATGAAAATCTAATGTTTTGTAAATAGTTCCATTTTATGAGGCTTATCTTGAAGTACATAAGCATTTTGTCCGAAGTTATGTAATGTGTATCAATTTTAATGATTGGTAGCTTTGATTTAGCAAGTGTGTTTAATAGCCTTAAGTTTTGGGTTTGGCAGAAATGGTAACCCTGTGTACAGATCAGATTCCTGATCATCTTCCATTTTAAGGCCCCGTTTCAGTGTCTCAAAATATTTGAAAACTACTCATTTCAAGATACTGAGTTCCTGCACTGGAAAGAGTAGTAGCTGTGATACACTGTGGTATTACTAGTTAACTGCTTCTGATTTCAAAGACTATGAAGAGATTTGTGCATCTCTTTGCTATCAGTGTTATGCTACAACTTACTAGCAAGGTCAGTCTATAATTGTTCGTTCAGACACACACAGAGGTCATTAAATATAGTTCTTCTGAATAACCAGGGTTTTTTCTATGTTATTCCTTCTGGTTTCCTTGGGATCATGATCATTATTGTGCTGGGCAGCAGAATGGAGATGGATATTATCTGTGATACTGTCACCCTTTCTGGTGTTCTGTTACTGGTAGGACTTACATAAAGCTGCTGTGTTTAGCAGCATTTTAATTTAGCAGGCACAATGCCATTCTCAAGTCTGGGTGTTGACCTGAAGGATCAGATGATTATTGTGTGCTTTGGGACAACTGTACTGCTTCTGCAGGTGTTTCTCTTGAATGCCTTTTTATTTACCTGAGAGAACAAGAGCAGTGTCTGTGAGGCTGACCTATCTGAGTCATGTGCCAGGGCTTGTGACTGTGCAGCTTCATCTTCCCCATCAAACCTGCGTCTCACTTTGTTCGCCTACTACAGAGGAAGTGGCAGGATTTAAGTGCAGAATTTTCTGACGAGTTTTATAAACTTGTGCTTCTTTTTGCTTCTTTTAAAGATATGGCATCTAAATAATTTATTTCAATAGTTAGGCTGATCCATCAGTCTTAATGACTTGCAAATGCATCTTGGAATTTGAGCTGCTTCAAAGCTCTGAAGTTGAAGATAAACTTTCTCAGCCTGGAGTGTGAATTCTTTGTTAAAGCAGGGTAACCTCTTATTGGTGAGAGCAACTGGCATAAAGGTTTATGGAGGTGCTGCTACCTGTAGCTCGAGAAGCAAAGATTCTGATTTCCATGTTATCTCAAATTCAGGGGTTTGTACCACACTTGCCACTTCTCATTTGGAGCTACATGACAGTTCTTTGTATCCTTCAGAGATTTTGCTTGCAGAGGATTATAGAAACCCCATGTTCCACAACTTCACCTGCAAGGTCACAAGGAGCACGTTGGCTGTTGGTTCACTATGCATGCTATTCCTCCCAAAACCAGTGCAGTGTGGTGCAGTACTGCTGGTCAGGTCCAGTTCTTCTGCTCTCCCCTGCTAAAAGGTACAAATAACATGTCCAGTACTGCCCTCCTACTGCAGAAATAAAATCCTAATTGTGAGCACACAGTTTGAGTCACTTAGAATATGATCTTTTCCAGTACCTTACAAGTTTCTACTTTTAGGAAGCATTCTAACTGTTAGGCATAGATAGTGTTTTTGTTTAAGATTACAAAGATGAACTGTAACAAGTAAGAAAACTGCTGTTCATACCATTTGAACCTGTAAGTGCTCAGCACTTCACAGGTGTTGGTTTAGCTCTCAGTAACTATACTTTTGACCATTAACAAAGCGTAAGTAAGTAATTGGTGTTTATAGCAGTGTAAGTTGCAGACTGTGAATCTCTGCTTTTTTACATTTTGAGTTCTAATAGCCTAATTTTTAGTGACTACTTTTCAAAGCATCTCTTGTTTTGAGTAACACCACTATAAATTTACTAGGGTAATTATGGGCTATCAGACTGCAAAATTTAATTTAAAGAATCATGGTTGCTTGCGTTAGAGTAGTGAAAAGAAATCAAACTCACCACACAGTCTTTAATTCAATTGCATAAGTTTAAAATAGCCACACCAATTAAAGAAATAGTCTCCTGCTGGGGCCTAAGATGACACATTTCAGCCCAGAGCAAGTTTTTAAAGGCAGGTTTATAAACCCTTTCAACAATAGGTTTTATAATGGAAATGCTAATGCAGCTTTAGCAATATCAGTTCGTGCAGATGTTACTGTATCATCTTTGGTAAAAAGAAAATCAGTTCTTTTCCATATACAATTAACTTCATAATCTTTTTAATGTTTTTTTTTTTCTTTTAAATATTGACTTTGAAATGGCTCCTGTTAACAAGTTCAGCCAAGCCTTTTATCTCAAAGCATTGCCAGATTTCTGATATTAAAAAGTGCTCTATTTCTTTATTAGTTAATTTAGTTTGGGAACGAGTCTTACTTATCTGCTAAAGAAAAAATGCCATGTATTACTGAAAATTACTTTTTTCTTCTTTCTCGCCATATAATCTGCAAAAGGCAACTGAAGAAGAAACTTTTCTTTTTGTTTTTATTATTTTAGCTTCTCCTGGACACGCAATGGAACTCATTTTGATATAGATAAAGATGCACAGGTAACAATGAAACCAAATTCAGGGACCCTTGTCATAAATATTATGAATGGTGGGAAGGCAGAAGCGTATGAAGGAGTATACCAGTGTACAGCAAGGAATGAACGAGGAGCAGCCATTTCCAACAATATTGTGATAAGACCCTCTAGTAAGTGAAGCTTTTAATGTTCATAAACTGTGAAACACTTTGGATTGCTTATTTTCTTATGAATGTGAGGGTTCTTTTCCCTGTCTTAAAAATTTAATCATCGAAGTGTTAGACAGTATTGTATAGTTTCTGATATTCAGATTTAATAAGGTATTGCATGTTCTCTTCAGTATTCGTTAGAAAATTTTATAACCAAAATGCTTTCCTGATAATTTTTTTTGTTTGTATGTCTGGAAGACTTATCATATCTAAAGTTGGGTGGTGTATATGATTCTACAGTTAGAATAAAAAGTGTAAATCCTTAATGCACATAACTGAGGAAGACAATTTTTAGTCTCTTTCTGTTGAATTTGCTCCATAGTTTTAATAATAGTTTTAGTGCAGAACAGGTTGGGACCAAAAAGAAGATAAAGCTAAAAAACTGTGATTAATGGTAGACTGTTTCTACAGCTTTTTAGCTCAGATCAGTTTTTTAAGCTTCTCGGCTTAAAATGTGCTGTTCTCACATGTTCCAATAAAACTCTGTGTGTAATACTGTTTCATGAAGGTTATCTTTTTTTTCTGATTTAGAGCATTGCTTCCCCCCCCCCCCCGCCATTATTATAGTTAAAACTAATACGTTATAAAACCTTTACTGGGTAGCCAAAATAATTTGGATCCATTGATTATACTTTCAGCAAATCATTGCTGTACACAATGTTTTAAAGAAACTCTACTTTTCTCACAAGAAAAAAATTTAAAAGAACAAAAATTAAATCTTTAGTAAGCATGATCAGACTCAACATTCTCATGCGTGAATTTCTTCTGTTTTTCTAGAATATTATGTATATTTCTTCCTTAAATTCTGGAATTTTTGTCAATCCTTAGTTTTTATGTGTGTTAAAATGACTTTCTGTAGGATCCCCTTTGTGGACGAAGGAAAAACTAGAACCAAATCAGGTTCGAGAAGGCGATTCACTAGTACTACACTGCAGACCTCCTGTTGGCTTACCACCACCTATAATATTTTGGATGGATAATGGTGAGTTTGGGTTTTATGCAGAACTTCAGTTTACTTTTTGCGGTTTTTCTACATAGTTGATCATTGCATACCAAGACCACTGATGGTGGGGCTTGGCTCTGAGTTGAAATTCAGAGAATTTCAATTTCTGTAGAAACAAAGGAACAAGCAGACACACAGTCCAAAAGCATGACACCAAAAGCAGCTGGAGTTCTTAATGTAAGTTGTAGATTAACCCGCTGGGGAAGAATGGGAAGACAAGGTAGCTCAAGAGGAAGCTTGGAAAAGTCTGTAGTTACAAACCCACAAACAGTGTAATCGAGCAAATGAGGAGTCTGCAGATCGTAATGATGAAGTGTGTATTATAATTGAGATAAATGTGTTCTTGTTTTCCCTTAGCTTTCCAAAGGCTGCCTCAAAGTGAAAGAGTTTCCCAAGGTCTAAATGGAGACCTTTATTTTTCTAATGTACAACCAGAAGACACCCGGGAGGACTATATCTGCTATGCAAGATTTAATCATACACAAACTATACAGCAGAAACAACCCATTTCTGTAAAAGTCTTTTCAAGTAGGTATTGCATTGCCTAATTACATACTTACATAGTATTTATTCAGAATTGTCAAGTTATTTGCCAAATTGAAGTAATGTTACGCCAGGGAATTTTGTCATTTTAACTCTGAATAAGAAATTATGTTACTGTATAATTGTAAAAAGTAATCTCCAGTTTGCCTGACATATAATTCTTTTTAAAAGCTGTAATTTTTTTTCCCTCTATAAGGCTTTGTCTTTTGAAACAATGTTTTGTAAGATTTGAAATATTGAAACAATACAGTATAAAGAAAATAACAATTTTCAGATGGTTTTCATATCCAAGAATATCAAGTTACTATGATTATTGTAACTATTGAAACAAATTAATCAATCATTTGATTAACTCGCCGTGGCCATATCATCACCTTTTGATTCCCAGCACTTTGATTTATCCCTCTTGTATGCATTCTTCATGATATTCTGTTTATTTCAGTGGATTCATTGAATGACACTATAGCTGCTAATTTGAGTGACACTGATGTTTATGGTGGTGAGTTACACTGGTCCCCACTGATACTCCCTGTTTGTAGTAGCATTTAGTTAACTAACTTCACCTCCATGGCTACTTAACCTTTTGCTCCCTTTTCAGTTTCTAATAAAGGTATCTATTAGTGCTGGTGATAATACATACTTTAGAAAGGGACTGCACAGTGTGATCCTTACAAGCATTTAATATTTCAATGTTATTTTAACATATGGCTCAAAAAATATAAACTCTTGTAATAAATGAGTCCTTTCACGCTGGGGCAGATTTAAAACTTGCGTATTTGATTGCTTTTGTACTGTGTTGCTTTTTTGTATTTTTCCTCCAATTTATATAGTAAATGTGTTCATTATCACTAGGACTATTCAATATCAGACGCTGCATAGTAATTACAACAACAACTAAGCATTTAACAGATGCACTTCACATTTAACAGCTTAATGAATGTACCATTCATTTTTAACATATTTCATAAGTGTAAAACTGGATTTAATTAAAATCTGAACACTTTAATACTCGCTGTATAAATAACTTCTTAGGGGAAAGATGAGTTTTGTTTGTCTGGTGTTTAAGCTGATTTTTACATTAATCTATGTTGAGTGGTCTTTTATATATTGTGAATTAAACCCTTCCAAACAGGTGTATGTATGTTTAATGAGGCTGACTTTGGAGCAACACTGATACTGTAACACTTGAGGTTCTAGACTCTACACTTGATATTATGTGAGATAGGTAGAAAATACATGATGTTTGTTCTATTTTTGTCTTTTTCCGTGTCAAATGAGGCTTTGTATTAAACCGTAACTTATAGGAATCTAAAATAAAACAGGGGCATGGAATGTTTTAATTCTCTGCATAAAAATAAGATATCATTTGGGAACAAACAAGGATTACGTACCTGAACACAGAATGATATGTCAGCTATAGTTAGTGAGGAAAACACCATTCAGTTGTTTCACAACTCAGAAATACCAGAGGTAATTCTTCTGAATTTTTGTAGACTTGCAAAATGAGTCAGCAGTCCTTGGCAGTGCTGAAACTGGGTAGATTAGTTATTGCCTGTGACTACCAACTGCGATCTTGACTCTAGGCCACGCCTTTTCTCCCAACTTTAAGTTGTTCATGTTCTAGTTTTTAAGAAATTCGTAGCACATACAGTATTAAAATTGTTGTATTTATGTTAATCTATCAGCAAATCTTGTACCCTAATAAACAAGAGTTTATGTTTCTGATCACATTTTTTTGAAAATGCAATAATTTACTGTAAAGATTCAGACTGCTACTGCAGCTTAGAGCAATTTAATCCTGTATTTTAAAATAGCTATAAAAGAACATTAGAGTATTTACAGAAAGCACTCTATTATTATAGAAAGCACTCTTATTGTGACTTCCATGAAGGCACATGAAATACCATAATATTTCAAAAGCCAACATAGTATGATGTCAGAAATGGGTCTTATATTTATAGCTGTCTGTTTACTGTGGTTATTTCTTGTGGGTTGATCAATGGTTCTTTATTACCAGTCTGAGGAACAGCTTGAATTGAAGTTAATATATACCAAGAGAAGAATACAAGGCTTGACTTCTGAAAAGGCACTTCACATTGTCTAGAAGATATTGAACAAAGCATATTGTGAAGTCAAGTGCAGCTTTTATCAGCTTGATTTATGTTTCTGAATACAATAACTTTGCTTTATTTGTGTTTTGATGGAAGCCCAAAAATTTTTGGTAACTTTCAGTCTTGCACTGTAACTCCCATCAGTGACCTCTTATTTTCCATATTATTTCTGCTGAAGTGAATAGGGGCTGTTTAGGATTAAGGCTGCATAGTTGCCTAGGTAAAAACTATGTATCAATTGCTCCAATCTTTAATAATAACATTTTTCATGTGTGCGTTGAAAATTGTAGCATTTAACAGGTTGATATATGTCTGTCAAAAAACTAATTTGTTGAGCTGTGTAGTTGTATAACACAATGATATTTAATTAAACGGCCAATGTGGAGCAAAACCTCTGTCCAAAACGTGAGAATGGATGTATGTATTTGATCAGTGTTAAAATTAAATTTAGAAATTAATTATTTTATTTCTTCTTGTTTCAGCGAGGCCAGTTACAGAGAGGCAGCCAGTTCTGCTAACACCAACAGGTAGCACAAGTACCAAAGTGGAACTCAGAGGAAATGTGCTTTTGTTGGAGTGCATTGCAGCTGGATTGTGAGTTACTTTGTAGACAATGTTTTTCTAAATAAAAGTACAGAAACAGAGGGAAATGTTCCAGAGATGTTTAAAAAGTTACTACACGTATTTCAAACAAGTAGAAATGTAAAATGGAAAGAGCTCTTTTAAAGGTGTCCACCATTTACTTGGGCATGAGCAGATTTTAGAACTGACTGTGGACATAAGTATGGCCTCTGCCATCTCATATCCCCAGGATATGGGGATTCAGGTTGTACCATTGTTTTTTCTAAAGGACACAAGGATGCTGGGGAGGGACTCTTCATTAGGGATTGCAGTGATAGGACAAAGGGTAATGAGTTCAAACTTAAACAGGGGAAGTTTAGGTTAGATATAAGGAAGAAATTCTTTGCTGTGAGGGTGGTGAGGCACTGGAACAGGTTGCCCAAAGAAGTGGTAAATGCTCCATCTCTGGCAGTGTTCAAAGCCAGGTTGGATGGAGTCTTGGGTGACATGGTCTAGTGCGAGGCATCCCTGCCCGTGGCAAGGGGATTGGAACTAGGTGATCTGAAGGTCCTTTCCAATCCTAACTATTCTATGATTCTGTGAAATGCCATGCGGTAAACTTGGACACAGATCTGCAGCCCCTGGGGTGGTTTTTGCTATATTTACAATTCTTAGGCTCTCAGATTACATAAAAGTAGATAAGAATCTGCTGGTCTTACATATGCTAATAATTACCGAGTAGATCAGCTAGGTGGGAGCTGTTAGAACATACTTTTAGTTTCTTACATCCAATTTCTCATTGTAATTGAGTTTAATTGGTACTTATTTTTTTCTATGTAATTCAAGTTTGCTTCTGCTGGTTATTGTGCAGGTAGAAAATTACTAAAGAGCAATTTAACTTTATGAATTAATTAAATTTCATTATCAGGAAGAAATCTGAGAATAGATTGGGTCATGCAGAAGTAGAAAATCTTTAGTACCTATTTCAGAAACTGTAAACATGTTTAGAGTGCACAGAAGCATATAATGCAGAGTGCTCTGAGGTAGCCATGGGGAAAGACAATAATCACAAATGATGCAGCACAGCATCATGCACATGTTCACTTGCCTAAGCTCCACAGGGCATGCTTATGCGCAGCTTGGCATAGCTTGATGCAAGCATCAGTGCAGTGTTTCAGCTGTGGTCTGCTCAGATGTCTGCATCAGCACCACTGGCAAAACCACACCTAAGAGTGGGAGCAGCATCATCAGGTCAGGTAATCTTCATCTGCAATATAGTTACATGCTTTCTTACAGCTCTGCGATAGAAGTATTCAGTGATCCAAACTCAGGTAAAATGGCTGGATAAAAACAGAGGAAAAATAGAATATTATACATTATATGTCTTTGTGTCTTTAGCCATCATGTAGTTTTAGAATCATAGAATCATAGAACAGTAAGGGTTGGAAAGGACCTTAAGATCATCTAGTTCCAACCCCCCTGCTATGGGCAGGGACACCTTGCCCTAAACCATGTGGCCCAAGGCTCTGTCCAACCTGGCTTTGAACGCTGCCAGGGATGGAGCTTCTACCACTTCATTGGGCAACCTGTTCCAGTGCCTCACCACCCTCACTGTAAAGAACTTCTTCCTTATATCTGATCTAAACTTCCCCTGTTTAAGTTTGAACCCATTACCCCTTGTCCTACCACTACAGTCCCTAAGGAAGAGTCCCTCCCCAGCATCCTTGTAGGCCCCCTTCAGATACTGGAAGGCTGCTATGAGGTCTCCATGCAGCCTTCTCTTCTCCAGCCCCAACTCTCTCCGCCTGTCTTCATACGGGAGGTGCTCCAGCCCTCTTATCATCCTCGTGGCCCTCCTCTGGACTCGCTCCAACAGCTCCATGTCCTTTTTATGTTGAGGACACCAGAACTGTACGCAGTACTCCAAGTGAGGTCTCACAAGAGCAGAGTAGAGGGGCAGGATCACCTCCTTCGACCTGCTGGTCACGCTTCTTTTGATGCAGCCCAGGATACAGTTGGCTTTCTGGACTGCAAGCGCACACTGCCGGCTCATGTTAAGCTTCTCATCTACTAAAACCCCCAAGTCCTTTTCTGCAGGGCTGCTCTGAATCTCTTCTCTGCCCAACCTGTAGCAGTGCCTGGGATTGCCCCAACCCAGGCGTAGGACCTTACACTTGGCTTGGCTGAACTTCATAAGGTTGGCATCAACCCACCTCACAAGCGTGTCAAGGTCCCTCTGGATGGCACCCCTTCCCTCCAGCGTATCAACCGAACCACACAGCTTGGTGTCGTCAGCAAACTTGCTGAGGGTGCACTCAATCGCACTGTCCATGTTGCCGACAAAGATGTTGAACAGGACCGGTCCCAACACCGATCCCTGAGGGACACCACTCGTTACAGGTTTCCAACTGGACATGAAGCCATTTACCACAACTCTTTGTGTGCGGCCATCGAGT
Source organism: Strigops habroptila (assembly GCF_004027225.2). Classification (NCBI taxonomy): domain Eukaryota; kingdom Metazoa; phylum Chordata; class Aves; order Psittaciformes; family Psittacidae; genus Strigops; species Strigops habroptila. The sequence continues at coordinate 30,379,441 of NC_044279.2, forward strand.
CAGTTTTTTATCCACCGAGTGGTCCATCTATCAAATTGATGTCTCTCCAATTTAGAGACAAGGATGTCATGCGGGACAGTGTCGAACGCTTTGCACAAGTCCAGGTAGATGACGTCAACTGCTCTGGCCCTGTCCATCAGTTCCATGGCTCCATCATAGAAGGCCACCAAATTGGTCAGGCAGGATTTCCCCTTAGTGAAGCCATGTTGGCTGTCACCAACCACCTCGTTGTTTTTCATGTGCCTTAGCATGCTTTCCAGGATAATCTGCTCCAAGATTTTGCCAAGCACAGAGGTGGGGCTGACTGGTCTGTCTGTCTCCGGGTCTTCCGCCTTCCCCTTCTTGAACATGGGGATTACATTACCCTTCTTCCAGTCATCGGGAACTTCACCTGACTGCCACGATTTTTCAAATATGATGGACAGTGGTTTAGCAACTTCATTCGCCAGCTCCCTCAGGACCTGTGGATGGATTTCATCAGGTCCCATGGACTTGTGCATGTTCAGGTTCTTAAGATGGTCTCGAACCTGATCCTCTCCTACAGTGGGCCTAAGGTCTTCATTTTCACAGTCCCTGCATTTGCTTTCCAAGACTTTCATGGTGTGGTCAGAGCATTTGCTGGTGAAGACTGAGGCAAAGAAGTCATTAAGAACCTCAGCCTTCTCAAAATCCATGGTAGCTAGTTCTCTCGATAGCTTCCGGAGAGGGCCCACATTGTCCCTGGTCTGTCTTTTATTTGCTACATATCTATAGAATCCTTTCCTGTTATCTTTTACATCCCTTGCCAAACTTCATTCTAGCTGGGTCTTAGCTTTCCTAGCCTGGTCCCTTGCTTCCTGGGCAATGCTCCTATATTCTTCCCAGGCCGCCTGTCCTCGCTTCCACCTTCTATAAGCTTCTTTTTTCCCTCTAAGTTTCCTCAGCAGCTCCTTGTCCATCCATGGAGGTCTCCTGGCCCTCCTGCTGCACTTTCTTCTAGTTGGGATGCAACAGTCTTGAGCACGTAGCAGGTGATCCTTCAATATCGACCAGCAGTCTTGGGCCCCCCTGCCCTCTAGGACTGTATCCCATGGAACCTTACTAAGGAGTTTCCTGAAGAGGCCAAAGTCTGCTTTCTTGAAGTCCAGGGTAGTGAGCTTGCTGCATGCTCTTCTCACTGTCTTGAGGATCTCAAAAAACAATTCAATGAGGAAAGCTTACATAGTTGTCCACACAGGGCCAGGTTCAGATTTTGTTTAAAACAACTTTTCTTAATTACTGATACCATAATTAGAAGTCAATTTTAATAGGTGTCTCTGTTATAAAGTAACTGATATTAGACTGCTGAGGGAATATTTGCCTAGAGTCATGACTATTTGAGAGAAGACATTCTACTCAGTAAGCAACACCATGTAATTTCTTGTAATTTTGGAAGTATATCCCCATGTATTTGGATGACTTCCAACTTCAGTGGGCAACATGAGGCATAGCGAAGATTTAGGCATGGTTCATTGACAAGAACCTATACTTGACTCTGCACTGACCTTTTATTCTTGTTTTCTTGTAGGAAATATTTCTGTCTCCTTACAATTCTGCTGTAAAATTTATGACATTCATGAAGCATTAGGATACTGCTCATACAAAGGACCATTATAAACTTGTCATTATCTAGAGGCTACCTTTTATAGCACCATGAGCATCAATTTAACAGTATAAGTGCAGTAAGATTTGAAATACGCTTGTATTCTTTTATTAACCATCAGGGTTTTTAGACTAATCAGCAGACAAATGTATTCAATAATTATGAAGCCTATGAACAGATGGCCATTGTCAGTGTTAGTGGCACTTGTCATTTCCTAGAAACAAATGCTGGCATATTTTGCACATTTGCTGGACATGTCCCAGAACCTGGGTAAAGGCTTTTAAAATAATTATTTGTAAAGCATATGTTCAAAACATTAATGTATTGAAATCACATGTTCCTTTTCTCAAGTCCCTAACTTGTTCTGTGCTTTTGCTTCTCCAGACCCACACCAGTAATCCGCTGGATTAAAGAGGGTGGGGAACTACCAGCCAACAGAACGTTTTTTGAAAACTTTAAGAAAACTCTCAAGATTATAGATGTTTCAGAAGCTGACTCTGGAAACTACAAATGTATAGCAAGGAACATATTAGGTTCTGCTCATCATGTCATATCAGTAACTGTGAAAGGTAATACTAAATTAATCCTTAATGTAGTACTGTCAGTGTCCAGAATGCAAGATTGAAGTAAGTTTTCTAACATAGAATATAATTGAAAGGAAGAATGATAATGGTAAAAAAAAAACCAAACCCTGAGGAAATCATCATTAAACTGATTGAATTCTAGCACTGGAAGGACTTCACTATGTCTAATCTCTTTTTCTTTTCTTTAATATGTCGTTTTGTGAAGCATCAGGCTAAACTGAGATTGTACAGTGACAGTAGTAAAATCATTTTAGTTTATACCAGTGCTACATTTATTTTTGGTCCTTTGATTATCTGTTATTAGACTGCTTCTTTCCTTTGTTTTTGTATCTTCCTCACCATCTCACTTTTTCATGTCCTTATTTTATCTCTTTTCTGCTCTCCATTCATATAGCCCAGATTCTTTCTCGTCTCTATTTTACTGTTGTCTTATTGTCTTCTTCTTCCTTTTCCTTTCTTAATTTACATTTCTGATTTCCTATCTTATTCGTTTCTTTTTCCCAAAGATGATGTCTTACTAGTACTAAAAATACAGTATGCTTGTCCAAATAGGAATTGTAAGTATGTTTTGAATACCATGAAAAACAAAACGGAATGACAGCTAGTTAGTCATTGAAATAATCAGCTGTACTGCTTACTTTGCATGCTAAATAGCCATTTGTTTTGTTGTAGATCAGCATCATTTTATGGTCACATTCAACCTCCTTTTAAGAGCAGAAGTTTAATTTTCTGTTTGCATCTGTCCATCAATCCCAAATCTGAAATTTAATTGCACGATGTGATAACATATGCTATTTGTGGTTATTTATTTCAAAAGAGATGGAGACATAGATGAGTATCTTTTGATAAGGGCAGTGTTCCACTCATTGTGATCCCTGTATGTTTTTAGCTGTCTCAGGTAAACATCTGACCCCACTGCAATCACCCACTGAATTCAGCAAGACCAAGGATTTTGCCATTTTTAAATTTCACCTTTGACATGTAATAAAACCTGAGTTCATTTCTAACAGCCTAACTGCTGTGAGCATGAATATCTCTGAAATGAATCAAAAGACCACTCTAGTCTCTGCAGATGCCATACTCAGATAAATTCTGCTTTCTTTAGGAAAGGCAAATTAAATTCAAAGCAGGCAACCCTAAATGAAACAAAGAACCTCTTGTTGATTATCTCAGAGTTTTAATGCAGTGGGTAGCCAATGGCTCAGTTTAAACAAAGTATAATCTACTAGTTAATCATTGAGTAAACTATATATATATATGTAAAAAATGGAATTAACAGTGTAATTGCAAGTCTATTCCTATACATGCATTGTTTGAATTACCTTCTAGTTACCATGACTGTGCCTTATGATTTTCTGTACATGATTTTGAAAAACAATTGCTGTGTTTCTCTTCCTAACCCCAGCTGCCCCGTACTGGATAACAGCACCCAGAAACTTGGTCTTGTCTCCTGGAGAAGATGGGACATTGATCTGCAGAGCTAATGGCAACCCCAAGCCTAGTATAAGCTGGTTAGCAAATGGCGTTCCCATAGCAAGTAAGATCCTTAATTACTTTGCAGGAAGATGAGTAAGATAATATGAGGAATATCAGGGTGTTTTTTTCAAATATAAATGAAGACTGTGTATTTGAGTAGTTTTCCCTGACAGGTAATGCTAAATTCTAAATGAGGTCATAAAAATACTGTGGTTCATAAAAGTGGAACAACGAAATGTACTTCTAATGTGCTTGAGCACACTAAAATTTGTTGACTGTACTCCTGGTTATTCTGTCTAGTGTTCAGCTGGTAGTACCCTTGTGGAGATGGGGCCGTAGTAACATAACAGTGCTATGCCCCTTTTACAGGGCTATTGCTGGGCTGTAAATTTTACCACTGTGTTGCCATGGCAGTCACATTTGCTAGATCTGACCTTTGCTGCCCCACTGCAACACTAACTTTGTCTAGGAGTCGTAAAGGTGTCATAAAAAGTCAAGTCTTCACATCTGTGGATGCACAGAGCACTTGTGCAGGATTTGCAGCTTGGAGTATGTTTGAGCCTTTCAGGCTTCAGCACTAAAAAGGAGCAGCAGCTAAAGGGGATGAATGTGTCAGCAAGTACCTGGCAAACAGCTTGTGCCAAGTAGGTGTCAAAGAAAAGGAACCCCTATAGCAGTGAAACAGCTGTTTCTGTGTGCATGGGTAAGAAAAGAAACCCTGGATTGGTGATTGAGTCACGTAATTGCTGCAGTGTTATGACTGGCAATACTGTAGGACAGACACAGGACAGCTGCTACATACAGTACAACTTTACTTGGGAAGAACTTGCTGGAGGACCAGTGTCTGGTCAGCTGGGTTTGCACTCCACGTAGCCTGTACCATAAAATCACACTTGGTTCTTCTACCTTTATCCTTCCTCTGTCACAAAATGATATCATAAAAATAGATAGTGTACCCTGTTGACTTGTGAGAGAGAGTGTGCTCTAAGATACTGGTCAGTGCTGACTATCGAAAGTATGACAGTGTAACTTTCAGGAGTTTCAAGAGATTTTAAGATCTGTTGATGAAGTAAATGTTGCAGAATTTGGGACATGGAGGAAAATTCTCTACAGTGAGAATCTAGGAGATAGCAACAGGTAATCGAGAACCCTCATTAGATGTGTTCAAAATGTTTGGGATACACGACAAATTAAACTGAATTGGTGAGTTAGTAAGGATATATCAGGAAATGGATAGAGATATTCAGCAAAGAACCTGTTTCAGGAATCCTAATTAAAAGTTGAGATCTTCAGACCGAGATTCAGTTAGTTAAATAAGTTATGTAAGCTGACATTAACCACCTCATCAAACAGTAGTATTACAGGAAAGTATCAATTTTATTTTGTACTGTAAACATTGTATGTAAATATATACAATGCCTGCCTTACAATCAAAGTTTGGTACCTGTCCTGCTCTTTTCTTTCTGGGTTTTTGGTGGTCTCAACTTCCTTACTATTTTCTACATTGTTACCTTTAGCTTTTTGTGTTTGTTTTGAGGAGATTTTTATCCTGCTGTCCTGATAGTATAACTCTTCTTTTCAGGCCTCCTGACTAGTAAAATCTTTTTCACCCAGCTATAAGATTCACCTTTGCCTCACACTGCTGCCTTGTCAAAGCTGTAGGACATGCTATTCAAATGACAAACAAACAGGTACATTTTCCAGAAAAGCAATGATGTGTTCTGCATTCTTGCAGGATAGCAGTAAAACATTAAGAAACAGAAAGTTTTCAGAAGCAGCTGCAGGATGCCACCAAATTTCGCAAATAGGAGGGCAACATATGTTGGCTGGCTGGCCTCGAGGAATCAGTACACAGAGTCTTATTGAAGGGAACTCGGTAAAAATTAAGTGACTTAATTAAATTACCCCCTCGACCTCAGTAGGGGGGGGAAATAAAAATAACACAGGAAATAAGTAAGTGGATAGCTCAGCCTTATGTTAAAGGACACTTTCACTGCTGAGGAGGGAGGAAGTTTTATCCACCTTCAGTATTTAAGTGCAAGTTGATTGGATGTTCCTGTACAAAGAGTCTGTCAGGGCATCTAAGAAAGAAGTATCACAATTGCAGAAAGTGCAGTTCTTAAGATTCGTGTGATTTTGTATTATTCTGAGTTATCAAAAGCTGGTCTGGAAACTACCAAGTACAGTGTGCCTTTTTGTTCACTTGTTACTAAATTATAGAATTGAGGCCCTCTTCTTCCAACTGAATGATTAGTAAATTACTGTAAAAGGAAACTAAAGCAGCTGTTTCAGCTTCAGGGCAGTGCTGATAGAGCTACACCCATGGAAGGATTTCAAAGAAAAAGAGCTACATTTGAATTTCAAAGCCCTGCTGTCATCATATATGCCACAATGTGCCTCCTGTGGCCCAGTAATCTGTTTGCAATACTTTAATTTTCTGTTGGAAAGCGCAACTGGGAGATGCTTGATTCTTCCAGTTTTGTTTTTCCATAATAGAGTCAGACAAGGAAGGGGGAATGTTGAAGAAAACCATTCGTCCATACTTAAGTCAAAGAGTGAGGCTTAAATACCAATAGAGAAAAGAGAAAAATAAAGAAAAATGCATATCTGAAGCACCTATAAAAAAATTGCAATAGTGTACATTTTGTTCCAGATTAATCAGAATAAAAAGATATTTCTGAAGGAAGATTTTCAGTTTCTTTGAGGTATTTTAATTAATTTTCTTCAACAATAATGCTTAAAAGAAAAACTCCAGCATATCTGGAAAGAAAGCTGCTTCAGACATGCTGGAGTGATAAGGGCCTACCCTGCTAGTATTTACTCATAGGAGTAATTTGAACTCAGATGCACAGTCCCGTTGAGGTCAGTTAGAATTACTTTGGCAAGTAGCAATTGAAAGTTCAGGCCATGACTCTGTCTTGCCTTGTGCTTCAATTAACACTCAAGATCTGCATTATTTATACCTCTGCATAACCCGTTGTGTTTTACTGCTTAGATATTCAGCATAGTTTTGCAAAGTGAAACCATGCATAAATATCTCAACTTTTAAGAAAGTAACAACCCAGAGTAATTGGAAAGGGGAAGCACTTCCATAATTGGGCCTCAGAAAGGCATTGCAAATACTGCACAAAAGACAAATTTATTGGTTCAGTGGTTCATAGTTCACGATGAGCTATTAAATATTAAATACACAGATTTATACAAAGTACTGCACTGAAAGGCACTATTTATCGTCTTTCAACATGCTCTTCACTTGTTTATGTATATATCACATTTCACATTGAATCTTAGGTTTTAGTTAGTCTCCATTAGTAATCACATTGAATTTAAGGAGAAACATTAGCCCTTAGATTTCCTTCTTGAAAGGCCTTGATAATCCCTGCCTCAGAGATTCGTCATCCGCTGTGTTCTCTGTGGGTACACACACAAGTACAGCAGAGACATGGAAGGGTGGGGGGAAATTTGCTGGACTCTGATGCCCCGAGGAATTCAGTCTCTGCTTCTGCTTGTCATTGTGTTGGAACTGTGCATCTGGCCTAGGAATTTAAGGATGGAATTATAGTAATAAAACTACAACAAATATTCAGTATAAAGATCTGTCGCAGAAGAGTCAGACATCACTTAGACATATCTGATCTAGTAGCCACTTTATTGAGTTCTAATCAGGAAATGTAGGTATGTAAAATATTTAATAAGTACTGATGGATTGGTGGTCAATGCTCTACTATTTATTACATTTAAAGTCAGTATTAGATACAACATTATCATGTAAACTGTAAGTGTCTTAAGTGTTACATGCATGCGAAAAAAATGACACCAATCCATCAGTGTCTGGTGTAAGGCAAGGGATCTCTCAGCCTTGAGGAATCCCTGCTCAAGGGGAGATCCCCGTTGTGCAGTCAGCTGCTATGGAGGGAGAGCTCAATGGGCCCTGATGGCTGCAGATATTTGTAGCATGAAGTGGTTGATTTGTAGTCAGGTTTTCTGCTGTATTCATGCAGTTTTGTCCACTTACCATCCCAGTCTCCAAACTAGTCTCTCAGACCTTTCTTTTTTGGGGGGGGTTTGATGCTGAGTCCTCACTGATAGCCTCACACAATAGGATTAACCTTGATTAGGCCTGCTTGCTGTGCATCTGCCTGGCCCACAGTTCAGTTACTTCAAATAGGAGAAGTACATCCATCACAAAATCTAAACCAAATAATTGTCTCAGCTTCTCTGAGAAACTCATATTCTGCTGTTGATGCAAAATGATAGCTCAGCTTTACTAAAGAAATAAGTGGCTGAGTACTAGAACACTTAAACAACAGACTTTCTATTACTACATTTGTTTTCCAACAATCCTGTGTAGTCACTGTGAATACATGCAGAGTAGAACTCATTACTTTTGATTCATAACTTTGACTTGCTAAAGAAGATGCAGGCATCTAAAGACAGTAACGAATATTTCTGTTCTTTTCTAATTAGAAATTATGCTTCAATTTCATTGTGTTTTTCTGTGACATTTTACTGATCTAGGTAAGATTAGCTCTTACACATGCCAAAGATGTATGTGTTCTCTTTGGTACAGGGAAAAGCAGTCATTTTGTCCCTTCCTTTTTTCCGCTTGTTGTCAGCCAGAAGGAATCATCTGAGGATGACATCAGCCTTTTCACTATAGAATAGAAACAGTTAGTACTCACATACCCTACAAACTATGATTATAATCTCTAACATTCTTCTGTAAAAAAATGTATACTACTGTAGGTTATGTCATACTTCTCAGGCAACAAAAACCACCTTAGTTTATTGCCTTCTGGGACCTGGAGTCTAAGTTAGCAGTGTTGAGAACTTCTTATGTGAGCTGGATCTCATATTCTATTGTATTTCAGAACGTGGTAACAATATAAGGAACTCTGATTTCAGGAATGATGATTTTTACATTAATTTTTTTAAACAATAGCACATTACAGAATCACAATCAAAAGGTATATACCTCATTCCCAGTGAATTATTTATACCTTCCTTGGTATATTCTCAGGAATATGTTGTACATGGCTACAAAGTCAAGAAGAGAAAAGTGGGTGAAAACAGGCAATCAGGTCTTTGTCCAAAAGGACATAAACACATTCATAAGCTAAGACTTAATGTTATTGGGAGGAAATGTTGGCTGTTACAGGGCATATGTTCAACTGTCTGTTACAGCAGCAGAACTCCTAGAGCAAATTCTCATAATTCATTATCCCAGTGGTACAAACCCATTTGAAGTATTAAGTAATTCTTTGCCATTTTGCCTATCAGCAGCAAATTAGATTTGTCAAAGATGTCAAAATCATTTTCTCCTTTTTGTGCACCTATCCTGTAGTGCGACTAGAATCCGTGTACAGAGAAACACTTGAGTGGCCCTGCCGTATCCAGAGGTCCTTTCCAGCCTCAGCAGTTGTGTGTGCGCGTTTGTGTGTGTGCAGCACTGTGTACTTAAGATTATTAAAGCAGCTGGATGACACCACATCTAACTTTTGGGGCCTGGCCCTGCAAAACACAGTGCAGTACATGAGCAAAGACGTGTTCTGTTCTGCTGGTGCAGACGTGCAGGTTCTGCTGGTGCTGCGTGGGAGGATGTGGCGTGTCAGAAGACAGACTGTTGAACAGGTGCCAGTCTCAACAGGGAGCTTTCTAAAAACGGTGCCCTTCAGCATGCAAGTGGCCAGACCAGTCAAAAGAAGCACTGACTACCCTGACACTTTCCTCAGGTTTTTTTTTTTTTTCCCTCTTGGGACCCAAAGCTTAAAGCCCTTCTCAGAGAACAGGCACCTACCTCCTTTCCTTCAAATAACTGAAGAGGGATATCTCCTTTTTCCCTTAAATACAGCAGTAGGAAGGGAAGATGCTACCCTTCTTTTTATATGATAATTTAATGGTTTGGTTGTTCTTTTAAGATCCTGTTCCTTCTTCAGTCATAGAGGACTGAACTAATGGCTTCCATCTCTCTGAAGGGGCTATACCATCAGTCTGTAAGGTATTATGTATGGGAGTGTGTGTCCGTGTGGGAGTCTGTGCACCCATTAAAGATCTGTGGGCAGAAAATGCAGGATGCAGAAGGCATAAGCGGAGGGAAGCCCAGAGCCTGGAGCAGGCAGCAGGGCTGATTGGAATAGCCATGGGCAGATCTCCTACCTCCTGGGAGGGTGGTTCTGCGTATTTTCCATTTAATGGTGATTTGTATGCAGAAACAGACCACTTCTCACAGCTGACTGACCTGCCTGCTGGGCTACTCACCTGCTCTGTCTATTTTCAGCCCATGAATCTTTTAATGAAAAAGGCATTTACATAGAATGGGAAGCAATGTGAAATGTGGAACACAATAGAAAGTAAAGCAAAAGAGGAGAAAAATAAGTGCCAGCAATCCAGAAGTCCATAGCATTTAAAATTCCGGTATAACATAGCTATCCAAATAGGGTAGCATTTAAATTCCAGTAGTACCTTGCTCTACCTTTCCAAAATTTTTGTATTTGTAATACTGATATGAACTCAGAGTGATGAAAAATAAGGGTTAAAAATGGAGTTGAAAACTGTTCTTGAGGCATCTGTTTAGAAATTAATATAATTACTTTACATGCAAAATGTCCTTAGGATTCACCCAAGGTGAAACACCCATAAGCACAAGCACAGATCTGTGGTCTCCTTCCTCTGGTTTCTTCTATCTTAGAGAATTCAGTAATAGATACTTCAGTAGATTTGAGAAAATGTAGGAGAAATTTCTCCATTTTCTTTACAGATGAGTACTGAGGTATTGTCTGTATCAAAAGGTTTTGTCACTTTACAGAACATTTCTTTTCTATGAATCCAAAGAAATGAGAAATGATTTTATATGAAAATATATTCCACAAATACACCTGTTTTCTCAAGCTCCAACAAAGCATAAAGGTGTCAATTTTGATGATGCAACTAAACTATGATGCATTTCTTTATGCATATATGCATTTATTTTTCATATTGGTATATAATTTTAAAATTAATTTTCAATATTAGAAAATAATAATCTGGTTTTATATAATATTTTCTTAAAATATTGAACTACAGCTTGTGCATTTTTATGTAGTGTGGTGTTACAAGCTAAGTGTTTTCTCCATTTTACCTAACTCTATCCAATTGTATCATAACTGACAGCTATTATTCTTCAGTAATATCTTGGAATTTTATTTTTGGTGATATTCTCAGTTCTTCTGGTAAGCAAGAGCTGTCTGACAGCTCAGGCTACTACAGAACAGTGGAGGAAATGGCATTGTATAATTCTTACATAAGGGAAAGAGTGCCACCTACTGAACTACGATCACTGCTCTTGTGAAGATTGTTTCTTGATTTTGTGTGAAAGAATTGCTTATGCTTTACTCCAAGATAATTTTCAACTGAGTAAGGCACTTTTTGAATTTGGTGAGTTATTTGTGGTATAAAAATCGATTTGAAATGCTGAAACTTTTAAGTCACAGAGGACTGTGTCATTCTAACAGCATTTTCTTTTGACATTCAGAAATATTTCTTTTTTTTCCTAGATATTGTCTGTATTTGCCTGAATCTTGTCACATGAGTATTTTCCTCTGTATTACATGCAAAATATTATCTCGGCTTCACTTCTTTGAAAAAGAAACAAAGAAAAACCCCCAGAAATGGGAACTCTACCATCCTACGTTAAATATTTGTAGAATTGGAAGAATTTCCTTGATTGTATTGAAATTCACATCCTAACCAGTGAACAGCCACCCAGGAAAATAGAAGAAAGGGCATATTAGTCTTTCAAATGATTTCTTCTCTTCAGAAGTATGTAACGTATCATCCAGCAGCAGTTTAGGAAAAACAATTTTTTTTTTTCTTTACACCAACAGTTGCCCCAGAAGATCCTAGCAGAAAGGTGGATGGTGATACCATAATTTTCTCACATGTGCAAGAGAGGTCAAGTGCTGTCTATCAGTGCAATGCTTCTAATGAATATGGATACTTGCTAGCAAATGCATTTGTGAATGTTCTGGGTAAGAAACAAATTTCATAATTTTCAGTTTTCTTGGGTATTCAGGTGTTTCCTGTTACTACAGGGACTGCATGCTCAAGCCTTGCTTGAGGTCTTCAATGGGAATGGATGTATTTCATGAGCCCTGCAAAAGGCAAGGGTATACCTTGGTTTTTGTAGGATATTCCTGAATTTCACCTGCACTGTTCCGAAGTAAGAAGGATAGTAGTGAAAGCTGCAAAAAACTTGGAAGAAATTTTGTCTCTTTTATTTGTTTATGTAGTTTGTTTATGTAGTGATAGGACAATGGGGAATGGATTTAAGCTGACAGAGGGGAGAGTTAGGTTAGATATTAAGAAGTTCTTCACTATGAGGATGGTGAGACCCTGGAACAAGTTGCCCAGAGAAGCTGTGGCTGCCCCATCCCTGGCAGTGTTCAAGGCCAGGTTGGATGGAGTCTTGGGTGACATGGTCTAGTGTAAGGTGTCCCTGCCCATCACAGCGGGGTTGGAACTAGATGATCTTTAAGGTCCCCTCCAACCTAAACCGTTCTATGATTCTATGAAACCAAGCAAACAGAAGCACAACAAATAAAGCAGGAATTAGTATTCCTTAAGTTAGTATGTGTCAGCACAGTTTCATTGACCGTGAATGTTTTGGATCCGTTAAATAGATGATCCCTAAATTGCTGTTGCAAGGGTACATGATTATGCATTTTTCTTCAAGGCCTCCTAAGAACATGTTTCTAGTTAGAAGATATTGTGGCCTCTCTAATTCTTCTCACTGAATTTAACAAAGCTAGTAGAAAATCCTAAGCAGAATGGGCTCTAAAGACTCTCCTGCAGGAACTGGCAGATGTTTTAATTGAGAGACATTATCTTTTAAATTAAAGGAAAAATTTAGGTGTTTCACCAAAAATACATTTTAGCTTTTTTCTGCCTGCAGGTTTGTTCAAAATTATGTAGTTCAGTCTTTTCCCAGGAGTTTCTTTTCTTGAAGTGTGTTTTGATTTGAATTTTCCAATTGAAAGCGGTCTTTGGTGCCCATACCTATTACTTGTAAACAGGGAAGAATCATTTGTTTTTCTCAAGATAATTCTCCTACATTAACATTTCCTCAGGCTACTGGCAGTAGAATGTAATTGGACCTAGACTGAGACCAGGAATCACCTTAGGGAAGGATGATAACATATAATTCTTTAGGCCATTCTGGATGTCTTTGTATTTTGTATTTGCATATTTGTATCTGTATCTTTGTCTTTGTATCTTTGTCTTTTCAGCTGAGCCACCAAGAATTCTAACTCCTGCTAATAAACTGTATCAAGTCATCGCAGATAGTCCTGCATTGCTAGACTGTGCTTATTTTGGTTCACCTAAGCCTGAAATTGAATGGTGAGCTACAGTTGTTGTGCTTAAGTTGTATAAAAAGAGACAATTATAACTGTGGAAACAAACATTTAAAGCTTTAAAACTAATTTTAGTCTATGTACAATTTTAAAAGCATGTTTTTAAATATATGCTGATTATAATATTCTAATACAGTATTACATATACTTAACATAATATTACATATACTTAACATATACTTAACATTGTAGTTAAGTTATCCCTGAAGAGTAAGGTAAAATTCGTTATGTGATTCTGTCTAAATTTCATTATGTGATTCTAGCTATATATTCTCATGTGGCAGTCCCCAGTTTGCATTTTCTGATAATAAAATACAACATAATTTAACTATGATGTTGGATAATAATACCACTTTTTATATAAAGGTTTAAGGGAGTGAAAGGTAGCATCTTGCATGGAAGTGAATACATTTTCCATGATAATGGAACTTTGGAAATTCCGGTGGCTCAGAAGGATAGTACTGGTGCATACACATGTGTAGCGAGGAATAAATTAGGAAAGATACAAAATGAGGTGCAATTGGAAATTAAAGGTAAGAAATGAATCATTCTTTCATCACAGATTAGTGTAGAATTTCAGACTTTCTAAATATCTAATAGTAATTTTAAATTTCAGATCCAACAGTGATAATTAAACAACCAGAATACAAAGTGATTCAGAGATATGGCCAAGTTTCATTTGAGTGTATAATAAAGCATGATTCTACCTTATTACCAACTGTTATATGGTTGAAGGACAATGATGAGCTGCCAGATGATGAAAGGTATGGACAAATAATTTTCTTTTAATTTCTTAGTGTCTTTCATCTGCTTCTTTTCCTGATCTTTCAAAGGAACATATTGACCTACTGACATTTTCCAGAGAAGACTGATAATGTCATCACTCTCCTGTATTTAGTGACTAAAGGACTTACCTATCATGGTAAAAATATTAAGATAGAATTAAAAAAAAAGGAGATGTAAAAATTTTTATTTGTCTACATTGACCGTGTATATCAATTGTGAGGAGAAGATAATTGGTATAAGAAGCCAAACAGATAATGGAAAACAATTTTCCTCTAGATCTCAGGTAATTACAAGTTATTTGAGTATATTTGGAAATAAAGCTACATTAGGATAGACAGTTACTGTGGGAAGATGGTCAAAAGCAATGTAGAAAAGGCTGAGGTAGTCCCATAGCTTACATTGCCATCTAGATATTTGCTGAATACGCAAGTATATGGGATTTGGTAATGTCTTATGCAAGTTTCTTATAACAGTACCAGTAATTGAAAAATCAGTGGCTGAATCTGTTGTGTTTACAGGTTTCTAGTTGGTAAAGACAACTTGACCATTATGAATGTAACTGATAAAGATGATGGAACATACACTTGCATAGTTAATACTACTCTGGACAGTGTTTCAGCAAGTGCTGTGCTTACTGTTGTTGGTAAGAATACTCTCAAACTTTATGATAGCAGGACTGTGTTTAATTACTGTTAAGTATGCAAACAGCATTAGATTTAAAATGAAAAGCACAAATATCATTTTGCTTTCTAGGACAGGACAAAGGAAGTGTCACCTATTTGTAAATGTGTTTCAGTGTTTTAAAAATATAGTCTTAACCTAAAGTTTGCCTTTGAATCAAATAGTTTCGAAGGAGTCCAGTAACTACGGGACACATTTAGTTTCATGCTGTATAGGTTTTTATTTGGATCACATTTGAGCTAACACAGTAGATGATGTGTTGCAGAGTATTTGAACATAAGCATTTTAAGTCAGGAATCTCTTTTGTAGCTATATTATGCTTCAGAAAGACTGAGCATGCTTGGTTGTATGATTTTTCAAGGATTTTCTTTTTAGAGTAGTTCTCTCTGTTAAGTTTCTATGATTGCAGATCGTTGCAAAATACATTCTTCGCCCCTTCTCCCAATCTGTGAGAAAGTTTTAAGTAAATGTTCTGAATGATTCTTACCTGAGTTCAAGCTGAGATTCAAAGTCAAGTATGCTTGTGTTTTAAAATTGTGCTATGTTCTTATGCCTGTACAGGAATGGCATACTATTGTATGTCATTCATCAAATGTCTAGTACTTATTTAATAGTTTTTATAAGATTGTTTATTTATTTTTTAAATCTATCCTTATTTAAAGAATGGCTAAAACATTCAAAACATATTTTTATAACTTTTCAGTGAAAATTTATCAACATATTATTTAAAATCAACCATTTACTCTAAATAAGTTAACTTTTCTTTGTCTCTAATAATTATAGTCTTTAACTACCTACAGTATTCTGTTCCTTTGGCTACTAACTTATTAAATCCTTTATATTAATGTTCTTTTCAGCTGCTCCCCCAACTCCAGCTATCATTTACGGTAAACTAATACAAAGTTCTCTTTCTATGTCATCTGTCAGATATAGTTGTCATTTGCCTATTATAAAGTGCAGCATCTTTTTTTTCCCTTTTTCCTGTTATTTTGTGTGTGTGTGGTTTCATCCCATTTTACCAACTGCTCCATTACTGGAGTACTGGACGTTGGAATTTTACAGTGCAGGCTGCGTTCTATTTTAGGGAATGAATGTTTTTGAGAGATAAATTATTTTTACTAAGGTTGGTTACAGTGTGATAATGATTTTCTCAACAGAGTACGTTGTAATGCAATTTACTTATATAATAAATGAAAGATCTAAAAGGTAAATCCAACTGTTCATTGAAATTTAATTCACTATCAAAGAATTTGTACCAACCAAATTAGGGTATGTTTTTACTTTGATGCCACTTTTGATGGCAGCTTTGTAGGTCTGTTGTGCTTTGTTTCATAATTTGTCTTCATTTTACTTCACTCATAAAATGGATAGGACCATATTGACCAGTTTGGTTTATGATTGATGAAATTGCTAATAAGGATTTTTAAATTAAAGCTGAAATCACCCCAAAAATCTGTCAGTCAGATACAGTCTTAAATTTGACAGTATACAGCCTTTAATTTGGTTTTTCTTTCCTTAATTAGGGTTTTAAAATGCAATATAATATGTCTAAAACACTTTTGAGTGTTTTAAGCACTTTTATGTAAATCCTATCGCATTCAGTGAAAATGATTATGTATTCTTAAATAAACCTACTCATTAGTCTTGATTTTTTTGGCAACAAGTCATATAATTAATTATTTTCACCAATTTGGAATAGACAATTACATCTTTATGTCCTATAAGGATGTATATTAACAGCTTGAGTAGTATTTCAGGATTTATCAAAAGTACAGCAAAAAATAAATGACTAACTTGCAGTTAGTTTCTATTTGAACTATACTTGTTTTGAATTCACATGTAAAATATTTGTAGTGACTCTAGCAAAGCTTCTTTGATGTGAATGCTTCCTTATTTTCAAATTTTTATTAAATACTTCTACTTGCAATAGATAACCACCCATAATCATTTAAAGATAAACTAAACATGCATTTCATAAATCTTTGCATCTCATTACATTTTTGTATCACAGTGCAATCAGATGTAGACAAAATCAAATATAGATTCTTGTTAATGTCTAGAAGTTTCTAGGTACATCAGTTCTCCATTTTATCTCTGTTTTATAACCATTGCATGCTAATGGTCATTAAATTGTGCTTACGTAAGTGAATAGATCCACCCTGCTGTATTTGTGAAATTCTTTTTATTGGAATGTAAGGGGGTTTTTTTAAAGGTGAAACTGCATATCTATTCTGGTGTGATTATTTACTTTGTCTTCATTTGATTTACAGCTCGGCCAAATCCACCCTTTGACTTGGAATTGACAGGTCAGCTAGAAAGAAGCGTTGAACTCTCATGGATACCAGGAGATGAAAATAACAGTCCTATTACAAGTATGTTTGTTTGTATCTGTTGCACTGTGTTAATAGCATTACGTTAACTGTCCTCAGATTCCATAGAGTGAGTTCTTAGATAAATTTTGTGTGCAGCATGGAAGAATAGTAAATTCATTCGCTACAATTGCCATGTATTTACATAACAAAAATTCACTAAATGTCCTCTACGGTACAGCCAAGCAGAAAAGACTCACTTACTGCCCTAAAGAACTGGGTTTTTCATCCAGAAACTGTGCTACTTAACACAGAAGTTGATACTGATATGACCTCTGTCTGAAAAGGTCGTCATGAATATGCATAGAATAGACTTGTTCATTAGTTGAATGAATTTAGTCCCATGAATTTGAAATAACACCAATACCCTTATCTTTAGGAATTATCCATCATTACTGACACAGAAGCTTATTCTTCATGAAAATATAAGGCGGTATTTCTGGTGTTTTGGTTTCTTTTTGGGGGGAGGGGTGGTTTGGGTTTTTTTGTTGGATTTTTGTTTTTTGGTTGGCTGGTTTGGGGTTTTTTGGTTTTGTGGGGGTTTATTAGTATTATTTAGTCCAGACGGTTGAAGGAATCAAGCATGTCCATAAGACAGAGAAAATAGATCATCTACAAAATTTTGAGACAGGAGATTGACCTCAAATGCTATTATTCCTCCCAGTAAAACATGATGAAAGATACTCTTCCTTATATTGAGCATAGAGGATGGAGGGGGAATTAAGGAGGAAGGAGGAAGTATGTTACTGTTTGCTTTCCAAAAAAATAATAGGATCAGAAAGTTTTGATGGGGTGACTTCTTAATTATGAGCAACTTAATGTAATAGTTTAATTATTTATGCAGTGTATTTTTAGCTAACAACTGCTACAAGTTACCAAGACTGGTGTTCATGTTATATGTGGAATGAATGAGTTAGGCTGACTTACTGAGTGTTGCTCTCCAGGGTCTGATTCTGGTCAATATCAACACTGAACACAAACCATAAGTATCAGGCAACTGCAAAATAAGTTTTGTAGAAACAGAATTCCACAAATTTCAGAACACATCAAAGATTTTGATTGCATTTGAAGGAAACACCAACGGATTTTGCTTGAGTTTTACACTTTCAGACTTGTCTAGTGTATACCAACTAGTAATATACTTTTAAAAATATATGTAAGTTTAATGTAAATATTTGAATTGTATTAAAGATATGGCTTATTCATACACTTGTGCATTAGTATTTTTATTTTTTTTCTGACCAGAAGACACAAGTCTTGCCTTTCTATAGGAATGAGCTCACACTGTTCAAAGAGATGATACTAGGTGGTGGTGTCTCATGTAAATTTTTCTAAAAGTGAGATATTGCATGCACTCTGATATTAGAAATTGGACTCTCCTGACTAAATAATGATGGTTTTTAATTAAGATACAATTTATATTGTTGCATGGTCCCCTGAGAGCCTGCAAAATAAGGCATTTGCTTCATAAGTAAGCTTATTACTGCTGTTGCTGCTGCTATCACTTCAAAGTGCAGATCAAGACTCAAGGATAGCGTTTCATTTTGAGTGATCCCTTTACATAAGCAATATGACTGACATGCTAAATCTCTCTCAAAACTCAGATAGAATTCTTTTCCTTGAAGTCTCGTATATATTGTTCTATTAGAGTTGCAGGCAGAATGCTAATTACTAGGGAAGCAAATACCAGAAGTGAAAACTTTTGGGGTGCTTTATTTATTTTTAGCATGTAGTGACAGGAGAAGGGGCTTTAAGCTGACAGAGGAGAGATTTAGATTGGACATTAGAAAGAAATTCTTCACTATGAGGGTGATGAGACTCTGGAACAGGTTGCCCAGAGAAGTTGTGGGTGTCCCATCCCTGGCAATGTTCAAGGCCAGGTTGGATGGGGTTTTGAGCAACCAGGTCTAGTGGAAGGTGTCCCTGCCCATGGCAGGGTGTTGGAAGTAGATGATCTTTAAGGTGTCTATGTAATATTCTAAACTCTTCAACAAAGACTTTGCTCCAGAGAACATAACATTCCAAGAGCTTTATTTCTGATCACACACCACCACTGTATCTCAGGAGTAATTTGAGGCCAGTTCTCCCTCCTTCTTACTACTCAGGTCAGGATGAAATCTGCAAACCTTAAGTCTGGAAGGCTGTGATTAGTACTACTTATCTATTTTACTTCTTGAACACCTTGGCTCTTCAAACTGACATGCGTTATTTCTAAGTGGTACTGTAATTCTTCTTCTCCAAGCAACTTCTAGAGCCCCTCAGAATTTCTTTAGTAGAGCAAACAGGATGTATTCTAAGTTATATTCTGGCATCTTGTCCCCACCTATACATGAGATAGGGGAAAATTTTTCTTACACGAAACAAACATTGGATGCTCATGTATCTAAACTTAAGGTTCTATGGAATGTACTCAGACTACACATTCTTCTCCCATTTGTTTACTGTGTCCTAACAATTCCTCTAAAGTGTTTCAAAATCCGTATTTTGACCTGGAAGCTTCTTTAGCTTGTTCATAAATGAAAAAAAATAAATGTCCTTTTGTCTTTGATAGTAAGTATGATTTTCTTTTTGGAGGTCTACAAACCAAGTTATCCCTGAGCTTATATATTCTCTAGGGTCTTAACAGTAATTGTTGTAATGTTCACACAGAGAACTCTCCAAGAAATTTAACTTCTGAACATACATTCCTTGACTTAATGTGAAGATACTGAAAAGTGCTCTCGGAAACCCTCCTCAAGTATTGGTTCTTGACTTTAAATAGTTCTTCACTAAG
Source organism: Strigops habroptila (assembly GCF_004027225.2). Taxonomy (NCBI): domain Eukaryota; kingdom Metazoa; phylum Chordata; class Aves; order Psittaciformes; family Psittacidae; genus Strigops; species Strigops habroptila. The sequence goes on from NC_044279.2 coordinate 30,399,120, forward strand.
CCAGTGAAATTGGAATATATTCAGAGAGTTTTAATATTGTACAGGTAGTACTTGTCAGCCTGATACAATAAGACCAATGTATTTGTCAGCCAAATATTACTTTTACATCAAAATTCCAATCTTGTCCAACTTCCTTGCCATGATAGTTCCAAGGGTTCCTGTTACATTAAAATCCAGTACCTGAGAGAGCTCTTGTAATAATGTGCTACCTGACAGGTAGCTGCATTACTGAGGATACCAAATAAGAGTGTTTCTACTCTATATTCTATATTCTATACTCATCATATATCCCACATATATGAATTATATATTATACATTATAATATATAATATTGCATATTATATATTATTACATATATATTTTACATTATATATTATACATCATATATACTATATATTTTATATTCCATATTATGCATTATATATTATATATTATACATTATATACTGTGTATCATATAGTATATATTATGTATATTATATATTATGTATCATATATTGTATATATTATATTTTATAATTTATATTTTATATATATATTACCTAGGCAGTAGTTTTGACATGCACATTATAGATCTGTGTTCTGGTTTATGTACTTACATTTCAATTTCCATTGTTTTTAAAAGCATAGATTGGATCACTCCCTTCTGATTAGCTCATTCAGAAATGCCTATATTGATTTAGGAAAGCGTTGCAAGTTTTGACATAAAGTTGGATTCAATTTCTGTTTACAGACTTTGTGATTGAATATGAAGACGGGCTGCATGAACCAGGGTTATGGCATTACCAGACGGAAGTTCCTGGAACTCAGACAACAGTACAGTTGAAGTTGTCTCCGTATGTCAACTACTCATTCCGTGTGATAGCTGTGAATGAGATTGGCAGAAGTCAGCCGAGTGAACCATCTGAGCAGTACCTGACAAAATCTGCAAGTAAATAACTTTTCCCACTTACCAGTGATTGATTTCTTCTATGAATGGCATTGAATTTGCTTAGAATGCAAAAAACAGTCATCCTTGTTCACATGTAAATGTTTTATTTTCAGACCCTGATGAAAATCCTTCTAATGTACAAGGGATAGGCTCAGAACCTGATAATTTGGTAATAACATGGGAGGTAAGTTTGGTTTTTTGAGGTTTCATTTGTTTTCAGGTCTGTAAGTAGCTTTTTTCTTTTTTGAGAAATAATAATAATCTAAGTGTGAACATGAGAATACTTAAAATGCTTAAAACATTCTTGAAAAGCAATAAAATCCAGACATTTCCCCATCCTTATTTTGAGGGAAAAGCTGCCTGGAATTTAAAAAAAAAATAAAAAAATTAAGGTACTATGTTTTTCTTGAGTGATTTCTCAAGATAACCCATTAATTTGGTAATACAGGATGTTTTGCTGCCAGTTTAGGAAAACTTAAATATGTAAATTGAGGTTTATCTCAAGTAGAGTCTTATTTTTAGAATGAATTCTAATGTGAATCCTAATTCTGCCCTCAACTTTTGTGAGGGTAAACTAAGCTATTGTGCATTGTTCCACTCAAAATTTTTGTGGAAAAGTTTTCTCTGTCGTGCCATTAGCATCATTACGGGAGCTCAAGAGAAGCCATGTAAAACCAGTTTCCCATCCCAGGCAAGAAAACATTGTCTGGGCAACAACTGTTTACAGGGAGATGGTGTAAGTCTGTTTTTCCTTCTTCCACTTTTTAAGAAATATTTGAAAACAAGGTGTGTATACAGAAATCACAATCTTTGGTTGCATGAGAATTAGCCAGGATCACAATTCAATGTGATTTTTACAAATGAATCAAAAGCAACTAAACTGGCGTCCTGTAAAAGCTAAATTGCATAGCTTGGAAATTTCAGCAGTGCTTCTCTGTCACAGAACAAAGTGTTAAGTTTTCATTAAAATTCTAAAGAAGAATGAGTATATTTCCTTTGTGACTTTGGATTTTTCAGATGCTTCCAAGTATTTTAAAAAATATTTATTTTCATTTCAGTCTTTAAAAGGTTTTCAGTCTAATGGACCAGGGCTTCAGTACAAAGTCAGCTGGCGCCAGAAAGATGTTGATGATGAATGGACATCTGTTATAGTTGCAAACGTATCTAAATATATTGTGTCTGGTACACCAACTTTTGTTCCCTATGAAATTAAAGTACAAGCTTTAAATGACCTGGGGTATGCACCAGAGCCATCAGAGGTGATAGGACATTCCGGGGAAGACTGTAAGTTTTGTAATTTGTAATTTGTAATTTGACTCCATTGTACTGATTTGTACTGATTAAAAGCAACTAAATGTGTAACATATTAAGATACTGAAAAAGGGAGATAGTAGTGTTTTGGGGTTGGTTTTTTTTTTCCTCAAAATGAAGTAATTCGGAGATAATGAAGCTTCATAATACTCTGGAGTATTAATCCTGAGGTCAGCTTCTTAACGTAGGAACATTTTAACTTACTCCTTGAGTGCATTGCAAAGACTCATGCTGAAAAAGTGTGTTCATGTGGTTTCTCATTCTAACTAGGTACTTGTTGCCTCCTTTCCACACAGTGCCAATGGTTGCTCCAGGCAACGTGCAAGTTCATGTTATTAACAGCACATTAGCAAAGGTGCATTGGGACCCAGTTCCACTAAAAACTGTCCGCGGACACCTTCAAGGGTACAAAGTAAGTACAGTCAAAAGCATTCACTTTCTTATTTATTAGAATAGATCACTCTTCCTATACGTGGTTGTATCCAGATTGAAATAACTGACACGTAAGAGGACTCTTGCTCTCCAGTGAGCTCACAAGTTTTGCTGAAAAGAGCAGCAGCATTGAAACAATTCGTTTAAATTTCAGCAATGTTCCAGTCTTGCAGCAGTAGCCTCCTGTGACATTGACCACAGGACTGACAACAGACCTGACCACTGAGTAGTTTTGCTGTTATGGCTAGGACAAATGTGACAGTGGTATACCATCAAATAAGTTGCAGATGCAGCAAAAGTTTCTTAAATAACTTTTGCAGATACAGATCAAGCTAAACACATTAAAAACATGACAATCCCTAAGAGCTGGTCATAGGTATTCTTATAAGGCTTTATACAGGCTGAAAACTTTTCATGGATGCAGAATATGCTTGGAGTGTCTTAGTTATTGGTGTACCTTACAAAGCACATGACTAGCTCTTTTTAAACACATCAGAAAAATCCTACTAACAAATTCAGGCTTTCCTATTTAATAAAATTATCTCCAACAGTAGCCCAATGTACAGCATGGCGTCAGGGACACATTTCTTAATAAAGAGAGGGGTATTTCTCTATAAAAGAGTCACGCTATGAAGGCAAATGTATGAACAAAGCAGGAAGACATCTAACTAGCAGCAGTCTACAGCTGATCACTCATTTTGCTCTTCTATTAATCTAGCTATGACTTGATATACTGTGGTACTATAAGGCATTTCAAACATAAGAAGAACTTTTAAAAATAGTTCTTTTCATTGTTACTGCTGCCATTTATTTTCCTGTTATTCCTATGAATTCAGTGGTTATTCAATACAGTACATGAAAAATGTGATGCAGTCTCTTTCACTGTCATATTCCTCTTCCAAATCACTGCTTATCAAACCCATCTTATTAAAGCTGTTTTTTAATTTCAGCCTGCCTAGTGAAAAGTGATGACCCTTCTATAATAACATGCTTTGAGACATGTTACTGGCTAACAGTTCTTAAAATATCATGAACTATACCTGAAGAGTTTCAATAGTAATGGTACCAACACTTCAGGTTTTTGTTACCATGTAAATGGCTTTGTACACTAGTTGGTGGGATTAGAGCTACAGGATGACAGCTAGTGGTGTTGACAAACATTAACTCAAGCCATGTAAAACATGGTAGCATTTAACAGTGATTAGAGTGATATGGTATGTTGTTAGCAATTGGAACCTGGTGTTAGTGTAACATTGTTTTATAAGCTATCTAGTTGGGCTTCGTAAGTCTTAACAGTTCCCTTTCTTGAATTCGTATATGAAATCCCAGCTTCCTCAATTAAAGAGGTGTTTTGCAGTTGGCCTAAAGGGAATCATTGCATAAATACATTGCTTTATCAGTTTTAGTATGTGATTATACATGCACAGAAATTATTCTGTGAAAAATGAACAATGATGTGTTTGAAGGTGACAATCCTAGGAGTAATGCAAGTCTTTGCAGGAGCAACTGTTAATATCTTCCCAGATATCATGTTAGAGAGACTGTGTAATAAAGAGAGTCCAGTCAAGTGAATTACGTCTGAGGCTCATCTGTAGTTTCCTAGAAACTCAATCAGCAAAATGGCCACCAGAAGCAGCTCTGTGGCATTATCTAATTGTTACATAAATGAAGGAATAGTCTTGTTATCCCTAGGTGGAAATCCTTCCATGAATGTAACCTCAGAGACCTTTCAGGACTCGTGTGTTTTTCCAGCCCAGACAAATCTTTTGGTTTCTCTCCCATTTAAAAATGTCTCCTTGGCTTTCACATCATAGGTAATAGCATGGTCAATAACAAGGTGTCAAAGCACAAGTCAGCTTTGGAAGCTGTGTAGACATCTTGCTGAAAGAATGGATGATTTGAATGAGTCCTGCCTCTCAGATGGGCTTGCTAACATGAGAACCATCACATACTAATGCAATTCCAAACCATAACTTGTGTGAAACTGGCTTTGAGCAGTAGCAGAACTGGCAGGTGATAGTCTTCATCCAGTTGTGTAGACATGACTGTTTCTGGACAAAGCCTGTTTCTGGAGCAAGAAAGCTCTACGCTGTGTCTCACTGAGTTTATTAAAATTGCAGTTATTCCTACCTATAATTGATGGATACTCATGGAAAAGCTTAGAGTTTGTAAAATCAGGACACTTAAATACTCACTGTAGATTTTCTTTTGTCTTTAGGTTTACTACTGGAAAGTGCAGAGTCTATCCAGAAGGAGTAGGCGACATGTAGAAAAAAAGATCTTGACTTTCAAAGGAAACAAGACTTTTGGAATGTTGCCAGGGCTGGAACCATATAGTACTTACAAGCTGAATGTTAGAGTTGCTAATGGTAAAGGAGAAGGACCAGCAAGTCCAGACAAAGTATTTAGGACCCCTGAAGGAGGTATGAAATGAGAAATCTGGAGAATAAAATTAAATGTAGTATATTCAGAAATAGAACATTAAGGGTGTAATCGCTGATTTTTCATTTTGGACATCATAAAATAATAATCTGGCTCAATACAATAATATTTTAAGAAATAATAATTCATCAGTTGTTTTAAGTTAATCTACTCTGTATTTACTGTATATTCTTCTTGAAAGTTCCCAGCTCACCCTCCTTTTTGAAGATTACTAACCCAACACTGGACTCTCTGACACTGGAGTGGGGTTCACCTACCCATCCAAATGGTGTTTTGACATCATATATACTGAAGTTTCAGCCAAGTAAGTTAATTGTGAATATATAAGTCTAACTTAGACAATAGGTCTACCAATACAATCATTTATTAAGAAAAAATATGTTAAATTAATGTATTATATGTACAAAAGTTGTGACTGCGTCACAGATGTCAAGTTTGGAAAAGATTAATGTATGTTGACAATATAGATGACTCTGTTTGGAAAACTTCACTTGCTTAAGTACAAGGTTAGCTCTTTTCCATTACTTTTATTTCTTCAAACCATGCTTCGAAGAAAAATGGAAGCCCTACATATAATTGACTACCAAGTTAGAAGCAAGACACCACCACTTACAAATCCCATATTTGAACTGCAGAGAAAATATCATTAGAAGTAGATCAAAATACATCCAATTACATTGATGTCTGCTTCTGCAGTTTTCATGGCATTTTACTCTTAAAATGAAAAACTCGTAAATGTGCCATTTACTCATATCAGAGCTATAAATCACTTCCTTAGGATCCCCACACCACTGCTTATTTGCCCAGAAATTTGTCAGCAGTGACACTGGACGTTTAAGAGTTTTGTGTGCATGGAACAGATTTAAGGAAGTTTGTTCTCTTCTGCTTACCAACTTCCACTGTTCCATGGCATTATGTACAAGTCACTTCACTATTTTTTTTATTCCTAAGCTTACTGGATTTATTATGAGGCAACTAGTTTAGAGTTTCAGAATTTTTCAATGATCAGTGTTTCAAATGTGTGTAAGTTTAGATGATTTGATGTGGACTTGGTTGTCTTAGATTCAGATATTTACCAGAATGAAAGTTGTACTTTTACAGGTGTTTCCTGTCTCCCTGTTAGATTTTGTCGCCTTGCATAGATCCTTTTTACACAAAGGTGACTTTCTTTTGAAACTGTAGATTATCATTCATATAACCTGAAATGAACAATGCAACAGACAAACAAAGCAAATAAATACAAAAACGACAACAAATCCTGGTTTTGCACAACAACAATATAGTCAATTTTCCTAACTAACCCCCTTTTTTTTTTTTTCTCTTGTAACAACAGTCAACAACACACATGAATTGGGTCCCCTGGTAGAGATAAGAATTCCTGCCAATGAGAGCAGCTTGATATTAAAAAATTTAAATTACAGCACACGGTACAAGTTTTACTTTAATGCACAAACTTCAGTTGGATCAGGAAATCAGATAACTGAGGAAGCAGTAACCATTATGGATGAAGGTAAGATGGGTATGTATAGAGGAAACCCATTGAATTTAAAAACCACTGCAAATTTTCGTAAAACTATTTCTACTTCTTCTTTCCATTAACGAAATAGCCCCTAGTATCTTTTTTTCTAGAGCTTTCTGAACTGTATTGTACACTAATAAAATATTTTAAATAGTTTTTAAGAAAAGGTGTGCAGAGGTTTTCCACTGTAGTGGAACTTCCAAAAAAAGTGTAAAGCCCCTCGTTTTAATATAAACTTAAAAGTCCTAAGACTTCAGCTTTTCTGGGCTTCAAAGTTGTATGTAAGTTTACATTTTAATTGGTCTTCCTGTGTTCACGTATTCTGCTTCATTGATCTGCTCTGGTCACAGAGAACAATACTGAAATAGAGCCATAGAATCTTTTAGGTTGGAAAAGACTTTTATATCATCAAGTCCAGTCATTAATGAAATGATGCAGCTTTATGGCTAGAGCAAATTATTTCTCTTTTGAAGTATGCAACAGCTTCTGTGAGGTCTCAGGTTTTTTTTTTTAACAGAGCTGGCAAAAATTGTAAAAAAACCTTAAACTTAAAAAACCCTGCAGAAATAAATTTGTCATCTATGGCCCCAAGTACCTGGTGACATTGTATAATATTTAAAAACTTTTAAGTATATTCTTCAGTCCTGTCATTGATTTTTACATTTATTGTCATTCTAGATCTCTGATTTTGGCAGTTCTTTTGTTGAAGATGTTAAGCAAAGGGAAAATGTTGGGGGAAAGTCTTTTATAATTTTGCACATCTTATTATTAAAAGTATTTTGATACCATCTTTTCACATATTTTTATCTTTAGTAGAATTATAGTTTATTGGAATTTCCATAGATGAGTTGGTGTGCAATGCAGTTTCTCTAATACTGTATTAAGGTTGCATATGAGCTACATTTATTTTAAATTGTGAACCTTAACGAGCACGAGCCGTAAAATTTTGTAAATGCATGTATATTAATTTTTGTCCTGTAATAGTCTGTCAGTGTTCAGCATAAGTGGATCATTTCTAATTTATTCGAATTAATACATTTTATCTAGTCTGCATGCTTTTCTGGTTTATAATGAAATCATATATGTATGTTCCTTTTGGTGTTGTATCTAATTATATAGTGTTCCTGTTCTTGTTTTCCTCCATTAAAGCTGGTATTCTCCATCCTGCTGTAGGTGCAGGCAAAGGTAAAATGAAACTGCATGATTTGTTAATGTGTGGATTTTGCAGTGTTGCAAATGGGGAAATTGCAGTGGTAAGGACAGAAAATCTTGGACTACATATTGCTATACAAAGCATTAATGAGTATTAATTAGTGCTGGAAGAAAACATTTGTGGGTTTTGTTGGGGTTTTGGTGGTTTTTTTTTTTTTTTTGAAGGAATACAGAATGTTTATTAATACCTTTCATCTTACTATTTTGCCATATAGTTCCAGGGGAATTCATTAGCTTTGCTGCAGCAAAGTCTAATTATTTCTGAATATTTAACAGATGTATGTCAGTGTCACAAATATTCAGGATCTAGGTGCACTAGCACTGATTAGCTGGAGTAGAAAAAACAGCACTTTTGCAAAGGAGGGTTTTTTACTGCCTGTGCCATATGCATTTTTTTGTTGTTTTAAAAAAGTAGGTGCACTCTTGTGCTGATTAATGCTACCCATTTGATCACATTTATTTTATTCACAAGTCAGCTGTGCACGAGAGACAGATGACTGACAATACCCTCTGTATACTGCTCAGTTTGAGTATCGACTTGAATATACAGGCAAATGGCTTCCTGCTGTCTTAGGTTCACAGGTCTTGCAAATGAGTACTTGAGGGTATTTCAGTGAGTGGAACCTATTATCATCCGTCTTCTTGAATTCAGTAATATTTAGTTCTTTATGATGCAGTTCTGAATTTCGATACCTTTACTGTCAGAAGCAAAGATCGTCCTGAGGACTGTTAGGCAGATATAAGTCAGAAAAGTGTCTCTATGTGTATGTGTCATTTTATCACAGAGGTGTCATTGACACCAATGAACATCTATGCTTCAGATTCTTGGACAATAACCATCCCAAATCAAAATCTGTGCATGAAATACCCAGTATTTTTTACCAACTTGGAGGAGACAGCATAAAGTGTTTTACATATATTTTCTTTCCACTTGATGCTCAGGTGTTTAGAATAATAATAGCCATAAAAAGGAACTTAATTTTCTCAGTCTGGTATGAATCAGACTATAATATACGTATGTATGTGTGCATTTGTGCATATATAATATATATATGTACATGTAAGTGCATTCTAATATGTGATGCATTTCTGTTTAGTGTATGGAGTTGTGGATTTATTTTAATGACAGCTCCTTCTTACTGTTTTTTAGTCTAGTTGTAGCTGAGAAATCAGCACAGATTGGAACACTCAATCTGGTTTATAGTCTTGGACATTAACAGCAGAAATGTAAATTAAATTCTAATTATTTATAGCTGACTATAAAACCTCATGAAAGGAAAAATGGATTCTCTGTGTGAAACTGAGGTCTAATTATAGCTGTATCCCAGTCTGTGGCTAGCAGAAAGCATCTTATTTGTAAGATCAGCTGGAGCAGCTCACGTTTCAGAGCTGTCATCTCAGATTCTCTGAAAACTAAGCAGATGTCTTCGTTTGGTTCCATGCTGTTTATGGTTTCAAAGTTTTCACTTATTCCTGTAGCATCTAGCTCTTACTATTGCAAAGAAAACTTTGGAACTGCAAACAGGATGGAACTAAAGCCATGGCATCTGTTAGGACATCTGAGTTGCTGCAGGTCTGAGATGAATGTTCTTACTGGTTACTTACATTAACACATGAACAGTTTCGCTACTGATCAGGGACTATGAGGAAGGATAGGAGTATCATATTATCAAGCGCCAAATGATTTTGTCTCATGAGTGGGTGGATTTGGAAGATAGAAATACTCGTCCCACTCAAGAAGGAGCCATACCAAGCAGTGAATTTTTATTCCTCCATTAAGTGCAGGAGGGCCTGTATGTATGTACAATTCCTACTAATATGGACCCAAAGCCAAACCAAGGAGATGGTGAAATTTAGATAATCCTAATCTTTCTGTGATCAAAAACATACCAGTTTTTTGTTTTGATAGGCAGAACTTACCAGAAAATTTTAATTATCCTTTCTCTTTCAATTTGAGCACATTCATCTTGGAAGTTAAGAAGACAACAGGTCCCAGATTCAGCCAGCCTAAATTTCGCTGAAATTTCTCTACTTAGTGTTTTCTACTGACTAGCTGCCCCTGAAGACCTACAGCTTGGCCAGTCAGGAACATTAAAGACAAGGTCCTGGAGGAATTAAAATCATTCAAATGAGGGCAAGCTGTGCCACTTGGGACATATTTCACTTCTCAGACTGAAATTTTGCGTTAAAATGCAGAGAGAAGTATAGCTACAGTGAATCTAAGGATCTTGGAGTATCCCAATATTTTTATTGTAGTTCTGAAATGCATTCCCTATCTCTTGGCACCATTTTTCCTTTGCCATCTTTTGAGACAAGCCTGGCCCCTTCATGGTCTTTTATTACTTTAAAAATGAGAGTAACCACAGTCTGCTTACTGCTGCGGCTGGTATTTTAATATTTGTCCCAACTGAGTTTGTTTGAATATAATGACTGTACTGGTGTTAAGTGAAGATATCTAGTATATTCTAGACCAGTAAGTAGAGAAGCAAGTTTTGTGCCTTTTTTTTTTCCATGAGGTAAAATTAAAATATTAGATGAAAACATGAAATATGAGGTCAAAGCTAAGGGATTTAGATAAAGGAATCATTTTTTTTCTGTAGCTTGAATGGAAAGCGGGGGGACAATATAAGGAGATAGTTATTGTCTCCCTGTAATATGGGCACCATCCTAATAAAAAAGTTCTTTAAACAAACTGTGCCATTGTATCAAACAGCAGAAGTACAATGGATCTTGGCAAATTACAAGAATTGAGGGGTTTTTTCTTCTCAAAGGAAGACTTAACAGAGGAGATCCATGTGATTCTCTCACAAGCCCACATGGGTAAATTATGAGATGCATTATTTTATCAGATGGCCAAGATGTCCTGCTATAGTTGATAATCCTATTTGACTTGCACTGTCATTTTTCCTTTCTAATACTGTGGTGTTATGAGTGATTTAAATTTTATCAAATTATGGCACTACACAGAAAAAATAAGTGGTTTTCTTCATAGCAATCTGTATTCTAAATGTGTCTGAAAACTGCATATGTGAAACATGATGTATTATGCCCAGTACTAGATAAGCAGTGTGCGTTGATATGTGTATCGTCGTCTAACGACAAGCATGAGGTAACTGAGGTGTGAGAAAAAATGGGAAATAATAACCTGATTACATATAATTGCATTAGCAGCTGGAAAGTTTCTGAGGTGATCACTGGAGTCAAGGCTTTTCAACCATTTTCTATTAGAATTTTTAAATAACTGGTCTATAGAGGAAGGAAGAGAATACGAATTTGACCAGTAGTAGAAATGAGAGTTGCTGATTAAACAGTCACATAGGCTCATTACTGTGTTTGTTGTAAGATAAAGTGTAGGGAGTCATGGCATGTTGTGTGAGTCTCATTTCACAAGCCTTCTTGTTTCTTCTTTTTTTATTTAGTCAACATTTTTATTTGAAAGCAAGGTCTTGTAGTCTGCATGCACACAGGCAATGAACTGCAATTAAAATAAGGTTGTGAGATGACAGTTATCTTTAATTGAAGCTAATGCTTCCTGTCAATGCAGTACTCAGTCTGGTCTGCCACGTTCATGTGAACTTCACAAGTATTATTGACAGAAATGCTTGTGTCGCAAGGGAGAAAAACAAGTAGTCTAGCCTCTGGGTTTGAAAGTATTCTTTTTTTTCTGACTGAATCTCCATTATGTAGCTCTTCACTGTAGGCAAGAAATCATTCTCAACTGAGTTCATAACTCTGATCTCTTCGTAGAAGATAGGGTAATCTCAATTTTCTTTGGTCCATACAAAGTGCTGTTCTTTAAATCATTTTCCCTGCCCACCATCTGTTTTCCCTCCCTCTTTGAATCATTTCACATAATGTCTCCATGTTTTTCGCTGACAAGTTCAAGCTGCTTTTTCTTTTCGAGTTGTTCATAGTATTTTTGTACTCCTCCTTCAGCCACTCTCTCCCTGTGGACTTCATGATAAATCTGTGTTACTCTTTCAGTACAACCTGCTAAGCAGAGCCACTGTTCTGTCCTCTTTTAAGTCTACTGGGAACAATGATGATGCTTTGCATACCAGACTAGAGAAAATGATGGTTATTGCAAGGCAAATATTCCTGCAAATACCTTTTGCTTTGTAGATGTCACACAAAATTTGTGCCATGCTAAATGCTTGTCAGTGAAATGATTTCTTGATTTCTTCTTTGTCTTCTGTATTTATTGCACTACAGGAATGCTCTTGCAATAGCCTAAATTATCTTAGAAGTTACTAATGCCCATCTCTCACTACCAGAAATGGAATTCACTCCTACTGTTATACTAAGGCTTAAATTTCATGCTGTAAAAGTTATACACTAAAAAGCAAACAAAAGCAAAACCCTTCTCCATGTCTTACGGGCTCTGGCAGAATCTCTTACCATTTTCCTTCATCTTTTATTGTGTGGTTTATTTGGGTTTTTTTCCTTTGAATATATTTTTCTCTTTATATATGCATTTTAACAAATTGTCTGTGATATATTGCTTTGTGGGTTTGGTTTGGTTTGTTTTTTTTTTCCATTTGGCACCGATCTTCAAATGTGTGCTTGTCATTTACGTGCCTTTTTTGCCTGGAGATCAGGTGAATCCCATGGAAATTCCTAAAGTTTAGTCACTTAGGGGATTATTTAATTTATTGTTCTGCTGAACTAAATCTTGAAAGAGAGTACCTGTTCTGTTGTTAAAATCTATTCATATCTCATATCATGTCTTATTAAATTCTGTTGAATCTGCAGCCCAAGTATAACTGTATTATTTGGAGGAACTCTACTCCTGAAAGGCTGGAAGATTAAATAGATCTTTACAAAAAACTGTACTAATAAGGCACTGGAATTAGTTTGAATAGATAGGAAAAATTTACTTCGAGCGTAGACCTCTTTCTCAACAACTGGCAAATACTTTTATGCCGTATCTCGCTACAAGAATAAAACTGTTCTCAGAAGTGCCAGCTAAATTTTGCATTGTATCATAGTGTGAATAGAAGAGCTTAATTTACTGGAGGTAGCTGAATTGGAGTCAGTCGGTATAAAAACTGTAGCTTATTAACAATCCATTCCCATCAGTTTTAGAGCGAGGCTTTTGCCAGTGCTGCTGCACAGTGTCGAGCATGGTTACAGATCAAGGGAGCACAGTGCTCCACTGCTGAAAACTCCTGCTCCCTGAGACAAAGCTTTGTGCCCCGCCTTGTTACCAGCTGGTGCTTGCACTCGCTGAGAGGTTCTGACAACTGACAATTACAGACTTTGCATTTGTGAACAGTGCTGGGAAACATGTTGAAGAACTAAGAGGTTAATTATAATTAGAGGTGTGCTGATTGAGAAATCAAGAGTCTGGGTAGATTGGAGACAAGCTTTAAATGTTGTAACCACTTCAACTGTATGCTTTCATCAGCTCAGGATCCATCTTTTATCTTCCTGTGTGTGTATTCATGTTGCAGATATGGCACATTTAACAGACTTAACTAAAATTTTCCAGGCTTGCTGGAAAATTAGATCAAGCAGTAGTACAAAAGAGGAAGAATTAAAAAAATAATGATTCTGAAATTAAATGTTCTACTGAACAAATTTCTTGGTGCACTAGATTCAATAGGAAAAGAAACACAAAACTTACATTTGACCAAATACTACAAATGGATAAATCTATACAAACAGCTGTTGGTAACAATCAGATAAGAGTACATCTGATAAATGTAAGCATGAATCAGTCACAAACCAAAACACAAGATAAGATAGAGGTTTTACAGGAATGTGATTATCGAATTTGGTTAGTGTTACAGAAGCTGTCTGTAATCTGGAGTCTTTCACACAAGATGAGACAGTTTCCTTCATCCACATGTGTTCAGGCATGATGAGGGAGAAATTAGGTATAATTCTGTGGCATCTGTTTGCAAGAGTTTGAAATGGATTATTGCTAATAGTTTCTTCTGAGTTTAACATTGGTGACAAACATCAGTCACAGGGTTGCGCACTAATTAATTCTTTTGTGGAAGAGCAGAATCCGGGAAAATACGAGTTTGAGAAAACACAATTTAATGAAACGAAACAAAGTCATTTAGAATACAAACCAGTTGCTTTCTTGGCACAAAACAAGTGCTTAGACGCTGATTGTAAGGAACACCTGTTCCTATGTACAAATGAGAAAGGAAGTTATGTATCCTGTCAGCAATGTCAGACTCTGCACCTTCTAAAATTGCAGCCTGCTATTCTTTCCTCTTACTACCTTCAAGTGGCACAGAGAAGCAGAATCTAATCCCGTTGCATTACCATGGTGTATATGGTTACATGCTGGACTTCCCATAGACAGCTCTGGCATTGGCATTTCTTAGGGAGTTTATTGTTGACTTAGTAACGTAGACGACTTTTTTTAAATCTTGTGCTTCCTATTTGATTTTTTTTTTTCAGGTGGTTTTAGCCAAGGAATAAATATATTCTTTAGTTTTTAAATAATATATTCCTTATAATTTTTGGTTGGTGAAAGAAATTCAAGCTCATCTTACCTACAGAGACATCAAATGTGGGAGTAATTAGTTTAATACAGTTTGAAGAGTTGAGTAAGTACTACTGGAATAGAGTTAAAAAAAAATTTATGCAAGTATGGGGATAAAATGTCGGATATTGTAAAAAATTTGTAATCATGACATATTTTCAGGATAATTGATGTGATTTGAATAATTTATGTATTTTAAAAATACTCAGAAACTGCAGTTTTCTAGACATGGTACTCATTATTTAGCCTGTGCTAAGGGCTTCTACATAGATTTATTTATTGATGTTACTGTGCCAAAATAAGCCATTTTCTCTTTGAATCTATTTTGGAACTTCTTCCAGTCAGCCATCCTATTTTGAGGAGAAAATAATTCAAGTATGTAGATAAAATCTGTGCAGCACCTCTTGCCCTGAGAAAAGGCTTTTACCCATTTTATTTTCTGGTATAGGTGAAGCCATTGGAATTCTACCATTTGTCTTTACTGAGACTAGGCTTTTACCTCTGATGTTTCATAGTCCTTTGGGAAGTATTTTTGATGCTGTTTCTAGCAGAAAAGAGATTTTTAGCAGGATTGAAAAGTCAGTTGCAAACCAAGGGAGGCATTTTCATTAAAAACTAATTTCATGCCTTGAGGAACATCTTTTTTGTATCTGCACGATTACACTGCTGTAACTATTAAAATATATTCTTCATTAATATTAGGCAAACAAAAATACTGAACTATATGTCCATTTGTAACAAGTATAATTGGAAAAGAAATAAGGTATAAGCAAAGTGGCTAATTACAGGATGCTGAAGAGAGAAGAGAGAAGCACATCTTTTCATATTCGATTCTTAGTCAATACATGTGGGCATTATGTGCATCTGTGAAAAGGACTGTTGTCTAATGAGAATGTCAGCAGTAAAACACAGTACCTTAAAATTAACAGCTTCTTTTATTCCAATGATTTGTGTCATTCATGCCAGAGTATTTTGATATTGGCTTTCCAATATCTGACATTTAATGTTCCAATGTCTAAAAGTGCTGTGAATCCACAATGTTAATGAAGCTGATTCAGAAATGTTCTGTGAAAGTGAAGGTGTCTGTACACACACTTCAGCTCGTTTTCAAATACATGTCTATCACTTAGCTGTTTCATATTTTAACAAGCAAAACTAATTGATTCCTGCATGAACTTAGAGTGTGCATGTGTTATTCATTTAACAGGTAAGGTTTTACTGTAGTATTTAAATGTTACTTTTTGATGTAAAGTGGTTTTACTGTTTATTTTTTTCTTTCCTACTATCTCTGATGGTGAAGGATATTCAGAAACCCTTTTTGCAACCTCCCCAGTCATGCACACTGTCCGTCCAACATTCTATAAGGGTATTGTCTTCCTTTTTTATCCTTATCAATGCAGTAGAGACAAAATCCTATACGGGCTTGCAGTTGAGGCATTTGCAGTCCATCAGTGACGGGTGGTGTAAAGGGAGGTGTGTACCGCCTTCATACCTCCCTTCTCTCGTATCAGTTCCTGTTACCCTGACAATGTTCTTGCTTTCCATTGCATTTCACTTCTAGATGGATAGAAATACTGTTTTCCAGAATTTTGGCAATTAGGTATTTTTAAGTATCTGGCAGGTTTTGTGATACAGGGCATGCTCAGTAGAGTACATAGATGTTACTTTGTAATTTCATAGTGTAGTAACTGCCTAGGATTCAATTACCAAATACACTACTTCAGTCACTGATTTCCAGTAATGGAAACAATACAAATGTCCATATTTTCTTTGTATATGGTCTAAATTAAAATAGTAAATTCTTAAAATATTTTTTCTTTTTTTAAGGTATGAAGTCACAATTTTGCATTCTGCTTTGTTTTTCTATTGTATATTCAGTGCAACCACTTTATCCAAGGATCAGAAATGTTACAACAGCTGCCGCTGAGACCTATGCCAATATCAGTTGGGAGTATGAGGGACCAGATCATGCGAACTTTTATGTTGAATATGGTGTAGCAGGCAGTAAGAAGTCATTTCATTAAATTTTGCTACAGTGTTCAGATATATTTTAAATACTTCTATAGTAAATGTCTTCCTAAGTTGACCCAGTGATAACAGTAGCTCTTAAATGTCTAGAAGAATTATTTTTTAATTTGATCATGAAGATCAAATAATTTTCATTTTAATAAACATCAATGTGTAGCAGGTATTTGATGCTTAGATAGAATATCAGCCTTTGTTCCTTTGTATTATTTTATAAATTCTTTTGAACATGAACTTCTAAAAATGTAGTTTGCATGAAGTTGTTCGTAATGCAGTGATTACATGTGTAAAAATATGATTAATTGCATTAAAATAGGATATAACAGTTTTCCTAAATTATGCCAAATTCAGGAAAAAAAATAAATGAGAGCCAATCAAAACAATATTCTTCATTAAATTAAACCTTAAAATAAAACATCAACCAAATTACATGCTTTATTGGCATAAACCCAGGTTTTAATCTTTGATAATACCACTAGTAATTAAAACACAGTTAGCTAATAAAATCAAGATACATCTATTGAAACAATTTATCCTTCTAAAGTTATGACTAAAGATGACCAATCTGAAAATTGGAATATAAATGGATTTTTCTGGATATTGGTCAAAGCAGCTGAGACTGTGCTAGAAAAAGATATAAGAGATAGGTTCAGATATTGATGTAGAACTTCTTGACTAAAATAAATATTGATTGAAACTACAGAAGTGTAATTTAATTAAATTATTAAAATCTATTTTAATGTATTTTATAATTGCAAGTTCAATAAGCCTTTTAAAAAAACTAAATGAAAATACTGTTTTTCTAGTACAATGGAACAAATGTTTAAAATAGTTTCATAACTCATGTACAATGTCTTCAATATATTGCATGCAATATATTATTTGAAGTCATAATTTTATATAATTTTAGTATTTTTCTGAGAAAATAGTTGAGTTTTTTTCAGCCAATCCATAGTTTAGTCAAGTAACTGTTGATAGTGTTCTGTCTAGAATCGTCCAATAATACAGAGAAAATTAAAATTCCACTGTGTTGTTTTCCTAAAATTTTTGTAGGCAAAGAAGATTGGAAAAAAGAAATTGTAAATGGTTCTCGAAGCTTCTTTGTGTTAAAGGGTTTAACACCAGGAACAGCATATAAAGTCCGGGTTGGTGCTGAGGGCCTGTCTGGTTTTAGGAGTTCAGAGGATGTGTTTGAGACAGGTCCAGGTGAGGCATGCCGTACCAGTTCTCTATCGTAGTCAGAATCGTGGTAGACCACATGCTGAATCATTGAACTGCTTCTAGCTAAGAGATGCTGTAGCTTTATCTCTGCATGTTCCTTTTATAGAGCAATGTTGAATTATTTTATGAATTACTCAATAATGCCAGGACATTTATTATGTCGATTATGTTTCCATCCTTTCAATACAATCTACTTGTCTACTGTTTACGTTAGAGGCAAGATACTCACTGCTCACACTCAACCTATGTGCTGTGCACTGAAGATGACATATTTCATTTATTTTAATTAATATAATTAGATGGCTGTATTAAAGTAACTTGTCCTTTAATAGAGCCAAGTGTTTATTTTTAAAGATAAAATTCCGTATATGGTCAGTTTTAATACAAAAACTCTAAGCTAAAATGTTTCCATAATCAGAAGCACAGATTCAAACTGATGTCTCATGTAATCTGTTCATACCAGTGTTAAGAGATTCCTACTTGTAAATGTCTCTTTACCTGTCATATACTGGGTTTATATAGATTTTGATGTCACAACCATATCCTGCGAATCAGTAAGGCTGTTTAAGTTCCTTCTGTACATATTTCAGTCATACTTCTTCATAAACAAGTCAGTAATGCTTGTTTATTTAACTCAGAGAAAGGGCTTTGTTGGAGTTTTTTTTATGTTATGCTGGATATGTTGTTTCCATCACAGCATGTTCTTGGTCATCTGTTATTATTCGTTGTGTATTTGCTAGCCACTTCTGCTCTTCTGCTCATTCCAAGCATTTTGGTCAGTTCATAGTTATTTCACAGTAGCCGTATCAATTCCAGAATGTTATGATTTAAGAAAGTAGTTTAAATGTGAAAATATGCTTGAAAATTATATAATAATTACCAGACAACAAAGTAAATAATGAATATGCCAGTTTGAAAGCAAGCACTTTCTAAAATCATAATTTTTTGCTTTGTTTTATTCCATTTCCTTTCACAGTTTACCATGTTGCAGGAAGGCTTTGAAAACATGGTGCTGAATAACAGTGCCAAGCAAATATGTATGGGCTAAACACAGAGGTTATTTATGCCAGAGTGCAGCTAGAAGTGTAAAAGCAGATCTGTAAAATTTTATGCAAATACACATCCAAAGTCTAAAGTAGCAGTAAAGCAAAGATCAAGACTATAATATAATTCAAAACAAGCTGAATGGAAACCTTCCCAAAAGAATCTTTCTGCACAAAAATTACCGAGCCAGTAGATTAGGAATCCTGTTCATACCCAGTCACCTTGGCTCATGTCCTTGAGTAGTTAAGGAAGAGGGGAATTTAAAGACACTCTTTTCTGCTTCTTGGTAATGGTAAGGTTCAGTGTCCAGAATTAAATTATATACATAGCATATTTCTTACAGAGAAATGTTGTGTCACACTATCTTCATCCTCGATCAAAACTTTTAAACACTGCAAAATCTTCAGTGGACAAAGAGGAAAATTTTGGAATATGGAATATGTCCTTAATTAGGAATGAAGCTGCAATATTTTATATATAAGGCTTTTGCCCTATGTTTTCCTAGACAAACATTCCTAGAGAACATGTTCATAGTGTGCAGGTTTATCTTTTTGAACATAGCAGTACAGTGTATTGCATTGATTCCGCATTAGCAGTTCACCAAGAGTATATGCAGGAAAAGTTGTTCCATTTTAAAAATTGCACAGAGATCTGGAAACCCTTTCCTACTGGATAGGCAGTAAGTTAAAGAATACAGGAAGCTACATAAGTAAGTTTTCATCTTTACTCTTTCCCATCTATCTCGCATACTTTTGTGCATGAATTGTTTTGCTTGATGGTATTTCTTACTACATTTGAATATGAAATGTGCTTTTGCATTTTGTCACAGTATGTATTATACAACCTTTAATGCCTTATTATAAATGCATATGGGCAAAACTAAAAATAATTTTAAGCTTAACGTGGAAACAAAATTTTGTTTCAATTTTATTTATAATTCAGAGGAAGATTGCCTTTGTGATCTTGTTTTTTAAGACTGCCAATTAAATATATTCATATATTTATATATGGTATGTGAAGTGGAAATATATATATAAAAAAATATATATATTTGTATAACATGTAGACATTTTAATGCAAAATAGTTTGAATTATTGTGCATATAAGAGTAGTTTCAAAAATATCCGAAAGGGTATTCTTAAACAGAGGTTGGGAAATCTCCTAATCATAACTCCACAATAACCAGGCACATTAATTCATTGATCTGTTTACATGAAAATCAACTTATAACTTTGCCCAGTAAGACCAAAAAGAGGCAGCAAAATGAAGAGTTAATTTTAGCCTAGTACTTCTAACATAGAATACACATTGGTCTTCCCTATTGAATGGAGGGTAGATACTGTCTCCCGACATCAGAAGTACTTGGAGTTTTCATAGAGACCATGGAAAACACTCAGAATCTGGGACCATTGGGAGCTGATGTTTCCAAGCTAGCTGTCTTAGCCTAGCCTTAACTAGTAAATAACATTGAGACACGGGCTTGAATTCTGGACTATAATTGCATATTGTTACATTTTATTGTCAGTATGCTTGACAGCCCAGTGCAGTCTCGTCAGCTAGCTGTCTGCCAAGCAAGGCTCAGGTATTGTTCCAGGGGCAGCACCAGCACAGGACTATTCCCAGTTGTCATCCGGCACGTTTTGTAAGAAGAATTTATGCTGTATCACCTGGAATTGTGGCTAGAAAACAGTCAGCGCTTCATTGAAAATAGGTTCTCTCTGATGTGTTTTTATGAGCCTTCCCTGGGAAGCAGATCTCTAAGGAGAGATGGAAATCCTTATGGGGCTCTGGGACTTTCACATTTCTGTGTGTAAAGCTATTCATGCATTGGGTCTTCCACTTCAGTGGAAGCAAGTCTAAGGGCCTTCCCTAGAAGATGTGGATGAAACATACTGTGCCATGAGAGCTGATGTACTCGCAGCATCTAAACAAAGAGATTGTTTGAAGGTCTCAAATATAATCTGGTCCTAGTGCAAAGTGTCTGCTAAAGTGAGATCTGAAATACTATTGATTCTTACTAAAATTCAAGGTAATGTACTGGCTGTGAAGAATCTCATACCTTATCTCATGAAGCCATTAAAAAAAAAAACCAAAAAACCAGAAACAAATGCTAAACCAAAGTGCCATATGAATTACACATAGGAAGTGTTTTGCATATCACTTTCCTTATTCATGTAGGAATGTGATCTTTGTCTTTATTTCCCAAGTAAAGAGAGGTCTATTGGGCAACTCTTCACAGGGTTTCAAACTCTTGGGTTTTTGGGCTGGAGGAGAAAGTGAAGAAAGAACAAAATAGGTTTGGATGGATGTCCTCCACTTCATGGCTTCTGTCTGTAGCATCTGTCTTTTACGCATCCCACTTTGTCCCAACAGCAAATCCTATTGCCGGTTGCCTGTAGTGTGTTTCCGAACAGGGGAGTAGAAAATAAGTTTCACCAGGAAAATCCCCATATTGTGTTGGAAACCAGTAGGAGGGATCTACCCCCAGACTGCACAGATAATTCCTGTCTTTATTAGTGACTATGGTGTTTCCTGTGTAGTTTGCTTATCATTTACATTATCTTGCTGCTACAGTTAGCATTTGGAGAGAAACAGTGCCAAGGAAAGGCTTCCCAATTGCTTTGTCCTCACTAATTCTAAATCACGGCAATCATGGTAAATTGTAAGATAAGGTGCAAGTTTGAAGAGGGGAAGAAAACATAGTGCTTAATAAGGCTTTAAAGGATGCTTCATTGTTGATTTTCAGTTGAAATTGAGTGTTAGGGCCTTGAATGACCCATCTGTTTCCCCATTTCAGACTGATGGGTGTGCATTAGCTAATGTGTATTGGCTTTTTATTCATTTTGAGAATGCAGTCAACATGTTTGTGTGAATTATAATTTGCAATTTCATTTCAGTAGTTTAATTAACATAAAATGGTTGAGAATAGTTTTGAGGTTTGTGGAAAGCAATATAGTATGTGCGCAGATTTTGCAAAGTAGTTGCAAAGCTTAAACGTTGGCAGAATTGTTATATACTCAAAAGTAAGTTCTATGCACATGTACTTGGAAACATTTTGAATAATGAAAAAGTTCACAAAATACAGTGTCACTATTTTTCTTAATACTGATTTTCCTGGTGAATGTTATTCTTTAATGAACAATGTATACTGGCTATTATTTGTCTGAATTAGTGTAGCATTTAAATGCCGCAAAACATCTCATTTTTCTTCTTTTATTCTCTAGCAATGGCAAGTCGGCAGGTAGACATCGCTACTCAAGGATGGTTCATTGGTCTTATGTGTGCTGTTGCTCTTCTGATCTTGATATTGCTAATTGTTTGCTTCATAAGGAGGAATAAAGGTGGCAAATATCCAGGTAAGATATATAACTATGAGCGTAAAGCTTGTCTACTGGTAATCCATTAAGGCATCTCAGGTATACTGGAGAAATTAAATTTGCTGCTGGTTTACATTTATGCTCTGTATATATGATAAATCAGTCTTATCATTTGGTAGGCTTGTCAGGAGCAATCTGCTATTGGTAAAAAACTGAAATCCATTTAAGTGTAAGAAAAGTAGCTCTCTAGAGAGGTTTGAGCTTTGTTTGAGATATGTGGTCCTCCCACCAATATTGCACACTCCACTTTCTGAAGTCTAATGAAGATGGATTTGACTCAATAAAATGAGCTGAGTTAGAATTTATTTGGTCAGAAAGTGTGGAAACGTATACCAGATCATAGCCACATTGTTACTTTAAAGTACTGGGAATGCATTTCATAGGACAAATCCCTTCATACGTTATTTTGTCTTAAATACGTTACCCTCCTTAGAATCTGTGTTGTCTTCAGCCTCTGCATTTTTGCAGCTAAATTTGAAGTTACTGTCCTGCAGTTAGGCTGTTTTTTCTTCTGGAAGTTTCTTCTTTATAAAAGTTTCTCAGGTTTGTTTGGGTTTGGTTTTGTTTTTTTTTTTTAGTATTAGGCCTAGGAATGGCCAAGTATAGTTTACGAATTATAATTAAAATTAGAACTACACAATGTACATCTTTTATCAAAACTCTCATTTCTCCAGGTGTACATATTGTAACAGGCATGTATGTGTGTATGTGTGCATATATGTATCTTACATACATCTTTCACCAGTCTTACAGTTCTGTTTATGTAGTAGGTCCATCGACTAAAGCTTTCTTGAAAAGGATAGTAACAACCAGTTTGCCTAGTACTGACTGATAGGATCTCAGAACAGCCATTGAAGTATGAGTGTAAATGAATAAACTTGTAGGGGGCATCAGAGAGTAATTTGATTTTTCTTTTTCCTCTCCTAACTACAGTAGAAAGCAAAATAGCTAAATTTAATGTAAAATATTGATTTCATTAAAAAAATCTGTTCTGTATTACGACTCCAAAGGTTTAGAAATTATATAATTATCCAGACTCTAGAATGTTTATTTAAAGTCAACTCAAACTTCTTGGAAGTTTGTATTGTCAATTTGGACATGAAAAAGATGGAAGCACTTACAAAAGTACAAGAAGCAAAAATAGTCCATACTGTGCTTTAATTTCTCTCACTTGTTTTGACCAGTGCACTTCTGAAAACTAATGTCTAAACTAGTGTCTAAACTAAAAACTTCTCATAGGCAGATCTTTACAGCTGAACCTAATATAGCAAATTATTTTTATAAGAAGATAAGATCACCTTATTAAATACAAGAATCTTACTCTGCCAAATCTGTTTGTTCTATGGAGAGAGCAAAAATTTGTAGTCACAGCAAAAATTAAGAGAAGCTTCTGTCCCAACCACCTATGCCCATGAAGACACACTGTTACATGGTGTCGAATGATGGGCTGAAGACATCATCTTTGGTTTTTTCCAAATATTTAAATTTTTTAAAGAGAAAATGAGATTACAAAGGATGTAGGAAAAATTACTCTTTGTGGAGAGAATTGAGAAAGCAGAAGAAAAATTAGGAGAATTAAACAAGTAAAGTGATGTAAAGTGATGAAACTGAAAAGAGTAGGGAGGACTTGGAGTGAGCCACCACCTAGGAGACCATAAAACACCATTTGAGTAAAAGTGTAGAAGACAGTTGCATGCCAAGGTTGTCATTACTTTGTGAACATCCCTGCTATGCCCTTCTGTTTTTCTGCTTCTACATAATTACTAGATGTAAGGTATTCATTTTTTAATGCACACATACGTATGTATATACACACATGTCATTGAAAATGTATTGTTGCACAGATAGTGACAAATACAAAGCACAGTTGTTAAGTCTTTTCCATAGAAATTTTAGCATGTCATCTTGAGATTGCCTATGGTTTGAATAAAGTAATAAATTATGTTAGTGTGAAATTCTAGCAGCCAGATACATTTCAAGGTGTTATGACTTATAGCAATTATAGAGTTAGAAAATACTGTCAGGAGTGATTCATATCATCTGAAGTAACAGCACATAAGCTGATGATGTACAAATTAAGTGTGGAAATTACCAGAGAAAAAGATAAGAGACTGTATATTGGATTATATAACTGTGTCTGCTAAACAAGGGAAGGATTTGAGTAGTTGCCAGAAAAACAGAAATGAAAAGGCAAAGGGAAGCACTGCAAAGATAATTCTGGAAGTCAGTATATTATTTTACTCTGTCAAAAATCTTAACTTACAGAAATACATGTATTCTATAAAAAGTCTGAATTCTCAGGTGGGACCAGTTTTCTGTGTCAAAAGGCACAGTGCTACACAGGTTTTTTATAGGAACAAGTTACATGCATGGATATATTCCCGCCAGTGAACTATGACTAAACCTATAACAAGGACATGCAAGAGGTACAATTGTGTTAAATTTAGGTTCCAGTGTAGGTGGTTTTGCTTTGCTTAACAGACCGTGCATATTTTTTGCAATGTTAGTAATTCTTAAAGAAAGCATTAAAATTCTTGGAGTCTTCATGCATGAAAAAAACCCAGAAAATGCACAAATTGACAGTGAAAACAAGTGAATCTGGTTCAGTTTTAGCAATCAGTATGAAAGGAATATCAAGAGGAAATATGAAGCATGGACAAGTAAAACTGATTATTCAGATTTCAATAAACAGTACCTCTATTACTACATAAGTGAAGAAATTATTCTAGTAGGAGTTTACCAACGCTTTCTCTTTAGTTCTAGAAATGAAAGGAAGAAGTTTTACTAATGCAGAATGACACATAGTATTTTGTGCTTGAATTATATAATTAATTAACACATCTTTTTCTTCAATATTTTAGTGAAGGAAAAGGAGGATGCACATGCTGATCCAGAAATACAACCTATGAAGGAAGATGATGGAACATTTGGTGAATACAGGTGAGAAACTGATGTGGTTTGTCATGTTCACTGTTCATATCACACGTACTGTACATAATATCACACTTAATAATTCAGAACTAACTTTTTTTGTGTGTTTACAAAGATTCTGTATCCAGTGTTGTATAGATATCATTTCAACCACACCATTAGAAAAAAAAATAAATCCAAGCTTAGAATAAGCCGTTCACTAGGTGAAATCAAAGATGCAAACACAATGCTCTCAAAGTGAGTAATCTTTATTTACAGACCCATTTTCAGATAGTTAGAATACCAGATACAGTGTCTTTTCAGTTAAGGCACATTTAGCATTATGGTTTTTGAAAATACATTTCTAACAGAAGCCTAATAAAGACAATTTTGTGTTACATGACTGGAAAACAAATGCATTTAAAATGGCTGCCGGTACTAACCCCTAATCCAGTAACAAGCAATTATATACACAGAGGTGAAGGAATGTCATACTAGAAAAGTAAACCTCCCTTTCATGTATTTCAGTACAAGATACATAGCAAGCAGCTTCAAAGCATGCAACACAGCACTTATTCCTGGCTCCCTTTATTGTAAATGTGGTCTAGCTGAATCCAGTGGCATCAGAAAAAGCATGCCTTGGCAATCTGTTCATATAACAATTATGAGTGTACCTTATTAAATAAGCATTATTTTAGTTGTCATTTTTTCATTAGTACAGGAAATAATGTTATTATTTTATAAATATGTCAATGCCATTATATTTTACATGGGTGTTATAATTTTATAGTGTATTCCTGTGTCAAAAGCATTGTAAAAGCCCTTTGTTATTTTGAAGATGTGACATTTACAAATGTATATAGAAAAATTAGTTTTTTTTTCAAGAAGGATCTACTCTGTTGCCATAGCTTCTTCATATAAGGGAACTGTGCGTCTTGATCTGACCGCAATAGATTTACAGTTCTGAATGCCAGAGAGCAATTTCTGTTCATTCTTCTTTAATTAAAAAAAAAAACCACAAAAAAACAAAACTCTGTTCTTAGCTTAATGAATTCAGAATAGTATTTTATTACAGCGTTAAGTGCATATGGATTAATTAAATTCAGCTCATAAAAAGGGAAGTGTGAAGCATTATTTGGAAGCAGAGGTAAATAAGTACTGTATAAGTTCTCCTAGGCAGTCCACTTTGTATTCTCCTTTTTTGCTCCACTGTTTTTTGGTACGTGGAACCTTCAGCAGCAGAAACTGACCTTCATACAGAACTGTACAAATAATATGACACATTTTCTCAGGCCTAGAAAAAGATTATTCAAGTCTGCTGTCATGTGTAACCTGTAGCAAGGTTTGAATGTATGTCTCCATATTTAAGTAGCTTGTGTTAATCTATAGAATCATTTAATACTTTATTAAATGTTTTTATAATGTCTTTACCCACCTCATATCTGGTGAATATGGACAGATGCATGCCGAGCTTTCATACTTGTTCACATAAAAGAGCTCATCCTATTTAATATGCAAAAACTCCTTTCTAAAATGTATGTCTGTGTAATTAGTCTATATTGGGCTTTCCTCTTTTTTCCTTAGAGACAGGGCAGCAGCAGCAACCAGTCAGATTACAGAAGATATCTCTCTGCAGCCCAGCATCACTGCAGCCACTCAGTTCCCAGTTTGTCTGCCTCACATGGAACTGGTCATGATGCAGTGCTTCTTTCAGGAAAAAGGGTATAGGGTTTCCCTTGAAAAAAAAAGTAATTTTTGAAAGATCTAGGAATTCGAGTATTTTGAACTTTTTTCATCACTTCAGGTCCATGTCTACTTGGACAGGAAAGAAACTGGACAAGGAAAAGAAAAGAAAAGGTAGCTGTGCCAGTTCTCCTGAAGCAGACCCTGTATTTACCAAAGCAAAGTCTGTGAGATCTGACAGATCCAACTTCTTCAGAAGGTCAGGGGATCAATACTCCAGCACCAGATCAGAGACCTCCTACACCAGGAGGAGGGCTAGGCAGTCTTCAGAGCTTGCAAGGGTTAGTTCTGTCTCTGCTTCCCTCTGCCGAGAGGAAAAGAGGTCAGACGAATGGAAGTACAGGCATGGCTCTAGACATCATGCTTCTGAGCAACAGATAATGGGGTTGGAGGAGGGCTCAGATTCTCAGGCAGGACAGCCATCTCCTTTCCAGCAACCCCTCAGCTGCAACTCAATTCGTGGCTCACTGGCAAGGCAGCATTCTTCTCTCCAACACTGGTCCAGCCAGACCCCAGACTACAGTTCAGATTCAGAAGACAATCAGAGCTCCTACCACAGGAAGGTAAGACCTTCTACTACTACTCACTTCTCTGAATCTGACAAGAATTCATTAATGAAATCTGTAATTTTGCCTGAGTTAGCTGCTGTCTTAAAGGATGCTTTGACAGCAGCCAGACAAAGTATAACTTCTGTGGCACAGGCTAGGTCCCATTCAGTAAAACATCCCAGGGTACCAATTACAGAAGTTCCAGTGATTCCTCTAGAAGCTAGTGGGAGCAGTTCCCAAACTTTTGAGTCTGACCATATGGACAGTTTAAAAGATCAAACAGCTTCTGGGAAGGGAAAATCTGAGTCTGTCAAGGCCTTGGAGATTGAGTCATCCCCTGAAGATGGGGAAGTGTCATCTGAGTCTCCTACAGAAGACCAACAAGTACCAGATGTGCTGCGTAAATTTGACATAGAAAACCAGAATTATCTGTTCAAGCACATAAAGAGAGTGTTAATGCTAAAATCTTCCAAATCTGAATGTGCTTCAGAAGAACTGTTTCTCCCATCTGAAGAAGGCAAGGTAAATAATGCACTTCCTATCCATTCAACAGTGGAAGACCTTGTCTGTAAGATTTGGGGTAATCCTGAGGCAAAGCATGAAGCCCCAGCAGTCCTACATAAGCTCTATCCTTTTCCAGTGGATAAAGCTGCTTTGTGGGGGACCTTGCCTCAAGTAGACAGAGCATTGGTTACTGGTGGTTCTGTACTATCAATACCTGCTAATACTGATGCTTTCCCTAAAGATCTTACTGATAGAAAGGTTGAGGAAGCAATTAAAAGATCTTTCAAGCTTGTTGCAGCCCAGCTTGCAGTATCTATCTACAGCACTTATGCTTCTAGAGCGTTACTAATATGGTTGGAGGAAGAACAAGCCAGATTCAGAAAGAAATGGGTCCCATCTGGTGCCATGCAGAGGAAACACAGACTGTGTAAAATTGCAGCTAATTTTATCCATGATGCAGCTGAGGATTCTCTTAGACTCACTGTCAAAAATATGGCATGCCTCACTGTAGCCTGGAGAGCTATATGGCTACGTCCTTGGGCCTCATTGCTAGATCTAAAATGTAAACTGCTGTCTTTACCATACACAGGTGGCAAGCTATTTGGTGAATCCTTGGTCCAGATCATAAAGGATTTCTCAGAACACAAACACTTCTTACATCAGCTGAAAAAAAAGAGCTCCCTTGGAAGCTCTTCATTTTCTTATTCTCACAAGTGTCTGAGCAACTTGCGTTCTCCTCCCAAGTTTAAAGGAGGGAAGGGAAAGTATAACGTCTCACAGTCATTTCATGCCAAGTACAAAAGGACATCTCACTTTCAGAGAGACACCAGACCATCAAGAGGAACTTTCTAAGATTTGCGTCCTCCTTTCTCAGAAACTGGTCAGGGTGAAAGACTTGGAAATTTATACTGAATAGCCTTCAATATTTCTGACAAGAAAGTTCATTGCTTAGAAAATTAGTTGTTTTAAAATAAGATTGAAATTATTAAAATACTTAAATCTTAATGACTAATTAAGATGTTCTAGAGAAGTCATAGCTCTCAATTTTAGGGGAGGTTTCTGTCACATTCAATTTCTATGCTTCTCAGTGTTGTTGGGATGGCTTGGACTTGTTTTGCAGTTTTGCGCTCTTCAACGTCATCAAAGAGCATACTTTCTGCAGAACCAGCCAACATCAGATTTTCCTGCCATATCGATCTAACAAAGGAATTAATGCTTAAGGAAATGCAGGTGCTTCAGGAACCACAGAATGAACGGGTACACTATGTCCCTGTGACTGGAGGAATACGCACTTTTACATAATGAGGGAAAACAGCACCTCTGTAGCTAACTGCAGTACAATCCCAGTGGTTTCCTGAGTTGTAGAAGACTGAGATAGCAAATTGTGGACAGTCAATGCTTATACCAAGAAACTGCAAGAAATACAAGAAGTACCACAAGTGTGTGTTTATTTAAATTAAAATTAAAGATTATCTAGAGCTCCAGTTCAGGTCAGTGTATAAAACAGCCTAGATTTTCACGCTGGGCCCTAAATCAAGAGAAATTAAGAAATTTCTGTAGAAGACCTGTAGATTCGTGGGTAGGGAGTGACTGCGAGCATTCATTTCTTAGTTAACTTCACAGGAAGTATGAAAGTCTGGCATCTCATTGCAGTCTGCAAAATGTTCTCAAGAAGATCAATCAGGGCAAGGCAACTGCAGTAGTAGGACTGCTAGTGCAGTAACACAGTATGTTTGCATATTGTGTTGAATTATTTTGCCTTTTTCCTTCAACATTCTGACACAATATTTTTCCTATAAATTTTTGGATATGCTATGAGAAACTTTCTGGAAATGGTTGGTGAAGAGTTCTGTGATTGCTGGATAATCTATTACTCTTCCTTCTTATTCTGGGTTGATTAACAATGAAAATATAATTAGTAACTACAATAGTATTTTTTTTCCTCTTGTAGTTATTCAAGTTCTATTGCGGCTTAGGTGTGTTTCCAGGGGGACGTCGCAATGTTTTGTGCCTCAGCACTGTAAATCTGAGCTTGGTCCCCTCTCATGCAAGAGATTATGTCAGTGAACTGCGTTAAGAATTCTTGTATCTGAATAGTCCGATTGATCTGGCAGTGTTGTTATTGTTTCCTCATTTACACACACATGCTTTCTTTAACACTTATTTTAATTGTTGAACATGTGTCACTACTTTTTAAATAAGTGCTTTGATTTTCCTTTGTATATATTCTAGCAGAAATAGCAAATGTGGAAAGTTGGTTGAATTTCTCTAAAGCAGATTTTTCTTTAAAATTTTCACAAGGAGTTGGTCAGATTTTTTGACTAACAACAGCTTTTTCAACCCATTGCTATTTAAAGCCAGAGCTTAATCTCCCAGTTTTTCCGTCTTCTGCCAGGATTGAAGATAGAGTTTTACAGATGCTGAAGAAAAAAAGAGTCAGAAAACTAGTATAGATGTGCCTATGGTTTAGCTAGATGAGAAATAGTAAAATGTGTTGAAGTCTGGATTGATTCGGGAAAGCATTTTTCACCTGCACAATCCTGTCAATTTAGGAGCATGAGCAGAAACCTGTTAGGTGTTAGGGCAGAGGTTCTCCTGGATCATGCAGGGCAGCCCTGGTATAAGGTACTTCTGTGGCTTTATGTGACTGCTTATACTTAAACATTTCTGGGCTGTTCACCTGAGGGCACAGAAGAAGGAATTTACTGCCAACAGTTTTCATCTTCTGCATCCTCCTGCGTCCAATAGCCGAGAATGCTTTAGCCATTTTGTTTGGTTTATGCTGCCTTTCTTCTGACAGTTGTGTTATAAGGAAAAGTAGTATATTGCTAACCATATATTGAGTCTTTTTGCATGTCCATGAATGTGGCAAAGTTTGGTGGGAACTAGTTGCCTGCTGGACTGCAGAGCCATCGTAAAACTGTCCTCCCCATTCTGACTGGTTGCTGCATGTACCCATATCTAAGGAAGAAAAATTGAAAGGTTGAAAGAAGAAAGGACATTTCAAGGTACATATTTTTTCAATAACTGATGAGCTTGTGAAATGGAATTACTTTTTTAAAAAAATAAGTTTGTACTTTGCACTTACACATTATTGTCACGTCCGTACTTTCATCTCTTAACCATTAGCTGTAAGCTTGATATGTTTCATTAAACTAAGAAGAAAAAGAAACACATATTCACGCATTAGCAATTGTTCATTTAAAATACTTTAATCATGCTTTTAGAATATGCTTTGACATTAAATCTGTTCTTACTAAAAGGGCAAGAAATGTGTGTGGTATCTACGAGTACTTACCAAAATGACTTCTACGTGTCAGTCTTCATTGAGAAACTTTCATCCTTAAAAAGCTACTAGTATGGAATTTATTTGTAAGACAACAAATAGTAAAAGTATCACTACACTTAACTTTCATGGCTGTCTAATCTAAATATAGAACCTATACCCATTCTCACTTCTTGTTTTGTTTCCTGCCACTACTTGTTGTTTCACTATTAATTCTATGTACTGCATACATGACACTTTTCAAAAACTTCAGTTTTCCACTATAATCTTAGTCAACCCAATTTGTACTCTATTTTTTATTTCATGATATTACACTAAGTAAGTATAAAAGTCAGCAAGCAAAACCACAAACAAAAACTGAAAGTAATTGCAATCTATCCTGGTTGCATTTTGGAATAGTTTTATGAACAATTGTAAGCAAGATTAGCAAATCTTGCAGATACTGTGTCAAAATTTATGGCTTTGACATGTTTTTGTAATATAGTATTATATATTCTACAGCCTAAAGTGTTCAATAGTTCTTTAGGCATCCATATTAATAATGCAATTTGGCTTTTGCAGTTTGCTTCTTGGCAGCAAACAGAAAATATATTCATTTCCCTAGAGTCCTTTCTCAATTTTGCACCTCCAGGGTAAGAAAGTGCTGTCCAAAACATTGATATCTTTACTTTTTTTCTCTCTCTCCTGCTTGTTTTCTGTTGGGTTTGTTTTTTGTTTTTTTTCTTTCTTCCTTGATTTCTTTCCCTTCCACCCAAAACATTGTATTCATCTAATACAAGAGTCATAAGCCAGTTTGATAAAGAATAAATAGTACCACGGCGTATGTTTCCTTTGCCTGAACAAGGAGGGGAAAGCACCCTGGATAATCCCACTTGTTCTTCCACTGCCAGAGGTTTGGCAGAACTTCTTTCTGGACTTGAATAATGCAAAAAGGGAGGGAATCCCGAGGTTCAGATTTGATTTTGTATCTGCTGTAATGGTGCTCTCACACCAGCACTCACCTCTGTGCAGGTACACTCCTGGGTAAATCTACAGGTTGGTTTGTTTGGTTTTAATTATGCAGACAGTAGAATCTGCATCCTTACTAAAATGTAGGAAAATCACGGACACAATGCAACTGTGTAAGTATTTCTTCTTTGTTTGCCCTATAAATAAACTTTGTTTACAAAAATTTCAAACAAGAAAACCCTAAGAGCAACACAAAGCAGAAGTTCCTGTACCCAGATTTATCTAAGTTAGAAATTAAAATCAAGATTTTTATTGGATTAAACACAAAAATGTGGACATTTTTAATACAGTGGTGGTGTATTATTTGTATACTGTATTATCCAGACTAGTGAATTACACTGGGTAGGGTCACACTTTAGAATATTTGCACAGTTTCTTGACCAGTTGGAATGTGGTACAAATGTAATTTGAATTTATTTGGCATAAGCAATTATGAAGTTGTTTGCCTAAAATGAAACAGCAAACCATATGTGCAGTGTTCTTTACTTCATGGGATTACCCAGAAAGTATTAACCATTGCAGGTCATTCTTTATTTGGGGAGTACATCCACTTACTATTTCGAAGTGAGGGTCTGATCTTCATTTGGCTTGAATAACCTGTCTTCATGGCTCTAATGTCCTCTGATGAGGGCAGTGGAGTAACTGCATTGTGTGTGATTTTTACATACTCAATTCTATCTTCAGCCTTTTAAATATAGAGTCCTTCTGAAATGAACTTTCTTCAGTAATGTCTCTGTAATCTGCTTGTGTTTGCAGTGTTCTAACATTTTCACTTTGCTGCTGGATGCTTGACATTTTGGAGTAGTGTTCTTTTAAATGTTACTAGCCTATATGTTTACAGTATCAGTGAGCACAGAAGATCAATGATATGATATTTATCCTTGTGCCATGTACACAGCAATAACTAAAAACAAAGTCAAGACCGATGCAGTCAAGTTTAGAATTTTTGCCTTTGTGTATTTTGAACAAGAAGGTTTTCTTACTTGTTAAAAAGATAGTCCTACCACTTCTTTCTTGTGTATGCATAGAGGGATAAAATTTCTGGTATGCTTTTTCTGTAAGTTTATGCATATTAGAGGTATACTTCTTTTAGAGTATAGAGGTATACTTCTTTTAGTGGTAACTTCAAAAGCCAGAAACGGTGATGAGATGAGGAGAAGCAACTTGATGGAAAATTGGTGTGATGGTTTTCTAGCAATGGTGAAATGTTTCTCAACAGGGCACGATATAATCCGTGTGACCTTCTGTATGCCGTATAGATATGATTCCTCCAGGTGTTCAAAGATATTAATTAGAAAAAATAGAAAATACATTGTTGGAAGAGCTAAGATATTTGGGTTTAGGAATTAGGTAAAATAATTTGCTGAATATATATTCAGTCTTAGTATTGTGGATATTGTAAAATATGTTTTAATTTCTTTGCTATTCTATGCATGTGTCTTTATATTTTCTGTAAACTGGGAGTCTTTAAATAAAAACCAAAAATCACTAACTCATTTGTACCCTATATGCAAATGAAGTTATATGTTCTATTTAAGAAAAGGTAAATAATTGCACAAAGAAGTGCAGCTGGCAATAGTGGGGTTTAATTCAAAATGCTTTGGAGCTGCTGCTGAGATCTGTATCTTGAAACTGAAGTAAAGGATTCCAAAAAGAGCCCAACTACATCTGTTTCAAGAAATGCAAGCCTACCACAACTGCAGATTTATGTGAGGATGCTGGTTGTGCTTGCAGCTTTTCCACTGGCAAGAGAAAGACCACAGTACTTTGCTATGGGGATCTCTCCTCCCTTTCTTTCCATTTCCTTTTGTCCTCCAAATCTCCAACATCACCGTCAGAACATGTTACCAGTTATGGATTAGGATAGGGAGGTCGATCTGATAAATAATGAAAAAACGCTAAGCATGCTCTCAATTCCTCGGCTCTAGCTACTGTAAGCTAAATTGTTGCTTTACCTGTAATACAGTAAATGTTTTAGCAATTTTAAGAGCAACTTATTATTGATAAAATACTGATCACTATCAGGATATGGACTTTGCTTTTCTTCTTAGGCTATTTTCATTTGTTTCTTCTGCACCCTTTTAATGGAATATGTAGGTCTCTTGAAAGGTAAGGTTGAAAATTGCAAGTCTGGCCTGCATTTTGTAACAAATTATTTGAAATGCAGCACTTTTATTTTCTTTATACTAGTAAAAAAAAAAAAAAAAAAATCAGTATATTTCATTTAACCAGATTCATTCTTCATTCATGTTCAAGGAGTCAGAGAAATTAAGAAGTTTAACAGACTAACTTTGCGGCACATCATAAGCTCGTTACTTTGGAGAACAAATAATTAATTTATTTCTTTAACTTTACAACCCACTTTTTAATGCTTGCAGTTGCATCTAAATTGCTTCCAAGCCAAGGGCACAGGTCTTATCATTGAAAAGTCATGCACGATGGGGGAATAAAAAAAAAAAGAAACCGCAACACCCCCGCCTCCACTGAAGACATTCTCTGTTTAAACCATTCCTACACCATGCATTCATGTCAACTGCATCATATTGATTTGTTCTACAATGTGATGTGGGTTTACTAAAGGATTATAGGGCTGCACACATGCTTTTTATAAATTCTGCATGCATGGCTGATTTTGTCCTAGTATATTATACATCAGTTAATTCCTTTTGTTTGTTTGTTTTTGTCTCCAGTGATGCAGAGGACCATAAACCTCTAAAAAAAGGAAGCCGGACACCTTCAGACAGAACTGTGAAAAAAGAAGATAGTGATGATAGTTTAGTTGACTATGGAGAAGGTGTAAATGGTCAGTTCAATGAGGATGGCTCCTTTATTGGACAATATAGTGGCAAAAAAGAGAAAGAACCTGCAGAAGGAAATGAAAGCTCTGAGGCTCCTTCTCCTGTAAATGCCATGAATTCATTCGTGTAACCACAGAACTTGATCCCCTTGTATCTTCCATTTGTTTAAAGCACTTGTACATCCTCCTCCTCATACTATGAACATGCAGGTAACGGAGCTCCTCACCACAAGATATTAATGCTGTGAGAATATGCAGGTCAATACAGGTTTACAGCATAATGACACATTAAGTGGTATGTTACTATGAATCAAAAGACAAAATTCGAATTTTGTTCAGAACTTGAGTATTTTTACTTTTTTTAAAAGGAACTGACACAAACAATAACATCAACTTGTAATTTTGTTTCCTGTTGAAAATACAGTAAAATGCATGATAAAAAAAAGAAAAAAAAAAAGCTACACAATTCACAGATAAACTCACATACACTATAAAAACATGGTTTGACAATTTGTTATGCAGTCCTCAGCTGAATCCCTGGATATGAATTCCGTTTTCATTGTCAGAGTGTTATAGTAGTATTATATAGAACTTCAATGTCTTTGTGGACATTGTTGTGAAATTGGTGACTTAATGTCTAGCTATCATATGTCTTTTTTGCAAGACAGTTAGGAACAGTATGTACAGTATATAATTGCTAAATGATTTAAGTATGACACTTGCATTTGCTGATGCTTAATGAGACCCTATTATCTGCTCTTCGCTCCTATTACTTTATAGCCTTTTTAATCTATCAAGTATTACAGCAGTACAGTGTTCTATTTTTACATCAAAATACATTGAATTGATTTTAGGGCATAAAAGATACGCATTGCAATGCATTTTGGAATTTGTACAGTCACGGGGAAAAAAAAAAAAATATAAAAATGAGAGAAAATATTCCAGAAAACACAGGGCAAAATACATTCAGTGCCTTTATACAATATGCATTCCATAATGTGCTGTACTACTAAATCAGTTGGTGCAGTAAACTGTGATTAGCGGACTACTATCATTGCCAAATAAAGTAAAAATGTGAAGAAGACAAGTGTTATGAAACTGTTGTGCTAAAAATTGAAGGTTTTAAATATTTTAAACTACACAGAAGAGAGTATGATTTTTTTTTTCCCCTTTAAAAATAAAATCAGTGCTTTCTAGACAGTTCCAGCACAACATGTTTTCATGGCCTTAGAAAATTATAAATGAAATAAAACAAAAACAAATCCAGAATTAAATTATTTACTAACACAGCAAGGTACAAGCTCTTGTAAAATAAATTGTTAAACACCCAAACCAGCTGACTACACCAGTGAGAGTGCATTTCCCTCTGTGTCCTGGCCTGATCAGTGTGGCAGCTTTGTAATTATCTACACCCTGAAGCAGTGTCGGGGTTACTGCTGGGAACCACAGATCTCAATCTGACAAGTGCTAATATGGTTTAGTGGTAAAGGGTTACCATGATTGGTTACAAAATCATTTTCTCGCATACTATATCAATCAAATGTTTACCTCCAAATATAAATTTTTATAACAACCTATGGTTGAAGGAATGCTCAGTTTCATTTGCCAATAAATTGGTTTTTCATAACTTGCATCAAGTTTAATTTTAAGTAAGCTTTTTATATGTAGATATTTTGTTGAATTTGTAAATACACTTAAAGCGTAGATGCTATATGCTTCTAGGTGTTACAGACAAATAAACCAAGAAAGCTTACGTTGTACTGTGTAAGAAGTACTATAGCCAATGGTGTGCATGGTATTTTAAAGCATCTACTTAAATATATTATTTTTTTTTTTGCTGTGAAAACAAAATAGTGAACTGTTCTGCTTCTTTACTGCAGATTCCTAATTGAACCATTCAGAGCTTTTGCCAGTGCATTGCGTTAGACCGTACACCTCGCAGCTTTCATGTATATATTGTAGGTAAAGCACAACTGAAGTAAGCTAGCTGCATTAAGATGCTTGTGCACCTTTGAGCTTTCCGTTGATCAGTTTTCTTAATGGGAACCGAAATAATAAATTAATTCTACAAACATTGATCACAAAGCACAAAGAGAACATTTCTTAATAAGATTTGCTAATGGTTTTGGTAAAAGAGAAATACAATTTTATTTAATTGTAGATGCTGAATTATCTGTGCATGTGAGGGTAAACATACAGGCTCACTTCTGTAATAGTGCAACAGATTTTGTATTAAAAATAAATGTGGTTTTAAAATTTTACGGTTTGTTCTGTTTACACTAGCAGTAAAAATGACATCTGATTCACCGTGTAATTAAGAATTCAAACTGGACAAAAGCATGGAACGACTCTGGCAGAAGTTGTTCCCATGATGCTATGGGACTTTAGGCACTGCAGCCAAATTATTTACAGAAAGTTGCATATCTTTACACGCTACCATTTGAAAAAATGTGAATTTGTCTGACCATTTCCCATTGAAAACTCCTGCTATTTACATTTTACTTCCATGGATGCTTTATTTAGTCATATTTCTGCAAAGAAGAAAACCAGACCTGCAAGAGTGAATAAGAGAAAATAAGAATGTTAATTCAAAGTTAAGAGCCCTCAGGTAGGATCCCAAATCAGGATTTTGTGTCGTAAAGGAATTGTCTGACATGGAGAGTTCTGGGTGCCTGTTTTTAAAAGGTACATGAAGTGAGGAAATTTTAAGTAACATCTTTTACAGTGCACAAAATCCATTGCAATGCTTTTTTTCAGATTTTGTCTATTCTGTGTATGAATGGAAACAGACTGGGCAGGACGGCAGCTGCTCTGCAGGGAAGACTGCAGGAAGGCCATGGATTCCAAGAGGTCCAGATGTGCCAGGAAATACATCAGTGTTGACATTTGGCCATGATGCTGGAAAGAGGAATTTTATCACTGAATCAGAAGCCATTCTGTCAGCCCTTCTGTGTGTCATTGGAAAACCATGGCTATTCCAGCCCTTGTCATCTGCATAGTCTCAGTTCTGGCACCTTCAGAAACTGGGCTGCCTGTTTCTCTGTACAGGTATCTGTTGATTTTTCCAGCAATGTGCATTGACTGGGAGATATGAAATACAGCTGTTTGTGTTTTGATTAAAGACTAATTCCTGAAAAGAGGGGTCTGAGCTCCCTGGGCTTTGTTGGGACAAAAGATTTCATACAATAACCATTTTTGGAGACACACATACGTTCCTTGTGCATGTTCCCCAGAGTGTACTGACTAATACGTATAGTTGCTACATTTTCCTTATAGTGAACCTTTGCTTTTGGTTTTCTTCTCACTGAAGTGATTGTGTAAATCCAGAGGGAATTAAAGAGGATACCCCAATTGTAATTTTTCTTGTAATCTATTCTCACATTGATCCTAGGAAAATACAGTTTCCTTCATGTGGCAGAGGCAAAGTGGCAGAAGCTTTGCGTACCATATTCTCTTCATATTCTGCCTGGCCTATTTTAAGACAGAACCTATATAAATAATATACAAAGAAATATTATCTACAGTATGGAATTGTTTTCTTCTCTGAAAGAAGAACTAGGGAGAAAAGAAGGAAGAGGATGAGATTTCAATAATTCCTGAAAAGTAATTGTTGTGTTTCTGTCCCACTCCCTCTCTCAGTCTTCCCCCTTCCTTAGGAAAGAGCATTTCAGAAGGCTGGCAGAAGCAGCAACTGGTATCATGAGAAGATGGAAATAACTGAATGTCCTACTTGTAGGAATCTGCCCCCAAATGATGCCCCCTGAGGTGCAAATACACCTGATGGGCCATCATTTTTTAATCTCTGAAGGGATGTCTTGCTGCAATTTGTGCACATGAAGTAGAAACTTTAGACCAGACTGTCAAGATAAATACATGTCAACAGGACTTTGACAGACAGTAGATGTGATCCATCGTGACTGTAAGTAAGGAGGAAGATTGTGATCCTTGTGATCTCATGACTTTTGGCAACAAAAATATACACAAAGTTCCTTACCATGCTCGCATTCAGATGAGCTGATAAAACATTCATATCATGTTTAATATCCAAAAGATGGATTCTTCATTTGGGATTGGAGAAGTTTGCCCAACTGTGAGTTAGTTTGGCAGCACTGGCGTTGTCCCCCATGGGATAGAATTGAAGCCAGCTTCCAAGTACTAGATATGCATGTTACAAGTTGGAGAGTGAGGCAGGGCAAGAGACAGCCCCTGTCAGTGGGACCTGGCCACGTTTTGACCTGTTCCACTTATCCTGAGGAGCTCAGGTGGAATAAAGAAGTTTAGAAGATAGTGTGGTTTCCCTGACAGCTGAATAAAACCCATGGCATCATGTCAAAAATCTAAGCTGCTGCTGTAAATCAGATTTAATTCTGCCTGGCTTTCTATTATATTTTGGATATTGGTGAAGAGGAGAAAGAATACCTGGTCCCCAGCCTGCCATGTTGCACAAATATGTGTGCCCAGGGTTTTAAACTTGAGCCTTCCAACAGGGAAAGTTTAGGCAGTCTAATTCTGGTGCCTAACTTCTTAAAACTTGCTAGGTCTTGTTCTGCCTCTAGGAATGAACTGCATTTACCTCTGATAATAAACTGTACATGGTATGTCTTCCAGAGGGTACTGCCCTATTTCCCATTCCAGAGGCTTCTGAAGAGGAATGCTTTGGTCTTGAAACCCAGCACCTTACCTGACACAGGATAGCAGCCCCATTCATACATTTTTCTCTGCCTTGTGTTTGCAAAGGTCTAGAGGGCTTCAAGACTTCATAGACCAAAGGGGACTAATTAAGTTTTGTCAATGACAGTATTCAGAATATATTCCAATTAAATGGTCTGCAATATATGTGCTGTTATATATGGAGGGAGAGGCCTCACGGGCATGCTGGCATGAAAAGTTAGCCTGTTTGGTGTGTTAAGTAGAGAAGGAAGCAAAACTGAAACTGGTGGGACAGAGAAAATGAAAAAATCAAAGGTATAATATTGCAGGTTTCTTGTAAAAGAAACTTTTAGGTGGGAGAGGCAGCAGAAGCCCTTACCAGCCTAGAGCAGCACAACCTGCTGGGTGTAGACTGGACTATCTGTTGCTGATGAACAGCATATAACAGATTAATAGTGCGTCATTCTCCTTCTAGAGAGAATTATGTGTTTCAGTTTGGGTTGGGTTTTTTTTTCTATTCATCCAGATTTTGTTTCAAGAAGCTCAGAAGGACTTACTAATCTTAGAAACTTCTGTCATACGTAATTGAAAACTGGCAGTAAGTTTGTAGGTTTGAGGTAGGAGGAATACTCAAGCAGATGGACTGACAAACACACAAAGCAGTTGCTTTAATTGCCTTATTTTTTGAAGCGAGTTAAAGCTATCTCCTGGGAAGCAACTGTGTTCTGTAAGCACAGAGCAAGGCCAGCTGAAGAGAGGCTTTTTCCCTTTGCTTGGGAATTTGACTAGTGGCGGTCCAGTAATTTGGGGCAAGTGGACGTTTTCCAAGCTGTTGAGATAAGATACAAGGGAGCCATACAAACTGTTTGGTAAATGCATAACCTCCATGATGAGGACTCCAAACTGGGAATATCAAAATGAACGTTTTTGAAGAGCTTCTTCAGGAAAAAGAATCGACCAAAAAAAGAAAAGGCAGCAGATTGAAACAGTTGAAACAGTTTCTGGCCAAGTCAGAGGACAGGTGAATGAGAAAAAAGCTGGCATGTACTGGCCACACTTTTTGGGCATATTATATAACTTGAACAATTAGTGAGCCAATTAGCCAGCAAGAACTTTTATTAAGATGGGGTTATTTTTCTTTCCTGGCTTGTTCCCAACAGATTCTTGCTTCCAAATTTTTGCTTTAATAAGAAAACAGCCTCTTCTGATCTATTAAAATTAGGCAATGACCCTCAACTTTATGAAAAGGGGAGCTTGTATATATTTTTCTAAACCAAACTGGTTTTTTGTTAATGTGAGAGGCAGCCCAGTTTTCAATCATTAGCGTTTAAAAATAATTGACCACTAGAGGGAAGTCACAGTTGGTGGTTGGTGGAAGCCTGGGGAAAGCTGCTACCCAAAGCAATGCATCTAAGTTCACGTCACATGAGAAAGCATATACATATATATGCACGTATACAAATACATATATGTATATGTATAAAAAACCATTACAAAATAGCGGCTAATGAGAATTAGGCACAAGTTCATAATGATTTACTTGTTTTGCAAAAAGCAATAATACTATTTGTGTAAGCAGTAATGTTAATGACCTTATTCTAATTCGCCCATGCGTTATTGTGATCATAAATTACTGGGACATTTTGGGCAGAACTGCTGTTCCCATGAGAAGCCCAGAAGCCTAGCCTGCACTGGATACTCTGTAGGCCAGTAGTTCATCTCACCGTAGTACTGCACTTGATCTGGTTTTGAATTTGTCAGCATTGCCCTTAATCTCTGTGTCAAAGAAGAAAGGCTTTAGGTCCTGACACATGAAGATGGGAATAGCTTGTCATGCAGCAGACTGCACTCAGGCGGGGTGGGTGTTGCAGCAGTGAAGCAAAGCTCAGTGCTGCGCTGGCTCTGCCTTCTCTGCCTGCCCTGCCTGCCCCCCTTGCTCTGACCCTCTTCAAGTCACTCCTTTCAAAGTGTGACCACTATTAATCCTTGTGATCAGGACAGGCACATTTTCAGTATTGCACTGCCAGAAGCCCTGCTGGTCTGAAATGAGATGAAGAAACACTGAATTGATTCATGTTTTCAGACAGCATCATCTTCAGAGGCACTCGGCCCGCAGGAGCCATCTCAGCACATCAGGGCCCATTTGTGTGAGGAGGATGGAGGCTCTGCCCTTCGGGATTGGCATCACATCATCCATGCGGTAGCAGCAACGGGTGGAAGGGGAAGGCATTTGCAGGGTGTGCATGGCTTCGTAGCAGGAGACTTGTTGCGTGAATCAAGGCTGTAGAATAAAATAAGAGAACTTAAGGTGCTGAGAAAATAACAGAAGTTTTCAAAACACTACTGTATTAAAATCACCAAGTATCAGCATCGCACCAAATACACAGGTATGAGATGTTTGAGGTTAGAGATGGAGATGCAGCTACAGGTTAATGATTAACAAGAAATAAAATTTGGCAAGTTGTTCTTTTTTGCCAGTGGTGAGAGCAGAGATGCTGAAAACCGGATACCAGGACAGCTGTTTGGATGGAGCGGGCAGTCACTGCCCTGCCAAAGCCATCGAAGCTGCTCATTTACACCAGCTGAGACTTCTGCTCATGGCGTTTGAGGCAGGGCTTCGGGCAGAGGTTTGCATAATGAATAGGTTTTTAATGAATAACTGTCTAATACAATGTCAGGGTTTCTTCACTAATGACAGCAGCCTGCAGCAGGGCCATCACAGCCACAGCCAGTTCACATGCTGGAGAAAGCCATGTGGCAGAGCCAAGATCTTTCTCTTCTAAATCACATATTTCAGACCACAGCTGGAAAACACTCTACTACAAATATGAAAAAAGCAAAACATTTTAATTCTACATCTAATTTTGGTGAGATTATTGCTCATCAGCTGTTCACTAAAGGTTTGTAGCAATCACAGTAATGTAGCAGGACATTTCAGGGCACAGTCCATGTTTTCAAGAGGCTTGCTTTCAAAGTGCACCTTTAAATTCTACACATGAAAGCTTGAGGAGAATCATTGCAACATCCTTCTTAATTGTAGATAATATTTTCTAATGTTAATCGCTGTTCTTTATGAAAGATAACAGAAGATGAATTTCCCTGTCACTCCTCTCCAGCTTTTGTGCCAGTTTGGTCCTGGTTTTGGTTGCCTGTCAGACATTAATTTTTTTTAATACATCTAGTAGGATAGGTTTCAAGAGTGATTTACATCCATTCATCACTGCATGATGAGGTTTTCAGTAAGGTTTTCAGAGAAAGTTGCTAAATGCCATAAGACTGTATCTGTCAGAAATCAGATGTGACAATCAGTGCAGCCTAGTCCTGCATTTAGCCATAGTCTTTCCCTGCAAATTAGATTTTAATTGCAAATAAGCTTTCCATGTGCAATTTGAAATGGTATAAAAATACGCAGATATTGAATCTGAAATGTTCAGCTATTTCAGCTGGCAAAATAAAAGCTGATGTATGAAACATACGGATTACTCTAGTTCAAGATAAATGAAAAGATGGTCCATTCAGGTGTGTGGTTCCTATTGAAGATAATAATGTCAAGTGAAACCTATAGGAGCAGAATTGATAGCTTTGATAAAAAATTGTCATTAATTCATGTCTTGGCCTCACATCAGAAGATACGTTTCTTTTCCCTGTGTGCAGCCATGAGGATCCAGCTCCACTCTGAGGCTCCCCAGTCTGCAGCAGCATGGGCCCACCCAGGGCCAAATCCCATCACCATTTCAAAGAGAGAGAGTTGATGTGGGGGGAAGGTCACCCCTGAATGGTGCCACCACCCATTAGTACTCGATATTGACCTCGTGATAAACACATGATTTTACAGCATGTTACATCGTGCTGTTACCTCCCATGCTGGTCAACAGCACATTCCGACCCTAACCATTCTATGATGCTGTGATTCTATGATTAAACAGAACTCTTCTGTTGACTTTTGGCTTTTTTGATTCTGACAGAGACACTTGAGGCATACGCTAAGGAACAGGAATTTGGATATTGGCACAGGTTTCTTAAGCATGTTAACATTATCGTGTACCCTCACCTGCAAAACACTCTTCAGAAATGTGTACACTGTGTGTTACATGAAACAAAAAAGCATGTGGGATTATTTTGCTCTCACTGCATAAAACACTCCTGGAACTGAATCCTGGAACTGAATCCTGAGAAAGCTGTGTCATACAAAATGAGTATATTCCTCAGATGCTGCAGGTTGGCCACAGCCGTGTGCTGTGAATCACACAGTGTGGCTTAGGAGTGATCTGTAAATCTCTCCATGTTCCATTGCTACTAACAGCAACAGGCACTTAGAAGTGCATCAAGTGCAGCGCTTCTAAACCCAAGATGGTTTTTGTGTAGTTTGGCTGGATAAATATGTTCATTGGAAGGTTATTGTCCAGATTGAATAGCCCCAGGCATTCCGCTTCAGTTTTGGTATGGATCCATGTATCATCCTTGCAGGAAGTGTTGTCAACTTCATTAATCTATGCACTACTGATTTTTTCACCTTCTAAGATCCTAATGCACTGCACACATGCCTAACCTTGAAGTGATTCCCCAAATCATATTTGAGGAGCTGTGTTCTGGAATAAAACCACACATAAAATTGAAATATAAACAGATTAAAATAAATGGCACATAGCCTATCTGCATGTGACTGAGAGTAATGTGATATTGTAATTACCCATTGCACCCCTACCTTTTCAACAGGTGTGCTCAAACCACATCCAGAATGTATGTATATTTCTGCTGAAATATACACATACCCAGATATTTTCACTCATAATTCATCAGAAAGCTCAAACAATTGCTGAAGCCTCTCCATGGTTCCTGTCTAAAGCTCAGTGTGACTTTGAAACGTGTTGGTTTACCTTATTCTGCATTTGAGATCATGCACATCTGTGCAGTGATGCTGGGAATGGGTATTCCAGGGAAACAAAATATTTTCATTTTTAAAGACATGAACTAACAGCAGCAATGAACATGAAAAAGTGCACAGGTCAGAGACCGTGAATGCGTATGCACAGATGCACAGATGGTGGCTGGTAGATGTGCCAGGTGAAAAGTAAATTTCATGTACGCATTCATTCAAGCACCAACTCATCAACAGAATTCAGAGGTAAGTGCCAAATAAGAGGGCACAGGAGGAACGAGGATGATGGGTAAACAGGCAAGCAACAGATTTAAGGAAGAAGGCAGAGATAGGAAAGTGTAAGTGATCAAGACAAGACTTCTACCACAGATGTATTTACTTATAAAGCTTTGAATGAAATGAATATGTAGGATCTTCACACTGGGTTTACATGAATAGGCAAGAATAAATCCATCTAGAAGAACTTTATTGCCTCTAAACCATGATGAAAGAAGGATTAACCTTGAGGAAACAAAAAGCAGAGAT
This sequence comes from Strigops habroptila, assembly GCF_004027225.2. Taxonomy (NCBI): domain Eukaryota; kingdom Metazoa; phylum Chordata; class Aves; order Psittaciformes; family Psittacidae; genus Strigops; species Strigops habroptila. The sequence continues at coordinate 30,443,986 of NC_044279.2, forward strand.
GAATGGCTGGTTGCCCAAACCTGAAAGGAGACTTCCTGCCCACTGCCACATGTGCACTTGTGTGATGCCTTAAAATGTTTTTGTTGGAGGGAAAAAAAAGACAATTTCAGAGCCAAGTAATTGCCACTCTTTTATTGAATAGTGGTTAATCAGACATCCGAGGAGAATTGGGTTGATTTGAATACTTTATACTAAAGGGTATTCAGCAATCATGTTCTGACTAAATGGATAATCAAATAAGTCACACTCTCCATTTAAAAATGCGGTCATTGTTAATGGACTAATATCTGAGCAAACAGTTTTGTCACTGTATCCAGACACAGGGGCAGCTAAAAAAGCACAGTCCCTCCAGGGGCCCACACCACTCTGAAACTGGCTCCAAGCACCAAAGAAACTGAAAAAAATCTGCTTCAGTTTTGCATAGTCAAATCACAAGGTGGTAAATTACATGTATGCTATCAGCTTCAAAATGAGTAATATCCCGATAATAAACTTAACAGTAAATTGAAATTTATATAGCAGAGAACTTAATGGAAAGAATATCAGATTTTCACTCTTTTTACTATATACTTTAGTAATTTGTTTTCCAGTGGGTTCAGCTTCTTATCACGGTGCCTGTACCCTTCCAGTAGCAAAAGACAACACACTTGATTTTCAGCTAGTCCATATTAACCTGTTCCCACTGAGCTGAGTAGGACTAAACTGGTTTGAAAAAGCCAAGCCTAAATACTTTGTTAAAATGAGAAACCTGGACTGTCAGAATCCAGGCAACTTGGAAAAGAGATCTCAACAGAATTAAATATGTTTCTTTTTCCTATTCTTTTACATCTGTGATTTCCTTCCATGAGATCAAATCCATCACGGGAAGGAATCAGTTGTTGTGGTTGTTATTTATGCTACAGCAGCACAGGACAGCTTTCAGAGATCCCAATGTGTTAAGCGATAATAAAAATGAGATAGGGCCCATCCCATCTAGGGCCCATCCCATCTAATTTAAGTTGCTTGAAAACCAACTTAGGTGTTGCCTTTAAGTTCATCTTGATCTTCTCACAGGAGACACTGATCAGACATTATTCCCCTTATTTGTGATGATCCTCTTGAGTGGCAGCCAACCATTAGACTCAGGCCCATCTCTTAAATCCTTCCGCCAAGAGTGAAAAGGCACATTACAGACTGGGAGAGGAAATGGAGAGACAGTGGGACCTGTGGGACTTGCAACTATCCGCTTACTTGTCTGCTGAGCCCCTGTCAGCAGGAGGAACTGGCTTCACTGTTCTCTAAACTGCCCCAAGAACTGAAAGGTTATTGCTCGCGGGACAGACTTTTATATAAAAAAATACTCACCTCCAGCTAACAGCAGAAGTTAAGGTAAGGTACACAACTTGCTTCAGTCATGCTGTTATAGACCTCTGAGCAAGCTGATGTAGCAACAGAGCTATCATGGCAGGACCGACTTGTCTGTGGGGCTATGGCAGGGTGATGGAGAAGGGGGTCATAGGATGCATTTGGGAAAGGCTCTCATTTTCTTCTTCTGCTACCATCCTCACACCTCTTCTCCTTCGCAACTCCAAGAAGTCCTGAGCCCTGTCGTAGGTATTGCATTCAGTGGTAAAGCTGAAAGCTGTTTGAATACTAGTTCATTGCTCCAATTTTACTCCTTAATCTGAAGGGAATTTAATTTGTTAGTTTAGAAATGGGAAGGTCCCTTCACTCTATTTTGAGCAGACAGCCAAAGTGTTAACTTCGTGAAGGCTGGGTGCAGTACATATTTGTCCTGTGACTACTGGGACTACGCTTGGCCCTTGAAGGTCTAACAATTTCTTTGTACAACCATAAAGTTCAGGAACTAGATTAGCAAAACTTATTCTATACTGAACATTAGATTTAAAAGCAAATGGATGATTTAAGAGCTCAGGTTAGGAAACCAAGCGAAGTGACACTCCAGATAATTGGTTCAGGAAAACTGGAATTTAACAACAAATTCTGGGTAGTTTAAGTTTTGAAGAGGAACAGAGATCAGTGAGATTTACAGGTTGTAAACCCTCATGGATTCTTTCTGTAGGTACCAGTAATTAGCAATTTGGCATCAGGAAACTCAGAATGTGGGCAAGTTCATCAAAACAGAAGGATAAATGGGAAACTGCACAAAACCCAACACTTGTTTTTAAATCACAGATATAGGAAAGCGAATCTTAGTCCTTGAAGAAAGTGAGACAGGTATTTCAGTCTCTTAAATCCTGGCAAGGGCAATTTGAATCAGTCGTGTCAGACGTACAGTCATCCTGTTGGAAGAACTCCAGAAAAGAGATTAGTGGTTGTTCAAGCAGGAAGTAATAAAAACAATTCAGCCTCCTCCATGGAAAGGTAATACCACAACAATGTGATGTTCCTGGCATAATGGAGCTTTAGGCTGGTAAGTAAGTTGATGTCATTGATGAAAGATAGACTGGAAACCGTGATTACTGCAGTGAAATAAGTTTCACTCTACGAGAAAGGGCATAAATCATGACATGTACCTGAAACACAGCCTGACAGTATGCCCAAGAAGATAAAATGGCTACAAACACACCTGGGTATATACAAAAATTGTTAAGATTATATCAATAGTGATATTCCATCACCTAGTATTTTAGCATCATGTGAACCTCCAGGTCCCATCCAAAATCAATGAATTCTGGACAACAAATGACATTTCATGAAACGTCTAGTTTTTCCCACACAGTTGTGGAACCAAAAGCTGAATCCTGATCTTTTGGCTTCCTCAGAGCCCAGTTGTGTTGTGCATTGACACCCCTGAGAGATGAGGTCCCATGGCTCTCTCCCACCCTGTGTCCATAGCTGTTAGTGGTATGATTTCATAGCGTTGTACTTTGATGAATGGCTGTAGAATATGAGCAAGTAAGCACCCTCATCTGCAGCTGGACCTGCCACTTAAAAAACGCAGGATTTCAAACAAATGTGTGATCCATTTTTTAAACATCATTCCTAAAAGAACACAGAACACAAAAAGAAACCGAGCCAGTGAGAGATGAAGATACTCACTTGAAGCAAACTAAGAGCAAAAGCACTGATGGCAATTTGGCAACATAAGGAGTACTGGAGAGACTGAGGACGCATGATAATGAATAGGAATTGTTTTTCCAGGCACTGAATACAGCTACTGTGATTCAGATTTGGAAGCTGTATAAAGGTCTGAGAAAAGTAGGAAAAAAAAAACCCCAAACATTATTAAGACTCTAGTTCTGAGCAGATCCTACACAACCCCAAGAGTCTGAGCTTAGTGCTCTGATAACACAGCTCACCACTTAACTGGAATGCGTTCACAGCAATATAAAAAACGATTTCTAGGAAGATGGAGCTGCAGCTGAACCATTTATCACTGTTCATGGCCTGGCTGGGTCCAGACCACGTCTTACGGGCAAAGGCGCTTCCCATGGCTCTAACTCCAAAGCATACATATTAGCATAGACATCCTTTACTCCATGACTGTAACTCTTTTCTTCTGCATTGGAAACTTAACAAGTCTGAACTCTGCAACGGTAAAGGATCCCATAATGCCCTTACTTGTCCAGGATGGTCCCTTTCCAATTTCATGGGTTCTACATTACCAAGTGTGGACAATACATGGGCAAAACACCTCTAAAGAACTCCGGTTACTGTGAAAAAGGTAACTTTCCTTTCCCAGGAGACAGAGAGAGACACAGACGGACAGATTTGACAGAAGAACTACTAACATTTGGACAGAGAAAAAAATAGAAAGAAAGATGAAATATGACTGCTGAATAATGGAAAAGTTAGGGAGAATACAGTAAAATTTTGAATTGTGCAAAGAGAAGGAGATCCTGGGGAGAGTTTGGAAAGATGATAGAGACTCTGGAAGGTCTGTAGCTGGAGTTCTGTCCCAGACAAGGAAGAGAGACAGGCTGAGGCACAAGCCTGAACAGAGAGAGGCAACAAGCAAAGGGTTAGATCTGGAACGTGCCAGGCTGGAAGCTCAGACTGACTCCAACTAACTCGATAAACTAAGCAGGCACATGAAGAAAATGGAGTTGAAGTACAGGGGAGAGGCAGATGAGTCACAAAGGAAAGGGAGATTTTAAAGAGGGATCAGGCAAAAACTCACACAGGATGGGATATCAAGAAAAAATATGTTCTCTGCTGTTCTAAAAGAGTCATTGAGCTGGATGACACAATATTTCCTCCTCCAAAAGTGCTGTAAAAGCTCTGTGCAGAGAAGTTTCAAAAGAAAGCTGAATCAATCCTAACAGAAGCAAGGAAAGAGCTGGGCAGAGTTGCTCTATGCAGCAGCCATAAAGGGCTCATTTGGTACAAATATAAAGGTATAGATAAAAAGGGGAGATATGCAGTGCAGGGTGAGAATTGCTCTTTTGGAACAGAGAAATTAGATACTAAAATTGCATTTATACCTTAGTATTTCTATTGCATACACATACAATGAAAATTCCTTATGAGTTTATATGATAAGACTGACAAAAAACATTTAAAAATGAAGTAACTAATATATTTCTGAATTATTCACTTAATAAGAGTTTCTGCATTTTTCAAGTACAAAGGCTGCAAGGTAATTAAATGGGTATATAAACCGAGCAGATATCATGGTCAAACAGACATAACCTATTGCAGGGAGATGCAACTGAACTTGCCCCACATAATTAACAAGCAGTCATCAGCTTGCTCAGCCCCTGCAGAGATGTGCTTTCATTAGCCTGTGCTGGCTATTGATAGCTTCCCGTATTTCCATCATCCCCCGGAGCACGAGGCAGCCCTTCACACGTGCCTGTATGCAGGACTGGTTGGTCAGATGTGGGGAAAGACTGCTAGGGGTCAGCCGGGATAATGATTTTTAGCACCTGAACTACAGAATCCAAGGTGATTACATACAGTCGGTGAATCCAATTAAAAATGGTTTAGCACCATGAGGAAGCAAAGGTTTTCACTGCAATTACAGAAATAAGCTTATGCTGAGTATTTTCTTCGCTGGAATGCAAAACAATGTTTGGGGAATACACTTCTGTACCATCAGCAGTTTACAAATACTGTAGAAGCTGTGCAGGTTTGAAAGATCAGCCCTGGTCAAGTGAGAAATGAAGCAAGTCTGAGCAAGTTCCCACACAAAGCTAGGAATTGGAGCAGGCTTTTGATTTAATGGCACCAGGAGCTGCCGAAAGTCTGGAGCCAGAGCAATTCTCACAACTGAAGCAGCAGTTCCTTGTTTCATAATTTTAGGCTGCCCATTTACACTGGCTCGTAGCCACAAGTTCAAAAGTAAATGAGTGCAGCTTTTGTGGGAGTGCGAAGTAGCTCCCAGTGATTGTGATTACTGGGGTTTCGCATTCATCTGATAAACATCATCAGATATTCTAATCTAGCATGTTAATATTATAAAAATATGATGAAATAAGACTGTAGCAGTCCACCGGTGTGATTATTTTTTCTGTTGTTACTGTATGTAATATTGCATATCTCTCATATTATCATGGCACCACAAAGAAAATGAATCAAAACCCCTTAAAATAATTTAATTCAAAATTGCTGTGAAATATTCCATTTCCTAAATCCTATATGCCAGTTTACCATCCAAGTACACAGACAACCTCGTTGATCTCAATTTAGATGTCTTTCTCTTCAATTGTAAGGATAAGGGTTTCAGCATGAGAGATTCCCCAGAAACAAGGTAAGTGTGAGTGATATACACTGGCATTGACCTGCTTTTTTTGAAGTAAAGGAGTAACTATTCTACCTAGGCAGAAACAGAGATAATAATTGATGTACAGTTGTGCACTTTTCAGTGTTGGGACTAATTAGATGATTAAAGATCTGAAAAGATCAGGTAGTCTCTGTGATACTTCACAACCTTTATTCATCTGATGAGATTTCTGGCTCTTGCTGCCTGACTCAGCACAGCCACAGTTGCTATACACAAGTGGAAGGCCCACACAGAGGTGGTTCCTCATCTTCATTAACTCATCTCTTCTTCCAGATATCTCTCTAGCGCTGACCTTGCCATAATCATTCAAAATCTTGTATTACATCTCAATACCTTCCAGGTCTTTTTCGCTGGGTCTTCATAGTCCTTACTAACCTGGACAGCCTTGACCCAATACTTATCCTATAAGACTCCAACTGCTTCCAGCCAGGGAATACAGAAAATGTTTGGCAAAAGTGTTGCCAAGCACCTGGTACCAGGAAAATTGTAAGAACCCATAGAAAGGCTGGAGGAATGTGAGTGACACATCTCTGGGAGGTTCATTGCATGGGTTGTGTGTGCATTAATTCTGAAACCTGAAGCAGTCAAACCTCTGATATTTACTTTTTTACACAGCTGTCTAAGACTGGAACTTGAGGTTAACAGAAAGATTTACTTTTCTCTCAAGTGTTTTCAGAGTATGTTGTGCCCTCTTGTGCGCAGGAGCCACTAGGGAGCTTTGCCTCTGGGACCCCTGGAGATAGGAGCAGAGCAGATCGAAGGAATTTGAGTGGAGGCTTCGCTTAGCTTTGTTGGGCTGGGTGAAAACAGTGGTGGCAGCTCAACCCATTCAGATCTGCCTGATTTCAGCCCCACTCTCTTTCCAGTGTGCTGCAGTATCAGACGATGAGAAAATCTCGGCGAGCCTGCCGACCTGAGCAGCAAGGCTGTGGGGTTCAGACGAGTCTTGGCCATCTCCCAGCGCAGGGCTGTGAGCCCAGACACCAATGAATGAACCTCTTCTGCTGCGTAGGTGCAAGACACGCATTTCTTTTGAAGGGAGCTGCTGTGAAGTGAGACATTCACAGTTTCTCAGAAAGGACAGCAATGAAACCAGGTGTCCTTGCATTTAGTAAGCTCAGATAATGTCCTCATGCTCTAGGGAAGATGTGCTACGGAGATAGTAGACTTGTATGAGAGGGGTGCTTCTTTAAAGAGGAGAGGAAATTTTCGGAGCTCAAGGGAAGCAGCACTGTGTATCTCTCCTGTTGAAAGTGAGTTGATAAAACCCTCAAACCCCACAGTTATTTCACTTTCCTACCTGTTTACTGCCTGCTAAAAGGCTGCCTTGGCAGCCGTCTTGACAAGCATTTTGCCAATGACAATGAGGGGTCTATGGGAGGCAAGGGGTGCCCAATTAGTGCCCAAATATCTCCTTCTAAATCATGGAAAATATTCCTCCTACTCCATTCATTTAAATGATGCAGCACTCATGATAGGAGCAACCCAGGGAGGGATAAACATATGCAAATGAATTGTTGGCTTGATTTGCATTTCCCCACACTTTTTCCTCTACATGGAAATATATACGTATACAGTTATATGTCTGAAATATCAAACCTACTGCCATCTACAGTATTTTCTTTGGCTGACAGAGGGTGACAGTGCCAATTGCTTTGAATCTTGGTGTAGACACCTGAGTCTTCCTGGCACTTAGATAGAATCCTATTTCCCTATTTCCCAGATTTGAGAACACAATATAGTCAGTTCTGACACTGGATCCTGGCATCTAAGCACTGTAGCACTGCGTGCCACCGGCTCCAAAGCCCTGCATTGAATGTTTGTCCTCTTCTGGCTTTATGAAGTGGAAAGCTAAAACTAGGTCAGCCTGGTGAGATAAGGGAATACCTAGTTATATGTCTCACTGGCATTTAGGGGTTACAGAGGTGGCAAAGAAGCTCATTTATGTAATACACAATTCAATGTGCACCAAGGGGAGATATTTGCTGGAAAGCACTGCCAAAAATACATGCTTAAAAAATTTAGCAGCTTTGGGGGATAAAAATTGGACTTGAGCAGCTATAAGGATGATTAGCTCCTTAAATCTCTTCTGAGAATCCTATTAAATTCAACTTCCACAGCCTCAAGAGCTTCTGTCCTCTCCCCCTGCCAACTCCCTAGAGAAAAAGAATGTGTTGTGCTGGACAAAATATTACTCTAATAGAAGGCTTCTCTCATAAGAAAAGCTGGAAGAACACTCTCAGATCCCCAAATTACATGGAATTCAGTTCTACGTGCAGAAACCTTTCTTGATGCGTCCCTGAGCCAGTTTTGTCTCCCTTTTACTGACCTGCAGAGCTGTTCATGAATACTTGATGGCTATTTACCTTCCCACACAATTTCAGAAGCAACCAAGGAGAATGTTTAGAACCAGTCTATTTCCAGATATTCCTTTGGTTTTTTGTCTCTTTGTGTGGAAACAAAGAAATATAGAGCCTAAAATTATTCTCCCTTTTGGACTTAAAAATATTGCAGTACTGTACAATGGTGCAGATGGTGAGAGACAGGGCCTGTTCCTGGGAATATCTGTTCCATTTCACAAAAGCTGTGAACACACTGTGACCCTGTCATCCTGTCTATGTTTAGCTGAGCTGTCTGGACCCAAGAGAGCCTGGAGTCTGGACTGTCTCCAAGATGCCCTGTGCACACTCAGCTCGTCCTTGTAGGCAACCTGAAATCAGAGATGCAGTTTCTCCCCATCCTCGTACAACCTTAACATGCAGTGTGCATTAACCCTCTGACCTCCCATCAATCTGCACCTGACGAGACTTTCCGCAGTCATTTTGTTAAAAAGAATAGACATATAAGATTTTAGGGCCCAGATTTTAAGAGACACTTAGGTGCTTATCCATGCACATAAGCAGCTGTGTATGGCCCAGGCCACATCGAAGAGGACAGGGGGAGTTGGGACATGAAGGTTGTGAACAGCACCTGGATAACGGCCTTGTGAAGTTAAAAAAATCAGTAATCTCCTGGAAAAAAAGACAGAAAAAAATCTCTGTTTTTAATATGAGAAAGACAGTTTAGGGTGGAAAAAAACTAATCACTTTTTTAATATAGCCATAATTTGTTTGAATGGTTTTCTGTTGTATTACTAATCTCTGATATTTATTGGGAGCATTTCTCAGAAATAAACAGTCATACAAAATCACACTTTGTCTAATTGCTCCCCTAATGAGTGTGTCATCACAGTTAATTTTGAATTTTAATCTTAATTATAGCCATTTTTTTTCCTCATCCTTGAATACTTCCCAAGCCCAGCACTTGCCCTGTATGAACCCAAGCATCACACACTGCTTGACAGCCTGCCAAACCCGCATTAGTCTGCTATTTCAATCACTACTGACCAACAGGTCCAAAAGGTTCAAGGAAAATAACGGTCAGGGGTGGGTAGTCGTGTCTGCTAGTGATGTAAATCTGTGTCCTCACAGTGGCGCTGCGATTTCATCACTGCATCTGGCTCTAAAATACACCAACGGGTGGCGTCATGGAGAATCTACGCTGTGCTCTTGAGAGATAAGGGAATGTCTTTTATGACAAGGGAAGCGTCTGGATTTGCCTCATAATATGTGCATGGATAATCCATTTCTTATGGAATTGGTCACTTGCATTTTAAGACACTGAAACAATTACCAAACGCCAGATGTGAGAAAAAAGTAATCATCCTGATTTTGACCCCATTTTAAATCTTGTGTTAGGCTTTTTATTTAACATACACTTCCAATTGAAGCTAAACAATAAGGGGGCTTTATACTGTTGTAACAGAATGAGTAACATATTTTGCCTCCAAATCTCATAACTGCAGTAAGGGATTCTGATGAATAAATAAAATTTAGGTAAGCTCTGTATTAAAGGTTGTATTCTTTAAGTCTCCCTTGTCTGACCTATTATCTGTGGATATCTCATATGTTCCTGCTGCAAAACAAAGGCTTGATTAAGTAGTTTTACAGTACATCTGATTATTAATATTTAAAAGAGGTCCAAATCTCATTTGTATTTTCCGAGCAAGTTAGAGGTCATCACTTGTATTTCCATATGCTAAAACTCTGTGAAGTTTTGAACTAACACAACTTCCCTATCAAAAAGCAGGGAAGACTGCTGGAGGATGGCCCCCTTTGTGCATAAAACCAACACTGAATTTTCTCAGGTTTGAAGTTGCACAGGTGCTGATACATAAGCCCAACACAAGAGTTCGAGTAACCTATCTGAAGACAATTCATTACAACTCTAAGCACCCAATAGACCAATGAGTCCTTAATTCTACCATCAGGACAGACTAGTCAAATTCCTCCACTATACCTGGTAGCAAATATAGAATATCTGCTCTGATTCCTACTGAAGATCAGGTATGTACCAGCAGCAATAAGTGTCTTCCTTTGCCCTGCCTGGTCCAATACCCCTTGCTCAGCGCACCAAACCTAGCAGGAGTCAGGCTGCTTCTAGCATAATGCCAGAACCCCAAGCGAGAAGGGTTTTCTAAGGTGAGGCAAAAGAAGCAGTTTCAAGCAAAGTTTGGTTTGCCACTGGTAATTCTGGGCCAGCATGTATGCTCTGTGTGTTGCTCATGCAACTCAACCTTGTTTAGGAAAAGGGAGAGTGAAGCATGTTTGTATGTGAGGATGACACAAGGGATTGGGGGCTCTAAAGTCAAAGCCGTACTAGTAAACAGCCTCAGGGCTGACATTCTTACTGACACAGAGCATTGTCTGTACTCTTAGGTGACAGCACAGTTTTCACCAGGGCCAACAAGCACTCCAACAAGAAATTTACTGGCACCATTTGGAAATTAGCACAGCCAGTGACCTTTCCCAGCAGGCAGTGGCAATGAGACCCCCCTGCTGTATGGAGTGAGAGAATATAATGATGCCATGGGTGATGCCATGCCAGCTGGTCTCTGTACCACAGGTCAGGCACTTCTAATTTTTTGCCTGAATATACCATGAGAGTCTCAGTCATGCTTCTTGCATCCTGACTTATTTCACCTTTAACTGTAAAACAGCAGCATTTGGGCAGTCAGTTTGCCTGAGTTTAAGCCAAAATTAAAGAAGTAAGAGTCAAAATGACAGTCCTTGTCCAAAGGATAAAGCCCTAGGGTTCTGAAGAGAAATATCAGCATCTTAGGAATTCACTAAAGGCTATTATTCTGGGTATTTGGGCATGGGAAGATGTCAAGACACATGCCTGGGGAAAAAAAAAAAAAAAAGCCAACCTAGTTTGGAAAAAATATATGCCAAGTTGAAAAAAATTCCTAATGCAAAGTATAAGGCAACATTGATCATAAAGTCACTCCATTAGCGATACCTGTAAAAAGCTCCTTCACATAAGGAGCTGTAAAGCTGCAGAGACTAGATTTACTTTTATTAGTTCCACCAGCAAAGCAGTAGTGAACTCATCAGCTTCAGTGATGTTTAACCCATGGAGTGATCAGACTGTGTTCTCTCCAGCAGACTGCTGGCTAGTAACTTCTCTCTAGGCTACATTAAAGCCTTAAATAGTTTTCAGCATTTTTATCTTCCTCTTGGTCAAGCAGGAAACATTGCATTCCTTCCCCAGCATCTCTTTTAAAGGTCAGCTCACCAAGCATGGCCTCTGGAAAGCTGCAGGAATAGCATGTGGGCTGTCACATAAGGTGTGCACAGCTGGGGTTTAGCAGCTGTGAGCTGAAAATCAGTGTAGAGCTCAAAAAAGACTGCTGCCAGACTGCTACCTTGCTGGGTTTATTTATTTTCAATTTGTTTTATTGCCTAACGGTGGCTTTTTCTGGTCATATATAAAGAAAGCTTTTTGCTTTCCTTATTTATGACATTAAAATTCTTATTTGCTATACAGTTGTTACTGGCAGTTCCATCTTTTATGCTTTACAGGTGTCAGGTTTGTACACAGAAGGAGCCTTTCTGCAGCATCTTGGCAGAGATTACTGAGTCTGTGGGAAAGTATCACTGAGCAGCATGACGGTGGTCACTGCTGACGTCTGAAACCTATCTTTGTGTTTAAAAAGCCTTAATGCACTTGGACTTCACTGGACAGGCTGATTCTGCCTCGAAAACAGAAACTGGATGGAAAAATAACATGTGATCTCACTTGGCCACCTCCCAGGGCCACCTGTGGCCCTGATCTATGGCTGCTTTAGGGCCAACCGTGGGGTGTGTTTAGAGTTCGCCCCCACTTTACTGCTGCCAACGGCCAGACCAGGGCAGCCTGGCTACAGCCAGAAGAGATGTTTCAAGGCAGTCCTTGCTTAGCCACACATAAGCAATTAGCATGTTGCTCTAACCTAAGCTGGCCACTGAATAAATAAGCAGTGCCTTTGCACTCCCTTCTGATTTTCACTCAATCTGTTCTCTGATATTTTATTTGTTTGGTTTGTACTTCTACTGTGTTATGGAATATCCCACAGGTATTGGTTTCTTTAGCTTGGAACACCTGATTCTTTTCAGAAGATAACTTAAATCATAGGGGATGCACCATCATTCTCAGTGCTAACTCCAGAGAGCAGTAACCTTGTGACATTCTGGAATCTGCTTATTTACCCACCTGTGCATCTGGCTTTTCATGTCTATATTGTTTATTTATAATGCCAATTTCTGACTGCAGTGGACTGCAGCCTGGAACGTACCAGTTATCTGGGGGTCACTGGAAAATAAGTAAATATGTACATGAAATATTTATGAGCATTTTTCCTATGGTATTTAAAATTCTAAGCAGTAAACTAAGCGCTTGATCCAGCCAACTTCACCATGTAGGTAAGCTTCATTGACCTCATCAGCAGTGGCAGGCCTTTCGTGTGTGAGGGTCTTTTCAATTTTCGTGCATGACCAGTGACATGCAAGTGATTTAGAAATGAATAAATTCTCTAGGAATGTCTGAATTTCAGTGCTTAGGAGTTTGGGAAAACATAACAGTTTTATTTGTGATGCATTTCAGGGAAGCCACATTCAGTGCATTACTGTTTAAAATAAGCTGTTGATGTTTAGTGAATACTAGCATGTAATGGTTGAGTCACAACGCAATAGTGTTGCATGCCATATTTACAAACATTCCACACTGCAAAAAATGTTCACAATTTTTTACTGTTGCCAAAATCTGATGACAGGACCTGGGCCAAAGACTCCCCACTCCTCGAGGCTCGGGTGTCACCTGCCGAGAAATGCTGAGGCATTTGAAGTGCATATTTCACTGAACTCTAGAGAACGGTCTTTCTCCATCTTGACCGGCTTCTGTGTTCTGGGTCCTCAAGCAATCAAACAACAATTAATCCTCTATGAACTTGAGAAAATGTTGTCTCAAGCAGGCCCAGAGCTAAGGTTTTTTTGGTTGTTCTCCTGCAAGTGACTGAGAGTGACTCCAGCACTGTGCAAAGCAATATTCAGAATGGAACTTGACAATTAAATGCTTCTGCTAACTGGATACAAACACTGTGGCCATTAGCATGGGATCTGACTGTCGTAGGCAATCCCAGAACAGAACACTATAATAAATATAAAGAGAGAGAAATATATTGGCAGCAAATGCTGAAGAGAGGAAGGGCAAAGTAGAAGAGCCATGGGTCACGGAACCAGTCAGGATGCCTGACCCTTCAATGGAGGCACTGGTAAAAAAACTGTATATTTGGCAAGATTTCAATTTTATTTTATTTTATTTAACAGAGTTTTTGAGTCCAGAAGAAAAGAAAACTATTTGATCTTGTAGAGGAAGGAAGAATTAAAGACTCAAAGGGTGAGGCTAAAGAAAGCATTCAGCTCTTTTCTCAGTTAGAAAATAGTGTTTTACTGAAAACACTGAAATAGGGAAGGCAGCCATTTTCCAGCAAAAATCTTAGGGCTAGAAGTGAGGTGAAGTGACCTTCCCTTGTAATGACTTTTTTTTCTTTTTTTTAATGACTGAAGTATAATAACCTGATAATGAATATATAACTCCAGCTAGAGCAGGAACTGGACCTTCATACTTCATGTGGGGGGCCAAGGGAAGAAATACTATGCTTTTCAATAGAAGTGGTCATTCTAATTCAAGATAAACAGCAATGCACTGCAGTCATGTACACAGCAGTTTTAGTCAATAGACTCTTCAGCTGAAAGATATTGGCCCTGATTTTACATATTAATTCTCTGGTTTTAATATAATTTGCATGATCATGCTGCTTTCTTACGGAGTCAGCCTTTTCAAATTTATTTATAATCTCTTCCTCCTAGCTTTATCTGCTGATAACAGCTGTAGGAGTTAATTGAAAGGTGGAATGAGGTCTTCCCTCTACTACCTTCTCTTTCAAACAGTTGCTAGTCAGCGCTGTTACGTATCTAATATTGTGATATGGATACTGTTGGACTCCGAAATTGACACACCGGATAGAATTTCTCTTAGAAAATGAGGATATTTGCCATGCAGATTTCCCCATCTGAGCTATTCATTTAGTCTGCATGTAGCCAATGGAAGAAAATAAGCACTTCTGTTCATCTCACCCTAATATAGACATCTAAAATAAGTCCAATGAATTGCATCCGAAAATTGCCTAGTTTTTTGTTCACCATGAATATAAATTAGCATGCGTGGAGGGTTGTAGACATTTATACCGTAGACATAAGAAGGTAGGTGAGATGAATCTGGCCACTGGGACTTTCAGCAGTTCTCTCTGTTTCATAACTGACAGGCTATGTTATGGCTGAGCAGGTCCAGGCAGGGCAGTAAATGAGGTAGCCACTGCCTGTGTTGCCATATCTTCTTATGAAAAACAGCAGGTCTTCCCATCATCATTCAGTTAATGCAGACTAATATGTGCAAAATAATCTTTTACAGCTTCAGACTACAATATTGCTATGGTCTGGATAAGCTAAAAAATGTACTGAAGATACTCAGGACTCAGTTTTACTATTGCTTGAGGGCTTTTGCTGGCCTGAAAACAGTCTAGTTGAGATTTAGACATCAATAAGACATCAATCACAGGGATTAAGGAGCTTTAAAGAGATCACCTAGTATAGCCGAATTCCTTAGGCAAGACCATCTTTAGTTGAGATTGGTTCTTGCTTTTACAAGGTCTCAAGTTGGAGACTTCAAACCACTAGTATCTAAACTGATGCCTTACTTGTTGTAATTTACAGTTATTACTTCTTGTCTTCTCTATTATGGGGCTTTGAACAACAGCCTGAATCTCCTTCTCTTCCACCTTTTACTTAATATACTGCTGTCATGTCACTACCTGGTCCCCGACTCTATAGACTAAATCTCGTTTTGTCCCATTTTTCCATACAGCACAGTGCCCTCTTCTCAGCATGTCTCAGTTCCGTCCAACCTGCTCCACATCCATTTGCTGTCATGTCCAAAACTGGACTACCATAATAAGGCCTTGCCAGACCTGAGTAAAGGTGGAAGGACTGGCCCACATGTTTTGCAGCTTCATGTTGCTGTTTATAAGTCCCAGTTTGCTGCTTATAAGTCCCAGTTTGATGTTTGATCTTCTTGCAGCAATATGATGCTGTTTACCCATGGACAGGAATCATCTCAGACAACCCACAGGTCCTTTCCTACAGTGCACTACTTCTTTCAGATTGAACCTCCACTCGTCGAGACTACATTTTGAATTAAATCCTCTCCTCTGGCAAGCTTGGTCCTTTCCTAGCTTGATTTCCTAGGTCCATTTCCTAGGATGATCTAGATTGTCTTTGACTTTAGTAAGCCAGGTAGTCTCTTCTCTCAACAATACAAATATTAAACAGTACCATGCCAGGACAGGCCCTTGACAAACATCTCTCAGCAGATCTCTCCATTTTGTTAGTAATTAGTTACTACATTTCGTTACTGCATTAGTCAGTGCTAATTACCCTGAATATGTTTTTCCAACTGGTTTTATAGCCAGGCAATTGCATTTTTATCTAAACCACCTTCCCCAATTTGCTCAGAGGCTGTTATGAGAAACCTTAAAAAATTCCTGGTATTTGACATCTACTGCCTTTTATCTGTCCACAGCATTGGTCAGGCTGTTATAAGAGGAGACTGGACTGGTCTGATACAATTTGGTCTTGACATATCTGCAGAGAAGCAGACAGGTAGGCTAACAAAAGGACTTAAGTGCCACCTAACTGTCATTTCAGATATCTAAGACCCGCATCCTTTAAACTCATAGCTTCTAAAAATCTAAATTCCCTGGCTTTTATGGTTCTCCTAGGAAGTGTGTATTTTCACAAATGCAGTCTGCACCCCAGTAACATTTAGCTCTTAAATCCCAGCAGGATTAAGAGTCTCTAACAGAAGCTATGTGGAAAATAAATGAAGATTTAATGGGAGACATATGAGAAAGAAGAAATTATGTCATTGATCTAGGACAGAAACCTTCAAGTTCTGGTTTCTGTTCAGAACAGTTTCTGTGTTTTCCGTTAGAAGGTCACTGGATGAAAAACCAGATGGATGCTATGCTGAACTTAAATTTCTCTTTCTAAACTACCCTTTTAACAGAGGAATTGTGTGTACTGTAGTGTAATGATGCAGCTTTCTGTGATTACTCACTAAAATGTTAGGAACTACAGAAGCATTAATTGTAAACTGTAATTGTTGGGGCTTTTTTCCCCCCTGAGGTATAACATCTGCTGAACACAGAAAGCACCAAGCCACCAAGAAACAAATACTAACCTTGCTGGAGCTGTAATTTCTGACTTCACTTACTTTTATAGCCTTGTTGACATTAAATGAAATGTTACATGAATAATAATGCATTTCTCTTAGAATTTTTATTTCTCTTTTTTCTTCTGAGATGCATTCCAGGCTTTCAAAGAAGCCACAATAAAGCTTTTATTTTTTATTTATATGCTCAGACATTATTTTCATTTATGTATCTATAACTAGGTAAACATTCTGCAAATTCACATGAATTGCATGTGAATAACTGTCACAGTTAACACAGTTAATCAAGAAGAAAAGCATGCAAACATGAACATGCAAGCACATGTAGTGGAGTAGCAAATCTCAGACACTAATTCAGCATGTTTTATGTACCAAGCAGACTGGACCATCTAAAACTAGGCTGTTTCCCTGTGTTTTACTCAGTAAAAAGTCTCAGTTTTGAATTAGTACTGCCACAAATCCTACAGATCGTGAGACAGGTTTTTCTTGTGGATAAGCTTAACAGGTAGTCCTAGAAGCAATTTACATTGAATATGGGACTTCTACACTCCATCTTACGAAGATTTTATGATCTTTAATAGAATGCAGCTTTTCCTTAAATCAAGCCAGTAACAAAGTATTTTTACTCTGCCCTGCCTTCACTAAATGTGTAAGAAATTAGCTCTGAAACTTCAGCATTTCAAATTTGGCCAACAGGTTCAGAGCTCTTCAAATGATCACCTGGACAGTGTGATGGAAACATGTACAGTGTAACTACAAAAACAACACTTCTATCAAAAAGGATTAAAAAATTGAGAGGTAGACAAATAAGGCTGACACTGTCATTCCTAGAGCCCCAGGAAAGACTCACCTTAAAGGAAGAAATTCTGCCAGTCTGAAATGATAAATACTGACTTTTACTTTGAATCCTAGAGCGGCAGTAAGAAACCACCACACTGAAAACTCAATGTGACTATAATCCATGTTGCTTACCTTTATGAGATCATTAACCCACATTAATGATCGTCTGTTCAGAAGATGAGACTCACATAGTTTTTACAAATGTGATATTAGCAGAAAGTAAAGGCTTCTGGAAGGAGCATGAAACTGTAGGAGATCACATGGATCAGCTCCTTCTGAATGGCAGAAAACTATGCATTTTATGTCTACTTTTAAATGGCCCATACAGCATCCAGTCATGCCATCGTATACAACAAAACACAAAACATTTCCTAATATATACGTTCATTGAACAATGAAAAGATTCAAGATATCATGTACTCTGCAAAACAAAAAAGGGGGATGACCAAGAACATGACTAATGCCTAAGCATCTGAAATAGTGTATGTGGTTGTGTGCATAAATATATTATTTTTCTGCTTGCTTCTGAAATTAATTGTGCAGTTTTTATAACTTAGAGTTGCTTGTCATGACATATTCCACTGAGAAAAGAGGGTGTATTTCAGAGAAGGAGTAAGTAATGCGATCTGTAGAAATATTACAGTATCTGTAATGAATGCATTATAATACCTAAAATGAAATTAAAAACTTCAGTTCTGCAAATACTTATGGATGTATTTAACCTATATCAAATCTTTGTTCTTTTTGAAAAATAAGGAATGTCTTTGATGTTTCATTATATTACATATACACACACGTGAACACATCCATATATTTATTTTAAAATGTCAGTGTGTTAGGAAAAGCTTACGTATATTTTTATTGAATGTCCTGTATGAACCACGTCTTGGAATTACGTGGAAAAGTCTCATGTCCTGAATATGTAGAGACTGCAAAATTGTATTAATTGTATTTTAAAAATTGGAATTTTCTGCATAAAAATGCATACAGGATATACTGATCACAGAATCACAGAATGTGTGAGGCTGGAAGGGGTTTCTGGAAATCATCTGATCCAACTGCCATGCTCAAACAGGGTCAGCTAGGGAAGGTTGCTGAGAGACATATCCTAGCAGTTTTTAAGTTCCTCCAAGGATGGAGCCTCCACAGCCTCTCAGGTCAACCTGTCCCAGTTGACCACTCCCACACTGAAAAATTACTTGTATTTTAATATGTGCCCATTGCTTCTCATAGCGTCACTGGGCACTACTGAGAAGAGGCTGGTTCTGTCTTCCTTACTCAGCTTCCCTCAAATATTTATACATACTTATAAGACTCACCTAAGCTTTCTTTCTCCAGGCTAAAACACCCCAGCCCTCAGAGCTAGAGACAGCAAGCCCTCTCCTAGGTTAGATTCTTCATCCCTTGTTCATCTTTGTGGTCCTTCACTAGACTTATTCCAGTATGTCCATGTCTCTCTTGTACTGGAGTGCCCAGCACTGCACCCAGCACTCCAGATGTGTCTCACCAGTGCTTTGGAGAGGGGAAGGATCACCTCCCTTGACCTGCTGACAATGCTCTTCCTAATGTAGCCCTGGATGTCTCTTTGCTGCAAGAGCATATTGCTGGCTGCTGATAGTTGTGGTAGGTTTCCTGGTGGAAACCCTGACAGCTCCATCTTCTACAGCTGGAAATGGGAAAATATTTTAACACATTTTCTAATAATAAAACATTTGAAACTTAAAATTTTGGAACACATTATGCAACATACACCATAATAATTACGCCTATAGTCTTGCAAAGAACTTTACGATTATCAATTAAACTTTCACATACTCAAAGGTTTAAGAATTATTTTTTTTACAGTATTTTTCTTTTGAGTAATCTCTTCTAATCCACAGCTAACATTCATTAAAATAAATTCAGCAAAATGAATTATAAAATGTACTAAAACTATTACATTAAAATATATAAAACTTCTAAAGTATGCATTTTGTTACATCTCCCTTTCTTTATTTCTTTACTTTTGTGTCTTTTTAGAAGGAACACACCTTGCTTGAAAAAGCATGAGTGAAAAAAGTACAGTCTTTTGAAGTGGAAGTTCCTGGTCTTTGTAGTTTAAAGATTAGACTTTTATTAGATTATCTCGACTGCTGAACAACCAATTTGTGTCAGTCCCATGAGAATACTTTAAATCAAGTTTACCCATGCATTGCTGAGAAGATTAAAGACTTTTTGGAGATCTAAAAGGAAAGACTGTATTATGCAAAAATTCGGTCATAGTCTTCATGATGAAAACTGTTCTAATTTGTACATAAGGGCATGCATACATCTATGTATGTATCTACCTCTACCTTTATCTCTACCTCTACCTCTGTCTCTACCTCTATCTCTACCTTTATCTCTATCTCTATCTCTATCTCTATCTCTATCTCTATCTCTATCTCTATCTCTATCTCTATCTCTATCTCTATCTCTATCTCTCCCTCTCTCTTTAATCTGCACATGCTGTCAAGGCAGGTAAACAAACAGATTTTAGATATGGAGGTTTCAGGGTTTTAGCCTTGTCATTAGCACTAGTAGGTGTGTGATGAATTCCCATGTCACTTGTAGTTGTAGGACTCAAACATGCCTTGGAGCATGTACATTGCTCACATAAAAGCTCACCATGGGTTCACACAATCTCATCAGGACAGTGGAAAGAAAAACTATATAAATGTAGTATGACTGACGAACCTGATAAAGCTAGGGTTTGGCCACCTCAGACAGGATATTAAGAAAACAAAGATGCAGAGACAATGGGATGCTTAAGCAGGGTTGTTCTCTGAAATAAGAATTAAACTAAAAGTTATGATGATGGTAGTCCTTGGGGATGTATTTTGATGCTGTTCCAAATTCTTTACCGCCAGTATATCATTTTGATATACCTTATCTCCTGTACTGGTGATCATCAGGAAAATGTGTTAGGGATGTGCTAGCAAGCAGCAAACTTGGCCTCACCTTCACCGCCAAGCTGATACTGTGGTTGTTTTGTTTAAGAAGTTTGAATGGGGAGATCTTCTCACAGAGGCTTTGCAAGCACTGCAGCACTCCAGCCTTGACATAGACATGTCAATAGTCCTGAGCTAAAGACAATAGCAGTAACAAAGAAATGACCCATTACTGACCTTGATGGCAACTAACAGCACAGATAACAGTAGCCTGACAATTTTTAGCACTAATCTCTTTCTCCCATTTCTTTCCACAGTCACACAGGGGCTGTATTGGCTTCTGTGCCTTGTCCTGTCAGGCTGATTTCAGATAAGATTTAGGAAACAATAGAGGTTAAATTTCTATTATATGACAACTAGCAGGCTAGTGAGGGTAAAAATAAATGTGCTAGAAGTCCAAGGCACCTGTCACACCTTAGTGGAAAGTATCCAATAGATAATGCTAAGTACAGAATACCCAAATACCTACTGTGACTGAGAGTCTTCCATCAGACATGCTCCTTCTAAAAGAGCTTCTGAAAGTATTAAAGAATAGTTCAATAACCTTCAGAAATCTGGAGCATATTGTAGCCTTGACAGGTATGCTAAACCCTACTGCACAGCAATTCCTCTCCTCTGAAGTAAATTAATACTTTTTGTATCTCTGTGATGAATATTTTATTTTAAAAAGCATACAAAAAGTGACATACAAATATGCATTATATATTTCCCTCCAAAAATGATGCTGAAAGAACAGCAAAATCCAAAGGTGACAGTAAAGATTATGTGTGCATTACTGCTGAGGTGTGAATGAAGATATTTTCTTTGAAATCTGGGGATTTTCTTGTGAAAGTCTTACACTGCATGATTTCAAATAGCAGGAAACGCTTAAAACAAGTTAGCAAGATAGGAGAACTAAGCTCCATGTCTTTCACAGTCTATATGTTACTGTGCAAGCCACTTCAGTCATTTGTCATTTTTATTTCAAAGACAGTAGATGTGTTTTTTATTCTCCATTCAACCAGCTTGAAGTGCCAGCCTCAGGCCTTATTTTGGGGAGCTTTCTATGTTCACATTTCCTGTAAAGAATATGGAAAATGTTTAGCATTTCTGAAAAAACACAGGCTGTTAATATTTTGAGTTGGACATCTAGTTGCTGAGATATTTGCAATTTATTTAGGAATTTCCACATGTTGTTTTGTATCTCAGTTGCATATACTGAAAAGAAGAGACTATAATCTTTTCCCGTCTCTGTTTTGACAGAAAAAATTCAAAGCCTGGAGCCTTGGAGAACCCTCTGAATCTGCACTCATGAGCATAATGGAAAAAGAATATGAATTTTTATTTAGCACCATTTAACTGTAAATTACATGTGAATCGATTGATTGGTATGAATATAAGGAAATACTGTAAAGATGCTGTATCATATATATTCACATTTTGTAGTGAATGAGACAGGAATTCATAGAGAAAACCACTGAGCTCATGCAAAGGTTCACATAATGCATAAAAGGAGGGTAACAAAACTAACATAACACAAGAATTCTTAAAGACTTGCAACTGCAGTAAGTACCAGGATCATTTTGCATTGTGTTTATTCAGATTTTCATATATACCTAAGAAAAAACGAAACATCTTCCCAATGTATAGAACTGTCAGTAAACTGAGACATGTTGTCTTCATGACATGATCATCTCTCACTTGGGTCAAATGAGTAACTGTGGGTTTCAATAGGTATTACCATGTGAGAAATACCCAATATAGGACCACAAAATTTGCTTTCTAAAAATGTCATTTATCTTGGCTTTCTCCATTGTTTCACTATTGGAAGGCTGTAGCTACATGAGTTTAAGCACCTATATGCATCTGGCTATGTGCAACCATGGAATACGGACTGGACTAGTGAGAGATTGCATTTTTGACTCAGGAGAGAATGTGGGCAACTTCTGCTTTTCTGAAGTGATACTTGAGTCACTGGTCTTGTGGTAGAAACCTGATATCCTGGTAATAGCTGACAGAGGAAACAATATCATGGGAAAGTTAAATGTTTTGATTTGTGGGACTAGATTAATGGGAAAGTTGAGATCTGCTTACTGAGGGGAACACATGTTTTTATATTCACCCAACCCATGATCTGATGGGTCTACTTCTTAAACCCCCAGTTTACCTTAGAGTAACCTAACATCCAAAGTTACAAGCTCTGGAATGGTATCTAGAGCTTCACAGTTCCAGCCAGTGTACCGTGTACACGACAGAGTGTAAACATACTCTCATGTCACCCTCTTAATTTCTCTCCTGCTCTGGTTCTTTGTCACATATGAATGTTTTTGTTCGGACAGAAAAATCTGAGCTCTAAGCAACCTTTTTTTGCCGGATCTCATGTTCCTTCTCCCTCCTGTGGAGGAATATAAGGATAGTATTCCCATTAAAAGAATGGTTAGAAAAGTTGTTTCTCATTAAAAGTACCTAATTTTGTCCTCTTACATCCTTAAAAATTTCTGAATTATTTTTTCAGAAACATTTGAGTCATGAAAGAGATCAAACATAGCAAATAATAGTCTCAGTGATTAAACTACAAGCTATTGAAAATAGACTTGTGAGATATAGAAGCTAATTTCAATCTTAAGTCTTGCCGTATGCTCTATTTTAAGATCTATAATTAAAATTACCTTTCTGACATGTTATATTCACTTTGGAGAGTTTGGAATTCAACAAGAGTGCTGATCAGCTCAGTGGCGTCTGACTCTAAAACTCTTACTTTCATTTGGAAATTTTCAATATCATGGGAAATACTTTGCATCATTTGGGAGTAATAAAAAGGAACTTGCATGCATCGACTTTATAGATGGTAGGCTTGGATACAGTCGGAGGTCAAATTATGCCTGCAAATATCCATCAGGAATTCAAATAACCATGGGTTTTTAAATGGACTGTTAGGGTTGTCAACCTTCTTACAGCAGCAAATTTTTTCTAAGAAAATACTCTAAGCTATTTTAATGCATTACCCTCAATCACGTAAGACTCCACAGGAGCAGAGTTGAAGGACAAATTGTTCCTTTTTTGGTTTTAATTCTTTGCTTTTAGCACTATTCCAGGGCAGCAGTGGAGTATGGAGTAACATATGGTCATTTCTGTATGTTTACAAGAAAAGCCATTTTCCAAATAAACAGCCATTAGCAAAACAATAGGGGCTTCTAATCTTATTAATCCTCTAAAAGATTGCTGAGACTGGGTTTGGGTAAATAAAGCTCATGCTGGCCTGTGTCTCCATTTTATTATAATAACAGAAAGCTGTTGTCACTGCTTCATATTCCCCTGCCCCCCATGGTGAATGCAATGGGTGTTTGTTGTAGGAAATACAAAGTGAGGTCAGTGGTTGCTGCTCCTCCAGGAGTGCTGCAGGCTGTAGCTATGCCTCTTTCATCCTTATGGTCAGATCGTAAATTACTTGTGTCTGTTTCCAGGGAGCAAATTCCTCGCAGGAATCAAATACCCAGGGACAGATAGTACGAATAGAAACTCATCATAGGAGGATCATTACGGATTACAGAGGCACCAGGTGCTGAATGCTCTCTGCTTCTGCTTTTTGCGTGTTTTCTTTTCCTGTTTGGCTTTGCTGACTCGCTGGTTCTAGTGAAGGATGTTCGCATTAAGCAAAGGGAGAGGCAGGGAGTTCTGTGCAG
The DNA here is from genome assembly GCF_004027225.2 of Strigops habroptila. Taxonomy (NCBI): domain Eukaryota; kingdom Metazoa; phylum Chordata; class Aves; order Psittaciformes; family Psittacidae; genus Strigops; species Strigops habroptila. Next base: position 30,467,832 of record NC_044279.2, read on the forward strand.
TGCAGAGACACCCACTGGTATATTTAAGCAAAAAAATACCCTGCCTCAAAATACGTATGACAGCCATCTTAACTACTGGCAATGAAATTGGAACTGAAATTACTGAATGTTAGGGAACAACAACCTTCGGAGAGTATCCCAAATATTAAATATGCTGTGGCAGTATACAGCTGTCTGTGCTGTACATCTCAGGGGACACACCAAGCAGCCTAGCACTCCCTTCAGCAAACCATCCTGAAGTTGACTTTAGTGTTTTTAGTGCTTCTAGCTGCAAAATGCAGCCTGAGGCCGTTCTGGAACTGAACGCCATTCAGAGCAGCCCTAAGACTGTTCTATACCCTGCCAGGAGCTGAAATGGTTTTGTGGTCCTCACGGTAAGAAAGCAGTTAAGGTGTCTGAAAACTGCAGTTCAGGTGAAGTCGGTGCCAGAGTTTCAAAGCTCACTAATATTTCAAATGCCTTCTGTTACTATACACCATTTGCCAACATCACAGAATCACAGAATGGTTTGAGTTGGAAGGGACCTTAAAGATCATATAGTTATGATCACCCTGCCATGGGCAGGGACACTAGAGCAGGTTGCTCAAAACCCTGTCCAACCTGGCCTTGAACACTGCCAGGGATGGGGCAGCCACAGCTTCTCTGGGCAACCTGTTCTAGTGTCTCACCACCCTCATAGTGAAGAATTCCTTCCTAATATCCAATCTAAATCTACCCTGTATAATCTAACCTGTTTACCTTAATATGCTCTGCTATTCAGTCTTTATTACCCATTTTTTCTGCACCTTTGGTATCACTCACTTTTCTCCCTGGCATGCAGCCTCCATCCCTGTTGCTTTGAGAGCGCACCCGCAGTGACAGCTTTTCTCCCTTTCTGCATGTTTGAGTATGCATACAATGCTCAATATTGGCATAAGACGCAGGAATTAAAGACCCAAGCCTAAATCTCCAACTCTGGTATGATTAAATGAGAAACTATTGGGTTTTTTTTATGAACTGTCTTTTTTATCCTTGAACAAGCTCCTGACCCATATGCTTGGGAGAGTAAGATCTCACTGTAATCGACATAACGGTATTTGCTGCAGTCTGCAGACTGTAAAGCCATAAGGTCAGTGGTATCTTGTGTTTTAGAGGAGCAAGTTCAAATCCTTTCAGACATGCAAGAACGACCCGAGATGACAGCTACAAGTGAAGCACTTCTGACTTCCTTCCGCTCCTCCTTACCTCAACTTGCTGAAAAAACCCCAGTCCTCCAGATGCCTCCTACTGCAGAGACCTGATTTCTCATATGGGAAAATCTATGTGCTTTGGTGTTACTCCCAACATAAAGAATTGATCACGGTGCAACAAGGGGCCTCAAGCCATCAGGCTGAGGGCCTCAGACTAGCTGACTTTCCACTCTCTGGTCCTTACTGCCGTGCAGGTGGCATAACCTAGTCAAGTGTGCTCTGCCAGCTAGTGACCACGTGTCATCTGTCACTCTCTGTAAATACAGTGTCATGGTTGCAGCCCCTGCTCCCCCCAGAAGTTGTGTTTCACGTACAGTGGGAACTCATGTCTCAGAGTTTTGCAGGATCCCTGTTTCATCCCTCGTGAGACCTTCCTGCAGCTCCTGACTCCTCAGTGGGTCATTTCTCCACTCTGGCCCTGTTTGCTTTCCTCCAAGCAGGTATGCAGCAAGCCCCATACTTACTTTGGGACAGGGCACCTTCCTGCCTGTGCACTCACACAGCCCTTTTGCCTTCTTTTCCTCTGGGAGTTTTGACTTTTGCAGCAATTTACAAAGTGGAAAATGCACAGGACTTGGCTGATGCTTTGAAAATAAATATCTAGCCTTTGCGGTAATGAGGAAGAATTAAGAAATATGATCCTGCATAGAAGATGCAAAGTCCAGAAAATAAATCGAGGCTTAAGAAGAATCCTATAATTTCAAAATTATTCTCCTCACTTGGAAGGAGGGTACCAATTGAGAGTTTGGACCCGGCGTTACTTGGCACACCTCCCGAGGGTCCCGAGCACAGCTGCACCCTGAGCTCCTCTCGCCTGCGCCTCTTGTTCTGCGGTCAGTGGGTGCGGGAGCAGTTGAGGGACACGGCCGGGGTACGAGCAGCAGCTTCGTTTTGGGCTTACCCCACTTTGGGCCATGTGCAGGGCGCACCGTGCCTGTGGGAGTACGTGTGTGACAGCCGCGCTGCACATGCTCCCTGGACAGCGCCGGGTGCTGTTCCAACTGCGGTCTGTCAGGGAGCGGGACAGCCGCGGCTAGGGGTGCCGAAACGCCCTCACTGCTCACCTCGCTCTGTGGTCTGACGGGGCGGCCCTCCCGCTGCCTCTCAGACGCCCGTCCCGCACCCCCACCCCCGAGACCGCGCACGGCACGCAGCCAGGGCTGCCGGCGGCGGCTCCCCTTCGCCCGCAGGGGCCCCGCAAGCGCCTCGCTCGCTGTCCGCGCAGCGCTGCCCCCACCTGCTCCCGCCGACCCCTCCTCACCTCTCCCCGTCACGATTCCCCTCGCGGCCGCGCTCGCTCGCGCGCGCGCGCACGAGTGACATCACCCTGTCCAATCAGCCGCCGCCGCCGCTCCCCGCGCCCCGCTCGGCCCGGCGGCCCGCGCGCGCGGCGGGGAGGAAGAGGAGGAAGGGGGTGGGCGCGCCGTGCGCGGCCGGCTGTCAGGCAGCGCGCGGTGCCGAGCCCAGCCCAGGTGTGCGCGGCCGAGGCGGGGGCGGCGCGGGGTGACAGCCGGCTGCGCAGCACCACTGCACAGGTACGGTACGGTACGGTACGGCACGGCTCGGCTCGGCTCGCTCCGCAGCGGCGTGTCCCCTCCACCCGCTTTACAAGCGCGAGTTAAAGAGCCGCCGCTGCGGCGCTGCCTCCTCCTGTGAGGAGAGAGGGCAGCCCCCCCCCGGCAGCCGGTGGTCCCGGGGAGGGGGCACCGCCGCGGCAGGGAGTCAACTTTGCTGGTGCGGCCGGGGCAGCTCGGGCAGGTGGCGGTGATGGGGGGCTGCGGGCGACGCGGCCCCTCGCCCCGCGGGTGGGCGCGGGAGGGCCCCGAGCTCCCCACCCACGGCGCGCGGGCGTACTGGGCCTGGGTTGGCGGGGCCCGCTCCGGTGAGGCGGCGGGGGCGGCTGTTACACGGCGGCGGTGGGGGGGAGCTGCCCCCTCCCGGGGCGCCTGCACGCTGCGGTCGGGATTAATCGTGTCGTGTCCTTCCCCCCGCCCCGGGCTGCCGAAAGTGGGACGCCTTCCGTGGGTAATCCTCTCGCGAATGCGGTCCCCTCGCCGCCGCGGGCATGGCGGGGGGAGCCGCGGCTGCTGAGCTCCGCCGGCCGCCGGGAGGGGCCGCAGAGAAAACCGTGTTCCCGGTGTCTTTGGTTGCTGCTGGCGCACCTCTGGATTTTGGCAGCATGTGGAAAGATGTATCGGTACCGCGTTTCTCCAGCGCATCGTTTCGGGAGCGCTGTTGCTGCGCGGCTTGTCTTCCAGAGCAGCATGCACGCCAGGGCAGCTAGGCTCATTGACTTGTTCACGTTTGGGGTGTATCTAATCAGCTAGAAAGGGATTGGGTTTTTTTTTTTTCATTACAACCTTCTTGCAGTAGAAATAACAGCGTTTCGCTTTGTTTTCCCCTTGTAAAATGCTAGTTTTACTTCTTTTCTGTGTCACTTTCCCGTAAATGGCAGTAATTCAGGGCGGCTGTAGTAACACCTGCTGGTGAGAACAGAAATACCGCTTGCGGACATTGCCGAGGCTGAGCTCTGCTAGAAAAGTCACCTGAAGGGGCTGGGCGAGCCGTGATCCTGTGCCTCAGCTGCGAGCTGAGTGAGGGGTTCTTCAGCAATTCCATCCGCTCTGTGAAGCGCTATTTAATTCTGCTTATAAAACCTACCGGAGATTATCTATGTAGTTGATCAACTATGGTCCATTTAGTAATGGAAGTAAACTATGACCTGTGAGCTACCGATGTTTTCAGTGGTTATTACATTAAAGCACATGAAAAAGTATTTAAAAAGGTTCTTCAGGGATTTAAAAATAAACCATTATGTAATTACTGGGTGTGTACAATTTAGCCAAAAATTGCCTAAACTACAGCCACCTGTGCAGAGGTGGTTGTATCAAAGGAGGTGTTAACAAATAACTTTACTTAGGATCAGTCTTTTGTATAAAATTACTTTTAAATCAGTAAAAAATAATGAACACAACTTGAAATTGTGTAAGAGCGGGGGAGAGCTTTCTGAAATAACCTAAAGTTATAAAAATTCTCAGTTTCTTTTCTGCTAGTAACTTTTACATGTAATTCTCATAATGCAAATACTATACCAATCCCTATGAAAGGATCGTCTTTTGTCCATGCTGTATAAAACTAATAATTGACCAAATTTTCTTAAATAACTTTTGGTAATGTTGCAGGAGCCTATTGGTAGTATGGAGCTTTTGTTTGTTTCTTTACATTTGAATGTGTATCATCAGCATCAGTTGCTTAGTTTTTTGTATTTGTGCTTGGAGATAGTTGACATTGCATCAAAATATACCTTATCCATGCTTAAATTTTGCAAAAAGTAAAATAAGCAGTTAAGCAAAAACATTCCTGTATTGTCTACAGTGCTGTTCTAAACCAAGAAGAGATTTCCAGTTTTACTTCTGACAGACACCAAAATGTAATGCAACCTCAACTCAGCTGCATGATAATGCAAAGAACTTACTTGATGTAAGATTCTGTTAAATCAAGTACCTTAAACACCTTCTGTAGAAGAAATCCACATTATTAAGGTTATGGAACAAAGAGTTTCTAAATGACCTTTTAAGCATGTTTTTCTGATACTGATACTTAACTACATGATCACATAATATCTTTTTTCTACAGGAACCCTGTCTCATTCAGTGCATGGGATGGATGGAGCTCACTTAACACAATTCAGTAGTTTTCATTGATCACTGTGTGAGCCCATGATTTATTTACACCACATCACTCAGCTCTGCTTTGAAGATAGAACTGATAACATTTGTATGGACTTGGCTAAAGTGCTTATCATCATGGGATTGGAATGCCTTGCAAATAATCATTAGTTTACCAAACACTATCTAAGATGAGACAAGACTTTTACAGATAGTGAATAGAGGCACAAAGAGGGTTAGGTTAAAAGTATTAATTCATTTTTGGCATCCAGTTTGAAATTTCTACAATTCTTGTAAATATGATTGCTCAAATTACAACTGCCACTGCTTTTAGTAAGTCCTGAGTGCTTCACACATCTGTGAATGTATCTGCAGAGTAGATGGGAGAAAGAGGAATTCACAGTTAATTCATAGTTAAACTAGGGAAATTTTGGGTTAAATGCTGTGCATGACAGTAAGAGGAATGGGGGGAAACCACAAAAGGGAGGGCTTTAATCGTTAAAGTCTTTGTGGCATATTACAGAGCCCCTGTCCCTTTTTCCTTCTGCAAGCCCTGCCTCATTCACTGCACATATTCCTATTTGTCAGTAGGCAAGACAGGAGTCCTACCTGCATTAGGCTCTGTATCATCTTCTGTGCATTCTCATCATGTGCACTAAATGAGGAGAGATAAGTTTGAAGAAGCAGTGCATGCTTTTATTTAAATATTGTATAAAAATGTACGCACTCAAGGGAAGTGAATTATGGTTACACAGACAACAGTGTTTGTCATTTTACGACTTTTGAGTGGTTAATTTAGTAACTTTAATAATATTCTTTCATGTTGCCTGTGGGGTAAAATGTGTGTACATGTCCCTATGTATTTTATTAAAACCTAGAAAACTAAACTTACGGAAATATAAAAAAAACTCCAAACCCAAACAAAACAAGAAAACAGAAAATTTTCAACTCTCAAAGTAAATTTCTTCTTGTGTTACTGTATTGGACCCACAATGGCTATCAACAGGATTGGAAAAGCTGAATCTTTTGCAGAAGCTCTTGAACTCCTAGCTTCATTATGAGTGGTGGCATTACGAGAGTGCAGTCCCTTTTATACACCAGTGGTAGAGCAGAATGGCATGGTTTGTAGTGCATTTGCACAGGTACTTCTAATAGTGGAAAATGGCAAAAGACTCAAGTCCTTTCTACTCTCTAGGCTTTAGAGAAAATATATCATGGTGGATGAGGGCTCATTTGTCACTCTTCTGCAAGCACAGTCCTTTTCACTTCATCCTTTATATGTATCCTGAGAACAGCCTCCTTATCTTCCTGTAGCCAGTCTCAGTCTTCATTTTTTTAGATATTCATGGTCTTGACTATTCCAAATTTGTCTTAGTCTCTTGTCTCAGCCAGTCCTATTTGTCCTTGCTTTTTGCCTGTCAGCATCATTCCTTCCATTTATTTTTCTTTATTCCCAGGAGTTTTCTTGTCTTCATTTACCACATCAGTCCAGTCTACTCTCCTTCCAGTCTCTAGTCACTTTTACTGTGCTTTTACCTGACACTGGTCTCGCTCTTCGTAGACTGTAAAGTGGCTTTTGTTCTTCTGCACTGAAGCAACACAGTAGTTTTCTTCTAAGAAGTTGGTTAGGTTTTTGGTACATTTTTAGAGGTACAGTAAAGAGTGTAGTGTTAACTCAAAGCTTGGCTATATTAATGGTTTCAAACCATAGTCACTGAAGTTTTTTGAAGTAAAAAGATGCTTTTGAGGAAAGAAGAAAAAAATTGATGTGTTTTTCCTCCATTGTTCCTTTTAAAAAAATTGAATTCTGGAATTAATTTTTCAACAAGACATGTAACAATGTGTTTCTATAGAGGCATTGGCAGAAAGCAAGGACAGACAGGACACTTACTTTACCAAAGTTGTAAGTAGTGATAAACATTAGAAATGCTGAGCAAATTAAATAGTTCTAATTATGAAGAGACATCAGTAATTTGTTTAGCTCTGCTTAGTTTTGGAGGGTTCTGGGCTGGCAAATAAAATAACTGATGATTTGGGTTTGCTTTGGGTTTATAGTTTGGGGTGTTGGTTTTTTGTTGTTTGGTTTTTTGTTTGTTTGTTTCCATTTTAGTTAAGGTTTTGTCACAGCTGCTTTAGAGAAATACTTACAAAAAGAAGATGTAAGCCTCTCACTGAATTGAGATCTGAATGAAACTGTGACTGTTGGTGTTACCACTGCACATAGTATTTTGTTTGTATAAAGTAGTCCTTTTGATGTGATAAAAATACTATCTGCAATAACTTAGTAGCTCTCATGTCTGAAATGGGAGTCATGGACGAGTTATGGTTTGCACCACAGACTGAATATTAAAATTAATGTGAGACTGTGTAAAAACATTTTCATATCTGTGGAATCTTCTTAAGATGTCATGTGAGCAGTGCAGTTTGAAATGAAGAAATATAAATACACATATTTGACAAGTTCTTTGCTTTTATTTATGTACCTGCTTTCATAATTGACACATAGTGGCCAGATTATGTGTTGTTACCATACAAAGGGTTAACTTGTAGCAAAGAGATAATGATTTAGTCATAGGATGCATGTTCTTTTTATAGTTTTATTGGAAACATCCTGCTTTACCATAGACAATTCAATTTTCTGCAGTTTAGCAAAGTAGTCGAACACAAGTGTAACTGTAAGTTGCTGTTGATTCCTGGTCAAGCCAGTGTTCAAAGCTTGTATTAGTTTTTGCAGGAAATTGTTCTTCTTACCCTTAAAATCTGAGTAATGCACTTCAGCTTAACAACTGCTAAATTTAATTTGTAAAAATCAAGGAAAGATGTTGATATATCCAGTTCAAAGCATCAGAAACTGATTACTCAGAGAATTGTGCAGTCTCCCTTTCTTTGAAGTGTTCAGGGCTCAAATCGATAAAAACCCCTGGCCCACCTGATCCGATGTCTTAGCTGACCCTGTTTTAAAGCAGGAGATTGGACTGCAAAACCTGCCTGACATCGCTTACAACATGGATTATCCTATGACTTTGTCCTATCATTTTCTAAAAGGGAGAAACATCAATATACAGTCTGAACAGTACTTCCTGAAAGGGGAAGGATAGCCTGTGCCAACAGTCAAATATTTTAGTGTCTGAATGAAATACTTAACGTTACAGACTGAATTTGGGTTGTCTTTTTTTTTTTTTTGTAGTTTTCATTGGTAATTGTATTTAAATGCACCACTAGATCTGCTGTGTGCATTAGGTAGGCTTGATGTTGTATTATAAGTCTGTTTTATGGGAGATAATAGCAGGATTCAGTAGCTTGGTCAGTTAATGTGGGTATGTTGTAATGTGTTGTAGTACTTCAGTAATGATACCTCTTCAGTTTCGTCAGAAGACAGGATCCCTTCTGTTAATACAGCTGGTTTATATTATGTAGCATATTTTTCAAACAAATCTCACACACTTTAATCTGAATGTAAATATTTAAAACATACACTGGGATGTTGATAAGTGAACAGGCTGTTAACGTTGTCTCAATGTTGTACCTAGTTAAGGTGCTAATCTTTCTGGGAATGATCAGTGCTTGCTAAATGAGGGAGATAAGTAGGTGTCCTGTCTCAAGCAGGGTGATGGGACAACAGAAGAGTGATGGTTCTGACATGTCAGCTGCAGTGAGATGGGGAATTTTGAATTTACCACAATGGGGAAATAAGTCCTCATCGTTTTAAATTTCTGTGTTATTTAAACCCAATGATTTTTGGGAGTGCCTGTTTATAATTCAGGTTATAGCTGATGCAGTGATGGACACATCACTTTTTTGAAAGCTATCTTGATTCTATGGATGTCATAAATTCACCTTTCACATATAGTTTTGTTTTTTACTCTTGTTCTTCAGGCTTTCCATGTTCAAGCCTAATCGCAGCTTAGGAGAAGTAAAATAATTTACTTTGCTTCTTGCGTGAGAAAATAGAAGCAGCCTTTATCCTAAATATTTCTTATTGAAGACTTCCTTCTGGATAGCTGGATTTCCAACTAGTATGCTTTCTTTGAAACCTGAAATAAAGCTGACTTTGTTTCGATAAAGGCGGTCAGTTGTCTTGCCAGCTACTCACTGGTAAGACTTGAAATGATGTTGAAAAGCAATTAAATATCTCTATGTTGAAGATCAAACCTGTATCTTCCTTTACCAACCATTATTAGTGAACTTCTAAAAGTGCCTGGTAGAATAACTACCTGTTAATAAGGCTTGCTGTTTCTAGAAGGCAGAAGACTGACTGCTGTTGCCAGTAATACTTTTAGCTAAAGTACTGCATTTTTCACTATGAACATTTTTGATCAAAGCGAGAATCATGAAGATTAAGATAAATGGGAGCAGATAGAAATATACATTTTCTGTTTTCTATATTTCTTGTGAAGAATAAGGCCATCACTCTTTTGTACTATTGCCAGAAGCCCAGCTCTCCTTTCATCAGCTGTCTACAGTTTAGGTCTTTCATAAAAATGAACTTCAGAATATTGAACAGTTTCCACTTCAGATTTTCATTATAAAGGAGCTCCAAGGGACACCAGCTGCTGTTGAAATAGATCTTGGGAAGTCAGAAATTCTGAAATGCTTCTTTTTCCCTGCTTCTTTTCCCTTTCTTAACTCTCTTTGCTCTTGATTTTTATTATGTTTTTTCCCCTCTAACTTTTCCTGACTGTAATTTTTCAAATTTTTTTAAACATATTAATGTTTCGAGAAAGTATCCAGTTCTGCCACTTATACTAGATGCAGCAATGATATTCCTGGAAAAGGCAAGAATCAGGCCATCACAATGGGAAATTAGACTACAGCTTGACTGTCTTGGGTTGTTCTGGAAAGTCATGAACTAAAGACAGATTAATGTGAAAGTTCAGCATTATCTGAGCTTAAAAAGTTATGTATGGATTTCTTTTGGATTGCTTTAATTTCTTTCTTGACTCTTTCTATGCAACACCTAAGAACTGTGCCAGCTATTGAAAAAAAACCCCAACGATTAAGGAATAGTGGAATAGCGCTAATACTGGCTTGGGTTCTGAGCAACTGGGGTGATGGCTCTGTTATGCTTGCTTTGAACATCTTCCATTTTAGTTTTGCATTAGGTCTTGTCAGATGGATACTTTGGTTTTGTGGTGGTTGGGGTTTTTTAGTTTTGGGGTTTTTTTTTTTGTTTGTTTGGTTTTTTGGGGTTTTTTGTGTGTGTGTTTTTTGTTGTGTTTTGGTTTGGTTTTTGGTTTTGTTTTTTTTTTTTGGTCAGTGTTGGAGAAAAGGCTTATCCTCAGAATTATGGAGGGAATGCTGAATGAGATCCTCAGGGGTTTTGGCTCATCAACATGGTTCATTGCCTCTTTCATAATGTTGATCTGCCCCATTGAAAAGTAGATTTTTGCAAAATTTACTGATATATTAAGTAAGTGAAAAATTACAGTATATGGTGAATAATTCCTATCACAACCAATTTACCTTGTCTTTTTATAAACAGTTTATCTGTGTAAGTATAGTATTAGGAGCTGGTATTTACAAAATCAGAATCTGGAAATCATCAATAAAACCTAATTAAAATAGTAAAAAATACATAATGGAAAAAAAATCTGACACATTGATCTGGCCTAACCCAGTCACCATTACATTAATTTATATTTGTGTACATACACAAACGTACCTATATGCATGGTCTTTTATTTTTCTCCATTGCATTTATATTTGTCTGAAGAGTGAGGTCTGAAAAAGAAAGTTGTCTCTAATAAACACCCCAAAAATAATGAAAGAGAAGTAGATAATCTAAAGTACGGAGATTTTTAAGAAATGAGTTTAGGAGTTACTAATTGCATGATTAAAATGTCAGTGTAAACAGTACTCTGAGTTACTTGCATGGTGTTAATGACAGTAACAAGAAAAATAAAGTGGTAATGGATGCTTTTTATTCTTCTGGAGACCTTCCACCAATATGTGCAAAAATGAGTCATTACTTGAGGTATTTTCTTGAACTGAAGTATCTCTTCTTCTTTCTCCTATGATTTTGGATAAAATCGTATTGAATATGAATCAGGAGCAAAACCGGTGTAAACTCTCCCTCTGGGATAGTGGAGTGGATAATTGTTTAAAAAATATTAAATGCCTTTTTCTTTTTAACGCGATGGCTATCTGTGTGTTAACTAAGAATATTTGAGATGACTGAAGGGTTTTGAATGAAAAAGACTCAATTGCATTTTCATTACCAGCAACTTGCAGATTCATTTATTAGGCTGTGTGATTACAGAATGTGATTTTGGGGCATGTAGGAAAGTGGTATGTCTGAAGAAGAAAGATTAATTTGCACTTAGATATATAGGTGAGATGCAGAAAAAGATAAATCCGACTAAACCAAGTATTTTGGTTTTGTGGAAATGGGAGTTTTGAATCTGCTGCTCAGAATGGCAGAGTCCTACAGAAACTTAAAGGCATAAAGGAAGTTTTGTAGTTAGAACAGCCCCAGGTTTGTAATAAAGCACAGCTGTTCCCATTTCCGCTCACATTCTTTTATTGTAATATGTTCTGTGGGTTCTGTACAGACCAGCTGACCCAGTATTAAATGGGGCTGAACCATAAAACCTGTTTTGTCTCATTTTGTGAGATCTTATTTGAAGCGTTCAAAAGATATAAAGACTTTTTTTCTTCAGAGTGATTAACTCCAGTCCAATGTGACATTTGTGTCTGAAGTCACAGCAGCTTCATAAAATTCAGGCTGCCTGTGCATACACTGGAAGGAAGCAGGGAGGCTTAGGCTCTTTTTTTAACTAGGACAACTCTGAAAGAACCATACTTCACTGTATTGCCATGTACTTACATATTGCCTCAATTTTATTTACAACCATATAGCAAGCTTTTGTTGCCTACTGAGTATTTTTTAGCTGTTTTTTAGCTGACCTTATCCTTGGCAATGTTGCTAACTCTCAGTATTTAAATTGACAACGATTAGATAAAGCCTGCAAATAGTCACTAAGGTGTCCCATGTGGTTTTTTTTTTTTTATGTTTGTTTTTGTTAAAAAAAACCCCAAACACACAAAAAAGCCACAGCAAACCCCACATCACACCAAGCACTCTTTTTCCACATCTATGCTAATGTTTACTGGTACTGGTGTGATGAGAGAAGAAAGGAAAATGTGGAAGGAATGTATGTGCCTTTTTGGCCACTGTCAAAAATTCTAATATACCAATGGGAACATGTCACAATTTACTGTTGTGTTATTATTTAATACATGCAAAGCACAGAAACACAGAACGCAAAATTCAGTAAGGTCTTTTCAGAGTTAAATATAGGTGGATTTAAATGAGAGGACTTTTTATTAGCTGTTAGCATGAGGCTTCAACCTTTATCATCCAAATGCAAGTTTTGGGCTGGACTGAGCACTCTCTGGCCGAAGACATTTACCAATAGTATAGAATAACGATATTTAGCTGTTTGGAGTAACCTCACAGAACACAGGCACTTGTGCTTCTAGGAAAAGTCCTTCAGGATGTTGCTGGGCACTTACATAAAAAGTGTATTTATGTTTGTGGCTTTATGTCTGTTAATCTACAGCAGGTTTCTTTTTTATTCTGACTTCATTATTTCTCTTCTATGGGACCTTTGCCTGGGAATCTGTTTAGTACACATGAAAAATGCCAGTGTGTGCATTTGGGTTATATTTTTAAATGTTCTTTACTCTTCCTGGCAAAATTTTGTGTTGCTGAATGTATTAGTATTGTTTGTGCTCATACTTGTCTCTGAATTCATGGCCCATTAAAAAGTGGAAGCCTGGCTTTCATCCTGGGTTATTCTCTTGCCTTCCCTGGAAGTTCTCTTGGTGACCTGTGGAGAACCACCTGAGTAAACCTGATCTCACTTCTAGGGGTAGGCAGTGGTGAGAAGCTGGGTCAGGGGAGGATAATAGTTAATGAGTGTGAACACACATATCTTAATTTGCCTAGCCTGTTCTGTACAGTCTAAAGTTGTCTACATGAGCTTAAATTCACATGAATGATTTAAAATACTCTGATTTTGCCCTAGTCTGCATTAGGACTGCTAATAAGTTTACTGACTGTCTCAAAAACAAAGTCATCTTAAACAGATTCCAATAAGTAGCTGGAGTGCAGCCAATTCTTATGTTCCTGCAGTTGTTAGGCCCTTCAAGATTCTTCCAATTTGGAACAGAATTACCTGTGAAATTATCTGTCTACTTAGAGGTAGTCGTCTTTCAGATTTTGCTCTCATCAAAGGCACTCAAGAACTGGAGGAACTGACGAGGTCTGTGAACATGTTTGCTGTTAATTGAATAGTAGCTTTAGAACAGCAGCATCTCTAAAGGCTTGCCAGGCCAGAATTATGGGTCCAACTGATCCCAGGACATAATATGGAAACCTGATACGTAATTAATAATTTAATCTGTAAGCCTGCTGTCTCTAAAAAAGCCTAAAAAAAATACAGAAAGATGAAGATGACTGTGATACCAGAAAAGGACATGTTTTCCCGTAGGAAGTACAGGAGCATATAATCAGTTTAAAGATGCAAATTAGTATAGGAGAATTATTATTTTTAATCATTATGTAAAGATTTATTAGAGAAAAAATCTGAAAATTTAATTCAAGCCAAACAATTCCAGAAACTGCTTGATGATTGAAGGTACTCAAACTATGGACCATGTTTTTAAAAACTTTCACTTTTGCATGCACAAACCACCCAGTTTTAAAAGTATTTGTAGTTGAGTTGTTGCTGTTATATTTTAAACAATATACTTCTACGTTATAAATGTTTCAAATAAAGATAATATTTCTTATTTGGCATACTACACACTTTTTTGCTTGCATTTGTGACTTACTGTGTATAATTGGACCACTTTGGAGGGATGAACCATAGTCTGTCAATTAATTTTGATTTATATTTCAGTTAGTTTGTAGGAAGACAGGGACACTTATAAGGGTGGGCTTTTTAGTTGCGAAGTTTTGCATTATTGCAAGTAGATGAGTAGGAACATCTATATTCTTGCTTTTAATTTAGTCAAACCTAGAAGGCTGCCTTAGAAGATAGCTGAAAGCAATGAAGGAATCCTTTATAGATTGATTTCTTAAATTGCTCATCTAGAGGTTTGGGTTTAAATATTTTCTCAGTTCAATGTGATATAAAAGCAGACATATTTTTTGCAGACTTCTAGAAATATTCTCTTATGTTTTTATAGACAGTTGCAAATAGTGGGGGTTTTGTTTGTTAATCCTGACTGCAGAAGTGTGTATAAACATTACTGTGTCTCTTTTTTCTCTTGGTCTAGTGACAGTTGGCAGGTGCTAGCTTCCAATAAGTGAGAGCTGTAAGCTGCACAGCTTGGTAATTGGCATAGAAGTTGGGTAAGGAAATTGCCTCCTTCTCTTCTGCTACAATACAGTCTTTTTAAGAGAAGTTCTTTTTCTTTTCCTTTTCCAGAGAAAATCAGCCATTACTCATTTTTTCCAAGAAAGAATGCATACATGTAGGCAGCAGGAGGAAAAAGTACTTGTCCTCAGAATGGCTTGTGTTTTGCTGAACCAACTAGGAGTTGACAGCTCAACTGTCATTTTGAAAACCAGTCTAACAATGTTTGAAAGTTAAAATGGTGCCAGCGGGGAAAAACTTTAGGGGTACCTGTGTGAAATGAATGATAAATGATAATCCTGTACAAGGAAAAAAAGTCAGTTTGAAATTATACAGAGAATGGCTCATTTTTTTCCCCTCTATTAAAAATAACATTTCTATGCCGTGCTTCTGAAAATATGAATCTTTGCTCCTTTTTTCTTCCTGCTTACTGGAAAGTAAGGAAGAAATGTTCTCTTTCTGCTAATTAGAGGAGAAAACATTATTCTGAGATACTATTGCAAATTGTTTCTATCGCTGAGATGATTCATTAGGAATATGTGAATATGCTACAAATTAATTTTAATTGAAGGAGCACTCTGTGTGTCACTCAGGACCAGACTGCTGTACAAACTTACTTTGTATGAATAGCAATCATAAGGTCCATTAAACAGGTAGAGAAACCTGGTGAGAGACTGGAAAGTGAAAATGGTACAGTTAAAAACATTAAGGCATGTGTGGAAAGCATAGGAATATCTTGGTGTCTTCCTCATTGGACACCCCAGTGCCTCCTTTAAATGCATGGTGCAAGGAATTTTCTTTCAAGAAATACGTGATTCTTATGGCAGATGAATAACTGTTCTTTATATAGTATTTCTATTTGAAACCATTTAGGAATTTCTGATAGATACAACTTCTGTCTTTACTTTTTGTTTAAACCAATGTAATTATGCATGTTGCTGACTGCAAAGGATTAATCTTGAAAATGGTACCAGCAAATGCTGCCTTCTCTTTGTAATGCTCTCTGACTTGATGTGTGTCTCGTGCTTTAACTCTATACAACTTTGGTGTCAATACTTTATTCCCTCCTCTTAAGCCTATATGACACTTGCTACTTTGAGTTAGAGAATCATAGCGTTATTCAGCTGAAAGAAGACACCCGCCCCCCTTTTAGCAATAAAACATTGATACAGCAATTAAGCAACTTATTTTGTTTATATTTTGTATATAGTTATGTAAATATACTGTATAGTACAGCTATGTTTTAATAGCACTTGAAGGTTGTTAATTACTTAAAAAGTAATGTATTGACAAATACAATTCTTATGAGTGTTGCCAGTTCAGCCTTCACAGATGATTTAGCAATGAGGCTTATGTAATACAAGTTACTTTGGTTGGTTGTTTAATTTGTTTTTGTTTTTTTGTTTTTTTTTTTTTTTTAAATGGAGCAACAGTGGAATTCACAGTGAGTTGTTTTGCAGGATTTTACTGCTGAAGGACATTTAAAAGTATATTTTGCTTCTAACAGTTATTTAAGATTTTGGCAGTGTGTATGGGTACAAATTGCATTGCACTTCAAGTCAGAATTACAGAATTCACAGAAATCTGGCATTCAGTGAGCCTAGAGGAGTCCCTTCATGCATCAGATACAAGATCTGAGCTGATAACGTCTTGGAGTTTGTAGTACCTTTCCTTCTTAATAAAGGTCTTAATTAAACATTTATTTGGGTATATTTTCAAATACAACAGAAATCGTATGAAGAACAAAACCACATGTGGAAGAAAAATACGTTATTCAGCAGCTATTGTAATGCATGTCAGGGTGTGTAGGAGTTCTCATTTAGAGCATCTAAAAGTGCTTGTAAATTCTCTTTTCCTGGAGTTAGGGAGTGAGTTAGGGAGAGACAGATCCCAATGAAAACTTACTGGAACATCTTCTATTAATTAAGCTTTTATTATGAATAGAATCAAGCCAGTGTTATTAAAGCAGATAACTGTTAGGACAGGCCATTTGCTTATTCCGTCCGATTGTTCTCACATCCACAGGTACACACTGTCACATGCAGTCACTCACAGTCACCTGAGTGGAGGACAGCCCAGCTCTTTAGTCACAGGGGAGATCTGCAGTGGCGTGACAGTGCCTTCCAGGCAGGCATGCAGAGTCCCTCACAGGATCCCTGATTTCCTCAGCAGCACAGGCAGTGCTGGTGCCTCTGCCAGCACGCAGCTGCCACTGCCACCTCGGATGTGGTCTGAGTTGCACAGCCCTTCATTGACATTAGCATGGCCTGATGGTCCTATGCATGCTCAGCAGACGCTGTGTCTTCCTTCATGTCTTAAATGCAACGGGATGACAAATCTCCGTAGCTTATTAGCATTTGGGTAGACTTTTACACCCTTTTTCTTGGCATGTACATTTGCACTTTCTAGCCTGTTGGTTTCTGGTGGCTGTTACTCACCTGCACCTGTAGTGTCCATTTACAGAAACACTCAGGGGCAGGGTTTTTGTGACAACACAACTCTTGGACAACTGGTACTTCAGTGTGAAACTGCAATGGGAAGACACTGACCTGTGAAACATTTTTCTCAACTTTCTTTCAATCCTAGCTTTACATTTGGAATGGAACTGTAATCAGTTTGAATTTTGAATGTTCTTTTTGTATCCTAAAGTACTTCTATGTAGGGTTTGTTCTTTGTTCCACTGCGACCAAGTTCAATCCCATTTTCCACTTCTTACAAAAAAGTAATGAAAAGCATGTTACATAAATGCATTTCATGACAATTTTCTCTAACTTCTTTTACGCAATTCCAATGGCAAATTTATAAGAGGGAATAATTTCTACAGAAGTAGCCATGTTTATTGCAAGATTGTCCTTCCCCTTTCTCAGTCAAAAATATTAATAACTTTTTTCCCATCTTACTAAACTTTTATAATTCAAAATTCTGCTCTTGAAGTTTATGTTACTGTGAAACCTAGTTGATGCTGAAAATGGAAAAAAGTTAAATCTAGTGGTTTACCATAACTTTAAAGTTATGGTAATGCACCCTTTGCATGTTTTGTAATTTCTCCAAAGAAATAGGAGAAAGCATTATGGATTTCCACTGTGATTAGCTGGTTATTAGGTCTGACATTAATCACACAAGTGGAAGTATGCATTGGGAATAATTTAGTTGACGTCAGGGGAGTGGCACTGACATGAAACTGATTTTAATGAGCTTTATCTGCAGACAACTTTGAAGATGAAAAGTTATTTACATAACATCTTATTTTGTCCACAGAAGAGTAGATTAATTATGCTTTTTAGCTGCTATTAATTGGACAGCTCTCGAAGCTGTCCAATTATTTATTATAAATAAATAAATACTATTTATTTGCTGCAGGTGAGATAAAAAGACCTGACCTGGAAATGTAAGAGCACTGAAATTACAGTTCTGTTAATGCTATTCGATACTGTTCTATCAGCTACTTTTACTGCATAAAAATCTTGTCATATATTATATTTCTACGTGCCTGAACAATATATGAACCTTCTCCTAAGAGTATCCTCTTACAGCCTGCTGTCTTAGCTGCTTGAAGGTACCTGTAGGTACCTATGTATATTCTTTGGCAACGTTGCCATTAGATTCTACAGAACGTATAATGGCCATATCCCACCAGATGTTCTCTGACATTTCTTATGTAGTATCTTGTTGATTTCCCTGGATATTCTTATGTAGTATCTTATTGATTTCAATGGATATGTGTATAGAACAAGGATGCAATTAAGTTTATTGCTTTGCCAAAGCCATTTCACTAGCTCTGTAGCATATGTTGATTTGGGTGCAAATGGAATAATGTGTTTGAAGAAGAGTTTTTAAATGCTGCTTCTGATCTAATAAATTTCATTTCTGATGCTTCCTAAAGGCATCTCAAATACTTCAGAATGTCGATAAATTTAGATTGTGCTTTTCATCTCTCAAAAAACTTGAATCTCTCGTGACTGTTGGCATTAGGTGTCAAGCTAGTTAGATTTACCTTTGTATAAGTCAGTTATTTCTCTGCTTTTGAGTGTCTGGGTGCATAAGCGTTTCATATATCCTTTAGATACAGATTGCAACATAGAGAGATGTTTTAATTTAGTTGCAAGACTCCTAATTACCTGAATATTTCATTTGGCTCTGATATGTAGCTTCGAGCATATTGGCTGCAGAGTGTTCACTTGATGGTTTCACTCTATGGGGTTGTCAATTTTAGGGGATGAAGAGTTCAGTAATTATGAAGGCATTCCATAGTTTGTAACTCTGCACTGAACTGTGAATTACATTCATTCTTAAAAAAAATCTAATTTAGGTTGTTTAGGAATCACTAAACTGTATTTTTAAATAGCATATTTATAACTCTGAATCTTGAGATAATTTTCTAAGAATCTGCAAGTAAATTAGGCAATTAGTTTTCATTAAAATTAACTAAAAACTGTGTTCTCACAGGAAATTACTATCTTTGTTTATGTTCCTTTGTTTCCATTTCTGTTCTGTATGATTATGATAATGTAAATAGTTTGAATTTGTCACCACTGTTAATATTGATGTTACGTATATAAATATTTCAATACTTCATAGTAATTAAAAATTAAGGTTATTATTTTAGAATCATAGAATCATTTAAGTTGGAAAACGACCTTTAAGATAAAGTCCAACATTAATATAGCACTGTCAAGTCCGCCACTAAACCATGTCCCTACGTGCCACATCTACACATCTTTTAAATACCTCCAGGGATGGTGACTCAACCACTTCCCTGGGCAGCCTCTTCCAGTGCTTCACAACCTTCTAGGTGAAGAGATTTCTCCGAATATCCAATCTAAGCCTCCCCTGGTGCAACTTGAGGCCATTTCCTCTTGTTCTATGACCTGTTGCTTGAGAGAGATGATCAACACTCACCTTTCAGGTAGTTGCAGAGAGCGGTAAGGTCTTCTCTTAACTGGAACCTCTCCAGTTAGCCAGATCTGCTGATGAATGTTGGAAAGTGGCTTGGTGAGCACTTACACTGCCTCCCTTGGCACCCGTGTGTGGATGCCATCTGGCCCCACAGACTTTTGTGTGACTCAGTAGTGTAGCAGGTCATTAGCCATTTCCCCTTGGATTATGGGAGCTTCATTCTGCTCTTTGTCTTCCAGCTCAGGGGGCTGAGTACCTGGAGAGCCACTGGGTGAGTAAAGACCAAGCCTTAAAGTATTTCAACCATTTTTATATTGTTATTTCTTAATGACTCTCCAGGACAAAAGTAGTGGCTGTCATATACCACATAGTACCTGTGTTCCCCTAAACTTTATTGATTGATATGTAAACATAATGCTGAGTATTTGGGAGTGAATAAGGAAGAGGGTTGTTGGTAGACTTCAGTTTTTTGTGTAGTTTTGCAATATTTTTGAACTTCAGTTGCTGATAACACAGTTCCTCATTTCAGTGTAGTCATTCTGCTTGCTTCTAACTCTTTTTGTATGAGTTATTAATCCTAAAGATTTTTGTCCTGATTTTTTTCATCATAAAGATGCAGAAAGTGAATTTATAAAGAGATGTAGTGCTGTATTTTCAAATTACATACTCAGGTTTTTTGTTCATTCGAATAGAATGTGTTGCTTATGAATGAGTAAGGTTTGGGGTGGAAAAAGCAAAGTATTTTCAAAACAGCTTTGGAATACCTATTTCATGGCTCTTTGAGTTAGTTTGAATATTGGAATGTATGAATAGATCAAGAGAATGAATGATAATATCCCAGATGATTTCATCTATTCCTTGCCAGACATGCAATACATTCATTTTGATAAAAAGCAGAGAGTAATTATGTATTTTTGAGTAGATAAGCTCCTGAAAAATGTAAAAGTTGTTGTGTCCTACTTAAAAAGTAGAAATAATCACCTTAATATCTTGGCTTTATTAAACGTAAGTGGATAGGATTTCTAAAATCCTTGTAGTGATCAGTTATTCAATGTAATACTTCAGATAAGAAGCAGTAGAAGAAGAGGAAGATGACAAAGAACAAGTCACCCCGCAAGGGGCTGGTTTTATCCCGCTTTTGAGTGTTGTAATTTATTTCCTTAAATGTGAACAGGCTCAACCATGCCAACCTCTTTTTCTCAAAATACCAACCTCCTTGCTGTTCAGTGTGTTTTTCCATATTTTAATGGAAGTACCTGACTGCTCCATTTAATTTGGAAGAACTCTGAGTCCTTGGCTAGAAAAAAGAAAACACTTTCAGAAGAATTAGGAAGAATACACTGACCCCACAAATACTGTCTGAACAGTAAAATCTTAATGGTCCTTTAAAAGCAACTCCTCTTAAAACTATTTGCTAGTGTCATTTATCTCCTTTCCGCTGCTCCTGTGGCTTAACTTAGCTCACAGACATGCACAGAGTCTCACCAGATAAACCCTAAAAGACAGTGCTGTATTTGTTATCTTTCCAGGCACAGTGTTTTATCTCCTTTAAACCCATTTGATATGGGTTTCTATGGTGTATCATATGAGTGATACACCAAGTAATGCCCTAAGATGTTAGCATGCTGGTTTGATGCACTGTATTTCAGCCCCAATTTCTTTATTTTTTTCTCAGGACTTAAAGCTATTGACAGGGTGTAAGCAAATTTGAATAATTATCATAGATGGAAAGGAGGAGGAAGTCTACTGAATTTCATTGCTTGACATCAAGAAAATCTATTTAAGTTTTAATTAACAAGTAATGCTGTTGGGTTGTTGGGTGGGTTTTTTTGTGTAGTTTTAGAATATTCATTATGCTTAATTTTCACTAAGTTGCAGGATTTTGGTAACTGTTCAAACAAGAGCATTCTCTATCAACACGTTCAGACAGATGGTTGTCTGTACAATATGTGCAAGTATGTTCTTTTCTCAGGAACTGAATTTCAGCTTTGGCTGTTGAGAGTTGGGTATTATGCTCATATTCCCTCTGTGATTCAGATGCTGATGTGGCCCCTGGAGAGCAGTCTTCTGGTTATCACTAGAGGCAGTGAATGAAAACTCTAAGATGGAAGAAGTAGGTCAGGTTTTATGTTCTGGTTTTGAGTTTATCACTAAATGGAATAATAGAAAAGTGAACTGAAACCTCAGGGCATCATTTGCCGGTGCCGATATTGTCATGAGGTGGAGTTTGACAGGTCAAATTAAATATATTTTGATTTGATTTCACGAGAAAAGAGGTGATGATGATGTTTCAACAACAGTTTGAGCATATTCTAGTCGAACAAAAGTGGAATTTGCCCTTGACTTTTTATTTTCCGTGTAGATGTGGAATTGATTAGTTTATTTGTCTCTGAAGAATTTACTTTTTGTAAAGAACTCTTAATGACTTGGTAAATTCTAGGAAGAATGCATTAGAAATCACTTAAAAAACCTGTCACTCATTATATCTTTCAATCCGAAACATCCTTTAGCATCTCAGATATCTTTCTCTTATAATAAAAAAAACCAAAAGCCCTTCTGGAATGCTGACCAAATAAATTGGAGTGAGCTATCTTAATAACCAAGAGTCTACAAGTCTTGAGGCACAAAACATCTCCCATAGAATCAGAATGGATGCATAATGGTGTTATTAAAATATTTTACTTAAATTTTTGCATTCCCTGTAAGTATTTTTGTGGAAGATTTTGAAATTTATTCAACCTGCTTTTCTTAAGAAAAGGGAAGCAATAGGTATGACGTTATTTCAGCTCCTTAGGAATATATTTCTGTCCTACTGAGCACTGAGAAATTAAATTCTGTTTACAGACCTTGTTTGTGGTTTCCTGTGGGATTTAGCAAGAAGCACCATAAAATTAGGAAATAAAAGTCATAAAAATTAGTTGACTGAAAAAATAATGTGTTATTCCCATCTTTGCCATAGTGATAGTTTAATGTTTCACTTTCCTTTGGAAAGACAAAGGAGTAAGGAAAAGATGAGCAGAAGAGTATTTGACAAATTTGCTTTCACATACTAAATTTGTGAACAAAAACATACTAATCATGCATCTGCTTGTTTTAGATAAATGTGAATACATATTATTAAAGATTTTAAATTTTCAGTAATTCCAGATTTTATAATTGAGAAATTTTACGTATTTTGATTTGACATCCTCCATCTGGTGGTGCAGGTAGCAGTCATGTCAAATAAGTAGATGCATTTTCACCTAGCAACGAGAGAATTTACTCGTTGCATGACAAGGTTTTGGTAGCAGGGGGCTACAGGGATGGCTTCTGTGAGAAGCTGCTGGAAGCTTTCCCTGTGTCCAGCAGAGCCAATGCAGCTGGCTCCAATATGGATCCACCCATGGCCAAGGTTGAGCCCATCAGCGACAGTGGTAGCACCTCTGGGATAACATAGTTAAGAAAGGGGAAAAAAACCCTCTGCAACAACCTGCAGCAGGACAGAGAATCTGTGAGAGAAACAACCCTGCAGACACCCAGGTCAGTGCAGAAGGAGGGCAGGAGGTGGTCCAGAGGCTGGAGCAGAGATTCCCCTGCAGCCCGTGGTGCAGCCCATGGTGAGGCAGGCTGTGCTCCTGAAGCCCATGGGGGTCCATGGTGGAGCAGATCTCCACCTGCAGCACATGGAAGGGACCCGCGCTGGAGCAGTCTGTACCTGAAGGGCTGCACCCCATGGAAGGGACGCGCACTGGAGCAGTCTGTTCTTGAAGGGCTGCACCCCATGGAAGAGACCCACACTGGATCAGTGTGTTCCTATAGGGCTGCACCCCATGGAAGGGATGCGCACTGGAGCGGTCTGTTCTTGAAGGGCTGCACCTCATGGAAGGGACCCACACTGGAGCAGGGGAAGAGTGTGAGTCCTGCCCTGAGGAGGAAGGAGCAGCAGAGACAACGTGTGATGAACTGACCACAACTCCTGTTCCCCGTCCCCCTGTGCTGTGGTGGGGAGAGGAGGTAGAGAAAATTTGGAGTAAATTTAAGCAGGGAACGAAGGGAGGGGTGGAGGGAAGATTTGAGTTTTTTTTCTCATTACCCTTCTCTGATTTGGTTGGTAATAAATTAAACAAATTTCTTCAAGCAGAGTTCGGTTTTGCCCATGATGATAATTGGTGAGTGATCTCTCCCTGTCCTTATCTTGACCCATGAACTTTTTGTTGTGTTTTCTCTCTCCTGTTCAGCCAAGGAGGGGAGTGATAGAGCAGTTTTGTTGGGCACTTGGTGCCCAGCCAGGGTCAACACACCACATAAACAGTAATACCAGCTGGTTTTCTATCTGATCATCCAAAGTGATTTTAGAATCAAAAATACAATAATGGAAGCTTGTTTGAGTGGGAAGGAGGGGAAGAATTCGAAGATTTAAAAAAAAAACAACAAAAAACCTCCCAACTTCTGCATGCTGCTAATCCTTTATTCCAGCATGGAGATCAAGCAAATACACCTAACTTAATAACTTAATTTGCCTGTTCTAAACCAATCTAAGGCAATGGGGAGAAACCAGGTGAAAAGCGTGATAGGAGACTTTTGGTGATTGCATTATTTGGTAGATAAGTACCTATAGTAAGTAGTGCTAGTATTTATTGACTGCCACTACCATGTTTAAATGTGAGTTTGTGTACTTGAGTTATCACTCTATACTTGTTATAAAATTATTTTGTCATAGTGTGAATCTGGAAGTTATATCAGTTACTAGAAGTCACGTATTGCAGTAGTAGTGTACGGGTTGCAGCACACTAATGGACGGAAATTTGGTATTTTTTGTCACACATAAATGGCAAGAGATTAAAACACATGCTTCCTAATGAAACTGAGCATATCAGCATGATAGCGTGCCTTGCTTTGAGCTGTCCTGCTGTTTTGAATAGTTGTGGAAAATGATCCCTTAATAATATAATTTGCTTTCTTCTGTAATAGAATAATAGGATTATGGGTTAAAAGCTCACGTTACTGATGTGTTCGTTTCCTCTTCATTCTGAGAACAGTTATGATTTGTAGATACAATTTCTGTTTCATAATGAAAGCTGCTGATCTGCCTCAAAAACTGGAAGAGTGCAGACTGCAGTGGTTTTTTTAGACACTGCTCTGCCATATGCAAATAGCACAGTTGGCTTTAATAAATATCTCTGTGTGCCAGCCTTTCTTGTAGAGTATCTGAAGAACCAATTTTTTCATATTTTCTTTGGGAAATGTTTGACCTGAGATGAACAAAACAGGATGTTATCTGTCTTGTTTGATCTGCTGGCAAGCATCAGTAGGTAGGTTAGACTACCCCGCTGGTAGTTCAGGCTATGAGAGGCTATGGGAAAGCTTTCAAGAGACTGGATGAAACCTTGAAGGTGTTTCAGGGGAAGGGGATCCAGAGGGAGTTGTCCTTAAGGAAGATGCTTGTAGGATCTACCTCTTGCTACAGCAGAGCATATAAGACATATTCCTAGGAAACTTCCTAGGAACAGCTTGTCTGCTTTAAAATAATCTTATATTAAGTGACAGTTTTTCATCTTGGAAGTAAAGCTCTTTAGTATCTGTGTAAGTCTCAGCTGCTTTGAATTCACTGAAAACATGTATTTACAAAAATAGTTGGGGTTTTTGTTTATTTTTTTTAATACCCTGTGTGTGAATAGTATGCTTGTTTGAGTCATTCCCAAGTAGTGCCAAGTAAACTTTATGCCTTATGAATTTTCTGTCTTATGAGCTGTCTGATTTTTGTCAGCTCCTGTATATAGTGATTACTAAAAAAAAAACCCCACCACCCCAAACAAAACCCAATGGCCTGCTGTATTTCATGGTATCATAAATACAGTTTTGGAACACATAATCTTTTTGGAATTGTTATGTGCTTTGGTATGCATGATTTCAGTCTTCTCTCCCAAATTAATGGGAGTTTTTTTGCTGTGTATTTCAGTCAAAGTAGATGAGATTGCTAAGCTAGGGATTTATTATACAGAAATCATGAAGCTAATAAAGTGATGTGGAATAATGTGAGGAATGAAGAATGATAATTTCCCACAGATGGAAGGAATGGTGTTTTGTGAGGGTAACATCTGCTCCTTCAACCAGACTGGCCAGACTGCAAGGCCAGTGGCACCTGACTCCCCTGAGCAGCCTGAGCACTAGTATGATGGGCAGGACCCTGCCATGGGGCTGGGCAGCTCTTCTCTCAGGGGTCCAGCACAAGCTGACTCCAGATGAGGAGCTGTACTCTCCTGTTAGGTGATGCCAGGTATTTGTTGTAGGTATTTCACTTCCATTTCTTCAAATTCATTGCCTCTTCATTATGATAGTCTCATTCATGTGAAACAAATATAACTTGTGGGATTTTTGGAGGGAAGGGAAGTGAAAGGAAGTGTGGGGTTAGATACTCCAGTCTATGTGGAACTGCCTAACTTTCCCCTCTGCTCTTGGTGAGCTCAGCCTCTCTTGAGGTTAGAGTTGTTATACCTATCCTTGTATTTCCTGTGCTCTGGGCAACAAATAACCAATGCTGTTCCAATGGCAGCTTTCCAGTAATACTGTGAAAGAAAAATTCCTTCAGGGTGAAGACTCTTCTCTAATGGTTGCCATAGAAATGGAGAACTGAGTGATTATATAGATTAATAGTTACATGTAAATGTTCTGTAACTTCTTCTGCTTTATTGTTTAGGAGAAACATTGAGTCCATAGCCACTGAGCCATTAGTGCTTTCAGCTCCATGATAGCTAAGATTTGGGCAAACCTTTAATGTAGAAAAAACTTATCTATTTAAATAAGTGGTTTGGTTTCATAGACTTCTGCTGGATGTTCAAGGTTTTAGCAGGCAAGGTTGGCTTTCCGTTTTTGTTGTTGCTTAAGGTGCATTTTGTATTTTAATTTCATATCATCAGTGCTTCAAATAGTGGACAAATGTCCAAGGAATATTACCACTTTATTCCTCTGTGACATTTCTAGTAAAAAAGACTCCTCAAGAGGAGTCGTCTTAGGGATTCATTGGCTTATAAACCCATATAGTATATGTTGTGCTACTTTTGATGGCTTCAAGTTAAGGGTTGAGGCAGAGCATTACTTTCTCTGATTCCAGACAAAATGCTTGAGCCCAGACAAGTGTGGATTCATCTGTGCCAACAACCCACTAAATCACGTTTTGGGACTTTGTCCTGAAGCTGAAGAAAGTTGTAGTGACTCCCTGTGGATTGACTCTATGCGAGCAGTTCATCTTTCTTAAGGCAGATCCTCCTGTGCATAACAGAACCCTGTTTCTGATTCAAGAGGAAGAAGGATTTTTGAGGAAGAAAGGTTTTGAGCTGTACCTGTGCTTCTGACCTAATCACCTTTTTAATTGCTCAGTGGCACTGCCAAATCGTTTTACACAGCCATGACACATGATGAAGTGTGGTATCAAAGCATGCAACAAACTCAAAATCCAGGTCACACGAATGGTTGTGTTGACAAATCAAGGTAAGTGGTAAAGTTAGAATGCCTGTGTATAGCAAGGGAACATTTCAAGAGCGTTCCTTCATAGAAGAAGGTGTGATAGTTGATTTAAGAGACTGTATTCAGGGGCAAACAAGGGAATGTAATATATATGGGTAGATATAACTGTATTGATCGCGTTACTTCTAGTGTTTAGAATCAGTGAGATTGATGGCTAGGCACATACTCCGTGTTTGTAATGAAGACAAAAAGGCTTGTCCCAAGCTATGAAGAAAAAGAAATGGCCACCTTCTGATCTGTATGAACCACATCTCTTTTCTCACCACAGTCCTAAACTGCATTAATCATCCTTAATGTTCACCAACTTGAACGGAGTATAGCACGTTGCCCACATGATAAGATTTATGCATATATTTGTGGTTAAAATAGGGTTGCACTTGGTCATTTAATTCCACTTCAGTTTCTTGTTTGTTTTTTTCTTCCCCACTTGGTTCTCTAATTCAGTTACTTCTTTCAAAGTCAAGTCACTCATTGCCTAGGGTTCACTATCCTAGAAATGTGTAGCTCCTAGAGAGCTACAGGTGGTGAACTTGTTGATTTAGGAAGTTGTCATCCTAGCTTTGGGAAAAAAATTCAAAGCAAACTAAATCCCACTGAAACTCAGGGCAATATGGGTGCCTAATTCCACCAGCAGCAGGTGCCTATTCCACCATTAGAAATGTTATTACTAGCACTTGTAAATATGCATGAGCTAACTTTAAACTCAGTTAATTGGGTTAATTGCTAAGAAGGCAGTCTAGGAGAATGGGCCTCAACAATAGCTGCAAAGTATGCCTGGGCTTCTGGGCAAATTCTTGAACAATTAAGGAACAGTTTCTCCCATGCTGCCACACTGATGTAACTGTCAACCCTGCACCTAGATAGTGTAAATATGCTGCAATTATAAATTTGCATAAATCACAGAAGTAGTTCAAGAAGTGGTACCATAAAATCGAAGTGTTGGTTTGAAAGGATATCTTTCAAACTTGTTATGAAAGAGTATCTTCCAGTTAAATCAGATAGTGGTGGTTTTGCCATATACTAATGCTTTTCTTTTGTTGTCATCTTCATTTCAGGATAATAACTGTAGTAACCTGGACAGGGCCACATACGGATCTTGGTGGCATATGGTCTTCTTAAGGAGGAGGCAAATCCTGTTAGTCTGCAGAATTATGCCTAAGAAAAACTATAGGGAAGCTGCAAACAAACATTTTGGAGTAAGAGGGTTCCAGGCTTTGTCGTTGGTTCATGCATGCCTCACCTCCCTCACCCAGTAACACACACCTCTCCTTCATGTATCTCCCCCCCACCTCCCCCCGCCTTCAGTTCAGGGTAAATAATTCCCATATCCCATTAAACTGCTCAGATGTGTCATTAATCTTATGAATTAGATATTCATTTGAAAGTGGTGTCAGCATACAAGTATTGTAAAGTGGGTCGCACTAACTTTTCTGCTTTCTTAGGGTAAAAAGATTTTTATAAAGCAGTGACCTTGAAGCATATGTTTGAACGAAGACTACTAAGGAAGGTCTAATGTGACTGCTACTGAAGAAAAAAAATTCTGTTTGGTCCCGGGGAAGTTGTTCCAGAATGTAACATTTATTCTAAGTTAAAGCACTAGCATTTAAAACAGGTAAAATATCAGGTGTGCTCATGGAGAATCCCTCATGACCCCTGAAGTAAGCCATTTGCTCACAACAGATATTGGAAGAAGAATGAGAAAGGATGGCAAAGACAAAGAGGATAAGAAACTACACAGGCAGCAATGATGGACCTTTTTGGTGTATTAGTTCCTGTTAAGTTCATCACCAATTGTACTAGATGCTCTGGTTTATTGCCAGTATTTGATTATTTTGTGAACTGGTTGATGCTTATTATGTCTTTTGAATTGAGAACTGTCATAAAATACTTCAGCCTTGCTATGCATTTAATTTGTGTAGCATTTATTGATGTCTTTGCAGAGCTAAATGTCATAGTAAAGTGGAACGTTAGATTACCTAATTAAGTATTTCTGAGGCATATGTGCTAAAAATAAAACAGATAAGTGGTAGCAATTTGCTGTTCTTAGTAGTTATAAATGTGTAAAATATAGAACACAACTTCAGGCCTATACTTGAATAGGATTTATTTTAAGAGCTTTATTTACTGCATCATCAGGGGGAGTCTTTCAGCGATTTCCTTCAGACTTGGATCAAGCCCAGTAACGACTGAACCACTTACAATCTCCCAGCACTTTAATTGCTAATTATCTTATTTTTTATGTAGCCTTCAGTCTTTAGTAGGATACTTCATAGAACGACAGGCATGGGAGTAGTAGTTAACCCTTCCAGAAATATGATTTGCCAGTGTGTTGCATGCAGCAGTCATGGCACAGCATGACTCTCAGAGGACTCTGTGATATTTATTTGCCAGAAGTGATAATACTGCCCATTGTAGTTTAGCTGACAATTAGCAAAGTGATTATGGATTTATCTGGTACTGTAGAATTGTGTGGCACGTTGACAGCTGCAAAAATGATTTAATTTTGGCTCCATACAAGCATACAGCTAAGTGCTTATTAATAAAGCAACATTTATAAAGTAAATATTATGATGACTTAATGTGCCTACAGAAGTGTAATTCATGTTTCTTTTGGACATGAATGATGAATTAGGAATTTCATCACATGACAAAAAAAATTAGAAAAGAATAAGATTGAGGTAGATGAACATGACTAATGCTTTTGTTGATTTAATACAATTGAAAGTTTGCTAATCCTGTGGAATGCGATTCTTCTTCTTCGACTAAAGAGACCTCCGTTAATGGTATTTAATACTCTATAAATCTGTTAAATGAAAGAGTCTTAGGATTTCCTTGACAGAGAAGAAATATGATGAGTTGTATGTTGAAATGTAATTATTACTTAAATAACAATAATCCTGACATTATAACTAAAGCTAAATCACTGAATGGGCACTGTTAACAGGAAGTGTGTGTGCATGGTGTAGGTGCTCATGTGACATTGACCAAAATGTCATGGTGTTTGTCTGATATTTTTTACAATATGTGTAAGTACTAGGTGTTGAAGTTTAAGCCCAATAAAGTCAGAGGAGCAATGTGATACTTTTTGGCAAAAATAATAAAATGATTTAAAAGTACAGATTTTCTGCGTGTGTGTGCACGTGAATGACTTATGCAGTGTAACTTGAAGCCAGATCTCTTTTTTACAAAAGATTTAGTTGTGAACGCATAGTAGTGAATTTTGCAAATTGGAAAGAAGGGAGACCATATTCCTCTCTACAACTACCTGAAAGGAGGTTGTACTGAGGTAGGCGTTGGTCTCTTTTCCCAAGTAACAAGTGATAGGACAAGAGGAAATGGCCTCAAGTTGCACCAGGGGAGGTTTAGATTGGATATGAGGAGAATTTTCTTCACTGAAAGGGTTGTCAAGCACTGGAAGAGACTGCCCAGGGAAGTGGTTGAGTCACCATCCCTGGAGGTATTTAAAAGATGTGTAGATGTGGCACTTAAGGACATGGTTTAGTGGCGGACTTGGTAGTCTTAGGTTTACGGCGTGACTCGATGATCTTAAGGGTCTTTTTTCAACCCAAATGGTTCTATGATTCTGTATTTTCCTACTCTGATTCTGTGTATGAAAAAGGCAATGAGCCTTGAACCTTTGTTCTATTCTCTCTTTACCAGAACTTGGATAAATTATTCACAGTGTATTTTACAAGTAGGGGAAAAAAGGTGGAAGATGGCTGAGGCACTTAATAATTTCCACAAGCAGAGAAGAGTTTTCATAGGTTGGTGGTTCCTTTTTGAAATCACCAGGCTACCTATAATACTGGGCTTTAGCCAGTTACATGCTTGTTAGTCAATTATTTCACCTTAACAAGAAATTTTTTATGACGTGGTTAAGCAGATAGATGTATATCTCCTCACTGGTTAAGTATAATTTATAGACTCATGCTACTGTTTGAGCTCCTTTGATCAGTAATTTGAAAAAGTAATCAATCAGTATTCTTTTTCCAGTTTAATTAAAGTATGCAGACCATTCCTTTGGCAATTTTAACAGTATTTAAAGCTATCCTACAATTATTTGTTATGCAGTGGAGGTTGAAGTTTGTTCAATGTTTAAACCAAAGAATAGGAAGAAAACAGCTTAAGTGAAAATATTTAGACTGAAGCTGGACATTTCTTGAATGACTATTCCATGCATAGCCTCCCTCTCTAACAAGAATTACATAGCTCCACTTAATGCAGATGGCTAAATTTCCACATGGTTGTTTGACAAACTGATAGCAGACTGTTGTGAACATGAGATTTACAGGTCAGTAGAAGTAGTGAGACATTCTGGATTGGAAGTACTCTCTGTTTACTTTCATTGCACTCTGTCTAATTTAGTTATATAGAAATTAGCCTCTAAACCAAACTTGCCAATCTTGATATCAGTGCCACCTAGATGGGTGAAGGAAAAAAAAACCCCAACAAACAAACACAATACACACCTGAGTAATTTTTTTTCTTGTATTGGGTTTGATTCCTGCTGCTACTAAGTGAAAAATCTTGCCCCTTACCAGTTTTATTTGTTCTTAAAGAGCTGTTTGGGTTGGTGTTAGCAATAGTAATTGCAAAACTTACTAAGAAGCGGAACAAGAAGAGTGTTGGTATTTGTTTCTATGTAGTGATTCATTTTAGTATATGTTAGAAAAAGTTGCCAACAGATGTAATAGACAAAATATTGCTGAAGTCCTGCAACCTGCTCATATAAAATAATGTTTTTTGCAGGAAAAAAAGGGCAAATAGACATCCCAAATCTGGCCTAACATGTCTGTCTGGTTTTGGTTGGGGTTTTGTGTTTTGGTTTGGTTTTTTTAATTTATTTTAAAATTATGTCCCTGTATATTCTGAGTAGATATTTACCAAGATGAAAATTTTAAATCTCCGTGTATATAAATGTCCTTTGATCAGCTGGCAGGTGTGTGTCTCTTTTATTTTGACTGATTACTTTGCCTCTAATTCATTTGTCATATAGGCACTTGCTGAAGATACAGCTTGTCTAAATATTTATGGACTATGGGTTAGTTAATGCTTAACTTTCGACATCATAGGTATTTGTAAGTACTGTAAATTTTGCTTCTGTGTTTTGGTAGTCTCTTGGTCTTTGCTTTAAAACATCATGTGGAATTTTGAAATGCTACATCTTGTTTCTGTGTCCAACCCCTGAATAATTTTGGAAATTAAACATAAAGAATTAGGAAGTTCATTCAGAAATGAAAGAATATAACAGCTGCTGGAAGGCGATAGATGTAATTGCACTGTGGTTTTCCAAGCCCTTAAATAAACGTGACAGTTGGGAAGTTTGTTTTGGAGTATCTTGTAGGCGGGAGCACTTACCATAGAAGTGATAGATTTTTCTATGATTACATCAGTGGTATGTATTGGCTGATACGTTACTTCTGTAACATATACCTGCCTACATGAAGTCTCCAAATTTGTTTATCATATGAAATAATTTTATTAGAAAGTTATGTGGGTATTTTGTTTTAGTTCTTTCACATATATTCAAAGGGAAAAGAAATGGAGTTTGGAAAGACCAGTGGTTTGCTGTTTCTTCCCTTTTTTCACAATTGTGAAAGAGCTGAAGGCGTTGAGCTCGTTACAAGAATGCTTCATGGTCTAGGACATACACCTTGCAGGGACTGACTCAAGGAGCTATATTTGTTTAGTTTGTAAAGATACAGCAAGACCAGAAAGCTGGAATTTGTAAATGCAAAAAATTGCAGTAAAAATACAGTAAAAATATTTTTTGAAGGTGAGGGTTATTTACTCTTGGATTAAACTTAACCAAGATGGACTATTTAATAAAAGCTGTGGTTTGGTATTATCACAAGTTATTAGACCCGATGGAAGAACTACTGATGATGTTTTGTGACACGTATTATACAGCAAATCAGACTGAACTATTACTATGGCCCTTGTGGTCACAGAATCTTTTTCAAGTACATGTCCTAGTGGTACTGTTGTTGCTGGGTTTTGCTGTTGCAGGAAGCTGAAAGTATAATTTATGGTTTATCATCCTTAAGAGTTAACTACATTTTGTATCACCCAAACTCACTTTCTCTGGCCCTGGTATGTGACTTCCCATAATATATTATGGGAATATGTTGGCAGAGAAAATGAAAGTAGCATGTTGCCTAGAGCTGAGACATACAGACAAAAGAACTAAAATTAGAATAGTGGTACTGTTAGTCCAAATAGAAAATAATTTTTGGAAAAATGTTAGTTTCTCAGAAGCATATCATTATATATAAAAGAATTAATGTAACCTATACAATATGGAAAGAAACTCCTAACATGGAACAGCCTAGATTTTTTTAAACTTTTTTTGACTGGAGCATTTAGTGATATGGTTGTTTTCTTTCCTTACAAGATTGCCATGAGGTGTGATAAATATTGGCAAAAAGCTCTGAGAGCCTTAGATGTAAGGGACGACAGAAGTATACAGATGAAGCATTAGATAAGTCATATGGAAAGAGAATTTTCCTTCCAAGATTGTTCAGAAAGCCACTTGATTAAAACAATTTCCCATTTTGCTTACAATTGGCAATTTTCCAGTAGCTAAACAAACAGTGACAGTATGCAACATCCTCAGCATAGTACTATTAGTATGACACAGCAAATACCAGAATAATAGTAGCTCATTTCACAGTAGCTAGATAAAGCCTCCAACTCCAACAGTGTTCTTTAAAGCATTGTTCTTGGCATGATGTTAAAGTCAACAATTAGCAGCTCTTGAGAAGTTTCCAAAATATAATCAAATGAATGCATAAATTTCACCTGAGTTCTTGAAGGAACATTAGATTCCTTTAGAGTTGAAGTACCTAATTCAATAATCTAATGAGCAAGGGAAAGCATTTGTGCTGTAAAAATTACTAGATGAGCTACATGAATCCCAATCAGGTTGCTCTTACATTGTTGCACTGTTATGATTTCACATGACTGAATAAAAATGCCTTATCCGGTGTTCATTGACCTCCAGTTTTCCATGGCTATTAAATATTTTCATATGCTTGATTGCTAGTGAGCTGCACTATCAAGTACCTTCAGAATATATAGAAGAGCTTGCCCGCTTTCCTTTTATCTGTATTCCCTTTCCTTTTAGACATAGCCTTGCCCACTAAATGTAATCACGTCAGAATAATATTCTGTAAACAGTTTGGAAACAAACTGTTAATTCCTTTGGAACAAGTATTTTTACTGTGCCTTAACTAGGGAAGTGAGAAAAGGTTACTTCAGTTACACTGATTCCTTTCAAAAATCAGTTCACTTAACTGGTCTTCCTGTTAACAGACAAGAGAGTTGCATCGGCTGCATCTCAAATGCGAGGGATTTTCTTTTTGGTAGGAGCTGAGAAAATCCGGACATTGTCCACTGCTGCTA
This sequence comes from Strigops habroptila, assembly GCF_004027225.2. NCBI lineage: Eukaryota > Metazoa > Chordata > Aves > Psittaciformes > Psittacidae > Strigops > Strigops habroptila. Next base: position 30,501,897 of record NC_044279.2, read on the forward strand.
GCTTTCCCTTGCTCCTGGCAGCCTTGTTCCTCCACAGTTCCATGCTTGGGCCTTGAGAAGTGTAGGGAAGCCTGGGACATACGTTTTCATGATCCCTCAGAATGCTTTCTTAAATATTTTGCTGACATTCATCTAACCCATTTTAGGAATCTAAAAGGTAGATATTTGTGTCTGAGTTAATCACTCAGGAGGAAAAGTAGACATATTTACATAATGACTCGTTTAACCTAGTTCTCATTGAACATGAAATGGGTGTAAGTGTCTGAGTCAGACGCATGTATTTAAAAAAAAAAAAAATTCAAAGACTAGATCAGGGGAATTCAACCTCTTTTTTTTTTTTTTTTTTTTCTTTAACCTTATGTTTTGATATCATTTCTCTCAAACTACACAAAGTGGAGGTGGGTGACAACAATATTCACATCACCCCAGTTTAGCTGAGGTTTGACGTAAGTTAGCTGAGTGATACTCTTCACTCCCCACTGCTGTCAAAAGGGAGAGAGGGATTATGCCAGAGTGTCATTTAGAACAAGAAACTGAACTGGGAACAGCCTTTCTCCGAGAGAGATGCTTAAGGAAATAAATTGATGATAGCAGGTGATAAATGTACTTAAATATTCCAGTGTATTACTTAGTCTGTTCATCTTACTCAGACTTCTAGTTAGGCTGTAAGTACGCAGAAAGACCTTTGGAGTGACAGTTGCGTGATGCCAAGTGCAGCACGCAGCAGGGGAGGGATGCTTAGAAAGCTGGAAATACTTTTGTGGATGTGTGGGTGTGTCTGTACGTATTTGTAAGATCATTCCAAAATTGTGCCTGTCTGGAAAGAGCTTTTAGTCAGATTTGGTTGTGCTCTTAACTCTGTAGTGGAATGTAGTAGATTTTCATTTGCAAAAGTATTGCTATATTTGTTCTTAAATTCCCCCTGGCCCATAAAAAAAATATGTTTTTTGGGGGGAATGCCTGCTGCAGCACAATAAGATTCACAATTGTAAGGAAAGAAAAAATAAATGCGTTTACTTTGAACATTCAGGAGCCATTCAATATGGATGTATTAAATGAAATACAAATATTAATACTGTGGCCATTTGAAAAAGTGTTTCTGGAATGGTGTGCTGAAAATAAATGCAAATAGAGTACAGATTCTTGCATACTGATATTACATACCAGATCTGTTTCAGCATTAAAATCTTAATATAGTCTATCTTTTTTTTTTTTTCTGTCAAAACTATGTTAATTCTGTTTAAAGTAATAGAATTCAATTCCTAGGGCACAAACAGGATGCAAAATGTTCCATAGGTAAAGCGCAGCTCCAAGCATTAGATGCACGATTTTCACTTTAGTTTTAAAAATGTCTATTTTTTTATATTCAGCATAGTGAATCTGAGGTTATTTTTATAACCATGAGGCATAAACACCGGAGGCTGTATCCTCCAGTGTCTTCAGTTTATATAGTTGACACAAAGCAATATGTTGGCAGAAATATTTTTAAAAATTTCTGAGAGCATCAGGGAGGGAAAAAAATCTCTGCATAGATTACATATCCCACACCATTTTGTATTGTTATTGGTCCTCTTTAGGGCAATGTACTTATTTGGTAAACATTCCAGAACATACGCCGGTTTGAATAGCCTGATATTACCTTCAGATTAACACTTTTAATCAAGGTCAGCAGGTAGGTGGCAAACCTGGGTTGACTTTCATCATGTACAAGAAGGACTGTAACAAGTCAACTGTAGAACTCTTTCAGTAGGCAAGGAGTGCATCTACACGACGTTCTGTGTTCCCAGGGGCTGGCGGAGGAGAGTGCAGTTCTTTGGGCAGCTCTTTTCTGCTTATGAATGTGTGAAGAACAGCTTTCACCAGACCACTGAGGTATTCTTCCTTCTGAAATAAAGAGCTGAGCTACAGAGGGGTTACACTTGCTTTCTCAGTGAACCTTAGAGATTAGTGAAGCAGGGGAGTGATGTAATATTTGATACTGTGATGTCACAAATCAGCTTCTGCTGATTTTCTCACTTCAAAATTTAAACTTATTTCCTAAATAAAAGCCAATGTTTACATTTTCTTCCTGAAATGGTTAACATCATAACAGTGTTAAGTGTGCAGTCACACTTTTCCTATTTACTAAATTGGTATTATTATAAAAGTCAGATAAATGTGTATTTCCATGTTATACTTTTCAAAGCAAGTTGAGCACTGTTCCAGGGATTCTGAGCAGTGAAGCAGTTCGAACTTTATTCTTTTTGATACTGATACAAAGTCCCTAAATGAGTAACTCCAGTCTTTAAACCCTCTCTTCAGCTAAACGCCATGAAGAGTTTTCTACTTGTACATGACTTTTATTGCAGTTTTCCACATTGAATCTTCTTTGATAACTGCTTCAGAATGAGAACAAAGATATTATCATGTTCCTGTTAGTCACATGTTCGATAAATGATGAGCTGTTGGTGCCAGCGAGGGCTTTGTTTTATGTTGATTAGTCCATACTGTCGGGCTGTGTAGCTTGGCCTGAATTCACTCCATTGATTCAGAGCAATACAGTGTAAAGGAGAGGCTCCTGCGCCCGCAGCATACCTTTTGAATGGGAGCTGCCCTTGGCTTGTTTTGCACAGAGATCAGCAGAAAAATACAACTTTCGATATTTAAGCCCAAGCACATCAAATGTTTGAGTTTTGTCCTGCTTTGTGTGGTGTCTTCAATCTCCTTACCTTGCTATTCCAGAACTATCCCCCAACTTGGTTTGGGAGGTCTGGCCGTTGTGACACTGGCACCTTCTTTCACCGCAGTCTGCGGCTTCATTGCTGCCCTTCTCTTCTCATTGGCTTTCCTTCCATGGTTTTTTAACTGTAGATCAGTTAATGCAAAATGACATATGACTAGTGGTGTTATCAGTAAGAAATACTTCTGCTTTACCAAGGATCTTTGCTCACTGGCTTTTTTTACACTGTATGGTTACTGAGGTTTAAAATGTGATTTGACAAAAAAAGATGATTGGAATTTTTGCTGTGTGACCTGTTAAAACACTTCCTCACTGTTTTTCTGTGTGTAGATGAGGCTGCTAGTACTTGTACTTACGGTACTATTTTGGATGTACTATGTAATTGTTTTTTATTTTATGGTGAACAGAGATTGACAAGGTAAAATTCTTGTAGTAATTTCTTCACATGGCAAAACTTTGCGAGTTTTCTTGCGAGAATTTTTAACTGTTTCTGGAGTGCTTTGAAATCATACTGAAAATGCAGTAATGCTGTAATTTCTATATAGATCGGTATACTTACATCTTACAAGAAATTGAGTATGTATGAAAATAGTGTTTTATTAGAAATACTTTGTCAGTAAATTAATTGACATTTTAAAGAAAAGAATAAGAAGAATTAGATATTAAACACTGAATCTTTTTAGAGCCCTTAAACTGTTTGCTTTTTTCTTTTTATTTAATGTGATTTTATTAGCCTGAATTCTATGTGTTTTTCTTATTGCATTGATGATCCAGAGTTATAGGCCACTGAAGAACCACTTTTAAAATAAATTAAGATAATTCAGAGAATTTAATTAAAGCTCTTTGAGAATTGATTTTAATTTTTAATTAGATAGTGTTTTGCTGTGAAAAGAGAAAAAGTGTTATTTTGGCAATAGTATTTTCTAATTTTTTTCTTCTTACTTGCTTTTTGGAATTTTCCATTTGGAATCTGAAATAAATTAGGTCAAATAGCAATGATTCAGAGTTTGTTTGGCAAAGAATTGAAGTATTATTAGACCGTGTGCTATCTGGTAAAGCTGTTCAAGACTAGGATTTAAAAAAAATAGGGCAGTGCTGCAAGAAGTTGCTTGTAACAGAATAATACATTTGTCCTCATTGTCAGTTTCTTGTGTCAAATGAGCAAAAGGCACCCACCTAACCAAGGTAAATATCAGATGCCTCAGACTAAAGATTATGTATAAATGTACATAATCACACTAGAAAACCTGTACAAGTATGTTTACATTTTTGTGTACTAACAAAAGCTAAACCACAGTGCTAGCATAAATACAACATCTATTTTTTGTTCTTTTGTTTAATATGAGCTGCTATCACCTAATTTAGCTCGTATAATTAAAGTGAGTTTAATGGTAGAATAACATTCTCTGAGATGTGTTGCTTCTGCTGAATGAAATCATTAGGTAGCTGTGCTAATCTTCACAATTCAGTGATATTGTCATTATTTTATGTTCAAGAAGGTCTTTAGGTTTCATTTAGAACTAATTATTGTCCAAAACTATCATTTTAAGCTATGACTTTACTAAATCTTATGCCACAATCAATTGAAAAATAAATGTGTTTTAGAACAAAATAGTTTTTAACCCTGTTTGGTTTTTGGTATGTGCCTCAGGGTTTGGTAAGGGATATGAAAAGGAAACAGACATTCCCAAACTGCATTCACTGAAAAAGTCAGTCATGTGTATCTTGCATTCTCTGGGTGTAAATGCTAAAATCAGGTAACTTATTTAACCCATTTGGTAATTAAGTAATTAATTGCCATTAAGTAATTAAAACCGTTTAACTCATGAAGCTTTCAGCTCAGCACCACTCAGCTAGTGGTGAGGAAAATGTACTTCATTTCTTTAAGTACAGCAGATGCTGCAGAGATATACTCAATCAATGTAGACATTTTTATAATTAATCAATTGCTGTGAAAATTAGTTAATGTTTTTCATATATTATTAATTGAATGCATTTACAGTATTACTAAATGAAGGAAACAAAGTATGCTTTTTGTAGTGGTATAAGGACTTGGTGTAATAACCTTTCTCCCCAGCAAATAGATTATGTGGAACCAGATTCTTTGCTACCTTACATTATTCTCACTCGCATGGTGGCAGGAAAAATAGCAGAGTCTGGGAACTGAAGGAAACCATTAATTAAGGGCAGCTTCAAAATGAAATTGAGAAAGTTAAATTCTCTAGTGGGGATAAAAAGTAGCATCTTCTCTGCAGGAGGATCATTGCTGAGGTATGGTCACTTGCTAAGACAGGAGATATGGATGTGATGTCTCTCTGCTCCCCAGTCACTCTGTCGCCCTTCAGCACTTTGGGATAGGGTGAATATACTCTTTGATTTGTTGATACAGGAAGTTGATAAATCCTTTTATTGAGATGAATAGATAAACCCAGGCTCTAACGATGGAAGACAGCATGAGATTTATGGGGGAATAAAGTTTCTGTCCTGCGAAGCTTTTGAATCAAATGAAGATCAGAATAGGTAGGCAATTAAGTGCCATAACTGAGAAACTGAAGGTTTACACCAGTGACAGCACCTATGTGTGTTTTATTAAGGTTTCTTACTAGGCTGGGGAAATTACCCTGTGTTTATTGCTTGCTGTTCCTTGCTGAAGGGTCAGGATACTGAGGTTAGACTATCTTGGTTTAGATTTTCCTTGGAGAGAGAGCAATTCCTTGAAGAAATTGTCTTCCTGTGCAGTATATTACGTAGAATACTGTTCCCATGATGCTGCTTGTTCCGTAGAGTCTCAGTATTTTAAAATGTGAACTAGGTGTAACTGATGCTGTTGTGCTTGCTAAGCATCTGAAACTAGATCTGCAAAGCTGCTTCAGCAACCTTTCTGGGATCTTGACTCCATTGTTTGTTTTGTCATTGTTTTTCTCTGTTTTTCTGCTTCTCGAAGTGTAAAGAAAGGGAAGCATTCACTGTGCAGAACCAGCAAAGTCTTCATCATCTCTTCCCTCATTTTACTGCTTGGAGTACGTGGACTTTGGAGGGAGCTATGTTTTCCCAGATTTTAAAGACTTAACAGCGTAGACTGCCAGAACTGAAGGATTCAGAGGGAGTCAGCTGTATCTACCATCTACAGTTTGGCATTTAGTTTTTGCCCTGGCTATTGGTGGAGATGAGTTTGCAGCATTTAGAGTACAGTTTTCCTGGCTGTGCCTTCCAGAGCCTGTTCTTCCAGATGCACTTCGGGCCGTGCCAGGGCCATGCTCCACTGCTGCTGCTCTTGTGTGCTGCGCCTCTACCTAGCTGTAGCCAGCTGGGCCCCACTTCGTTTGTGATCCTTTCTCTTCCTGGGACTAGGCTTGTTCAGTTTGGGCCAGAAATGTAACTGGGTTTGTCATGGGATTTGTCACAAAAGCTTCTTTAACTGGGACAATGCTTAATGCTCTGTCCCCACAGCTGAAGAGCTGCTCAGTGAGGCCTAGCTGAGTAGCAGCCTCATCTGAACTGTGTTTCTCCTTTATGAACATATGGATAGGTTCTTCCATGTTTTGCGTCATGTACCACTTGCCAATTGGTGTCTTGGGTACTGTGCTATTTCAACTGGTTAGTTACTTTTCATGTAAAAGAAGTATATAGATATAAGCAGCAGTGTTTTCAATTGAGGATGTCTAAGTGGTACATTTGGACAGTAACACCAATGTCTTTTATAGAATTTTTAGTCTTTGACTGCCTTAAAGACATCCTGTTTACTAGTCACGTACATAATATCAGTTACACTGCAGTTGTACGTCTCCCTTTTCAAGCCTTCACAGTGCTGCTTCCCCTACCACATTTCCTTTCACTTCCTGCCATGAGGTGTTGACATTTGGGATGCTGGTAGAAGCCCCGTCTCAGAGCAGGGACAGAGATTGCACTTCAAGCCTTTTAATACACACATGGGATGTTGCCAGTTCCTATACAGCTGCAGTTTGTGAGTAATCTTACTATTACCACCTTTCGCCTCTGTTGTGTTACTCTTAGTCCTGTGCCATTTGTTGTTTGGACTACTAGTTATAATGTTGCTGCTCACCAACATTTTAGATACACCTTTATATATCTTTAGCATATCATTAGATATTTAAAATCATACATTGCCTTTTATTTCTGAAATTACAGAGGAACAACCTTGCAGAATTGTTATAACTGATAAACTGTAACTGTATAGGGCTGTATATTCACTGGGGCTATTTCTTCAGTGTCCCAAACTCCCTTGTGTTCTTCAGTGTCATTTTTAATAGATTTGCGTTGCACAGGCAAACAGGATTTCTGCTCCAAAAACACATTGAGAGAATAATGGCATCCTTTGTCTGGTGAGGGGCAATTTTCTTTATTCTGCTATAAATCTGCCCTGCCATCAATACAGCAGGTCTCACATCCTGCTTGCTCCGAGCTGGATTTTCTCGTCCTCTGGCTCATGCTGGTATTAGAGTTTGGAAGCCCTCACAATGATCTGGATCATTGAACTGCTGCAGTTAAAAAGAAAAATGGATCAGAAAAAGCCCAAGGTGCTGCTGGCAAACAGTGACTCATCTAGATGTTTAAGCTAATCTTAGTCATCTAAAGGTATGTGTGGGTCCAGTTAAACTACTGATCTCTGCTTTCTCTGTCGTCAGCAGTGAGAAGGAGGATCCCCCAAAGGGAAGCCATTCCTCCAAATGCTCAACAGTGCAGATGACTAACATGACTAAGCTCACACCTAGCTTTTTTAGGCAGCAGCATTTAGATGAGAGCCATGTTGTGTCTCACTCTTTCAGTCCTGATCTTTGGATAGTTTTAATACTTTACTTTCTTGAGGAGTTCTACTCTTGACTTTATAAATCTATAACTCATTCAACTTACCAGCAAGTGGCAGAAAAAGAAAATTTGTTGACAACCTTTCAGTGAAACACTTTAGAGGAGAAGGTAAGTTCTACTTACTGAGCTATCATTCTTTTGTAGACATATTTTTGTAAAACCAGTGCTGTTTTCTTGCACTGAATACAACGGTATCCTGAGCTAATTAAAATTAATATTTTGATTAGTGACTATCTAGATATCAGTCTTAGGTACTTATATATCAGATATTGAGAAAAAAAGTAATGAACTAATGCCGTTTTGGTCCACAAGTATGCAGAGTGATTTATGGACTGGAAAAAAAAAAGGGTTAATAATTCATGCATAGGAGCTATTCATGGATTCCTACTCTGGAATCTTTGAGCTGGTCATCATTTGTCAGCATTGCATATATTGTTCAGTGTAGAGGAAGTTATTTTATAGTGGAATAAGAGCATATTTTCATAAGATTTTTTTAATACATAATAACTTGTCTAAAGAAAGTTGGCATAGGAGAATTTTAGGAAGATGCAGGTAGCCAGAAAGCAATTATTTTATTTTTTTAAATCGTACCTGATATTCTTGTTAAAATTTATTCTCTCTTACAATTATATTCTGATGTACTGTGATTCCACCTTAAGGGCTTCTGACCATAAGTTATTAATGCATTCTGTACCTCTCATTATTTATAACCCCTAAAGAGCAATTTTAAATGGGTGGTTGCATTTTGCAAGTATTTTTGTGGAATAATAAATATTAATGTAGCAGTAAAGAGATGACATATAGGAGGAAGAATAAGATGTTTCAATTTTGATATTTGGCCTCAAACTTTTAAAGACTTAGCACAGTGTTAGGAATTAATAGAGATCTCAAGCACACCGTGCTTACTACATGTTTATCTGCAAATCCTGGTAACAAGCCGGTTAACTTTAATGTTATTTTACTCCTTATTCTTTTAAATTTCCGTAAGAAATAGGCAAAAGAACAGATCCAAATGAGAGCTTTGCCCACAATAGGATTTGGTCTAACCTTAGGTACCCACGTCCAAATCCCCAGAAAAACTCTAGCATTGACCACTTTTATTGGATGTTTCTAACACAGGGGGTATTTTCACTGTTTGACTAATAATCCCCCAGGTTCCTATACTGATTTTGGCCCATTTTCAAAGTTCCAATTCTTAGCAGCCACATATGAACCTAACATGTGGCTCACAGCCTAAAGGTGCCTGTCTTTCTCCGCTCTTTACGTAACGAACCTACATGGAGTAGTTGTTCTTGTTCTTGCAGCTTGTACCTCTCCGTGAAGTGCTATAATTAGATGGGATGAATCTTGGTTTAAACATTGGTTCACCTAAATCTTATGAAGAGTTCAGTCTCCTGCATGTGTTCAGAGAATGAACGTCTCATACATCAGTATAAGAGCAGACCTGTGGCAAAATGCAGTATGGTCTCAGCTGTTGTTTCTTTTTAAGATACAGTGGGAGGATGGGGTACCTGTCTTTTGCTGTAGGGCACTCAACCAAGAGTGGAAGACCTGACTTTCTGCCCAAAGGAGTTTGTTTTTTTTCTGCCTCTCAGAGGAGCTGCCTCCATGCTATGGTGTAATTAAATTGTGGGAGTGTGTGTGTGGGGTGACTCCCAGTTTTGAAGACATGTCACTGTGTCAGAATCAGTCCTTTTAAAAGAGTTTGTGAGGCCCTGCTCTGTCTGCTCAAACGACGAGTGTATGCATTTCTTGTATGGGAATATGTAGTGCTGCAATGTGTCAATGCAAATGAATGTCTTGGTAATACCAAGAAGTTCCCATAGCATATTTCACACTTAAACAGGATGGAGCATGAAGTGTGAGAAATCTGACTGTTAAGCAAGTGAATTCTGTCTTGAGAGTAGGTTCAGATCTGTAACCTAAATTATAGAGATGACAGGATGACTGACTTCCAAACATTTAATCTTGGTTTTATTTCTCACCTCTTCCTTACAGTCATAACCTGATTTAACAGAAATAGCCCTTGCTCTCAGCCAGGAGTCAAGTAATTCATGCTTTGTGACAGGCTTTTAGAATAGTACAAACCCCGTTTAACACAGAAAGAAACACTAAACTTGAATGAAGTTGCCATCATCTTCACAGGCTTGCCAGGAACACAGGTAACATTCCTGAGCACTTTTGATGCTAGTCAAGTGCCTTATCTCTTGTTTTCTATAGAATCGAATTTGTGCACAGAGTGAATTACAAGCATGCTTGACAGCAGTGTAAGATGGAGATGAAATCAGCAAGAGAGAGCTGGATTACTGATTTTCTGTGTCACTGTTTGGTGTGGTCGAGCTGCTTCACCTCCTACAGCACAAATGCAAGATGTAGCCTAACAAAGACACTTAGAAGTTTAAATTTAGGCATTTAAATGTTTAAATGTCATCAGCTGGGTAATGTAGATCCTAGGAAATCATGTGAATGATTCACCTCTATGGTATCAGTCATATTTAAGTGCTGTGGGGATAACAGATAGTGTGCTAATTAATGTACACTATGGAAAAGATCTGCATGTCCGGTTAGCAGACAATGATACTGTAGGTACGATAACTGATGGGATTTCTCTTCAGTCAGATACTATGAATTATACAAGGCGATAATAAGGACAATAAGGTTTCAATACATTGACAGTTTTGAGTGTTTTCAGTGAGAACGAGCATTCCCCTGTGATCCCTTGAGTCCCATGGACCCCTGCCCAAAGCAACTTCGGACTTCCAGGGTGTCTCATGCCACTTCCTACGCTTCCTCTTCCACTGCATCAAGTGAATGTTACCTACCTCTTCAAAATATGCTGGCTGCTTTTTGTTCTCCTCTCCTGCTTAATTATCCAAGTGTGCATTAGAAAGTAAAGCTATTGCTTTTGCCTCACTTCTGCTTACCATAGATCAGTCTTACTGCTTCTTAAAACTTAGGTCCAAGTCATTCTGGTCTGTTTCTGTACCCCGTACTAAATTTCTTTGCTGCCTCATGCAGAAAAAATGCTCAGGAGCAGAGGGAAAGCAGTACTATCCTGTTACTGTTCACAGCAGAATCAAGGGCTTTATGCATGAAAAGAGAAACAGGTGATTTTCCAGTCACTGAAAGTGTCAGAGAGAAAGGGATTTCCCCATGACATAGTGGTGTTGTAGTGTTTCCTTCTATAACCGTCTATAAAATGCATAAGGAAGTTTGACTGTCAATTTTACTGTGGCTTGGCAGAAGCAATGAGCAACTGAGAAGGAAACAGGGTGGGTGGGCCTTTGTAGACTGATTACTTTTGTTAGTTATTTCTGAAAGTTGTGAATGGCTGGAACCGGAGGTATTATTTACATGGTCTGTGTTTCAGTGTGTCTTGTGAATGAACTGGGATGACCTTTCAGGAGCTGAAATCTAGTTCTGCTCACATGAAAACACCAAAGGGCATTTACTTCAAGGTGCCTTTGCGTTGTTTTACTTGTAGGTAAAAGTAGGCCTCCTCACCCCACTGCATCTGCTTTTCTGTTACTGTAAGATTGGCCAGCCTAGCTTTTCAGCCACAGGCAGCTCATGGGATGGTTCAGATGTCTCTCCAGTGGGGCATCTGTCATGGCTAACACCAAAACTGCTGCAGGGGAAAGCAAGCCAGCCAGCAGGGCTCCAGGGGCAGCATTGCACATCATCCTAGAAGCATGTTGAACATCCTGCTTGGCACATCCAAAATGTAAATCTTCTACGTAGAAAACACTTCTGACCTTTCTACTGTGCTGTGTGTCTTGTAGCTTCCAGGTTTTCATACAGGCGCAGGAAGGTTTACAAAGTCTCAATTAATGCTTTGACAGTTACCCATGAATAATGTAAAAAGAACATTTAGTGCATGTCAAAGCACTTGGTTCAATACCTTTTCAGACTATTTAGGCAAAACAGAGATGATATAATGCTAATGTAAAGCTATGAAGATAACAAATAGCAATAGAAAATGTAGTGCTTTTACCTCTTGCTTCTCATAACTGTATTAGAGGGAATAGTCATAGAAAACTACAAATCATCAAACTAAAAATGATGATTAGAAATGATTACCTTTGAAACTAGTGCAAAACAAACTGGCAGAACTAAGTGACACAAATACCACTGAGGGAAAAAATAATGAGGGATAAATAATGGCTGGTAGTGCTGTCTGGCATTTATGATCGTCAGGCTGAAGATCCAGGGGATGGAATAGTTGAAGAACTCTGGCATCGGTTAGCTAATAATGGTCTTGGATTGGAAAGTAGTTCCTGGGAATGCATAAGCAAACAGTTGTCCACTTAAGGAGTTTTAAAGGCTTTATCTGCTGCTTATCATAATACAGAATGTGAAGTCGGTGAGCTTGGACCACAGCCCCATCACATATAGTTATCATTTTTGGGATGGCAGAGCATAGCAATGGTCTGGTGAAATAAACTCCAGAAACATACAGAAGCAGACACATACTGTATGACATGGCAGGATGCCTGGAGGTAGGGAATCTATACTCAGGAATCACAGGTGAACATTATGCACTTTCTGTCTGTCAGGGCAGCATTCTGGGGGACAGTTAACAGTAGTTGGCAGATGAATTGTTTCAGTGTTTTTCTAATACCCACAGCAGCACCAACAATGGTGTGCCCTGAGGGAAGGTCATTAAATACAACTGAGCTATGGAGTTCACCACCTGTATCTGGCTGATGAGAGAGATTGGCAATCTCCTAAACCATTTGATAAACATAATTTCCAAGACTGTAAGAAGAACTGTGTAGTTTCTGGAGTTTGATTTAATACATTTAAGAGTAAGGTGGACTATGCAGGTTTTACTACTTCTTTGCTGTAAGTAGTAAGACTACATTAAAATTTCTTCTGGTACTGCTGTATCTGCACAATCCATAAATGTTCTTTTCAGTTCTGCCCTTGAAACATGTCCTTGGCAGAGCTGGCAATGTGGTTTTTTCCTGTCAGATACTTAAATGACTTCAGCAATTTTAGAAATCTAAAAGCCCATTTTTTCTAGTAGGATGGTCACAGGAGTGTCCTGCTTTAAGATTCCATTCTCAGAAGGGACAGACACTGGCTTAAATTTGTAGCTCCAGCAAAGGATTTGCAACTCCTGTTTGATGGAAAGGATTTAGCAATCCTGTCTGCAGTGAAAAGTACAGTAGTCGTGCTTTGTTATAGTGAACTAAGAGTGGGCAAGGGACCAAAAGATGTAAGCTGTTTAAATAGAAAAACATACTTGTGGGGGAAAGCTTCCAGCATTCACCACACATTGGAAACCCCTATGTGACACACCTCCAGATGCTGTAGCCTCCATTTTCACCAGCAGTTAGTATGATGACCTTCAGGAGACCTTTCCAGATCCATCAAATCTGGGTAGTGACACTGAAGGAAGGTGACAAGGTGATTTCTATTCTGCTCCACCATTGCTAGGTGCTTCTTTCCATAAAGAGATTGCCTTTCTCTCTGTGTCTATATCTTTTTTATTAATCAAAATGAAATTTTAGTCATTGCTTATTATTAGAAAGGTTTGAAAAAGTTTGGCTTTTTTTTACTTTACCAATCAGAAATAAGATGAAGCTCTATGTTTGGTTTTCTTTCTTACCTCATTTCAGATTTTTTTCTTTCTTAAGGACAGCGCCATGCACCTGTCAAGAAATACATATATATGTGTGTGTATAAATAAAATATTTCTAGCATACTGTACTGGAAAATAATAGGATTTCCCCAAGAAGTTATTTGAGTTGACCTAACTTCTTAGTTGCATCATCACATGTATTGCTGCTTTCCCCAACATTGACTACAACAGTATTTATAGAGTAGAAATAACTGTTGAAGCCCTCCCATTCTCCAACCCCCTCACAATGGCATCATGGTTACTGCTTGACAACTCAAGGTCTGTGTCAGAGCCAACCAGCACTGAAAATGTTAGACCACGCAAATGGCCAGTGCAATATAAAAGTTGCTACTGATACAAATAGTCACACAGATATTTTATTAATCATTGTCCAGATATTCCAGATACACTGACATTTGGATATGGGAATATAAATAGTTGACTATGTTCAACTTTGAATATAAAGATTAATGTCAATATGGCAAAGCATCACTGGCTTGCCTTAAAGATCTCTGTGCAAAGTGTACCTTATGGACTATGATAAGAGCAGCCCCCTTGGAAATTCTAGTTCCTTTTAACAGATTAGGAAGAAAATGTCTTCTAGAAGCATCTCTTAAGGTAAAAACCTTAATTTGAATTTGAAAGAGATTCTAGCAGTAGTGGACAAGCAGTAAAAGTTAGATCTAAGCCTATATTTAGGCAGGATTTTGTTTCTGCCAGTCAGTTTATATTTTTTCAGAAAAAGATAAGCACTTGGCAGTGTTCAAAGATTTAAACAATTTGACCTTTTGAGGGTGCTCTTGATAGGGAAACTCAGGAAGAATTAAAAGTAGCTTAGTTTTAAGGTTTTGCTAGTTCATTTTAACTTTTCTGAATATTCCTCTTTCAGAAAACCCCGTGTAATTCATCATCTGAACTCTATTCACAGCACTAGCACCTTCTGACTGCCACCGTGTAGATCTATGTTATCACGACAGCTACTCCTTGCAGTCACTCATTTGAATTACAAAGGTATAGCATTCATGGACATGGTTTCTTGTTGAACACACTGTGTAATTGTATACAAAGCCTTTGAAATCTTTTCCATAAGACATGCCCATTTTAATTTTTTAACTAAAATAGGAAAGGCATGAGAGAAGTTTAAGTACCATGTGTTGTGACAAAATTGTGACCTTTTCTCACTGTGACTCACTGCCCTGTATTACTGTGCTGAAAGTAATGCATCACAATTGTACCACTCCACTTCTAGAGATAAAATTAATCTCACAAGAAATTTAATCTGAACTTGTTTTTAGGTGCACAACACATCTCTGTGCAGTAGGAGCCCAGAAGAGAGTTACAGAATCACAGAATGGTTTGGGTTGGAAAGGACCTTAAGATCATCTGGTTCCAACCCCCCTGCCATGGGTAGGGACACCTCACCCTAGATCATGTCGCCCAAGGCTCTGTCCAGCCTGGCCTTGAACACTGCCAGGGATGGTGCTTCTACCACTTCTTTGGGCAACCTGTTCCAGTGCCTCACCACCCTCACAGTAAAGAACTTCTTCCTTATAGCTAACCTAAACTTCCCCTGTTTAAGTTTGAAGCCATTACCCCTTGTCCTATCGCTACAGTCCCTGATGAAGAGGCCCTCTCCAGCATCCTTGTAGGCCCCCTTCAGATACTGGAATGCTGCTATGAGGTCTCTATGCAGCTTCTCTTCTCCAGGCTGAACAGCCCCAATTTTCTCAGCCTTCTTCATATGGGAGGTGCTCCAGCCCCCTTATCATCCTTGTAGCCCTCCTCTGCACTTGCTCCAACAGTTCTGTATTTTTCTTACGTTGGGGACACCAAAGCAATGGCAGACTGCTCCTGAGTCTGGGGTCAGTGTAATTGTAGCACAATTTTCATAATTTTCAAGTGGGGTTTAATTTATCATGGCCAACCAAAGAAGTGCAAGTATAATTTTAAAAAATCCTAATCTCGGATGCCATTAGGTTGTCCATGCTGTTAAATACTTCAAATTTTGGTTTTTGTATTAGTTTTGTCTTCTTGTTTTCTAACGAGAGATCAAAGGTTTATAAAATTTGATGAACAATTACCTATAGCTGCCAAAAATCTTCAGTGCATAGAGATGGCATTCAACTTCTTTTGATGTTTAAATCTGTCAGGTCATTTTTATGTCTGACTTCCCAATATGTAAAATGGAAATATTGATGCTTCTCTTCTTCTAAAGTGCTTTGTTATTGCTGATAGAAAGCACTATCTGAAAGCTTGATATTAATATCATTATGTACTCTTAAGTCATGGAAGGCACTGCCAGGTTTGATTGTTATGGGATGATATCTGTTTTACTCAGAGGGCACTGTAGTAATGATTTTATTTATAAATATTTCTAAAGTAGATAATATCACTGCTTTCATTACGATTTTTTTTTATTTCATTAGACTAAGACAAAATATATTGACTTCTCTATGTCACTGATTACGGTGAGTTTAAAATACATTAAGATTACTGTTCATGAGCAGAAGTTAGTATTTGTTAATGAGTTAGGTGTATTCATGGTAGTGTAGGCTATTTACTGTGCATCGCTTCAGCACTTTGTTTTTCTGCAGGTGAAAGTTCAGAAATCGTAGGTCATTTCTCCAGTGGTACATTCTGTCACCTCAGAAAGCTTTCCATTATGCTTAGTCTTTTGATTCATTTGCTGACTTTGGTTCATTCGTGCATCTTTGGACTGATTTCGGCTGAGTTACGTTTTTTTATTTGAGTTGTCATGCTTTTGGGTATTTGATGCCTGAATTCTGTAAATCATTCTACCCACTTTACAAGGACAGTAAGTTCAGAGCTTCAGTGTGTAGAGTTTTTGTATGCAGAATTGTAGCTTAAATCTGTTTCCCAGATTTCTTACTAGATCTCAGTAACTGGTTATTTTTATTTTTATTTTTATTTTTATTTTTTTATTTTATTTTTTAACATCAGATTCCTATTGATTATTTTATTCCTCCTTTTGCCTCATATAAATAAATTATAGTGATTTAATAATTTAAAAATCTACACTAACAAGCCTATCAAAGTTATTGAATGAGCACTAAATAAAGTCACTTTGTTCATTGCTAATAGTAAACATTCAGGGCCTGACTGCTTTTTTTAGTTCACCTTTTTGTTAAAACAGATAAAGGTTATTTTCATCTCTAGCATTTGCTGGCTGATCACTGTGTTCCATGTCAGAGAGAGGCTTGAATAATCTCTTTGAAGGCAGTATTGAGGCAGAGAATTAGCATTCTCTCCAGCTGGACTCCACTGCACACAGGTTGGTTTCTCATTTGTTGTGGCAATGTTTTCATTAGGTCAGCTGAAAAACTGCTCTTCTTTCCTTCAGAATGCAAAATGAGCAGAGAATAGAGCGAAATGAAATTACAGAAATAAATGAAATTATAGAAATAAATGTTAGATAATGTATGTCAATTAACCGTGAAAGCGTTGACATTTAATCTTGCACAGGTTTTAATGCTTTGCATGCGCACACGTAAAAACATTTTAGACACACTGAGCTCATTTGTGTTTAAATGAGGATGGTGTTTGGCTTACCAGTTTTAAGAAAGACTGCTCCCACTGAACCAATTTAAGCTTTACTTCTAAACATGTGGGATCAAAATCCGTATGATTGAGTTCAGGTCCCTGTTACTTTGTAAATTATATGGTATAGCTAATTTTCCCTTGCATCTTCCAAGCCTAGACTTCTTACCTTTGAGATTTGTACCAAGTTTATCAAACTTTCTTCAGATTTAAGAGTATCTTAAGAGGTGTTTCTCACTACTGCTGTTCCCAAATACTAGATTAGTATCTCTAAACGATTTGAGAGTCAAGATGTGTGTTATGTAAGATGCCTACACTTTCAGCAGTGTCTGCTCTTCAACTCTTTAGAAGTGCAGGAAAGTATACTGTGTATGTGCATATATACACACACACTGTATATACATCTTTGGAGATGCATCTTTTAACCTAGATTCTTGAAGCCAGAGGGGATTAAAATTCCTTTTGGATGGTAGATGTTGGATTTACAGTTTACTCTCTTTTTGTGAACTGTAGAAAATAAGAATGAGTTCTCTATATGCAGTGTGATTGGACACCAAACTAGATGAGGAAATGAGGTTTATCTCTCTTCATTTGCATCCCTCCAAAGTTGCTAGCAACGTGATCAGATTTGGAAAGAGGGAGGCTTGACAAAAATTTTGATAGGATCACACAGAAAAATAATAAAGCTGCAGAATTTCCTGGCACAGTGGTGAATTAAATTTTCATTGCAAAATACTAAATTCACTTTTATGTATTATATAAAATAGCACAGTTCTGTTGGGTTTTTTTGTGACTTGTTTGGGGGTTTTTTTGTTTGTCAGTTTTTTTGTTTTGTTTTCTTTTTTTTTTTGTTTTTCCCCAATAAAAGTTACTAAAGTATGGAAGAGGTTGCAAAAATATGTCCCTCTGAATACAAAGCCAGTAATATCCTTATTTAGCAAATTTACACTTAGAGTTCAGTTTGAATATGCCGTTTCATTAATTCTGTCAGAGTGTTTTGGTTTGAAATTAGTGTACATGCAGAAAAAAGTGCACAGAAGCATAATGACAGATGACTAAGGAAGATCAGATAAAATAAGAAATTTACAGTGCATTTAAATTTATATGGGAAGAATTCTCTGACAATTAATTTGTCTTACTATCAAACTGGTCCTTCTAGTGCTTTCTTAGTTGTTATTTTCAGTAAAACAATTACTTGCTAGAAATTCAATATAGCAGTATTTTTCCTTCGCTGTTACAAAAATAATTCATTTTGGCCTAGTCTGTGCCCTGGACCTGTTCAAACAAAACCAGATCTCTACCACATGCTGGATTTTAATAGCATAAATACTTCAGACTTCTAAATTACATAAATAGTGCAGGCAGTTGTCAGCCTTGGAAATAACTCATTCATGCAGCTGGTGGATATGAAGAAGTTGTTTATTTTGGGTGATACAATTCCCATAATGGAGAAAAAATTACTGTTTTGCCGTCCTATTTTTATGTTGCTAATCAATTCTCTTTGCACAGTAAAAATATGGTTCAGTTTCAGATTTATGATAGGTTTTGATCAGCCTGTTCAAGATCAAAAGGAAAAGTTCTCTGATGCTACTATTTCGTTCTTGGGAGTCAGCTACACAGTTTAATATTCTTGCTCTTTATGTAGCCACAGCTTTTGGTTTGTTTGATCATAACAAAACAAAAGTGGGAGATTCAGCATTTGAGACTGAAAGTACACCACTTGGCCTTTGCCACCAAGTTCTGCCCCAGCTGTGACAGCAGCACTGGAAATGAGGACTAAGAGCAGCCATGGAAGACTTCTAAATACTCTGCCTTCTTTCCTCCCGCATAAGAGAGACAATACTGACAGAGATAAGCCACTTTTATGATTTAAAAAAAAAATTAAATAAAGCTGCCTTAGACATTGTAATATCTGCTGTTCTGGTGTTGCTCTGGAGTGAAACTCAAGCATGCTCTGCTGTTCTTGGTAAGACTTTATGTGTGCCTAGGTTTAAGTATTTGCTTGCCTTATCTATGCTGTCTGAGGAAGAAATACATCTCCTGTGTACAAAGCTGTGAAGAATTCAAAATTTTACAGTAATAAAATGTCTCAGCATATGTTTTAAATATGCTGCTTATAAGATACCAGAGGCTTTGCATTTAATAGCAGTCTATTCATAGAATCATAGAATCATAGAATCGTAAGGGTTGGAAAGGACCTTAAGATCATCTAGTTCCAACCCCCCTGCCATGGGCAGGGACACCTTGACCTAAACCATGTGGCTCAAGGCTCTGTCCAACCTGGCCTTGAACACCGCCAGGGATGGAGCATCCACAACCTCCCTGGGCAACCCATTCCAGTGCTTCACCACCCTCACTGTAAAGAACTTCTTCCTTATATCTAATCTAAACTTCCTCTGTTTAAGTTTGAACCCATTACCCTTGTCCTACCACTCTACAGTCCCTAAGGAAGAGTCCCTCCCCAGCATCCTTGTAGACCCCCTTCAGATACTGGAAGGCTGCTATGAGGTCACCACGCAGCCTTCTCTTCTCCAGGCTGAACAGCCCCAACTCTCTCAGCCTGTCTTCATACGGGAGGTGCTCCAGCCCTCTTATCATCCTCTTGGCCCTCCTCTGGACTCGCTCCAACAGCTCCATGTCCTTTTTATGTTGAGGACACCAGAACTGTACACAGTACTCCAAGTGAGGTCTCACGAGAGCAGAGTAGAGGGGCAGGATCACCTCCTTCGACCTGCTGGTCACGCTTCTTTTGATGCAGCCCAGGATGCGGTTGGGTTTCTGGGCTGCAAGCGCACACTGCCGGCTCATGTTAAGCTTCTCGTCAACCAACACCCCCAAGTCCTTTTCTGCAGGGCTGCTCTGAATCTCTTCTCTGCCCAGCCTGTAGCTGTGTCTGGGATTGCCCCGACCCAGGTGTAGGACCTTGCACTTGGCTTGGTTAAACTTCATAAGGTTGGCATCGGCCCACCTCACAAGCGTGTCAAGGTCCCTCTGGATGGCACCCCTTCCCTCCAGCGTATCAACCGAACCACACAGCTTGGTGTCGTCGGCAAACACTGCTGAGGGTGCACTCAATCCCACTGTCCATGTCACCGACAAAGATGTTGAACAGGACCGGTCCCAACACCGATCCCTGAGGGACACCACTCGTTACAGGTTTCCAACTGGACATCGAGCCATTTACCACAACTCTTTGTGTGCGGCCATCGAGCCAGTTTTTTATCCACCGAGTGGTCCATCTATCAAATTGCTGTCTCTTCAATTTAGAGACAAGGATGGCATGCGGGACAGTGTCGGACGCTTTGCACAAGTCCAGGTAGATGATGTCAACTGCTCTGCCGCTGTCCATCAGTTCCATGGCTCCATCATAGAAGGCCACCAAATTGGTCAGGCAGGATTTCCCCTTAGTGAAGCCATGTTGGCTGTCACCAACCACCTCATTGTTTTTCATGTGCCTTAGCATGTTTTCCAGGAGAAACTGTTCCAAGATTTTGCCAGGCACAGAGGTGAGACTGACTGGTCTGTAGTTCCCCGGGTCTTCCACCTTCCCCTTCTTGAAAATGGGGGTTATATTACCCTTCTTCCAGTCATCGGGAACTTCACCTGACTGCCAGGATTTTTCGAATATGATGGACAGTGGCTTAGCAACTTCTAAAGCCTGCGTGGCTTTCTCTGGTTGTTTCTCAGGTGAGAAGCACCAGCTTTGGCTCTTGGGGAAGCAGCCTGCAGGGCCTGCGACCAGCGCTGATGTTTGATTATCTCTTAAGTAAAACCTTGGAATTCTGGCATTGGTGGAATGCCATTCGGTTCTTTATCACGAAAGAATGTCTGCATTCTTTCTTACGAAGTCTTACGAAGGAAAACCTACTGATTGAAAGGCTTTTGTTATCTGGAAAAAGAATGAAAAATTGCTGGTCATTGTATCTTTTCATCGTAAACTACCATTTGCGCTTCCCTGAGGTCTCCAAATGACAGATTAATGTAAAGTCCATTTGGACCAGATTAAAATGGAAGAGAATCTTCTTTTTTCTAAGTCAACTAAGTCATTGGGCTTTATGCTGACAGGTATTGTCAAAGACTATGTTTGTCTGCAAGTCATGTTCCAGACTGTGTCTTTTGTGAATGCTAAGACTAGTAAGCAATCAAATACTCCAGCCACATAGAGAAGATTGAAACAGGATTGAAAAGAAGGTCTGAGATATGAATTCCCAAAGAGCTTAAGGAATGCTTCAGCTAAGGTTTGCTGGATTTTCTTTTGGCAGGCAATAACCAAATATCACTTTTAAAATCTCATATGAAAGAAAATAGTATGATAGAAAAATGAAAATAGCGTTTTTATATACAATTGTGTGTATATGTATATTTACGTTCAATGTACTTAGTGATGACTGATCATCACGCTTCTTGTGAGGGGTTTCTTTCCTTTTGAAAACATAGCCTTTAGTGTGTGATGTAGACTATAGAAATATCATGTGAATGCTGCCCAGAATTCAAATACTGCAGCATGATAATCACAGGATCCATACAGCTGAACAGTACTGGGCTGCTACATATAATTTGACTGATTTTTTTTCTTCTCATTTATCTTCTCATATTTCTCTTCTCATGTTGGTTTGACACTATAAAGCCATGCGAAATAGTATGGTGTTATTTATATTTGCAGGCTGTGTAGTCCAAGTATTTCTTGCTTATTTTGAAACTTTCAATGTGCGTGTGTTAGCCTTCTTCAAGGACCCAGCATCTGTTTGCTTTTCCAGGGATAGGATGGTTTACAGAAATACACACCAACATGTTTGTGTGCCTTATTTTTTGGTTGCATATGCTTCTGACCCCTCTTTTCAGTGGAAGAAAAAGAATGGAACACCATTCTCAGGAAGAAGAATGAAACACCAAATGGCAGGCTAAACACTCTATAATAAAAAATACAGCCTGACAGGCAGTGAGAGAGAAATTGTCCATTTGAAGGCATAACTGAACTAAATGGTATTCTGAAAACCACAACATGTATGGTATTTTAAATCAGCTGTTTTTCTAACATGCAATAGAAATTACCCAAAACATAGTAAATGATCGATAATACTAAATAATAAAAACTTGATATCAGTGTCAAATGGGAAGGTAGAAAAATGGAAGCCATCACAATCCTGAAGGTTTGACTTGATACAAATAACCTCACTAAGAGAGATTCTTCACTTTTAAGCATGATGCTGTCGACATGATTTGCCCTGCCTTGTTTATATGGTTTCTTTCTTCCCTCCCTCCTTTCCTCCCTAAAACCATTATCAAGAATATTTTAATATCATTCTTGTACTACAACTGGTGCACTTTACGGCACTGCTAGTCAACTGTGTGACAGAAGCATCATCATCAGAGTTATGTGGGCAGTAGGCTCTACTGGGCAGTAGGCTGTGAATGCAGAGATGGTGCTAATCCCACCTGCACTGCACTCTTCGTATGTAACTTCAGGCACGTTAATATTGTTTAGTTCAGTTCCTATGTATAAATATATAATTTCTTATGTTTACAAATGGGGATAATAATGGTTTAAGACAAGTAATGAATGAGGTATGTGCTGATTATTCGTTACTTGAAGACAAAGTTAAGATTTAAAATAATGATTGTATAGTTCGCGTTCTTATAATCTGTGTATGATGACTAGATACCCATGAGGATGAGGTGGAAACTGCTGTTCAGAGATGACCTTATGACAGTCATCTGCAATGGAATGCCATGAGATACTTATATACAGCTATACTGTCCACGTAAATCAACCCCTTTAAGGAATATTTACATAGGTGAGCTTGGCATGGTGCTGTACGGAGTCTACAATTTGAGTTACTGTATCTGTATATTCTGCACTGAGATAGGCATTCACAGAGCTGTAGAAGCCTGTGGAGAGCTAGCAGGACTGGCATGGAGAGTGTGCTCAATCCTGACATTTTCATTTACTCTTGAGGCACTGCTGGATCCTATTGTGAAGAAATGGTTGAGTTAGGCTGCCTGTGTTAGGCAGTCCATTTAGCATACCCAATTGGGATGGCATGACCATCCATGCTTTTCTGTTATAGTGAGGTAAAGGAGCTTTGATACTGTGCTGTCTAAATGATTTATCAGTCATCTGAACTACATGTTGTAGTAGACTCTGCTGTGGGCACCATGGCAAGAGATGTGAAAATGATCCCTCCCCTGCTGGTCTTATGGTGCAATGGAGGTGGAAGGAGCTGAGATGTGGAAGCAGGGTATGAGTTGGAAAATGTGATGCAGGATCTTCCTGTAGACTATACTGTGTCCTAAGGAGATGACATCTTCACACTGTGAAAGAATAGAAAGAAAGGGAGCGAAAATAAATTTGTGGGGAAGGGAATTACAATGGACACTGGAGGACCAAGGAATCTGGAGAAAATGGTGCTTGGAGCAGAGAAGGAATAGTTGTAAAAACAGTCTTGATTTATGTTGCCTATCTTTCTTTCTTTTCTGCTGCTTTATTTTTGTTCAATACAATACAAAATTAATCATATACAGATCAACATTTTACCTGTCCTTAAAGCACTCTGTAGAATAAATTAAAAGCCCACACATTTTGAAAAGAGTTCACTAATATCAATATGCACTTATTACTCACCCTGATGAAGGCCAGAATCACTCATTTCTAGAGATATATTTTTCATAAACACAGTGGATGATATAGGAGATAAATACAAAAATCGGAGTAAGTCTGTAAGTAGGTAGGAGATAGATATATTTCAAAAGCCTATCTAGAAGATACGAAATAAAGCAGACATTTTCAACTGCATTATGTACCTGTGGTAATGTCAAATAGCTTCAGCAATGTCCTTTTAAAAAGACCATTTCTACACTGCCAAGTTCAGTAAGATGTAAGTATTTTCCATGAGACAGAATGCTGACAGCTCTATCAGAAACATGTATCCTAAAAAGGACTGTAAGTTTATTAGACATAATACATTATAAATATATGTATATTCTTGTGTAAGCAAAGAATATATATATGTTTGTTACCATATGCAGTTATCTGCAGCAATCCTTATGTCCGGAATGAAATTGTAACCAGTTTTATACTGCAGTTCCACTGCAGCTTGCTCTGGCCATGGCAAAGTTAAGAAGCACCAGCTATTATTTCCATCTCCTCTTCACAGCCCTGGCAGATGGACTTTAATGCTGAACAGGCCTGGAAACAAAATATTTTTTGTTAGAATGAGCAAACCAAAAATTTTCCTATGGCTTTTCAGTATCCAGAAATTCAGCTGGTAGTGGCTACTCACTCTGCAGTGCTAATGATGCTTAGAGTGTCTTGTGTGCCTTAAAACATATGCACTCTGCCCTCTTTCAGTGCTTTAGCTGCAGTAGTATATATAGCTATATACACATATATAGCTGTATACAACTATACGTGTATAGTTGTATATAACTAGCATGAGTAATATGCAACAGGGGAATTCTTGGGGACATCTTGGGTTGAGTGGGAGCTACTATGTTGCCTAAGCTGCCTACCTCTTGCTGGTGCAATGCTATTCTGTAAACACTGTGATATAAGATACTGGAGGCTTGTAGAAAACCAGATGGTTAGAACAGATATTTCTTGGAGTTTGCATTAATTAAAAAAGATTATGCTTTAGTAAGGAGTGTAACAAAAAATTAGATTTCTCCTTGGCAGACTTTCCTTCAGTTAGTCTTAACATAAATTCAGTTTGCTGTCCTTTTTTATTTTAAAAAATCCCTCTGTAATCAAACTGACTGGTAGAATTTTTAGATTTGATTGTTGGAATGTAAAGTGTAATATTTACTTTGATGAACAATCGGAAGTAAAAGCGTATTAATAACAAGTGATGCAGGTCTGATGTATTTCCCCCTGTCCTCCTCTACTAGGGTATTTTTGGCAGAAATGTCTGGTAACTGTCACATTATTATGTAGAATTTCATTACAGGAAAGTATGTCTGCAAATAAATTGTACGTTGTAGATTTAAATTAAAAGATACCGAAAAAATTACAGATGTTACAACGTAGCTTAGCTTTTTAAAGCTATGTAGGCTTCCTCTACCTTAGTAGAGAAAACCAAAAGTAGTGCAAATAAATTTTCCTTCATTTCAAGATGAAAGTATGTACACGGGCCAATCGCTTAAATTGGTTTTGCTGTTAAAGACCATGTCAAGGTTAATCGTAGAGCCATGAGCAGCCTGTGAATTCCAGCAGGTTGTACAGATCACTGTAGCTGAGAAACTGGTGGTGTGAAGTGCAATAAGCTGATGATCTTTTGCTTCCTCCTTGCCTCTCCCAAGCTTGCTGATGTGCTTTGAAGAAATGACAGCATGGTCCAGTGGATTTCATTTTTATGTGTGCATTCATCTGCAGTGGCACTGAGGAGCCAAGCATCACTTTTATTGTGTAATTTAAAAGTATTTACCATGAATGGAGAAAAAATAAATCTTCTCTTGTTCACATTTTCATTCCCGAAGGCTCTGGTGTATTTGTACTGTAATAAAACTGTCATACAACTGCCAGAACCAGCCCCGTGATTCAGCCTATTCATGTGCATAATGTATATTTTATCAGGGCCAGTTTGGGCAATGTTATTAAATGTCCTGCTATGAAAAAGCTTGTCGTTGTGGAAGCACAATGTGACTGTAGGAGTGCTGGAGTAGCACTTGCAACTCTAGAGAGCAGTCAAAAATAGTTCAGATGCCAAAGTCTGGCCCCACTTTGATGTGGAAGGGGAGTGGTGGAAGAAGGACCTTGGTCTCTGAAGTGTGATTCAGCATCACTGTATGTGTTTAGCATGATCTTGGACTCAGTGTTGTGTGTGTGTCTCCCTCTGTTAGTATGGCTGGCTGGCTCCCAAGGTCTGCAAAAGTCAGTGTAATCCTCTGGGGAGGTACCTGCGCTGCCTGTCTCTAGTGCACAGTGTCCCATACAGCTTCTGCTGCCCTGCCATGCAAAGCTGCACCTCCAATGTCAAAGGTCCTTCCTCCTCTCCACCTGCTAGAAAGGGTTTAGAAATGTGGTAACTTCCCCAGGGTCTTTGTAAGCTGTTCTTGCCATGTTGTAAGTTCATTTATATTAGTTTATTTACTGCATTCTCAAGTTGTTATTGAATTACTGAGCTTCCATGCAAATAAAAGTCTTTATGTGAGGGGAGATATTATTCTGTCAACATCTGCTGCAAGCTGGGCTCTGTGATTTATGCCAGAGACCTGGAAGTACTTCAGCTTGGAAGGGTTTAGAAAAGCAGCTGTTGAACAAGAAACTAAATGAAACTTTAGCATTTTTTCTCTAGAGAAATATTCAACTCTTGTTTGTCAAAATTCAGAGATGGATTGTGTGTTTTGATTTACAGTATCGGCAGTTCCTTTTAACAGTTAATACTGTGCTATGCTGGCTATATTCTTGCTACTATTTATTTCCAGCATTCATGGTTGTTGTTTTTTTTTTGGTGGTGTGTTTTTTTTTTTTTTTGGCAAGGTAATGGGTGGTCTAAAATAGGAAGCTTTTCTTCAGCAATCTACAAGCTGATAGAGCAGTCAAAGAAGATGTAGAGCAATCATTCTTGTAGAAAATAGTGAGGGCAAATTGCATTCTCAGTCTCTAGTGACAAGTAAGCACCTGTTTTTTCCTCGCATTAAGAGACATTACAAGGTGACAAGCCACATACTGCTCCTTTAAAAAAATGCTGTTGAAAAGTACTGCTGGGCTTCCTCTTAGATTCTGCCACTTGGCATTCAGTGATGCTGTATAAACCAGTTTATTTCAAAGGCCTGCACAAACCCAACCAAAACATACAGTCAAACATACTACAAAATTGTATGAAAGTAGGTGAGGATCTGTAAAGTGAGTAGGAGTTACAGTTATAAGTAATTTTTATTGACTTTATATTGGCATTGTCTCTTACTTAAGAAAGTAGTATCTCTGGAAAATACTCAGGGAAAGTGCTACAGTTACTGAGAAAAATGGCAGAATAGTTTCCTGTCCTTCAGTTGGAAAGGTATATAGTAAAAGATTTTGTTTGCAGAGTAAATAGTAGCAAAAGTGAAACAAATCAAAACAAAACAAGAACAACAACAACAAAAAAAAACCCCAAAATCACTGAAAGGGATGTTTTTCCAGTAAGTTTTTCAGGATGAAAAGAGAAAATAAATACCGAAATATTTCTATCCAAGACTCACCTGCCTCATCTTCTGATTCTCGTTGGACTGAGTAGATTTTAGTTTTTATTTAATTCAAATTCTAAGGTTCCAAATTAAAATTCTTTGAACTGAAACTGATTCTATGAGACAGTTGTATTTGTATCTTTTTAAAGTATATATCTATATAAACTTGGGGAGGTGTTAAAGTGCAGACTTGGATCTCTCGGATGGCCAAGAGATCAGAATTACAAGGTGTGAGAAATAATTTAACGTGTATTGGGGAACTTCATAAGAATAACGTCTATAAATTTATATAAAACACAGGAAACGTTATATACAATTTTGTAAGGTTCAAATTGGCAGCTAAGTTAAACACTGCAGTTAGAGCATCCAAAAAGACACTGCTGCAAAGCCTTGAATTATTCCTCAGTGTGTATGGATGCTTTCAGATGTTCAGCTAGATCTGTCAAGAATGCAGTTACAGTTCAACTCCCATCTATGCCATGATTTCTCAAGGGGGATTTTCAAGACAGACTTTGGTATCAGCAGTGTTTGAGGTGTGGGGGGAAAAAAAAAAAACCAGAAGATTTTTTTTTTTTCTTTTTTTGATAGTAAAGTGACTTTAGAAAACTTTTCAGATATTTTCCTTTATTCCAAGTCAGTCATGATAAGCATAAGAAATTCTGATTTGGGGCAGAATGAATTTTGGGTTAGGAAGCTGAAGAGGAAAATGGCAACTTTAGCAACAGCAGCATTGGCTAGCTCTGATGTGCTCAAGGGTCACTTAGCACCTTAGCCAATTTTTCAGGCCAAATAGCATGGCATTGTTGGCAACTGGTTGTTTTCTAGAGGAGCAGAAAAGGAAATGATCCATGTAATGGAGCCCCCTAATCATTTTTAAGTGGATGGGCAGGCTGGAATGTAACTATCAAAGGCAGCTGTGGTGTATCAGAACTAATTGGCTTTGTGTGACCACTGACCCTGCTAGACTAAGGTGGCTAACTCTGCAAGAATCACTTAGATGTCTTGGTACAGTTAAAAGGAAACAAACACATGTTTATTTGCTGGTAGGGTGCACACCTTGACTTTTTAGGAAATCAGCATGTACTTGGCCTGTTTAATTTCCTGATACTCCTTCCATCTTTCCTTTCCTAGGACTATGCAGAATGTTGAGTAGGACTATGCAAAAGCAGCTGTGCTTTAGGCAGTAGCCTGCCTGGAATTGTGGACCTTGTCTGCTACTTGAGCTCATTTAAAGCACCAAACAGAGCTAAAATATCTAATTTCAGAATATCAGTTTCCTATCCAGGTAATAGGCTGCTTAGTGGGTTTCCTAATCTGAAAGTAAAACCATAAAAACTATTTTGGAATAGCTTTGGTTTCAAAAGATGAAACTTCTTTTGGAATCAAAGTAATAATAATGTTGATTATAGCATGGCACAGAAGATCAGAAGTTTGTGATTTCCATCTTAAGGACGGAGAAGCAGCAGAGTCAATCACAACAGGATTCTAACCTTAAAAGAATTACATTCGTGAAATAGTAATATTTTTCTTGGGTGACACTGCATATACAGAACTGAGATCCAGATTTTGTGATGTATCAGTTAAAACTGAAGGTAGCATTTTAGTCTCTTGCTGTATTTTTGCTGGTTCCCAGCTGTCCTAGGGTCTTACTTATTTGGATAGACTTAACTGTGAAAAAAAATATTAAAAGCATTCCCAGTTTGAATATGCCCTACTTTTAGCAATGAATCTGTCACCATGTCCATCTGAACTGCAGCTCCTATTTGTTTTCTGCTAAGGATAACTTTCTTGGCAATTATCTAATAATGTGAATTTCAGAACTTTAGTTTGCTGGCTAGGGAACACTGTGGTTCAGTGAAATGAGTTTCAGGTCAGGATTCTCTTAAAACCATGCTGGATAGTAATGGGAGTTCAGGAGTTATTGCCCTCCCAAATTTTCCGAGTTTGAAAAAGAAAGAGCACAGCAGAAATTAGATTTGAGAAAAACATGGTCTGCTGGGTTTGATTGCTGAGGTTTTCTTAATAAGAAAATCAAAAATAAGTGAACAAGCAGATTAGACCACTTGGGCAAATGGAAGCCAACCTTTTTGGGGAGTTGACCAGCCTTCTCTGTAATCTTTGTTAATGAATTGAGTTATAAACCCTAAAATAGTATAATCAACCTCTTTTTTAATCAAAAATGCATAGTTACAGGAAGTAGTCCAGGAAACAAACCCCCTAAAACTAAGTGAGCAAAGACACATTAACAGTATGTATAAATCTTGCTGTGTCAGTCCTGTAGGAGGGACTTTCTTAATATTTTGTAAACCATTTTGATGTAGAAATTCTCATCCACATAAAATCCTCATCATCTTCATTAGTAGTTTATTCCCCCACTGCAGATGGTTACATTTTTGTTACAGGAAATGACTTCTATAGAGTACTCCATGGAATAGTTGATATAGTGAATGTGTGGCATACAAGGATAAATTCCCTTCATAAAGCTTTAATTTACTGACTGTCAAAAAGTTGTTATATCTTGAAAACCTCAGCCTTCTCCAAATCCATGGTAGCCAGTTCTCCTGATAGCTTCTGGAGAGGGCCTACATTGTCCCTAGTCTGTCTTTTATTTGCTACGTATCTATAGAATCCTTTCCTGTTATCTTTTACATCCCTTGCCAAACTTAATTCTAGCTGGGCCTTAGCTTTCCTAACCTGGTCCCTAGCTTCTCGGGCAATGCTCCTATATTCTTCCCAGGCACCATATTTTGGTGCTTTTACTGTCTTGCTTCAGAAGGGAAATTACTCCCTGTAGTATAACACACCTTCTAATGGATCCAAAAAGTCAGAGTACTGTGTAGGTCTGATCTGGCTGCATGCCTAATATATGGATTGGTTTCTTACAACTTTCACGTTTTAAGCCCAGGAGGGAGTCTTAATAGAAAAATGAGGAGATGGACTGTTAAGGATGCTGTGGTAATCAGACTTAGAATTTTCTGGATCTAGAATGCCAATTCTGCCAACCCGTGTGAAATGATATGTACTGGTTTTACAGAGGAGACTTTGGTTCACTAGGCATCAAGATAAAGTCATTAAATCATTCAACATGGAATATGAACTGGTATCTTAGAAATTGGGCAGTAATGAAAGACAGGATGTGTTTATTACCTATGACATTTAGACTTAAAGGCAATATTCTTTGTTTTGTGTTTCTTTTACCATCAAGATTAGGAAGGACAGTTTGATCAGGGACTGTGTAATGGTACAGAAGAGGTTTTAATTTTAATTCAGATTGAATCCAGCCAGGTGATCAATATCTTACCAGAATGAATATCTGACATTTAGAAACGGTAGTTCATGTGACGGGAATTGATGATTTAGTTCAGTTTTCAATGGACTAATTTTACATAAAATAATAATTTAACTAATCGGTTTATTTCAGAGAAGTGAAAAAAACTGTGGTAAATTTGTATTAACCCAAGAGAAGCTGATTTACCCTGGCTATGTATGTATGTGAGATTTACATCAGTAGCATTGCAAAGAAAGCCCATAACATGCTAAAGGTTTCATCAGTATCTAGTTTTCCAGACAAATATTTAATGAAAAAAAGAATCCTGCACATTGTTTAGTGTGTTCTTAAGGAAATGAGACTTAGGCCATTGTACCGTGTGTGCTTACGAGGGTTCCTCTGGTTGCTTTCGAACCTATTGTGCAGTTTCTCATTCAAACTTGATGAAGGGCTGGAATTTTCCAAAATGACTGCGGCAGGCCCCAGTAAGCAGGAGCGTTCCCTTGGTGGTTTCCTGTTCTGTTGGGAGAGCACACCTGGCTGCACCTTGTCAAGATCTTAAGCAAGATATATGGCAGGTTACAGGGACAGTCTAAGTGGAGGGTGATTCACAGAACATCAAGATCAGTCGTAAGTGCTGTGGGATGGTGTATGATCCTGTAGAGCAGGGGAAGGAGCTGGACTGAGGCAATGAAAGCAAATGAAGTTATAGGACACACATATGTAAGGCTTCTTGAGTTCTCTACTCATGCAGCAACTTACGTTGCTCAATAGGCATTTAAAAAAAAAAAAAGGGCAAAGAAAAATTTGCCAAGTATTTTTTGTTTTACTGTGCAGTTGAGTTGTTAAACAATGTGGAAACACAAGTCAGATATAAAAAGGATATTTACTTCCTGGTACAGCTAGAAGTACACGTTTTTTCATGTCCTTTTTTTACAGGTACTTTTTCTTAATAAAGATGATAAATGCCTTAACAGTGTTTCACAAATAAAAATGAAGTGCCTTTAATATATCATGCTTTTAGAGGTTCTGTTCAGTGCCATGCACTATAAATAAAGACTAATACCTAAATAATTTCTTTTTAAAATTATTTTATTGCACACCATTTAAACAGTAGGACATCTACTCCTGAGGCTTGATACTTGTGGTAGTGGTATTTTGAATATCCCATCTGGTTTTGTCACAGAAACAAGATAGTACCTTGAGGACTGCAGAATTACTAGTGATTTTTCTTTTCATCTTCCAGTTTGAGTTTTCAGACTGAGTTATTTGTCATCCTGTTACCTGGCAGAAAGTTTAAGGCAATCCTACTCCATTTATATCCAAATTGTTAGGTTGTTCCCAAGGAGCTGACACAATGTGCTTTCGTGTTTCACAAGCATAGCTAAATCTGGATCTCTTTTTAGTTGTTGAGCATGCACTGATTAGCTGAAAATCCCATAATGAAGAATCACATCATTCGTTTAATTGGTGTTCTGCATGATAGAAACAAGGGCAGATGCAACCCCTTGCTCTCCTCAATAAATCCAGGCCTGTGGAACATACTTTGAAGTGGCGACAGTTTTATGTTCTCTGGAGTAGAAATGAATTACTCTTTCTAGACCAGATAAATTAGAGTTTTGAAGGTAATGCAGGCTGCCTCTGAAGCCCAGAAGTCAGCAATCAGAAAACTTAAATGATGTAGAACTCGTAATTTTCTGCAATCTTTCTTTCTGTTGATTCCACTGATAATTAAATCTGAACCTTTTGGCAGTTCTTGGAACATTATTATCAAATCCTACAGTGATGGATTGAAGGTCTCCATGTCCAGAGGTGAACGGGGTTTTTATCATAACTCTGCCTGAGCAGGTTGAATGTGCTTTGCTAACATTATTCTCGAGGGTAAAAGATGATTTCTTTCTTTTACTAGCAGAAATATTTTACAGGTCTTTGACAAACCTAAACTCAGAGGCCTTTGATAAATCGTTTGAGCTTGGTCTACTCCAGCAAACCTTTTTGATTTGATGCTTTTCATTTTGGAAAATGCTTCTATTGCAGCCATTTATTTCAAATTGTCGAATTATCTTTCTGAGTAAATACAGTGGTGCTACAATACATGAGAAGGAAAGAGTCAGTAAACGTTTGGTTTTTTTTCTACTTCCTAGCATATTTTGTCTGAAATGGGGAAAGCACTTTTCATATCTAGCATTAACTGAGCTAGCAACTGCTCTGCTCAATGGTGAAGAAAATCCTTTGTAATGAATACTGGAAATACCACCCTGACATGCAATACTGGTACCTCACTGAAATACCACCTAATTCTTCAGTGATGTACTCTTGTAATAACCTAGTATACAAGGTGTTCTCACTTGTCTGGCTATAACTGTTTATGCAAATGAAATCGATTTGTTCATGCAACTCTGAGTCATTTGGGGGTTGGGACCAAACCCAGATACAGGTAGAATAGGGACACCCCACAAAATCTGCTGCATCTAATGCTCAAAGTATAATATATAAGAAAAATCAATGTGCTTTCCAAACATGTTCCCTGGATCACTGAAATCCAGTAACTAATGATCTAGTTTTGTCCTTCAGTGAACAGGTAGTATAAAGATGCATAAGTGTCAGTAAAGTCGGGATTGAAAAGAATCACTTAGCAATGAAAGGCATAGAGGGGACTTCTTGATGTTGATTTTACTAATTCCTTCAAAATGTTGGTTGCCATTTAAAAATCCCTGTCTTTTTAGAGGAGCTTATTTAATTGCCTAACTGTCAATATGTGGGTGATGAGCGTAGCAATGAAATAGATGACTTCCTTGTTTTTCTCGTGTTTGATCAGTATTAAAGTAATGTAGAAATCAGGGGGTTGCAGTTTAGAGTTCTGCTAACCTGTGAAGTTGCACCAGGGGAGGGTTAGATTGGATATGAGGAGAAATTTCTTCACTGAAAGGCACTGGAAGAGGCTGCCCAGGGAAATGGTTGAATCACCATTCTTGGAAGTATTTAAAAGATGTGTAGATGTGGCACTTAGGGATGTGGTTTAGTGGTGGACTTGGCAGTGCTAGGTTAATGGTTGGACTTGATGAGCTTAAAGGTCTTTTCTAACCAAAATGATTCTATGAAGTTTGCTGGAATACTACATGTGACACACACAGGCATTTGCGAAGAGACTTTTAGAGTTTTCTAGTGCTATAGTGTGTGGTTGGATGGTGAAACACGTAGGCAAAGCTTACATTTGTTAAGCAAAACATTCAACACTGTCCCGCACAACATCCTTGATCTAAACGGGAGAGGCATAAATTTGATGAATGGACCACCGAGTGGATAAAGAATTGGCTGGATGGCCGCACACAAAGAGTTGCGGTCAATGGCTCAATGTCCAGTTGGAAAACAGTAACAAGTGGCGTCCCTCAGTGATCGGTGTTGGAACCAATCCTGTTCAACATCTTTGTCAGCAACATGGACAGTGGGATTGAGTGCGCCCTCAGCAAGTTTGCCGATGACACCAGGCTGTGTTCGATGGACATGCTGGAGGGAAGGGATGCCATCCAGAGAGACCTTGATACTCTTCAGAGGTGGGCCGATGCCAACCTTATGAAGTTTAACCAAGCCAAGTGCAAGGTCCTGCACCTGGGTCGGTGCAATCCCAGACACAGCTACAGGTTGGGCAGAGAAGAGATTCAGAGCAGCCCTGCAGAGAAGGACTTGGGGGTGTTGGTCGATGAGAAACTGAACATGAGCCAGCTTCAGTGTGCGCTTGCAGCCCAGAAAGCCAACCGTATCCTGGGCTGCATCAAAAGAAGCGTGATCAGCAGATTGAAGGAGGTGATCCTGCCCCTCTACTCTGCTCTTGTGAGACCTCACTTGGAGTACTGTGTACAGTTCTGGTGTCCTCAACATAAAAAGGACATGGAGCTGTTGGAGCGAGTCCAGAGGAGGGCCACGAGGACGATCAGGGGCTCAAGCACCTCCCGTTTGAAGACAGGTTGAGAAAGTTGGGGCTTTTCAGCCTGGAGAAGGCTGTATGGAGACTTCATAGCAGCCTTCCAGTATCTGAAGAGGGCCTACAAAGATGCCGGAGAGGGACTCTTCATCAGAGACTGTAGCGACAGGACAAGGGGTAATGGCTTCAAACTTAAACAGGGGAAGTTTAGGTTAGTTATAAGGGAGAAGTTCTTCACTGTGAGGATGGTGAGGCACTGGAACAGGTTGCCCAAGGATGTTGTGAATGCTTCATCCCTGGCAGTGTTCAAAGCCAGGCTGGAAAGAGCTTTGGGCGACATGGTCTAGTGTGAGGCATCCCTGTCCATGGCACGGGGGTTGGAACTAGATGATCTTAAGGTCCTTTCCAACCCAACCCATTCTATGATTCAATGTTACGACATGGTTTCTGGAACAACATTAGCAAAACCAATTTGAAGAACTTTTAAAAAAAATATATTTATAATCACAGAATTTCGTACATACACTTAGCTTGTCACAGGCAGATCTTTTCAGCCTTGCCAGAATCAATTTCTCTCTCACACAAAGAATAACTTATGAAGGAAGTTCAGAATATGAACAGAATATGAACAGAATATCATACTCTCTGCTGAGTAACATAATTGCCTGATAGTGGTAAGATAGAGATTTCCTAATACATGGAGAGGATCTCCTGCTGTATTTTGTGAGTAGACAATATGCTGTTCAAATGCAAATTGCATATATTATTTCAATAATATTTCAATATATTTGAAATCCTCTTAGCAACACTACAGCTAAATTAGTGGTGGAACAATGATATAAATTGAATGACTTGAAGCATTATCTATGTGCTGTTCTATAGGCTCAGTTTCTGAAGAAGGACTAAATAAGATCCCAGTCCTGCAGGATTACTTGAGTGAATAGATCCTGATATGCGTGAATAGGTCCTGATATGTAAATCTTTTCAGGATAAGAGCCTTTGTAATTTCTAGGGCAGGAACCATATCTGTCTCTCTGCTTTGTGATGCACCTCCAGTATGAATGCATAAGTAATAATGCTCCATTTTAATTCCTTGTGAAAGCAGTGACTCCAGCTCTGGCCATGAGTTAAATCCAGAATAAATGGGGCGCAAGCATTGCAGAGGCTGTTAACACATTGACAGCATTCTCTTTTGCACTGTGAAGTTGCCTTGTTTACAGCCTGTGTTCTCAAAGCCTGTGGAGTGGCAAGAGCTTGGATCTTGCCTTTAGAGGCAAGAGCAAGAGCTTGGATCTTGCAGCTCAAAACTG
This sequence comes from Strigops habroptila, assembly GCF_004027225.2. Classification (NCBI taxonomy): domain Eukaryota; kingdom Metazoa; phylum Chordata; class Aves; order Psittaciformes; family Psittacidae; genus Strigops; species Strigops habroptila. The sequence goes on from NC_044279.2 coordinate 30,537,288, forward strand.
CTCAGAGATCTAGTTTCCCTTGTTTGCAGACCTCGGTATCTAATCAAGCAGCCTGCAGCTAGTAGTAGATGATGAGACGTTGACGTGATTAACCAAAGCAATTTTAAAAATGGCTTAACCTCACAACTTGGTGGTGGCAGCTGGAGTGTAGTTTTGTCTGCGTGTTGCAGTAGCTCTGGTCAAGGCAGGGCTCTGGTGCTCAGCCTGGGGCTGCAGGAGGTCTGCTCCTGTTACAGGGAGAGTGGGAGCAGTGAGTGATATGTGGAGCTTAGAGTTTATTTTTAGCCTAACTAAAGTCTTAGCTTTCTAATCAAAATACAGCTGTTACATTAGTCCAGCTGCATCATTTTAGATAATACAGTTAAGACACGCATTTACTAGTACCTGTCCCCTTCTCTGGGTCTGCTGGCTGGTGGTGTTTATATCTCTCAAGGAGAACTGGTGGGGCAGACAAGTGAGGTTATGATGAGTCATTAGCACACTGGTGACAGGACAAGTTTCATGCTAATGATGAGTGTCCGTTACTGCCTCCTTATAAATCCACTTGGAGCTATTTTTACAAGTTTTCTAGCACAATTGGCCTGCTTATACTTTCTTCATTGATTCCCAGTTCCACATTATACTTACTTTTCTGTTTGCTATTGCTGAAACTGGTTTTACCTGACTCTCTCCTTTCCACTGTGATTTGTATTTGCAGGCTGATGCCTCTGGTGTTTGTCTGTGCCTATGCTATGCTATGCTTTGGTTTTATTCTGGGGTTGTAGACAGTTTTGTGATTTTTCCATAATCCTTGGAAATGGGAAGGAAATTTGGAACTAAAGAACTTTCTGAATATTAATCTTACATCTGATTAACTGATTTTTTTCAATACCAGTGCACACTTTCCTGTGAATGTGCCTGCTTTTTAAATGAATCTAAGCCTGGATTCCAGCAATTGAGCTTAGTTAGGTTAACATCACAGCTAAAGGAAAGCTGGTGTGACTTTTACAATCACCCCAGAAGGGGCTAAGCTGCATAATCTTTTTGCAGTTTTCAAGTGGGTTTTCTTTGTGAAGGACTGGTGGGAAAGGCCATATGCATTGGAATATGAAACCAGAGACTTAAAAGGATTAGGTGAAAATGCAGAGAAAGGTGTTAGGGAAAGGAGGCAAATTATCACTTACAGCTTTGACAAAAGCTACTAGAAAAATGTCAGAAGTCCTTACTGTTCTGAGTCAGAACTGAAATCTGAATGCAATTTATGCCTTTAGAAGTGCTCGGTGTAATGGTTGGTATGAAGGTAATTTTTTTTAGTGTAACAAACTAGCATATTGATTTTCGATTGAGCCTTAATGTCTCTGGATAGGTAACAGCTTTGTATCTCTTTGGAGCCTGGAAAATCTAAGCTCCTTGGCATGCACAAAAAGCATTGTCTTTTTTGTTTAAGCAGGACTCTGCATACTCTGTTGTCATCCAGAAGCAATTCCTTAAAGATTATGTCTTTAATCTTAGATATGCAAATGTCATTCAGTTTGGTTAAGTTCTTACTTTCCCCATGTTTCTTTTCTATGGGTGATGTTTTGCATGACATGCTCTTCCTAGAGTATCCTCTGCAATGGATTGATATATATAACAAGTATTACAAAATAGCTTTTTCTCAGAGTGGAGGTTAATTTACAATGACCCTTTTTTGCCATTGCTGAGCACGTCCAGTGCCTGGTGCTGAACTGATGGGTCCTTTTGATTAGCAGAGACTGAAAGTGTTTTTTTTCAAGAGCTACTCATGATGGCTTAGGCATTATTGAGTTCAGCAGTAATCTTTCTACATCGCAGCACTCTCTCTTGCCTCACACTGTGATTGAGGCTGAAGAAGTGAATTTAGATCTGCAAAAATGATCTAAAATTCCGTGTGGTTTTCTATAAATTTTCATGTATAGAAAGTCAAGCAAATTACTTCATTATCTTTACAGCCCATTGTGAATAGGAAAAGTGGGATTAAAAAAAAAAAAAATCTTCTTTCTTCTTTATGTTATGAGCTGAAATATTCAAATCACATTTTTGTAACACCTGATGCAATATTGCCTGTCCTCATCCATGTAAAATGAGTAAGTCAGGTGGCAGTTCCACTGCTTTCCCAGCTGACTCAGTGGCTCAATTCAGATACCAGTAGATACAAATAATGACGCTGCCAGTGTCGTTGCTTAAATATGAAAGAGGAGTATACTGTGGAGCTTCTCAGAGTTGTCTGTGGAAGATGGCTTATTCTGTCACCAGGAGTAAATCCTGCTGGAGCATCTCCCTCCATCCACTGTGCCCATGGAAAGCAGGGAGGTGCTGAGCAGTGAGTCGTCTGTGGGACCTGCCACTGAGGAGCAAGGCAGGACAACCTGGGCCTTCACTGAACTCTGGGCCTGGGTATTGCCTGGGCACATTCAGACTGCCAGTACTTGTCTGGCTTGTTTTTTTCGTAGGTGTCAACAAATTCTCTTTCTGGAGGATAAAAGAGAGAAAAATACTCCATTTATAGGCCTAACTCTTTTATTTGTGGGCTACAGGCCTACAGAGCTCTTTCACTTTTAGACCACTCTTCATCTACATTTGGTTTTACTGGTGTGTTGTTTTCTCTCTTAAGTCATCTAAAGTACAGCAGAGCAAGAATCCTTCATCCCATTTCCTATGTTCTGTCCATAGGCATCCAGCGATTGCTATTGTCTGGGTCAATATACTGAGCTAGAAGGAGCCCTCGTCTCACCCTCTATCTGTGTGTACTGCATTCTTCAGCAGATCTGTTTAAAAATGATTATGATCCTATGCTAACTATAAAAGCAAGAAAGATTTATATTGTTTTAAACTCGCAAGGATAAACATATTTAATTTGTAGTTTCCTAAACTATTCTTGGGTATTTGATCTTTTCCCCTGATTACAGCACTGTTCTAGATACTCTAGATGTTTTAAATCAAAACAACACAGTTCTATGCCTGTAGTTTTTCTGTAGTCCCTCTGCATTTCACACTTGGAAAATGCATTTCTAGTTCCCTGATGTCTATACTCTGTCTTTTTATTTTAGCAACTGTCTCAGTTTGACAGGCTTTTCCATAATACATAGGTTACTAAACGTAAAGTTAAAACTTACAGAGGTGAAAGACTCACAAATGATGGAATAGTAATATCCAGAGTTACTGGTAAAAGGGAAGGAAGGTGTTAACAGCTAACCAAGTGTTGCCCTGTTGAGGATGAAATTAATGTCTGTTGATTTCTTTAACCTTTTTTCGCTTCCTACATTGCACAGCGGGTTGTAAGCTTCAGTTGAAAAAAATTAATGTAAAGCTATTAACAAGCACAGAGTTTGGTGTAACACAAATGGATCTTGGAAAATAATATATATAAAGTTATCGAAAGACTATTGTATATTAACTGTTACGGTGTTTCACTGAACATTGTAGGGAATAGTTCTTAAGTCTTTACTTTGAAAAATGACTGAGGGAACTTCAATGAGAAATTCGCATTCTTTAAATGCTTGCCATTTCAGAAAACCATTCAGAACTTTGAAGTTGTTTTTTCTGTGTTCTAGTTTATTTTCCACCCCAGCTTATAAATCACAAAGCAAACATGTAAACCTTCATATTAAACGTTGGAAAAATGACAGAATATACTGCATTATCCTGATGATGTAATATGCAAGTTGTTATTTCAAGAACTTTCTACTTGAGATAAATGCTTTTCTTGAAAATGAGTTTTCAGAGTCCCTAACACATATGATCATGAGGTATGTATACAGCAAGGGAGTTAAAGACTAAAATTTAGGTGTGACAAAATAAGGCCTTTTGTGTATGTGGCTCTGTAAGATTAGTTCAAATTATTTTTGTCCACAGACTCTCAAGAGTAGTTTACAGGGAGCTAGAAATAATAGAAATGCTCTTCACAGATGGGGAATATTCTGATATTCTGTCTAGGTCAGCAGCAGCAGAAGGATTAAACCCCAGTGTCTTAACATGAACATTTACTTTATAAGAGGGAGAAGGGAGAAGTCTGGAAGTACAGTCACCATCTTTCTTCACCTCTCAGCACAGTGAAAAGACCGTGACATTAAACTGCTCGAGACAAGAAAGTTGTATGTCTTTACATAGAAATGCAGCATGTGGAAAGAAGTAGAATTACACGACTTAATGAAGCCTTATGAAAAATCATTAGATTTCCAATCTTGTAAATAGTCATTAAATCACTGAAAAGCAGATCTGATTTTGCATTGCAGTTAATCAGAGCACAAGCAAAACAGAATAGTAAGCACACCTTGACTGAGCTACCTACAAAGTACTATAGCTTTGGAGCCTCAGTGCTTGGGTCTTTTATGTCACCCATGGAGTTAGCAATGGACCTTACATATCTAAAAAGTTCCTTGCCTCATATTTACGTACTTAAATCATTGTCCATTTCTCTATTAATACAACTTAAAAATCCTTTGTGTAATAGCGATCAACTACAGTTACAAAAGGAAATACAGGTATGAGAGTGAGACAGAAATCTGTTAGTTTATGTAGCCAACTTCTGAAGTGAGTACTCTGTATTATATGATGTGTTTGGGTTGCACTTGATCTTGGAAGCATTTGAAAAATTGCAAGTAGTGCCAGTGTGGTGTAGTTCCTTCCTTGGATCCACTCATCCAGACGTATAGTGGATATTACACCCAAACTGCTAAGAGAGGAAATGGAGATATGGAGGTAGTTTGACAGTATCTACAGCTATGAATCAGAGGCGGCTTGGGAAGAAGAAATCGAAGCTGAAGTTGAGTAAAGACTTTTTGAATCTTTCTGGAAGGACATGCCACAATTTGGTGGATGGAGACAAACATAAGGAGTGATCAGAAAAGATACTATAAAGGGAAGAATGAAATGTATTAGAAAAAGCAGTTTCATGCTGGTAAACCAGCATGTATCTGAGCAGGCATCTCAGTGTAATTTACTGCAGGAGAGAGCTCTATGATCAAGTTTTTCTGACATGGTATTAATGACTTTAAAAATAGCTAAATGTGCACCCAAGTGTATTTTTAAAGGCATTCTATAATAGCTTGCATATTAAGTAATCTGGAAAAATAAAACCACACAAGCTCACTCTGCTTTTAAAGTTTAATTTTGGTAGCATTTTATTAATATGTCTTTATGCAAGAAAGTGACTAACTGGAAACCTACGTTTATGAATTGCAGGACACATCTGGGAAAAGCTGACTGTAAGAGAATGTTATGAAAGTATACATAACAAATTCTAACAGAACTGGTAATCGAAAAATCGGGAGTTGAGCAAACAACTGAACCCTGTCTTTATTCAATTCTAGATACTGCCTCTGGATCTGCATTGAAACAGAGTCCACCTTATTAGAGGTTGGTGACTTTTCTTTTTTCAGTTCTTATATATAGTTTTAAAATAATTATTTATTACCATGTTTAAGGTAATGAAGTGAAAAATATGAGCTTCTTAGTAGTTAATAATTAGTTCCAGTGCAATGGAAAAAGTGGTAAAAACATTGTTAAGTCAGAAATTTATGCTGAATTAATGCACAGAAGCAGTGTTGTGCTTTTGGCCTCATCAGCGCAGTTAGTTTGTAAATGTTAGCTATATTGAAATACAACATTTTAACATTAGGTCTAGTGGCAAGGTTTTTGATTCAAATACTTCTCTGGTTTGACTTGATCTTTGGTATGTATATCTAACTGTTCTTGTTTGAAGGTTGGAGTAGTCAGTACTTCTGAGACTGTATGTGCCATGAAGGCCACATCAAATAAGCTTTTTATATATATAATACAGAAGCATAGGACTTGATCTGTGTTTTCTTTAACTAGTCAGAAATGACTATTGGGTTCTAAAGTGTATGCATGTTTAAAGGATGGAAGGTGGTACCAAGTGATCAGTTTAGAGCAGGCTAAAGTCCTTCCAGACTTGGCTTTCTATATATGTATTGCTGGGCAATTGGAAGCCCATAGCTCAGTGACAGTATTCACTATATGAAGGTGGGCTAATTTTGGGCTACCTATAAAATCATGTTAAACTGCAATAAGCAACATTACATGCCTCTGATGAGCTAGTCTGGTGGGATGGACAGTTGAAATAACAATGGCAGCTCTGCGGGCATAATGATTTCAAATCCATATAGCTGCCCCTATAGGAGTAGCCTGAGATTTTCATCAGGGGTATGCAGACATGATTTCTGCCCTACCCCCACCTGACGATCACTTAAAGATTGCATTAAATTCGTATATATTCCTAAGACTATCATTCAAGTAAGAACGTAAACAAGAGATGTTTTAATACAATTTTGGAAACAGTTTTCAGTATATGGTTTTAAATGCTTGAAGTGAAATACATTATTCTGTTGTAGAACAGGACCAGAGGAAGTCATGGCTTCTACTGGCCAAACATGGTTCCTTGGCTTAAAGTTATTTAGTACTGGCATGTTTTACTTCTGCTTCTTTTACCTTTTATAACTTAATTAATTTTCTGCCGCTGAATAAGGAAAGCACCAGCTCAGAGTAGTGCTAGTGAATCCTGCAGGTATCGACCTCTAGCCCAAATCCTTCTGGGAGTCTGAACGTTGTTGCCTTTGACTGATATATTGACGAACTGTTTTGTTCAATATTTGTGTAGTACTGAACCCAAGGGATCTGTGCGGTATAGCCAAATAACAGTGATTCTTCTTATGCACTGTTGCAGGGTTTTGTGAGATACCTCCTTGCATTTCTATTTTATATGCTGCTTCAATCAATTTTAATTTAATGAACAAATTAATGTAGATCAGACTGAATTTTGTAGTCATTGTTAGCTAACCTGTCTGAAAATAGCCCAAAATCTCTGGTTTTACTGTTTAATTCATTCTTACAGAGCCAAATATTTATCGGTCTGTTTTGTCTGTTTCCAAATGACAATGACGACTTTTTGTATACTATATTGTTCAATGCTGGTGAAATGGCATATGCTGTAGGCATGATTTCAGTCTTTGGACCTTGATTTATCATGTAATCTCTGGAGAGAGCGATCTGTTCTGTTCAGCTGGTTTTATTTACGTTCTAGAAAGCTGATCTCTTCACTAATGAAGACATAACTGCAGCTTAGGAAGTCAGTGGGTGTTTCTCCATTTGGATGATGAGTATGGGATACAGCTCACTTACACCTTACTGAGTACGAGATACTATTGCACAGTGCTTATCAGCATCATACCAGACTGTAATAGTTCTGGTCCTTACAGAAACTGTGCTTAGGCTCTTTTTTTGGTTTACAGGTATAAGTGAATCTTCTTATCAGCCAGATCTCATGGAGTTAGCAGCTGGCCTTGTGTGACGATGCAGGAGGACAGTGTGTTTCTCAAACCTGTAGCAGTACATGCTGCCCAAGCAAACTTTCATGGTGGTTCTGTCCTCTGTGCTTATAAATGCAGCTTAGTATATCTTGGGGTATTATACCCATGGGACAAGCATTCATTCCTAACACCTACTTTGTATCTGAGATAAGGTCCATCAAGTCACTTTCACGCACCTTTTCTGTTCGAGAAAGATTTTTATCCACCTTTGTTGCACTGTTCCTCACACTCAATTTTCCATGTATATGTCGTCATACTTTCCTTACCAATAAGCCCACAATTGGCATGGCACTTGCTGTTAGTCTCTTATTAAAGAACAACCGTTCCCCTGCTTATTGTACTGTACGAACAAGCTTGTGATCCCAGGAGCAGCTTGATATACCTGGTGCTTTTTGTCTTCATTCAAAATGGCCACAGTCTCCTGCTGTTTCTAATTTATAACTGCCATCAGTAAAGATGAATATTACTTTTATTCTTTGGCTGGAAAAAAGGCAAAATGAAGGACAAACGCCCTTTTGGAGGAGCGGGAGGTGGAAGTGCAGGAGCCAGTGCTTCCCTGCAGTGGTAAATAGCATTGCTGATTCTCCTGCTGGGACAGGGCACCTGCCTGTGGGCGATCAGGTAGTGCTGTGGATCCGTGCAGCTGCAGCAAGCCCACAGGCCAGGAACAATGTCTTATGTGTAATTCCTCATCCAGTACTTTTCCCCAGGGAAGGAAGCAGTGGGGAGTGAGCTGCTTGTCTCCTGCATGGCTCTCTCCTGAGCTCCTGGGATGTGGAGAGGGAGCAGGCCATCTGCTAAGTGTATAGCTCTGATCACCATCTTTAGACAGTGCCTGTTACGTAAAAAGACAAGAGAGGCTGGGAGGAGGGCAATGCAACATCGCAGCCTCCCTTTTACTTTCTGACCTTATGGGATTAGACAACCTTATATAGGATCTGCCAGTTGTTCGTGTCTCGTTCAGGACTGGGAGAGTTGCTGAGCCATGCTGAGCTGCAGCAGAGGAGTGCTCCCTGGTAGGACTCAGCACTTAGGACACTGTTTGGCTGCAGGCAAGAGGCACAAGGTGCCCGTTGTGTGCATCTCCCACAGTCTGACTCAGAGACATGATTCTGTGATATGACCAAGTACAATGCCTCTCATCTTTCTGAAGAGAAAGTTGAGAGGCGAGAATATCATTTGATGGGTATTCAGCAGGAGGAATAGTGTTGTGTTAATTATTGCATAAGCTGTAGCATCTCATCTAGCAAAGCTCTTTGAAGTATTCTATAAGCTAATTAAATATCTAGACATTCAAAAGTAATTATTTCTATATATAGTTGTTTTTCTATGATGTGATGCAGTCCCTTCCCATTAAGCTTTGCTGTGTCCCAGTGTATGAAAGAGTTAGATCTGTGTTTGGATGTAACTGTGGTTCGGACTAAATACTTCTCAACAATCTTGCAGAATTCAATTTGAATATGTTAAAATGAGCAGAAACAGTTCAACATTTTCCTGGAAAGGCCTTCATAGGATACATTCTGCTTATTATACATTCATTTCTATAACTATGCAGCTGCCTTTTATATCAGAGGCATTATTTTTTAATTACTGAAGTATTTTAAGACCGATGCTCTTGGTAAAGGCATAAACAAAGCACAAAGACCAGTCTGTTTTCCACACAGTAGATTGTTGTGAAGAGTTTGTGCCAGCCAGTACAGAGAGTGCAATCGTGTCTTACTCCTCTCGAGAGATGAATTACTCAACTGCCTCAGCTCCTGCTGCTCCACATTCTTATCCTTGAGCTGTATTGTTGCAGTGGTCTGCTCCTCTTCACAGAGCAGCCAGCCTAACTGGCAGAAATGCAAATGTATAGCACTGTCTTCTTCATGAAAGGTCTTCACCTGTGAGCTCTTTTGGATAAGCATCAGCTTTTCCAGCAGTGTAGTTAATTGTGCTGTTGAGATTATTGTCCCTAAAAGAAAACCAACAGATCTTTTTCAAACAATAGCATTATGCATAGCAGTATCTATTAAAACTGCAAATTTGCAGAGGTGGCATTACTGATTGATACACTGATACATTCTGACAGCCCAGGTGATTTATCTTGCCATTTTTCTGACCAGAAAATTTTGCTCAGGGTTGTAATTTGCTCTGGTGGTTGGCACAATAGGGACTGTGAAAGACAAGGTGTGCCCAATTAAGATCAGCAGATGCAAGTGTATTTCTGTCTTCAACTCATTTTACTGTGAATTAGGTAGCACTATGTGCCTTCAGCAATTGGTCTTTTTTTAAAAGATTTGTGTTGGCAGCTACATACATGTTTTAATGTGGTTACCACTGCAGTTTCTTAACATGCCTCAGTACTATTACACCCCCCTTGGGGTTAAAATGTGCCTGGCATACTACTGAAAGACGCCTTCTGAGTGCTTCTGCCCCTGGTGATACAATCCTTTGACCTTGCTAGGGATAATATTGAAACATACATGTAGTTGTTAAGAAACATTAAATAGAATCATTAAAAAAATCAGCAGCAAATATTGAGGATTGAGCATAGACATTTGCTAATTGGGGGTGTGCAGAGAAGTCTGTGCTAGATTGGCTCATGAAAGCCCATGGAGCAAGTACAGAAGAGAAGCCTTGGAGCAAGTACAGAAACTGAAGTGACAGAGAGTGTGTATCCAAGTCCCCAAAATAACCCACAGCCCTTCATTATGCAAGGAAGTTAAGCTGATATTTTGCTCAGAAGTACTTGTTGCATAAACAACGTGATTTATTGTAGATTAGGAGTGGAATCCTTGAAGATGCTCAGATCATTTCCCTTGTTCACGTGTCAGTGCTCCGCTCTCCCTAGGCATGGCTAGTGGGAGGAGGATGGTCCAGATGTTTTGCCAGCTATTGGTATTGATGCTGGGGTCGAGTCACCAATGTCACCTCTTTTTCTTGATGAAAGAAGGGTCTGTGTCTGGCACTTATCACAGGCGTGTTGAAAGCTATTTAAATCAAGGCGAGTTATTAAGGCACTTACTTTTACATGTTGCCAGCTTTCACAAGTAAATAAGAAGAGATTCATATGGATGAAAACAGTGTACCAAATGGCCTTGCAGGCCTCTGACATCTCAGATGTGTGACTTTTGAATTTGCATCAAGAATAATATATGTTTTTCATTAAAAAGAGACTAACTTTGCAAAAAAATGCTTACTGGAGATTCCAAGAATTACGCGAAGCAGTAGTTATTCACACTGCTGCTTTTTTTTAAGGCACAAAAGCAATCCCTAGACAATGCAAACCACAGAACCTTTCCCTGAAACAGACATTAGTTAGAACTGCTTGGGGTTTTTTTTAAAGATGTTCCAGTAAGATGTTCCAGTTGTTGATACTTGTGCTGTTAAAAGTGTTCATTTACTATAAAGAGACTGATGCTTACACTACAGACTTTTGAATGACAGGCTGAATGAATCCCACCATGTGTTAAAATACATTTAAAAATAAACCAAATTAAACATTAAAACATTATGATAGTATGAAATTTGTTATTGTCTGCCGATATATGTGGAATGCAGTATTTCATCTTAGCTTTCTTTTGAATAAACCAGATAGGCTGAAGTTCTTTAGGTCTTGACTGAGGCAAGTTTCATCAATGTGGCTATATAACTTCTCTAGAAAACTTTCTTTAGTCTTAAACGTCCTTTTGAGGTGTTGATTCAATGACTAAATGCAGAATACCAGTAATGACTTTGCTAACATCATGTACTGTCCTAATTATACCAAATACAAAAGCAGAACTTACATATTAAATCTAAGGATAATTATGTATTAGTGTCCTAGAGTTATTTTTTTGACTAGTAGCTGGCACACTGCTGTGTTTTGGCTTTAGTCTGAGAATAATATTCATAACGCAATAGTTAGCAACTAATACTTGGTTGATGGCTGGGCTTTAACAATGACAATCAGTATGTAATTCTCCTCCTTATCTCTTCAGGGATGGCTAAATCTTCACACTAGAAGTGCACGTTCAGCTGGTTTCCTGGTCCTTGCTGAGTTTGCTTCAGAGCTCTTTGGGATACAGCTTTCCATTTTATAAATAAGACTTCATGCTAATTCTTTAAAATAATACCATTCTAAAATTGAAAAAGGATAGCAGAAACATATTACTTTGTAACTGAGAGCTGGATAAAAATTTGATCCAAACATGAATTATAAACAATTTACGAGAGCCTACCCAATTTTGCAGATGAGGTATAGCAAATTGCTGATTTACATGTGCTCTGCTAATCCCGAATCACGGTAATTTAAACAGCAGTGTTGCAGACTGTTCCTTATCTCTTTTCTTCTGTGATCTGCATAGGGGTTCATGTCTATACATACATATATTCATGCATATACATGAGTAAGGTATATTTTAATTGTACTGGTCTCTTCTGGATGATACCCATTTTAGCTAGTCTAGCGGATACAACAGTTTGGTGATTCTACTTTCTTCAGTCCAGAATAAGCTCAGAATAAGTCTTGGTAATATCCCATAGAATATTTGGCTAATATGCAGTGTATGTTGGTTACTGTTCACAGAATAACAGAATTGTTAGGGTTGGAAGGAACCTCTGGAGATCAACTCAGACCACACCCCCCCCCCCCCCCCCCCCCCGTTGTAACCTTTGAAAGTTTCTCAAAAACTTGTTAGCATTTTATAGATGCTTATTAGCATCTCCATTTAAGCGCAGAGCATTGCAAATGCCAGAACAACATGAGGAGTTCAGTGGTTATTTCTGTAAATTAGATCAGGAGTCACTGTGCTGCTGCTGAAGTAAAACAGAAAAACCTAATATTAGTCTGAATAACGGTGTTAATGAGTTCAGCTTCTGGATGCACATCAGGCGTGGACTGGAGAGAAGCCATCTGCTGTCTACTCTGCACTGTTCTCCTGGTGAGAAGAACTGTTGTGTGCAGCTAATGGGAAAGCAGTGAGACTGTTTTGGCAGCAGCCAGGTCGGCTGTTTGTTCTTCCAGGAGATCAGAAGGGGTAGTTAATGGATCAGAAAGGTGGCTTCCACTGATGTAGGTGGGACATATTCTCTTCTCTTAGACTTGCCTAAAGAGAGCAATAATGACTGAAGATATGAACTCTTCCACCACATCTGCCTCTTACAGTTCTTATGGGTTCCTACCAGCCTGTTCATAACTCTAGCAAAAAATGCCTAATGCAGTAATCCTATAAGCAGTGAGTAATTTTCCTGTGTAAAAAATCACAAGATGAAGCACTGATAGTGACAAGCCCACCAGCTACCCGACCTCTCTACCAGGTCAGCATTGGGAAAAGGGAAAATGGCAGCAGATGCCAGATGCATCTTGAAAATCTTCCTCCTTCTGTTTCATGACAGAGCGTGAAGATGAAACTATTCTTCTAAATGAAAATATTCTTCTATAACCACAACATGCATTAGAGTTAATAAAGAATTTAGTCTTAATTAAACAGTAATAGAAAACCAGAACAGTGCTGTATGTTTTATTTTACAGTGGTTAAAGACATTCAGCTTTATTTGTCTTTCAAATATATTTTGAAGTTCAAACTAAGGTGGAAGCTGTGGCCTATAATTGAAGTCTGCCTCTTGCTTAAGCTATTGAACCCTGCTCCCTTCTGTGGCTGTGTGTCTTACATGTGTTCCAGGTGTGTAGGCATTTTGTGCCTGCAGCACTACTTTACAAAATTGTTCTTACCAGTTTTTGTAGTGAAATTCAGCTGAGCAGTATTGAACCAGCTGGTCGCATTCTTGTGCGGAGAAGCCCTTGAAGAGTAGTTTGTATGGTATTGAGATTTCACGTTTGTTGTTAAAAACTCCAAGTATTAAAGTAACACACAGACTTAGGTAGACACGTGTGACTTACTAATGAGTACGTTACTGAGCTGCATTAGCTTGCTGTCAGTTACTTCCCTCCTGATAATCAATTCTTACAAAAATTGTTTTGAGGATCATATTTAAGGTGGGGGATGCAACCTGTGTATTTCTGAACTCTCTTCCCTATGTTTTACAGAACAACAGAAAACTATTCTTTTCAAAGTGAGTAATGTTTGTGTGGGCTGGGAATATGTCTGTGTGAATTCAGTGTTGGTTCTGTGAACAGCATCTTTATCACAACCTCTGTTTTGACAGGAAGCTTTCATTTAGCTTTGTATATTCTTTTCAGAGGAGGCATTTGCATGTAATAGCCAAACTGCATCTGGGAAATGGTGACAGAAGCAATCACACTGTGGAGGACTTTTCGGGTAAACCAAGCAGCTGGTTGCCAGCAACACTGCTCAGCTCTGTATGACGCCTCTCAGAGCAGGGCTGGGAAGGGGCATGTGGGAATTCCCCACAAGGAGCACAGAGACAAGATGGATATTAGAAGAGTTCTCAGTGGTTTTCCCTGACTGGAAGCCAAGTGAAGAGAACAAGAAGAGTTGTCTGTCCAAAGTGCTCAAACCAAGCCCCGGACTAATTATTCCTTAGGGGTATAACAAAGAAAGGAATAAACAGTCATGTGGGTTTTAGGAAGAAAATATTTAAGCAACTCTGGGTCTTAAAGAGCATGATTTCAGAGACTTGTGATTTGGGTCAAAGCCAGTCCACCCTTGGGAAAGGCACAGAAGAGCCTGCAGTAGGGTGTGCGAGACACAGAACTTGTTTGGCCTTTGCTTTCAATACAAAGTAAAACTTAAGCTTGTTTATGTTTGTGGTAAAATTTAAGAAAGAAGTCAGAGGTGTGAAAAAACTCATTACAGAATGACTCTTGAGGCTGGCTGTGAACCAGCTCCTTGCACTGCCTGGTTTAGGCAGAGTCCTGGGGCTGTGGTCAAATGAGCTGTGGTAGCAACCACTGCCAGTGCTTATTAAAACTACCAAGCCTTGAGAGGTGTGTGAGGATTGGAAATACCTCATCACCCATTTAGGTTGGTTTCTACTTTGATGAGGGCCTACAGTTTAAAAAAAGTCATCAATACAATTCAAAGACTTTGGGGTTTTATTCCACATTTTATAGATAGTTACATACGCATATGCACATTATATAAAAAACCTGTAGTGGTCAGGGTACATGTAAAATTCAAAATATAAATCAAAAATATACCTTTAATGTATATTTAAGTATATTGTGCCAGTCATTTATGTTACATCTTAATAAGCTGCTGAAATTCTCACAGAGCTTGTGTTGCCACCACTCCTAATGTAATGGAGCTTTAACTTGGTATAACATTTTACTGTTTGCTAAGGAAACAAGGACTGTGCAATGATTTTCTGTCAGTCCTCTGCATCAGGTTTTGAACTGCTGATCTAGCTCCTGCAACATGGAAGGAATTCTTCTGCAAGTCTTGAAGATAATTAAGTTCTTACAAGTTTCATGATGGCAGTGGCTCAGTAAAGAGGAAAAACCCAAATCATTGCCCTACTGAGTGGAGAGCTATATTATTCTCCTTGGCAGCAATCAGCATATACATACCTCTAGGCTAAGCACAGCAGGTGCTGTCTCCTGACCAGAAGAGATGTCAGGAAGTACATGTGGTGGGAGAGAAACTGAAATTATTTTAGTTAAGGAGTATGAGAGAAGTAGGACTCAAGTCTGTAGGAAATCTTGTTTCATTACATCTCTTGGTCACAGAACAACTCATTACATATTTTTTATCATTTTACCATTCATATTTCTGTTTTCCAGTAATGTAGTTACTGAATTCACCGAATACGCAGTTTTAGAGATAAGATGCCTCTGAGATGAGAATGAGTGGGAAATTGAAAGGTTTTTTACATTATGCTTAATGCAGCTAAAGCTATTTTTGCTTCAACCTCTATCTTTAGAATTATTAGCTATGAACTATTTCTTGGTTTTGTTCTCTGACACTAGTCTGACTTGCAGCTTCAGAAATCTTTTTCTCTGGTCTTTGAACAAATTAGCGTTAGTGCTCACTGAAATACGGTACGCATGTCACTCCAGAAGTCCATTTAAAAAAATTAGATTTCAGTATGGAGTCACAGTGAATTTGAATACTTAGCTGTTGGTATTATTCTGAGAGCTAGTAATTGATGTTATTTTCTTTAATATCAATATATTTAATTACTGTATTGTGACGAAAGGATTTGAGTCCTATAAATAATTTCTAAAAACAAAGCATAAAATTAGTTTAGAAATCTTGCTTTTATAAAACTAGGAATGGCCTTTGGCATCAAACTAACAAAGTATTCCAAAGAACAGAGAAGCATGGAAAACAAAATCAAATAATGCACTTTCTGCAGGCTGAGTGAAAACCCCAGCCTTTCAGAGTGCTGTAAAGTATGTTAAATGTAGCTTCTGACCGGCAGTTAGAGATGTAGGTTCCCAGTGTGGGTAGACACGGCTGCCACTGGCCTGCTCTTGTGCTCCTTGAGTCACTGGTGTGCTAGACAGCTCAGCAGATGGCTTGTGGTAGGGCATGGGACAGAGAAAAACTGATATTACACCTAAACAGGAATTAATAAATATTAATAAAAATAAGAATACTTTGGATGAAATCAGAAGACATAGAACAAAGAAGATGACCTAGGAGCAAAACCAAAGGTAAATGATTTGGCAGCATAAAGGCAGTCAAACTTAAGCCTTTAAGGTGGCTTCCAAGTGGAAGGAAAGGTACACTGGGAAGATTAATTTTAACAGTACCGTGTGTTGCTTTCTCTCAGTAGCAGTCACTGCAGAGAGCTGGAGATACACTAGACAACTCAGGAAAAGCATTTGTTCAATATAAAATAAGAAATAAACACTTCAGAGGCATAAAGTATGGAACAAGTTAGACAATACCTTCAAAAATATGAATAGGTAAATATGAATAGGTAGACATTTTAGAGAAATGTTTTGACACACAGGCTAATTATTTTACAAAGTAATTAGTTGATAAAGTCAGTTCATTTTGCAGATGAAATACTTCCAAGGAAGGTATAACTGGAGAACTACAATATGGTCAATAGAAGTTGACCATCTGTGTATAAAGTTCCACTTAATCTTTCAAATAATACTGAAAAACAAGTTACATGGTAATAGAATTATTAACAAATAATTAAAAATTAATAAAAGGAAACATATTCTACTTAAATTATTTATTGAAGTCATCACAGTATGTTGTATCTAAAGAGGTTAATAAAATTCCAAAGAACAGTCAACAAATATTTCCTGAGAGGCTAAGAAGGCTACATTTCTTTGTGTTTAAGGGCATAAGCTTAGAACAGGTTGAGGACAAAGCTGTTCACTAAGAAAATCCAAATATTTTTCTCTTTAGTCTCCTACTTGCTGCTCTTAAATAGGATCTTGGAGTAGGTAAAGGTAAGCTCTGGATGCCTGCGGTATGCATACCAGCTGTGATACACCCCAAATTCCTGATCTTGGGATGTGTGCACGCTCCAACAGCCCTCATTTGCTAGCCTCTTATGTTAGTGGATCTCCTTAAATACAACACAGCTTATTTCCAGCCTTCATTTGAAAGGAAACTGGTGCCTTGAGAGAAGAGGCAGAAAAGAAAAGGCAGTAAAGAGGATTCATCATTCAGGTCTCACCTCAAATCAGGACATAGCTGGAGCATGGCATATAATGTCAGTGTAGTCATGAAATATGGAAATTCCTATATCTGATCTAGTTGCTGCAACACTTGTCTTCATAACATCTGTCACGCTCAGTTCTTGCTAGCTCTCTCCCTATAGTTACAGTTTGTATTGTACAAGCCAGTCTATGCAATGTCATGGCATGGAGAGATGTGTGATATGCTTATGGCACCAGCACAGAGGCAGGAAGGACTGTTAACGTGGAATTGAGGCACAGCGACCACACCAAGTACTGCTCTCTCCCAGAAGGCTGGGCACAGCTCTACTGCTGCTGCTTCCAGAGCTGACTGAGTATCTCTGCACAATTCTGCACCACATGGCATGTAGATGAACTTTATGATCTAGACTGCCAGCCTATTTTTTGTCATGAAACATTTTACTCAAGTTTGGGAGCTATGTAGAAGTGCATATAATTAACAAAATGTTCTTGAGTTCTGTTGTGGGGATCTTTTGCTTTTATTCTGTTTGGTTTCTGAAGCCTCTAGGATTAACCTTCAGTCTGAATGAGTCAGGCAATCAATTTATGTTCCACCAGCAGTGCACTGTCTTTTCAGTAACTCAAATATAACTTGTTTTAATACAGTTAATGATACTTGCAATCGTATTTTTTGGGGCTGAGCTATATTTAATAGAGTTGAAATATTATGCAACATGTAAATGATAAAACAGCCTTTACATCTTTTCCTAGTTTCTTGACTCCTGATTATTATGTCCTTTTTCTCCGGCTGTTTTACATGCTCCATGTAGGCAGCGGGAGGTGGTATGATTTGAGATTAAAGGTTGTAAGTATGTAATGTTGAAGCCCATTGACATTACTTTAGGAACTCTAATAATCTAAGCATAAGGGTAGTTGTGAAGTCTAGTTAAAAATGTGTGTTGTGTAAATGGGCAGTGGATAGAGAGATGGGAAGGAAACGAGGGTGTCTCTGAATGCTATGTGCACTGGAGTAGAACTGTAGTGTTCACTGGCTGCATAGAGGAGAAGAGAGGTAGGAAACTATCCTGAGAATTCAGTAGGCTACATTTTAAAAGTGTCTGGAATATGGACAGAGCATTTAAAATGTGATTTTATGTGAAACTCCTCCTCTTATGTTTTATTCCTCCTTGTGCTTCATTCATTTAGAAACAGAAATCTCTCTAGCACAGGGCAAGTGAGAGCCAAGAGGTTTTATTATCATAGGTTTTATTATCAGATATTAGTGATGAATTTACTGGACTCTATACATAAAATGAAATACTTCAAATGTTTATACAGAGAATAATACTGATCTGAAATAAGAGCAAAAATAAAAAACTAAAAGGAGAACATGATCAGATGTTGTAGAATAAAAAGACAGCAAATCATTCCTGTTGTTCTCAGAAACTGCTGAAGATGAATTTATTTGGGTTCTTCAGAACTCATTCTTCTGCAGCTAAATCCAGTTTAAATTATATTACAGAAATCCAAAGGCACTGTTCCTTGGCTACTACTATTTTCATGGTCAGTACAAAAAACCAAAGGAAGATACATGCTTTCAAAAAGCCTTGTCTACATTTCAGGCTGAATACCATGATTGTTTTTTTCTGTAAAGTTTTAGTGTGCTGAGGAAAGTCTTTGGTCAAAAGAGAACAAATTTCCATAGGCGTCTCTGAAGAGGTGCACTACTTCTTTTAAGCAGATGGGTAGATAGTTTTGGGAAGTCTTGTCAAGCTGTGACAAGCTCACAGCCTTAGAGAAGCCTCACTGCATTAGATAAGATAAAAGGGACTAGAGCCAGATGCAGGCAAAATCCCTTCTAAAAAGGTTACAGAGGTTTGGCAATTTGTTCATCCATAACTACTGTGATTGGCTCCTACTCTCTCCAGAGGCAAACATTGCCAAGATGTTGAAGTGTTCTTGTGTTTCTTCCTTTTCTTCTCAAATTGCAACTGAACACCCAGATAACCTAGCCCAACTCTTTGTCTCTGAAGGAGCTTGTGCCAACTGCTCATTGAAGAATGTGAGTAAAGAAGAAAACGTGTTTCAAAATCAGATGTGGACGACCTGGTTCAGGGTTTGGGTTCAGGTCAGACACTTGAATCTTTGCCTTACATACCAGATATGAATTTTGTGATCGTCTAGCTATTTGTTTTATATTGGTTTTAAGTGTGCTTGGGTGCTTAATGGATTTTTCCCCAAAAATTATTTCTTGTCAAAGTTCTTTATTTTACTTGATTTTTTCCCAGAAGAAAGCAGCCCCCTGGAGAATGTATATAATGGTGTAATACTGAGGCAAAGTTCTGGCAGGATTTCATGGATTACTTTTATAATGCTTCTACTTGATTTTCCCATTATAGGCTTAACAAAGCCAAGATTATCTTAACCTAAGTGTGTCAGTCCTGTTCAAATCCAGTTGGTTATTTTCATGATGAAAATTAACATTTTTAAGTGCTTTGCTGGATCAGGGCCCAGATGATTGTTACCTCTTTCAAATGAACATTTTAAAGCTTCCTTGATCATCATAATAAGGGACTTATACCAATAATTATTAATGAATAGTATTACTCTGTAAATTCCCCTCTGAATCTAACTGTAGACAGGAATTAGAACCTCTGTTCCAGTATTTCATGAATGTGCCCTGTCAATCTTAATGCAATTTATTTACTTTCTTGCCTACTGATAATGCATTTATTACTATTTCTGGTAGAGAAACTTCCTTTGGGATTTGGAGGTGGACTGTTCTGATCACATGGGATTAGATAATGAATCTTCAAAGCTGCCACTGTTGAGGAAAACAAGACAGTCTGAGTTGTTTTTCAAAAATTAGCCTTTAAAAGCCAAAATTTCTTCCTTTTCAAATCTAGGAAAAGACTGAGAAGCTAGGAACCTAACTAAGGATCTTGAATTTTGGTCTTTTTATCGTTAAAAAGGAGAATTTGAGAATAAGAATGACTTCAGTAAGTGACAAGGCCTGTCACTTCCCCTGGGAAGGCAGAAGGCACAGTGTGGGCCTGCTCAGCTTAGGGAGCAAAGCCTGCAGAGAAGTCACACTCTTTCCCTTCCATTGGAGGTTTTCAGTCTCAGATTCCATGTGCCAGGGCAGCAGCTGCCTCCTGCCCTCTTGTCGAAAATATACCATGCACATTGTTTTTACTGAAAAGAGAATCCCTCAAGGTACACATACATCACTAGAGGTGGAGATAGAGGAGACAGCAAAACCTCAGTTGTCAGAGAGTTATATAGGTTTTGTTTTGGACAAGCTGTGTCATCCTTCATGTAGGGTGTCCCTTGCACAGATTTTTGTCAGAACAGCATAATCACTGCCCATGATTCAGGACAGTAGTCACTGCTTGCTCGTGCAAACCCACCTCCTCCATCCAGCTTTCGACAGGCGTCAGTGACAAGTATCTCTGTGTCCCCTGCAGTAGCCCCAGTTAAAAGTCATAGAGTTTCTTTTCAAGCAACAGCAGTATTCATTGGTATCTCAGCTTGTTTGTATGGAGAGAGCAGATGTCTTAGTATGCTTTTGTGATAAACATCACTAATTAATAAGAAACAAACATTTCCCACACTTGAACAACCTTGCTGCTGAAGTTAATAGAAACTGCTTGTAGCTCTGTAGCAGTATTGGAGCCTGTAGGTTAAAAACCCCCATGGTTTTTAAATCCTGACCACAATTCAGAAGCTTGCATAGGGCATTCAAATGTCACTAATTTTTTCTCCATGTTTTATGCAGCACAGCAGCAATTTTGGGTTTTATTCAGAAATGAGAGGAAGACTCCGGTAAGAGACATACAGCAAGTTCAGTGCTCCTATTGCTAAAGATTGCCAGCTTTTTAAGAGGTGATAACATATCAGTAGTCTGGAAGTACCCTGGTAAGATCATCATTGAATCGTCCAGAATATTCCTGTAATCCTTTGTTGTCAGGTTATCTTAGGACATTACTCGGTCTGATAGGGATGAAAACTTTTACGTGCTTTTTGGCAGAAAGCACACTGAAAACAGGGTGAAGAGATGGAATATGGCGAATTCCACTCTCAAGTTCAAGACTAACTTAATTTCTTTCCTTTTTAGAGAGCACTAAATTCATTTGTATTTTATTCTCTAATAGATAAATTCTGTTCTTTTAAAAGTTGTATGCCTGCAGTTGTCTTATTTTAGATCATCCTGATGCTTGAACAGACTAAAACTTTCTATGTGGAATTTGGTGAAACTTCTGTTTAGTGAAACAGTTACAGAACAGGTGGGCTGTATCAATCACAATTAGTCAGATCTTAAATGCCAAATGGTGTATTTGCAATTGTATTTTAGGATCTGATCACAGATTCATTATTTGTCAGTACCCTTAGCTTCTACTGCTGTTGTAAGCAAAAGCTTTGTGTACAGAATAGAATCTATTCCTTTTTGTAAACCCTAAAACTTCTAGCCTCCAAGCATACGATTAAGCTAACACATAAGAATAGTATCTTCTCATATTCCTCACAAGTGAAAATCCTCACCTGAGATAACTAGAAGGCTTGGATATTTGGTATGTTGATACAGATGTACTTTTTATTAATGTTGCTGCTTATCTTCACAGACACATTATGGTGTGTTACTGTAGATATCCATTAAGCTATTCACCACAGCTTCCTTTAATTTGAAACATGCTGAGCTTTTTTCTTTCGAAGAACTAGTCTCTGTTGCCTGTTAATACTTCAACTGTGAAATAAATAAACAAAGGGTAACTTGTATAAACTCAAAGGCCCAAACAGTTAATTTTCAATTACTTGCCTGACTAGGTAGATGGGTTGCTATAAAAAGGCAGTGTTGTAACTGCTTTTCTTTCTTTGCTTTTGGTTGCTTTATCCCGTAAAGCCCAGTATTTATTCTCATATGGTGGTACAGCTAATATGGAACATTTCCTGTATTTGTCAAGGAGCTGTTGTTAGTTTTTGCAGACCTCAGTAGCTGAAAGAAGAGCTTTCTGGAAGCTTTCTTTAATTGCTCTTCACAGGACCATATGCACTGCAGTGAAGGTATGTGAGTGTCTCTACAAGCAGTGGGAGAATGTTGCAGTCCTTCAGCCATCCCACCATCTGCCTAGAAAAAAAAGTTTGGTCCTGGAACTGTGGCAGAAAAAAGAATTACGCAATGATTAGAAATACTTAATTTGCATTAAATTGCCTTTTAAAAAACAGCAACAAAAAAAATAATCTGTGAAATGGTTATCTCAATTCTTGTATATTAAAAAGTTGGTGAACATTTACATCTGTGTACATAAGATATGTGTTTGATACTATGTAATTTAGATTTATTTTTCTGTTTGTTTTTTTCTTTTTATTTCTACTACTAAAATCAAGTAAGCTGTGCAACATTAGTCATTTGACCAAAAAGTATTGTTCTTTCAGAAAATGATCACACCCACTCAAAAGTTTCCTTCTTTTTTTTTATTTACATACTTATCATTTACTCATTTGAAAACAAAACTCCTACCTTATATCCCTTACATGACACATTTCACTTTGGGTCTTGAAATTTAGCTCATGCTTCCTCAAAGATGACTAGTTTTTGTCCCAGGTGGGAATTTGGTTTTAGTTCTATTGCTTTTATTTCTTTTAAAACAAGCTAAACAGCTTGGATTAACCTGTGTAGTGTTTGCAACCCTTCACGTTTTGTAGTTCGTATCATATGTTTCTCACAAAGCACTGCCTACTGTTCAGAGGTTTTAGACATTAGTCTGTTCATTCAGGTTCTAGTGTTACTCAGTGATCTGCCTTTTGATGAAAAAAAGAACACATAAAACCCCAAAAGTTTATGCAGGATTACAGTTTGGGGAGGAGGGAATTAATTCTAAAAGCCATGTAAACCGATCCCATTGGTACAGGCTAGAAAGTAAGAGTTAAAGGAAAAAAGAGCTTCTCATTCCCAATTTTGAGGAACTGACAATCCTGCTTTGGCTTAGTTTTGGGTTTTCCCTCAGAATGGTGAAATTTTGAGATTTAATTGATTTTCCACAAATTCTCACTGATGAGAGAGTTTTTGACTTCCATTAGTTGCTGGGCTCTTGCCTCTACAATCTATGATGCGTATTTAGAACTGCTCATTTTTATATTGTGCGTGTGTTTGCAGTTAGTAATTTCTCACTTTGCTTGAAGGAGAAGGTGAAGGATTTAAAAACGTGCTAGGTTTTGGACCTGGGAATGCATATTACTGCAGGGGACGATCCTTCCTAGGAGAACCTGAATGGCTGATTTGTTTTTTATTTGGAGGAACACAGTTGTTCACAAGCTAAAAAGAACTGCTTTTGCCATTTGTATTTGTAGGTTTATTTTCTCTCTGGTAAGGTAGGACTAATGGGGGGTGTGTGTGTGATGGAGCATCAGTTGATTCAGAGAACTGTGAACACATGAAGATGACAAAGTCAAAAGCTATGCCCTGGCAAAGAGGAGAGAGGGCTGTGTGCTGGTGGTGAGTCGCAGAGGATGATTATCACTGACAGTGCAGGCTGTTGATGGTGGGGAAGTAGGAGTCTTTCTGTTTATTTCATGTCACTTTTGCTTCTTGACTGGCAAGCTACTGATCTGGGTTGACCTGCATTTGAAAACACTGGGTGGTATTGACTGGCAAGTATGTTTGACATGAAGATGAAGATTAAATACTGCCCTCCCACCTCAGCCTTCCTGTGATTTGCATGCAGCCAAATGCTATCCCATGCTGCTTATCAGGAAATACACTGACATCTTCTTCATTCAAAAGTGTAGTGTGACATGCACAGCTAGCAAGGAATGGAGTAAAATCAATCAAGCAAATAATGTGTTTCTTCTAGTGTTGAGTGGGAGAAGGTACCCTCATTCCCTCCATTGGTACAAGAGGAAGGACAGCAGTCCACTCTGAAAAGTAGCCATGCAATATGCTCTCTCTAAGCAGTTTGCAAACTGAGTAGAAAACAGATAAAAATCCAAATATGGAGATTACAAAGTGAACAAGAATATTGGGTACTTTGTTATGAGTGTTAATTTGCTGCAGGCAATGTAGGTTGGTATCTTTGTGGTTTGGCATCTAAAACACTTTTTCAGGGCACCAGGTTATTTATTATATGTGGACATATAATGTTCCTGAATTGGGACCAGAGTCTCTGGAGTTGGCTTGGTACACTTCAGCAGAGTGGCCTGCTGTGGCAGGCAGAGAGGCACAGCAGCCACTGCCAGTCTCTCCCTTCTGACACATGTTATGCTCCAGAGCATTTTACAGATAGATAGAAAAAATCACCACCATAGTTGTATGAAACCAGGAGGCAAAAGAAGATAAACTGTGTGACAGGCAGTGCTACTGCCTCGAATCCTTCTTGCTCCTCACTTTAGCCTTGACCACCCTGTTGGCTCTCTGTCCATTGAGCTGTACCCAGGCTGCCATTGACTCTCTCCCGTTATTCACTTCCACCCAGTTTTATCACATCTGCCTCCCCATGTTTGTGTGCCCTCTCCATGTTTTACTTGCCTGCTCATTGGCCCTCCTCTTGCTGTTCTGCTGATGTCCTTGATGTTTTTGGTTGACGTTTCAGTTCTGCACTCTTTCCATAGCTTCTGTTCCCATAGCTCTTGACCAAGCCTCACACTTCTTTTGTGTATTTCTTTTTATTGCTCCCCCTCTCCTGCCAGTCTTCCGGGAAAATCTCATTGTTTTTCATTCCTGCTCGCAGTAGATGTCAGGATCCTGAGAGCACCAGCAGGCTGTGTGGATCCTTCCTCCTCCATGGAGTTACCTCCCAGTGTTCAGCCCAGCTCAAATAGTGGAGCTGTATAGCCTGGGATTAGATTTGTAGGAAAGCTGTGAGAAGCCTTTCGTCTAGGATCTGCTTTAGGCTGGCCTTGCCTGGGGCATTGCCTGCACTGTTTCAGCTGCACTTGTGTCTGGCCGGGCACCCTGCCACCTCTATCCCTACCCTGCCCCCTTCCCATCTTGGCAAGACCTCAGACCTGCCCCGTCACAATAGCTTTGTCCGGTGATCCCAGTCCACGGCTGTCACAGTTGCAATCAGCCCAGCCCCACACTGTGTGTTCAGGAGCCACGAGCTTGTGCTCTGGGACGAGGGGCTGCCCGTGGCCCCAGCTGCCTATGCCCTTGCCTTCATCCAGCAGCCCCCTCCCGCCCAACCCTTTTCAGAGCAACCCCATCAGCATCTTTGAATGCAGCAGTTTGTCTCTAGTTTGTATGGTAAACAGCTTGTAGTTAAAGCATTTCAGTCAACTGGAAACATTCATTGGCTTGAGCTGCATGCTCAAAGAGCTGGCAGCCCTGAACTTGTTGCTATGCTCTGCACAGGCACTGACCTTGAATTTCTGCGCACAGTAATGGATATTCGTCTTTTTCCACTTTTCACCAAAACACATAACTCAGTTGATTCCTGTGATGTTCCCTGAATTTTTGGATCCCTCTTTGGATGAGGATATCAGAAGGGTCTGACTTGAAAGCCGGGCAGCCCAACAGGGAATTGCTACTGGGTCAAGTATAAGAGCTTGCTTTGTTTATCCAGTGATGTAAGTTGTTAGTGTGATGAACGAGGACCAATAAACTGAATGAAGATAGTTCTGAACTAATGATGGTCAGAAAAATCGATTCAGAGGTCAGAAACATCATAGAGGAAGCACACACAGTAGAGTGCAAAACCAGCATTAATGAAGATGGAGGAAAAGATCATATCAAAAAGTTTTTGCTGAGCACAAGAGCTCAAAATGCATGCAGAAGTTCAGTCTGTAGTGGGTTTGGGCTTTTGGCCTGAGGAGAATGACGTGGCTAGAAACCCAGGTGAAGAAAAGACCTGTAGAACAGCAGTTTCCCATTAGTACTACAGTCTGTAGAGGGATATACTGCAGCAAGTCATGCTGCACTTCATGCTGTTTTTGGAGCAGCAGTGATTTAAAATAAATCACTCTGTAAGTGTGGGAAAGCGTTTGGACGGAAGTTTTGTCTGTTATCTTGAATATAGCCTTTGTTGCTGTTTGAAACCAAAGACCTACGAGAACATGAGCATAGTACTGTCTCCAGCTCTGTATGTGTGGCTAGCTCTTGAAAGTCAAGTGATGTTTTGAGTAACAACTGCCTCATATTGAGGACCTCCACAGAAGGAGAAGAAAGGCTTAGATTTCATATAAAACATGTGAACATAAAGAATGGCATTTTTCTCAGTATATACAGAATCTCTTTTACACCTGAAATATGGCAGATATATATAGTAGCCTGTAGTCTAGCATAATAATAACTATTGTTGTTATTATTTTTTATAACTATATAATATGTAGAATGATATTTAAACCTGTGGTATATAATAAGGTACAGTATAATATATGTAGTACAGACAATTATATTGGCATACAATTTATGTAATTGTATTAAATATTTTGATTGTTTCAGAACAATTATTAAAGCATTTTCATATAATTAATTGGTATCTTCAATATTTCAGAACACTGACTTAAACAGTAAAGCAGAACAAGCAATTGTTTTGTTGGGGAACATGTTTAAGTATCGGTAGCAAAGTGGTCCATAGAACTACAAAGTCACATTTTCAGCTTAAATGACTGAACTGACACCCTTGGTTTCATTCAGCCTCATACAAGTCCACAATAGGAACTGTGGACTGGCACAAATTCTTCTCCTGACTCCCCAGGTTCGATTAGGTAACTGCTGTAAGATTCTCAGTCTCCTATGCCCTTTGGTACTGCTGAGTAGTGTTGTACTGAAAAGCCACAGTCATCAACCAGAGACCCCTTTGAACAAACAAACTAAAAAGTTTGTCCCTCTTCTAGTGAGAATTACTCTTAAGAAATTATGAGTGAAAGTATAACATAAAAGGCAAAGACAGATGGGGAATTGCAAAGAAACAGTGAAAGAAAATCAGCCATGAGGATAGATAGTGGTCTCAGTTTTCCTGAGCAGCCTATGTGCCGTCAATTTTTTTGTAATTACGATAGCAAAGAATATTTAAGAAAGGATTTGGAGGAGGGCAATGCAGTGAGTTTGCAGGTGTTGCAGAGAGTTCTTCCAAAGCGTGAAGTGTAATGGGAGGAAACATAGAAGTGCTTGACTGAAAATTTAACAAGGGGCTAATGACTAATTGTAAGTTGGCTGTTCGGTACCAAGTGAGAATACTAATGAGAGCAGTCCATGGAAGGGAACATGAAGTTGCTTGTATTTGAGATGACAAAGAAGGGAGTGGAAGGATGCAAGGGGAGAGGTCACACAGTCAGTGATGCACCAGAAGAACAGTCCTTGCAGTAGCACTCAGGTTTGATGCTGTGTTTGTTCAGGCCAGAGGAAAAAATGTTGTATTAATAGTCCTGAGATGATGAGGATCTGGACAAGGATATTAATTAAGTGCATAATGAAATATTGTGTATGAGAAATATTGTGCAGAAAGATTCTGCAAGACTTGGTCTGGATTTGGTGACCTAAGGATGATGTGGTTCGGAGATAACATTCAGACATTTGTCTTAAATTTGGGGCTAGATAGTGTCACTGTACACAGTGATTTAGGAAGGTTCTGGCAGGATAGGGAGGGTTAATATAATCCCCAATTCGGCTATGTTGAGTTTAAGCTGATGCCTGAATTTACAGTGTCAGAAATACGGGCTGAGGTACCAATTTGAAAAGAGGTGGTTGTATTGGAGTGGAGGTGTAGCATCCAAAGAAGAGATGGTAGTTGACACTGTGTTTATAGGTGAGATTGTAGCAGAGTAAAGTGTTAAGAGGGAAGAAGACCAAGTAATTCTCCACAGAGCATAGAAAAAAGCATGAAGTTGTTCCTCTGAATGACGTCCAGAGCAAAGTTGGAGAGGCAGCCAAAAGTTCAGAAGCGAAAACTAACCATGAAAAACTGTTGGCATGTCAGGAAGAATGAAAAATAAGCCGAGCTCCTGAGGTCTGGATAACTACAAATGCTAAGAGATTTCAAGAGCTTCTACGTTAGAGTGCAAAAGGTAAAAGCCAGGAGGAAAGAAGGAGAGGAACTTCATGTGGTAGTTTTAAAGCTATGTAGAGTTGAAAGCAAGCAGGAAGATGTAATGGTGGCTGCAAAAGCCAGTGAGGCTAAGGGAAACACTAGGGAGTTTTTGTCTTTGTGAAAGGATTAAAACAGTGAGAATGGGAAGAGAATGAAAGCAGGCAGGGAGGAGGAAACAAGTTTCTGAAGGAAATCATGAAACTATGTGAGAGAGCTGTGGCTCTATGGAGGGTGGAACATATAGCAGTACTGAGCACAAGCATTTTCTGTGCCTCAAGGATGAAGTAGGGAAAATGAAGGAAATAAAAATCAAGTTGTGTTGTCAGATTTCTGTTGGAGAAATAGGCACGTGGAAAGAGAAGTAGAGATAGGAGGATTTGAGAACTGGAGTCAAAGTGACAGTCATTGTGGGTGTGATAAATGGTAGAATAAGATTTTTCTACCTAGAAAATGTGAAGAACAGAATTAATTTGTTGTGGAAGAATAGAGCTTTTGCTCAGTGTAAGAAGGGAGGCAGAAGAGAAAGGTGTTGGTGATGAGAAGTGATGCTTAGGACATGGTTTAGTGGTGAACTTGGCAGTCTTATTAATGATGATCTTGAAGGTCTTTTCAAACCTAAAAGATTTTATGATTCTGTGAACCAAGGACAGGGTTAGACTACAGTATGGGAGAAGAACAAAAGAATAATAGAAAGACGTGCATGAAACAGTGGGATTGGATCAGCTAGTTAGAGAAATAAAATGAAGATTTGTAAGACATCTACGAGAAATGGCTGCATTAAACAGCTTCGTGCTCTCAGATTATAGAGAATTTCTGCTAGAAATGATTCAGTGTGGTTGAGACTACCTGACAGTCCACTATGTAGCATATCTGAAAACCTTCCAGACCCATGAGCACTTTCACGTTTCAAATTGGCTAAAAGGTTCCCAAGTCTGGAGTTTCTACTTTGAAAGGGTGATGTGCCAGGAGAGCTGGGAAGCTATGTGTATTGTACTGAAACAGATATTCATGATGAAGAGTAAATCTCTGTGTTTAAGCCTGTGAGCTTCCAATTTCTACCTAGACATAGCAAGAATGTGAATTTCTGGTATGATAATTTATATTAGAATTGTCAACCAGAGTAATAAAGCAAGGAGAGCAGGGCATTTTCATTACATATTTTTCATCACTGGCAAATCAGTGAATGCTAAAAAATACAAATACGCACACAGAGAAGGCTAATGTTCCATCAGCATGGATTGTCAGATTTCTTTGGGATACATGTCTAACACAGTGAAATACATAAGCAGTACTTCAATGTGGTGAAATGCACCTATAACAAACACCCATATTTGTGTTTGCTGACACCAGTAACTTCAATAAAACACTAATTTGCCCAGTTTCTAGACTTTGTCCATACAAACAGTAAAACCTTTCTTATCTTTGTGATCTTCCAAAGTGGCACTGGTTTCTGTTTTTATTGTCTGTGCTTCTTATGAAGTTCTGTACTGGAGGGAAGACTTACTTTTTTCCCCAACGCTTCTAGTTTTCCTTTGACTAGTCAATGGAGATGGGAATGATTCGACTCACCCTTAAATAGATTGCAAGAGTTGGACAGCCAAAGAGGTTCTAACAGTCTTCTGACAGATGATGGGCACCTTCCTTGTGTGTAGGCATGCACTGCTAACAATCCAAATTTAGACATCTTTGTCTGGAGCTTAATCCCAACATAGCAAGAAGTGGCAGATGTCCACTGTAGTGGTAAGCATAGGATAAGCTAGTCTGCAGTGCCTATATGAGCATGTTTTTCCCAGTAAACTTGCCACTTAAAACCGATCAAGAGTAAGATCAGAGCAAGCTCATGGGGATTGCATGACCTGGGGCACGAATCTCATCTCTGGGAGGTTTATTCCCATTCTAATATGATTAATTAATCAGACAGGTTTGCAACATCACGTTTTCTGATATGGCTTGTAACTTCTAGTTTAATGCTTGTCAGAGATGATTGTGACCCAGCACTCAGGGTATAGTAATGGGTGAAGAATTTGATAACCTGAACAGCTGTTTCTGATGTGTCACAAAGTAGAGATTAACTTTTATGGTATTATAGCCTTGGTAGCTGTTGAGAAAGGACATACCAGGAAGGTATATGGTAATTTCTTGGCAACACCCTTGCCAGCTCACTGAAATGTATCAGCATGCCTTGTCATGAATGAAAACCATAGATACTGTGTATACTGAATGGGGATTGCTTTGGTGAGAGACAAACCAAGCAAAATGTCTTCCTGATTTTCTTCTGAAAAAAGCCTCTATTCATTCTAGTTTCCAGACCATATGCCAGATCCTTCCTGCTCCAGACAATTTTCTGTTAACTTACCTGGGAGGGCACTGAATGCATACAATTGCAGGAGAGTTGATAGTTTACCCCAGATACAGATTTTCATCAGTATGTGGCATGTTCATGCTGCAGTCTCATCAAGGTTTTCTGTCTTGCCAATTGTACTGTCTTTGATCCCAGGAAGAAATAATTATTATAGGTCTTACTGGCCTCTTGAATTGATTTTCAAGTAAAACCAATAACAGCTCTTTATTTTAGTGATGATGATGTATTTTAGTGATAAAAGCTCAGACCCAAATTCCATCAAGAGTAAGGAATCATTCCACTGATTTCAGGAAACTGCAGGCCTGTGTGGTTCACATGCTGGTGACTATGCTGTTTGTCCACACCAGGGTAACCAAAGATTCTTGTTATTTTATCTTTAAATATTGCTTTGGAGTTTCACCTCAGTCGTGGCTCTACAGTATTTTCATTTTGTCTGCCTTCCGTCTCTCATCTTTTTCTTCTGAAGCAGTGGCAGTCATGGTTTTCCTATTGCATGAAGGGAGAAGCATGTGGCAGTCAAAGGGTGGGACTGCCCAAAGGCTGCTGGAGACTGGTTGGTAAACTGTTGATGAGGCTTGTTTAAATGACAGGGTGCAAGATAAGGGAGTGTGCTGAGAAGATGTACAGATCTGTGGGAAGAAGTAGAAGCTTTGGGACCTGTTTTAATTAATTTGGCAGATACAAGTTATGTGAGTTGTGCTAGACAAAAATGATGTATACGTGCATCTCTATTCAGATAGAATATAATATATGCATTGTAATAAAAGGATTCAAGTGAGAGTGGTCTAGTTTCCTGCTACGAACGAGATGCAGATATATATGGGGCAAGGAATGTGTCATGGGGTAGAAAGTACTTATATCTGCTGTTTGAACCTCTTCTGGAGGTTCACTGTGCTGTGAACGTGGGGTTAGGAAAGCATATTTGCTTCTCATGCTGTGTAGAGTTAAAAGGAGAAACAGGCTGCAGGGAATACTGACTTCAGATAAAAGGCTCAGATAATGCAGCATTTTTAGAAGGTCAAAGAAGTGCAGAGTCCAGATTAAATACTCTGCAATATGTAAATGCCACGCCACGTATGTTGGAGTTACACTTGAGTGCTGCAGGGGGAAGCCTGTGCCTGCATCCCACTTCGGATGGCATATTATTTGTTGCAGTAAAGCAATTGCCCAGCCCCAATTGTTTTAGTGATGAGCTGATCAATATCCCATTACTGGATGTAACAGTTGCTGCAGGAAGTGCACAGAAGATTTTAATGCATGAATTATGCATGCTGTGCTCATTCTTTAGTCTCAGAGCAGAGTGACAGAGATTGTAAAGATGACTGGGGTAGTTTCTTGCATAAAGTGACTGCAGTGAAATGCTTCATATTTTCATGCACACAAGCAGCATTGAGTGGGACGGCCTATTTAAGAAGATATAAATCCCTGAGCTTACAGCACAGAATGCTTGATTTGAAAGCATTGCAGCCATGTACAGAGCCAGTTTTCCTGCTGCCTAACCTGCTTTCCGCTGACGGCTGGCTGAGGGATGCTAACGGCTGTGCTTTGCTCTGAGGTCACAGTTTGAAGCCTTTTTTTTTTAATTTGCTTTCTGCCGCAGGAGAGGATCTGTGAAGTTTATTGGTGTAACCATCCCTGTAACGTACAAACTTGGAATAGTTATTATGAACAAAAGGACAAGCAGGAATTCACCATCTAAGGTAAAAAAAGAGGTATTTTTTATTTGTGGATTTGAGCGCAGGAGAGGCAGTATGCTGAGGCAGGATTATGATGATGCAGTGTGGTTACATTGACTCAGATATCTGTGCTGGAATGCAGAGTCAGGATTCTCGGGTGGATATGGCTGCATGGATCCTACTAGTCTGATTGTTTTTAAATGATTGTTTAAATATTGCTGAGAGTAAATTCTGTTATACTTTCTGAATCCTGCAGTTTGTTCAGGAGTCTGCGTTTCTGATCAATTTTTATCTGCTATAGATGACTGCATTGTGGGGAGGGGCAGGACAGCCACCGAAATGATCAATATAATAACATGATCTATTTCATTAGAGGTCCTAACTGAATAATGACAATGAAATTTCATTGACTTTTTTCTCTCTCCCCCCTCTCCCTCCCCCCCCCCCCATCTGCACATTTTCTGTAACATTTGCAGGCTACAGTAAAATGTGTGTCGGGAAAACAAGTCCCGGAATCTATTGCTTGGCTGTTCTGTAAATAACTAAGATGATCAAACTGCTACATTTTGGATAAAAGTCTGGGCTGTCATTCAGGGAATAGACAAGCCTGCCCTTATTGTCCTTCACAAAACTATGTACTGTCAGAGATTTTACATACAAAGATAATTAAGGAATTTGCTGGAAATAAATAAAAAAAAAAAAAAAAATTAAAAGCATTCTACATTCTTTTCATTTGCACATTTGACAGTTTAGGATATACTAAATTGTCTAACCAATGTAGATGTACAGTGAAAATATGATCTTTTACAAGAAGATAAGATAAATTACATTACTCTTGCCTATTAAATTATTTACTACAATAAATGCTTAAAAATTTCTGTATCATTAATATTTTATGCATTTGTAGATTTTCATATTTTGGAAAACACAGTACAAATGATTGGTTTCTGTGTTCAGTAACTTGAAGATATACCCATACTTTTAGAGACATATTGTCACAGAGTATTGAGAAATAGCTGGTTTAATAAACCTGAAAGCTGTTTGCTGTGTGAAGGAGCAGGGTATTGCCAGTCAGTATTACAGGCAGTCACAACAGGATGCTACCATTCCTTGGCTAAATGCCTTTTTATTTCGAGTTTACATCGTTATTTTCCATTTACATCTAGTAACACCTGATGAGCCAGTTTTGGATCCCTGAGTCCTTATGCCACATTGCACAGAAACACATACAGACCCCTGCCTCAGTGAACAGTGTGTGTTTGGCTGTTAATTACCTAATAATCAGCTGGAAAATTGCTGTCCCAGAGATCAGCCTATGTTAATATTGCTCAACTGAAAACGTGACATTTTTGAGCCCACCATTCCATGGGGGAGCGCGTGCCTTGTTGTACAGGTTAGCCCTGGCAGGCTGCATCCCACCTGCTCTTGCCGAGGGATACATCCTTCCATCACCCTTCCCACGCTGGGGAAAGCTGACTGTCTCGGGGATAAGGACTATATTCAGCTAGTGGGGAGAGGCAGTGCTAGTTCCTGGGATCCTGCAGGCCTGCTGGGTGCTGAGTCACAGAGCAGGTCTGGGAGGAGCTCACTGGCCCCTGGCTGTAGCCACAACAGCTTTTGCAGCGACATGAAGCCTATACACATATAGGGAAGAGGAGCATTTAGAGAGGAAAGAGAGAGAGGGAGATGTTAAAAATCCTCCCTGGCAAACACTGCATCTCGCGTGTGGTGAGTGCAGACACACTTCTGCGCATGGGAACCTGGGGGGATAGCAGTGACATCAGTGAAGAGCTCACACAGTAGTAACAGGAAAGATGTGTACGATAGCTGGCTGCTTGCAAATGTGCTAGTCATTCTGCATTTGCTGTGGAGGATTGACTGTATTTTCTCTGCTTCTGCCATGAAATATCACCTGAAATGCATATTTTTGCAGATTAAGCAGGCTTTCAACCAGGAAAACAGATATAAAAAAGAAAATAGCTAACAGCAGAAAAAAAAAATCCTGAACTCCTCTCATTTGGTTAATTAGGGAATAATAACATTGCGAATAGCAGGAACTAATTAAAATAGTGGAAACCTATTTCTGTGAGAGAGAATGACACGTATACAGGGAAGGGTTACACATTCAAATACTGAATTCAGAGCATATGTGGTTTATTGAAATATGGCTCAGCTGTTTCAGCGCTTTGCTACTATTTCCAGGTGTATCAGTGAATAAACATTACTTACGTTCTTTGACTGTCGTAAATAAAAAGCATCGCAGCTACACTCATAGTGACCCGGACGAATGTTAATCTTAGAACAACATCCTCATTTTCCCCCCATTGAAACTGAGGTATTTAAATTACCTGTGTTAAATGAGGAAAAAGATATAGTAATAAATGGTAAAGAGGTGGAAATACTAATTTTCTCTAAGAAATAATGGCTAGGATTTTCCAAGGTATTTGAGAAAGGTATTCAGGGCCCATTGGGATTCACTAGGGACTGTGATCTTTAGTCTCTTTGGCTGAGATTTTCAAAGGAGCATATATAAATATTTCAGTCACTACAGAGAAAACAGCTTGAATAAAAAGCAAGTAAAACAAAGGCAGCCCAGCAACCATGTGCTGTTAACATAGGTAATTAGAGGAAGAGCAGAATTTTCTGTTGTTCTTCTCCCCAATTTCCTCAGTAATTATATAATTTAAAATACCAAGAAATAATTCAGGATACTATACAGAGAAAAGGCTTAAGAAGTGAAAGTCTTGTAAGCATCTGATTAGTAAGGGATATTGTTCAAAAAAAAGCAGCTTAATGTGGACGGAAGTCTTCATTAATAACCTGTCGGGGTATTCTCTCTCTCGTTCTCATTATAACATCAAAGGTTAAATTACAGCACTTGGTTTTCTCAAATTGTGACTTTGCAAGTTGTAACCAGCTTGGACTTAATTCTGGAAAATTATCTTCTAATAAATACATTTGCAATCAGAGAATTGATGCTGGCTACCAGGTTTTATTGATTTTGCTCTTGCTCTAGGCTGCAGAGCAGATCCATTCGGTACAGTTAATAACTGAAGGGGTGACTATTTAGGAAAATAAGAAGCTTCAAGAGCTGATGCTTTGGGCATCGTGTGAACTCGAATGATCACAAATCAGTTCTCACTCCCTGTTGCAGTAAAGTGGCATTGTTGGACTTTTGAGTTATGCCTCTGGTAAATAAAAGGAAAGGTTTGTTCTGGTCTATATTGGTTTTCATTTGTTACTGGAAAAATAAAACAGAAATAATGCATGTTAATAAGAGGAATTAAGAACAGGAATTAATGTGTATTAAATGATCATGGGATTGTACCAAAAGCAAAATAGTAGATTAGCAATAAGGAAATATTTTTGCATATATCTTTGCTAACAGGAGCATGCTTCTAAATTATTAGTAACGCAGTAAAAAGTGTTTCTTCCCTACCTCACTGTGTTATACACTATTACTAGTCATTTATTTATTTTTGCTTTTCCTAATGTGTTGGTGAAGAGATCACTGAGAATAATCAGATTACTTATGACTGATTGAATGCATCTTCAGACAGTTAAAATTGGTAATTGTAAAGAATCATTTTAAGCAAGTAAGCTATGAATAATCTCTGCTTAATACCAAAAAAAAAATGTTAGTATGTGTGTGTCTGTGTTTAATACCTGCTTACTCAACAAATCTGTTCCCTGAGTGCTAGTTTTTCAGCAGTAACTGAGAATAGCCATGTTTTCTTTCTCTTTGCATTGCCCTGTAAATAACAGTGAAGGGATGACGGAGGTGAATTTGGTTAAACATCACTCATTGATAGCACATAAATCTCATTTGACTTAGCTGAGCATCAAAAGAACTGAAACTCCTTATCTCATTTGCTGAAGACATTATTCACAGTGCAGTGATATTTCAGTATGTTGGAAACAAGGTCTTTAACCTCTTAGGAGAAACAGTTAAGAGGAGTTCATGTCTTAGGATTTCTACTGGTAGCATTTTTACTAAAAAAGAGAACAGGCTGGCACACTAAGGATTACTTTATAAAAATTATTATTCACCTGACTCTTGAGCTGGAAGCTATAAATTCATTGATTAATGTAGGTTAGTGAAACTATTTAGAGTTTTTCAGCTGAGCTTTTTGAGCTACATCTCATTCTTTATTTTAGAAATCAGTTTAGTGTCTTAAAGCCTGGGTCTGGTACAGGTATTCCTGCTGCCTTCTACAGCAGCAGTGCGGAAGGGGCTTGTTAACTGGTGGAACAGTGTGGCAGAAAATAAAACAGTCGTAGACAGCAAAGTCTATCCCTCAAGGTTTATTGTTTGAAGCAGGTAGACTACATTAAGAGAATAGCACAGAAATCTGCAAACCTTTCATGATGGAGAGTTCAAACGCAGGCTTTTCCTCCAGGTGGTGGAATCCAATCTGACCACAGTGTTTGTCTGTGTTCAGCCCAGCAACCAATCTCCTACCCTGAATCCTTCTTCAAAGGGGGTGGGAATGATGGTCTTATGAATAAACTACAAGTCTTTTCCCACTACACCCTGTTGCGGGATGAAATTATCCTCAGGCTGTTTGTTTATTTCCATGTGGAAAAGCCCAGCAGACTCAAAAAATCTCTCTGGTGCTCTTGTCATCAGATGAACGCCAGCAGCTTGACATTTTTGTGTCACGAGGCTTCATACTGGTTGTTACTGACCGGAAAATGGTGTTAGACATGAAATATAAAATTTGACTGGATAAACTGATAAAAATGAAGAACTGTATTAATGAGTGTCCATATGTGGCTACAGTAATGATGATCATTTTTATATCCCAGCAGACACTGGGAGAGCGAGCATAGGCTGCATTTCCTTATAGGAAAACACTGCCATCTGAATAAATGGAATCTTTTAGCACATTAGACCAGCGAAATAATGAGCTTGCATGTTAGAGACCATCACCACAAAGTGCTTTACTGAGTGTTTCAGTAACTTGTAGCCAGTCTGTGCCAAATTCTGGCCTACACTCTGTGAGGGAGATTCAACTGTTTTTAGGGACCAAAGAACGTAGCCTTTCATGGTGGGGCTGAAAGCGGACTCTTCCTAAACATGCTTTTTATTTAAGTTTGTAGGTCTGGAAGACTGGGCCCCTTTGAAAATGTTCTTACTGGGAGATGAGTGGGGTTTCATAGCTGCAGGGAATGACTGCAGAGCGGTCACAAGTTTGGCCAGTCTTTGTCCTCCTTTTGGGAGAGAGCATGCTGTTCCCTTGCGCTCTTTGATGGGAAAGTAGAGATGGCCCTAGGGAGAAGTCTCAGCCAAGGCTTGTGAGCTGGGAACTGGCAGACTGCTTTATCTTTCCAAATGGGACGGAGGTATCAGAAGAGTTTCTACCTAGTTTTACTTTTTTTAGTTCTTTCAGGAAACCTGTTTCTTAGAGTAACTTAAATTGAGTCTTTTCCACTACATTCACGTGTAGTTTAATAGGAATGAAACCAGTACAGGCTTCCATTAATGTCATTTCTGCAGTGTCTTTCAATGGGATGCAGGAGGAAGAGGGTTTGGGATGGAGAAGGGGAACCTCGCATCTTACCAGGGGGTGGTCTCATTGGAGTGGCTGGAGGATTGTTTAGGTTGACCTAGGCTTTGAAGCTCTCATAAGAAGCCTTTTTGTCATGCAATATGTGAATAGAGTAAGGCCTGTTTAGTCACAGCTTTGCCTACTTTTTGTAGTAATTTAAGATAGGGTCTTTTCCAACGTAAATGATTATGATTCTAAAATCACAAGTGAGGTGTACATGAATGTACTGATAGCATTGATTGGGATTTGATGCTATTGATCAAAGCATCAAATAATTGATCAAAGCATCAAAATAACCAAAGGTGTTTGGTTATGCGTCATCACATTTATGCAATTGTGATTTGACCGGGCAACCCAATCAATCATATCTTATATGTTTATTATATTTTGCATGAATCAGACACTTCAAAAGGAAGCTCAATATGAATAGAAATAATAGGATACAAATGTAAACTCCTCTGCTTCCCTGCACCGGGATTCATGGGGCTCAGTATAAATTGGCAATGGCAGCCTCAACACATCGTGTTTGTTGTTTCCTCCTACAGCTAAGGTTTCAGATAACTCGGCAACCACATTGTCCGTAGAGGCCAGAAGCCATGCACAGGAGCTGTACCTGAACTGCTTATAAATTACACACAGCTCAAGATCTTCTCACTGGCTACTACTGCCAACACTATAGCTGATAATCTCTTTTCTTGTCTATAGTAACACCATACATTGGGAGTTACACTTCTTTTTTTTCATGGAAGACAAGAGAATTTCTTATGTTAATCTGCTTTTTTTTTAATGTTAAGACCCCAAGAAATCCCCAGCTGGCTTTTTCAGACATCTTGAACTACTTCAAGGCAAAAAAAGAAAAAAAAAAAAGGACAAATGATCTGAACTTGTGAGCCCTTATTGTAACAAATGTCCTTAAGGTTTCATCTTTCTACCATTTCTGCATTTGTTGGCAGAGTCACAGAATCGTGTCCACAGAGGAGCTGTTCCAAATTTGTGTTTCACTTTCCTCAATATTTTTTTTCACAATCTAAGACATCAGGAATTCCTATTACCACATTTGTGGTGGTAACAGCATTGTCTTAATCATAGCTGCATTTGTAGAATTACTTCTGCACTTTGTTTTATTACTGGTTTTATAATCTGCTTGAAGCAGTGAAAACTACTGGAAAATAGTTAGCTGGTTCTGCTACTGTTCCAGAAGAAAATAATACTTTTGCCAATTGGGTTCAAATGCTTCATCTTTTCCAGAAATGCACACTGCAATGGAAGTAGGAATGTTCTACTATTTACCATTTAGAGCTCTAGACTTGGTTTTTCCTTTCTTCCCTTGCTGTTCCCATACCTGATTTGATGCATCTAGTTGAAAAGTATCTAAAGGAAAAGAGGATATGCATGCTGCTAGTGTTAGTGGAAAGCCTATCCGTTAGTACTCATCTTTGTGGCTAAGTATGTGGATCGCGATAGCACCTTGGAACAAGGTATTTACACAAGCAAGAGTTATGTGAATTCCAGTGGTGGTGGGTGGGTTTTTTTTCGCCTTTTACTAGCAAAGCACTCTGTGCTTTCCAGCAGGCTGTGTGTGGCTCGATTCCATTTAATCTGCTGGGGCAGCCTGCAGTGGGCATGCACATGTGCTCCAGCAGAGTTAAGTCACCAAGAAAAACTGATTCATCAGTTCCTGCTGACTTTCTTCTTCTTCCTTCCCCCATCTCTCTCAAATCCTAGTTGTAGAGCTGGTCTGCTCTCCCTGATCTGTCTCCTCCCTCCCCTCTTCTGAGGTTATTTAGTGTCTAACCTCAGCCCCAGAGTGCCCCAAGCATTAGTGTTGGGGCATTTCATCCCCACTTTTGCTGGGAAATTTCAACCGTTGAGCTTGAGCACTTTATCCTCTTACTAGGCAGCTTCAACACACTGAGCAAGAGCGTTACCCCTCCTGTCCTCCTACTGGCAGAGCTGTTCTGAAACCTATGGGAAGCTTTCCCATTGGAATAGTTAGACTTAGCTAATTAATAACTTGACACCAATGATGTATAATGCTCTCCAGTGTATTTTCTCTTCATGATTTTAATCGTAAGAAGCATGGAAAAATCCAGGAAAAGAAATTTATCATTCAGTCTATTTTTGGCTTCCCAAGGGTATCACATGTACTGTATGAAATTTTAGTTTATTGATTAATTCACTAAATAGGGGAGAAGAGAACAGGTTCTCATCTTGATGAAAAGGTGCTGACAGTGTAACATTGCATATCATTGTCAGTAAAGGCAGGGCTGCAACACTTCAGAGCAAACTCCTCTAAAATGCACGTGTCTTCAACCTGATGGCAGTGGCACAAGTGGCTGTAGCTTATAATGCAGCTTCAAAATGGAGACAGGTTAATTTATGAGGAAATCCATGTAAATAGTGTTTTTCTATGGATTCTCAGATGCCCTCTCATATTGCTAGGAAAGCAAGAAAATGCAACAATTTTCTGCTCTGGGAATGCTCCATTGCTAGATATTTCTGCCTGCCAGGAGAAGGGTACTTTTCCTTTCATGCCCAGGACTTGTCACAGAATGGTTAGTTAAAAGGGACCTTCAGGTCACCTAGTTCTGACTTGCCATAGTTCTGTGAGTGGGGTATCAGCCGTACCTGCAGAGGCGGGGGCAGGATCTGTCTCAAAAATAGCAGCTCACTGATGAATTGCAGGCACTGAGTTCAGCCTTTTCCAGCTGCGCTTCTCTTAAGACATCTCTTAAGACGTCCAAATTTGCCCGATTACCCAGCTTGGACTAACACTGATAGCAGCAGAGCATGGGTATATGAACATTTTAAAATACATTTCTGGCTCTTGTGCACTGTAGCATTTTACTCCTGAATTTTACCCACATAGAGCCAATAATTCTCATTTTGTTTTTAGTATATTTTAGTGGCCGTCGGCTTATATATAGCAAGCACTAGGAAGTATGTTCTTGATTCATGGTGTATCATTTTGTATTCCAGGTATTCATACCTAGTCTGATTAGTTCTTTGGTATTGATGAGAGGAGAAAGCCTGATGTGACATTACAAGAAATATGAAACAGGAATAATTTTGTTGTGAAGTGTAATACCGAGATTCTTCAAAACATGTGAAATAGCATAGATGTAAAGTAAGAGTTTTTTGCCTTGGAAAGATGTGTCTGAGCAGAGTAAGGGGAGCTCTTGTAATATTACAAAGGGTGTGCAGAATGGGAATAGGAATGGCTGTGACTGTTTCTTGTAATGTTTTCATTCAAATCTCCCTTGTTCTGTAATGAGAAACTATTCATGTCATTGCTGCAGTGTATAGGTGCAAAATGTTCTTATGTGGGCTGAGAAAGCGATGAGACAAATTTGCAGAGGAGCAATCCGTCAAAGGCTATTAGGCGGAAGGGTGCTACCTCCAATGCGGGAAGTCCCCAGATCATAGAATCATTTAGGTTGGAAAAGACCTTTAAGATCGAATCCAGCTATTGATGCTATAGCCAGCACAGCGTTAGGTAAGTCAGCATGTGGACAAAACCATCAACAATGTCGCATTTCCACATGGATTTTAACTACAATTCAAAGGAAGAGACAGAAAAGGCACACTGTTCTGGACTTTGAGTGGGAAGAGTCATGCCGTGAGTCAAAGCCACAGCACTGCCTGCCTACCCCAGTTAAAAGGGAATGACTCTGCCTTTAAAGGTCTTCCACATGCCCCCAGGTGCAAGCAGGTGAATCCAGAATACCTGCAGCTACTGCTGGATCCCATCCAGGAGTTAATTACTGGCTTTGCAGTATGATTTGAAGTGTTTAATTCTGGGCAAGTTGTAGAGTTACAGCATCCCATCTGGATTCTCTGGGGCGCTGTCAGGGACAGGACTGCCAAGTCAGATGTACCATGGTCATAACTGCACGGCTGTTCTCAGAGTTCAAGGTGAGGGTTGTGCCAGCG
This sequence comes from Strigops habroptila, assembly GCF_004027225.2. Taxonomy (NCBI): domain Eukaryota; kingdom Metazoa; phylum Chordata; class Aves; order Psittaciformes; family Psittacidae; genus Strigops; species Strigops habroptila. The sequence goes on from NC_044279.2 coordinate 30,578,650, forward strand.
TTGTGGCTGGCAGCTGAACAAGCTGCCATGTGTGGTGCTGTGGAGGCTCTGGGCAGTATAGCTGTCCATATGCAGGTGATCACAGGCTGCTGGGATGCTGCCAGGCCCCTCAGGACTTTTTGGGTTAAGCCATGAGCCAAGACTACAGCTCAAAATCAGAAGGTTACTATCCCTGGCATTGGTGATCATTTCTCCAGAGGGTTTGTACTTCTGTCGCTTATTAGGAGACTTACAGTGCAGGTTCATCAACATCATTTGGGGGGTTTGCCTTTTGGGGATTTTTTGTTAGTTTGTTTGATTTATGCTGTTTTGTATAATTTTATATCATAATTGATGAAAAATCCTTTTAGACATTGTGTGTTCTGTGAAATAAATGGACACGCATTCACATATGGAGTCAGAAGAAATAAATCAGTACAAATTGGAACAGACGGAAACACACTTGTGCATGGAAGTATAATGCTTACCATGTACTAGAGGAGCTATAATGAAACTGTATCTAGCATTGCATGATAGGAAGAAGGAAATACCCTTCTCCCCTCCTCCCAACATTAATTTGCACCTGAAATGCAATCAGTAATGAGCTAACACATTTAAGCAGGACATGCCAGACAGTTGAATACCATCTGACATAAAATATAAACCCCCTTTACCTGTTCGTGTTGGAAAGATCTGCCTGGGCTACAGCAACCAGAAGTCCTGGTGGCCTAGTAACCATCCAGACCAGGAAGATTTTTTTTTAAAGGGCTTTTGTTGAGAGAAGAAGAGAGCCTTAATTTTCCAGAGGCTGGTAAAGAACCTTTTCCAAGGACTGGGTCACATAAGCATTTAGTAGTATTCGGAGAACTGATAACATTGGGTTATTTTGCTGTCATGCTTCTTACAGGGCATCTATACCTTTGTGAGAGGTCCAGGACTGGCCCATCACGCGTGATGGGTTGGGTGAAAGTGGATGCAGAGCAGAGTTGTTGGGTGACATAATGCAAGGCCATAGGGAAGGCCATACTGCACCAGACCTGGTCCAGCATCCTGCCTGGAGTGGTCACTAACAGCAAATGCTTCCCCTTCTCTATTTCCCAGCTTCCACCCTTCAGCTGCTCAGAGAATCCCTGGTCTGGAGCCAGCTGGTGGGTGTTTAATAGCCACTGATCAATCCGTCCACCAGGAATTTGTTTAATCTCTTTTTGAACTCATTTATCTCTTCAGATGCTCATAAAGACGTTTTCATGTCACTCCTCTCTGTGCTTGTAATATGTTCTTGTTTTCAGCCTGATGGGAGTTTAGACAATTGTGTCAAAACTTCCTCAAACAGGGAAAGTATGAAGATAAAAGAATTTAAAAACAGAAAAATGTGTTTTCCCAGGGAAGCTTCATTCTCTTAACTACCACAGCACATCTTGGATGCTGTAATGTGCTTCCTCTTTGTTCCCCACGGTGAAGATGAACACTGTGCCTCAGTACTTTTCAAGGTGACTCTTAAAAGAGTTTTTCTCTTTTACTGTATCTCTGCTGTGCCTGCAGAGGCTTTGCAGGTGACTTTGTTTTCCTGGTTCTGCTGTGCATCTTCTTGTCATGAATTATAGACTTCTTTATACTGCCAGCTATTTGTATTAGAGTCCAGAGAAAAAGAAAACGAGAAGTAAATGTGTGCTGTTCATTTCTATACTTGTGTTTATTTTCTCTCTTAGGCTGAAAGAAGTATGTGCAATTGAGGCCTATATAAACATTATTATTTTACAGTAATTATTCATTTATTAAATTTTGTTAAACTGTGAAAGGTAGGACCTAGAAAAAGCACTAGAGATTGTTTTTTCAGGGGAAAAAGGAAAATTAAATGCAGTAGTTTCCATTTGTAGTGCCCTTTTATCCTTAGCATGCTTTTTGTGTGCATCTAAAACCTTTCACTTGTGTTAGAACGACACTTACATTGTCCCTGCTCATTGCAAGGGATTGGACTAGATGACCTTTAAAGATCTTCCAGCCGAAACCCTTCCGTGATTCTATGATTAAATGAAATTTCAGCCAAAACTGATGGTGGAAGTACCTTGAGTAATTAACAGCAGTGGTACTTGAACTATTGGCAAAATGAAACTGCAATAGTAAGGTCGCAAAATGTTATCCATTGTGAAAGTAGACCCATTGCCTGCCAGTGGCCTGATGCTGTGAATCAAGTCATTTTCTATAGGTGTCATGTGGCTGTGCAGTGCAATGGCTCTATCTTGAGCAAGGCCTTATCGTGGGGAGTAAATACAGGGAGTTAGTTCTGCTGTCGGTTACAATGAAGCACAAGTCAGATAGGCCAAGTGTCTTGTTTTACCTCAGTTCATCATGTTTAATGTAGGAATAGCAATGCTTCCTTCTTCCCATGTTTTTTCTTCTTCTTTATTTGGAATAAAAATGCTTGGGGAACTTGATTATATTTTTGTTGTACCCAGAACAGCAGCTTTTGAGCCTTCGCTGGGAATTGTAAGACTTTCTTGTAGCACAGATGATAACTGTGTCCTTGATTTTAATGACTTTCTCTAGCACTGGAAGATGTCAGAAGTCTTTCTGTGGGTATTCTGTGTATCTTTGTCAGTATTTCTTGCTGTGTGGAGCTCAGCAGGCAATGGCTGCATATAACCCACTCACCGTACCTAATTATTCAGAGAGATTTCTGCAGTAATGCCTGTGCTGGAACATACCTGTTGGAGTATATAAACTACAGGCTAAGGTTCATGGAAACCAAAAGAACAAGGAATAAGTAAATTATTTATTTATTAATAGGAAGTTATAAGTAAATAAGTAGAGGGAAAGTTGTGATGTCTTTGGGGCAGCAAAGACTGATGAGGCATTTCTAAGCTGAATTGAAAGCTTGAAAATGAAGTTTAAATTTCAGGGTGTGGACATTTTTGCTGTCCTCTCAGAAATAAACAGTGTGTAGTTGGATTTGAAAGAAATTCTGTGGAGTCACTTCATTTTCATCCAGTAGCCACAGGCCAGTTTTGCAGGTTGCAAGGTTCTCTTCATTATCAAACGATATGACATGCTTGTGTATGACTTCTGAGAGAACAAAACCACAATTAATCTTCAAATCATATTTGATCTCTGTTCCACTGAAAATGCAACTAGAAATTCTGAATAGTTGAGAGTCAAGAGTGGTGTGGTGTAGGGTCCCTATCATTTTTTACAGTAAATACCTTATAGGCTATTTACTACTCTGTAGGAAAGCGTGAGGCAAACTGGTTCATCTAAGACCTTCTCTTATGTTCCAGTCAGAGTTTCCTGTTGGTTCACATGTGTGTATAACAGGTAAAATGCAGCCTAAGAAATATATATTTATAGATGGTTTTTCTTTGTCAATTAAAAATGGTTCAAGTTAGATAATAATTCGTTAATTTTAAATGTATTCACACTTTGATATTTTGATAGATTCAAAAATTTAAGAGTAATTTTAAGGTTTTCCCTGCTAATTTCTGTAGAAAATATTCTGCCTATATGCAGCATCCATACAATATTGATCAGTCTCTTGATTTTTATAAGTTATTATGATGAGGCCGAGAACAAAATGGTGAACATCTTTAAGGCTTTACACCATGAGAATCACAATTTGTGCTCTGTTAATTTCTTTTGATGTATAGTTAATAAAATATCAGCTAATTTCATATTCAGCAAGCTATTCTCTTCCTTCTCTCCCAAAGAAGGGTGAAGGATGTGATTTATGCACTATGCTTAGGCTTTCTCTTCTCCAGCACTTAATTTTAAAATGATGTTTAGGTTGTAAATTTATCTGGTTGTAATTAATTTCAATATCTTCACTTTTCTTAATGAAATGTTTTGTCAGATGGGTCCAGAAAAAACAAACAAACAAACAAACAAACCAAATCCCAACAAACCACCCCACAAAAAAAACAACACTGAAAAATTTCTTCAATGGTTTTGTCTGAGAAGTGGTTAACTACAAATACTATTGTTTTTCTCAGCCCTAAATGTACTTTTTGAAAGAGGAATAGTTGTAGATCAATTAATTAACAATTCCTGTTCATGAATCATCACTGAACTACCTTTCAGTAGCCTAGAATCCCACCTAGATAAACATTTCTGACATTATGTTAGGTTGTCCTGCACGGTTGCTATAATTAACATAATGGTTCCTTAGAAGATGTTGCAATAAATTGGCTGTGTCCATGTACTTTATGTTGCACCAGCATATTGAGAAAGCAACCCAAAATATTCAGCTGAAATTAAGACTGTTTATACCACTCTTGTATTTTAATCAACAGGTAATCTTGATTAAGCTAAATCTTGTGGGAATTTTTTCCAAGATAGTATTTCTTTATGCCTGCACCTTATTAGCATATGCCAAAAGTGTGTCCTATGGCTCCATGTGAGCAGTGCAGTCAGGATGAAGAAGCAGTAGACCAGCCACAGGAAGGACTTAAAACAGAAATCCATGTTGATGCATAGCTCTGAAATGCAGAAGAGCATTTCTGTACCCATTTGGTTGCTTCCTGGGCTGATTCCTGCCTCCACGATTCTCTATAAAAAGACCCAGGGGTGAACTTTGCAGACTTGCCCATGTCCTCTGTTTCCCATCATCCGTTCCTACTGCCGGAAGGTACAGTCAGATTCTCATGGTTAATCTTTCATTATGATTATTTGAAGAATGATGGCATTACATTTCATTATGGCATTAATAATTTCCTCAGGCCTCTCAAACCTTTGATGCATGACAAGCTGATCTTAATCTAAAGCTGAACACCTCCATGTAATTATTCAAATAGCAGGTAAGGATGGAATTCGATGCTGTGATCTGAGAAACAGCTGGTGCCTGTCTAAGGGCTTAAGGTAATCAAAGCCCAGAAACATAAAATGCTGCTGTATAAAAATTGTTACTTGTTTACTTTTGAATTAATTTTTTTGAACATGACATTTTCTAGTGCTTTATTAGAAATATATTTATTTAAAAATAGAGGATTGTAGACTAAGGAAAGGCCTCCTTCTGACAGAAAGCATTGTGTTCTTTAACTTCTTTCAAAAAGATGTCCATTTTTAATAACAGTTGTTGGCTCCCACTCCTCCTTTGGAAGGTTGTTCCAGAATCCTCCTCCCTTCATGGGTATAAATGTCACTGTAGGCAAAACCAATTTATTGTTCTAATACTAATCCCTGAATGAAATACTTTTCTGAAGAGTTAATCTGTGAAGTCTGGTTTCTAGCAACTATCCCTGTTCTCATCAGGTGCTTGTGCGTATTTCATTGCCTTTTGTCATATGCTCAGGAGTGCAAATTTTGCCACTCCTTTTTTTTACCACCAATATTAGAGACGTGAAAAGGCAGCATGCTTAGGCATTAAACCAGCATGCTTAGGCATCAAACCAGGCGTCAAAAAGGCATCATGCTTAGGCATCAAACCATCTTTCCTTCTGCCTTGTCTCTCAGGCAGTATCATTGTCTTTAGGCTATTCTGTGGCTTTGCTGTACATACATGTGGCACCCACACAGTTTGAATGTGCTCGTCTTAGATGTTTGGATTTAGTGCAGTTTAGTGCAGCATGGCAAGTTTGGTGACTCAGCCTTTCCTCAAATCTTTTCATTGCCCTTCCATCCCTGCCCTTCATAGGTGCATGGCAGCCTGCAAGGGAATTTGTAAAGGATTACTACGTCTTTAAAGATTTCAGTTAAGAGAATGCATAAGTAACCTTTCTGTCCCAACTTTATTTGTCCAGACCAGAATTAATTTTGCTGAGGTCCTTAGCTTTATATCAGTATAAAATTAGCACCTCTTCTTGCCTTTGCATTTGATTCTCACAGCACTCAAGCCTCATAGAGTCATTCATTCTAAAGTACAAGCAGAGACCACTCTGGCTTTCTCTTGTTGCTCTCTTAGCACAAGGTTGATGGAAGAGCATGTGGTGTAATGTGTCACAGTAATCACATATCAACAAAATGTCCTCAAAATGGTGACTAGAGTATTTCTCAGATTTAATCTGAGTAAAAGCTGGTAAACCATCTCATGAGATACTTTTTGTTAAGAATGAGGTTACTGACTATTGTTACTATTTGTTACTGTCGAGGTTCAGCTGACTGGTAATGTTAGGCACACATCAGAGAAGAGGCTTCTGAGAATCTACCTGGTGTATCACGCTCTGAAAACTCATCAAGCATGAATAATGATGAATGGACAAACCCACTGTCTAGCGGAGTCCTCTCTGTGGTGTTCTGCTTTGGCACAGTTCTGGAATCCAGAACAGAAAGGACCAGAAAATGTTCTCTGGTCTCTGAGCCAGAAAAGAATTAAATTCCTGTGGGCTACAGATTCCTCTGGAGGCTTTAAGTGTAGGACAGTCTTCTTGTTCCAAGTCGTTCTTGTTGCATTCCTTCAGAACTGAGCAAGTTAGGCTATTTTTTGTGAAATGGCTCAGTTCTGTCTTTTTTTTCTATTTCAACTTGCTGACCTCAGCCTTCTGAAGGTTTCTGTCTGACATGAATGCAGTGGTGCCCTTTCCTGGTGCCCAGCTTATACAAACACCACTGTAGTTAAGAAAGTAATCCTTTGATTGAACTGTTTGTTTAGTGAGGCTAATCAGTTTCTTCTAAATATCCACATTTTGCTGCTCAGCTCTCTTTAGCAAAAACCCAGTTCCAGATTTGTGTAGTCTCAACTCAGGCCTAGGCCTAGTGGCCTCCTTAGCTGGGCAGGTGTAAGATGAGAGTGGTGCAGGAAACCTCATAGCAGGAAACCTCTTAATTGCTTTTTTGCAGGATGCAGAATATGCTCTTCATCCAAGCCCCTAGCCAACGAGATGGGCATGATCCTTCAATAAGATTTCTTGGGTTATCAGGACTGCTGGTATAGCCAAGATCAGCAGTAATGCACTGTGTCATGGCTGCAGTGGCAAACATCAGGTTTGATACAAGCAGATGTAGCCTGTAAAAAGCTAAGGAAAAAGAAATGGAATTCCTTTTCAGCTTTGATCTAGGTCTTATTAGCATTTACTTAGAATAAGAGATTAGGAATATGAGAAGAAAGTGATCCAACTTCATTTTTTCTTCAATCAGGAAAGAAACAGCTGTACCGGGACAACTCAAAGGGGTTGTAAGGGACATTGGGGAGTAAATCACAGCATGTAAGTGGAACTTATTCTGAATCTCAGTTTTTAAAAAACACGGGAAAAAAGTTGAAAATTTACTTCAATACCTTTTATGGCATGCATTTATTGTTAAAACATTTCCTTTTTGATGCTATGTCTAGCAATCCTAAATTGCAGTGGTCAGAAAGGCGCTTTTGTGATAACATTCATGCCTAAGTAAACATTAATAGAAATATTCATTTATGAAAGTGAATCGAACTAATATACTTAACACGCTTCAAATAATGAGTAAGAGATGAATCAGAGAACAGGTGAAGCACTGTTGGTTTTATATTCATCTTCTAGATTTGTGGTACTGAAGTGTGTGTGTATACATATATGTGTATGCACACATGGATATATGAGTTATTTAGGGGCTTTGCCTTCATTTTGCATCTTACTTTTTAATGAAGTGTTCTCAGATTGATTAGACTTTTTAAAAGAACTTCCTAGAGCTATAAAATTGCCTTGAAATGTAGCATACAATTATTAGGGGTTCAATTATTTGTTACACAAATTGGAGCAGTTTGCAGAAGTGTTTTTAACTACATCGGCTAAACTCAGAGGCCATATTAAAAGAAAACAAAACCCCCTTTGTTATGTTTTTAATCATGGGTAAAAAAAAAAAATTAAAGACCTTTAAGAGGATTTCAGTAGGAAGCCCTAGTATAGAACAAAATGACAAAGATTAATCTAGCGTTGAAAGTGCTGCTTAAAATAAATCGCCCTGGGCTCACTGGTAAATACTGTGGTAGGCCAAGTGCAGGTTTCTTTACTCAACCAGATTTATTTGTGAGGGCTTATTGGTACAAGAGTCACTACACACATGCAGAGTCACAAACAGTATGAAAAAAGAAATGGGTAGGGCAGGAGCAAGGAGAAGTTTCATTCAAAACAAATTAAAACATTAGGGTACAGCTGCCAGATACTTCATGCAGGAGCAGGATGAGGCCAGGGAAGAGCTTCAGGCTTTTGAAACCTCCTCCAACCCATCTGTTTTTTACAAATGTTAGTTGGTGCTTAGACATTAAGCATTTAGGGCATGTCTACACCACGCATCACAAAATGGCACAGCAGTATACCCAGATAAGCTGGCAATGCAGTGTGGACAGACTCTGTGCCTGTCTTGGAGCGCATGGCACACATCAGGCTTTCGACGATCATTCATGCTGTGGCCTGCATAATTTTCCCTAGGCTCAAGTCCAACAGTGCCATGTCCCAAAACTTCAGACCCTCAAATGACTGTATGCAAATAGATGTTCAGATGAGGGCATTTTCCCTCTGATCTCAAGTTATATAGTGCATCAGTATATTATTCCCAAAATTGCAGCCTGGTTGGGTTATGAATTGCTCTAAGAGTAATCTATGCAGATTCTTGATACTAAAACTTTGCTGAATTAAAAAAAGTTACAGAACTTAAATAAAATATCCCTGTTTTAAAATTGTAAGTTAGAGATTCATTTTCTGTTACACATGAATCTAACAACATTACCGAAACCACACAGTAAAGTATGAGACTAGTAATTAGAAAATTGCTAGACCAGAAGTGTTAAATGTAAAATGGAAGCCTTGCAATGATGGGTGTTTCTGAAATAAATGCCAATGGATTTGCTGTGTCACCTTCAGCCTCATGAGGTTGGAGCAGTGTCTCTAAGATCATGTTTGTATCATTAGCAATTCAAAGAAGCAAAAAACTTTCCTGGGCCTCTAAAGTTAGCCTCTGAACTCCCTAAATTAAATAAATGTGATCAAGCTTTCAAAAACACTGACAAGCTAATTCCAATCAACTCCAAATGGATGTGTAGATGCATGACATGTTTAAATGCAAACCATGTTTATTTAAAAGATTATGTTTGGATTTTAAACCTGCCTTTAAGAACCCAGGTTTACAAAATCATGAGCTACAAGTTATACCTGAGACTGGATCACATATGAGTTCTCCTGTTCTGGCATTGCAGGCATTCCCTCTTTGCCAGCCCCTGCTGTTTCCTTACGTTAATTATCCTCTTAAACAATTCCTTCTTAATGCAAATGTTTTTGCCTCTTTTCTTTGTTCAAAGCTGAAAGAAGTTTCTCATTATTTGATAATCAGGAGACTGAAAAAAACTTACTTTTCTCCTTAGAAAAGTCTGAGTGGTGAAACAACTGACTATAGGTGGAGTGATAAATTTGAAATTCAGAAGGCTTGGGTTTTAGCAGAGGAAATGGCTTTCACTGTCCTGATAAAAAAAGGTTTCATTTGATTGACATACTAGCTTTAAAATCACTCAAGTGAACAGTGTTCTTTTTTCTCTCTCTTCCAAAAGACAAAATACATGTCTTAGAAAGATGTTGTCAATAGAGGTCTAATTTCATTGTAAAATGTGTACCAAAGGCCTGCCCTTCATTAAGGGCTTATGTGCACCTTCATATAAACCTCACACAGCCAAAGAGTCATTACAGTTTCTTTACAGTACATGGTGCTATTTGAGACACCGTATGTAGCCATCCTTATTCCTGTGTTACTGCAGAAGTGGTCGGAGTTCCCTGATGGAGCTGTGTCCTTGCTGTTGCCAGCTTTTCTCCCTTTGACAGAAAGTCTGTGTAATCACAGGTGTTTTAACACGGCTGAGCTCTTGAGAGCTGACAGTAGGCCACACAACTAAGGTTTGGTCACAATGCTAGAGGTTTAAGCCTATGGTGAATACACAAGAGTTCAGTTGGTTTTGTCATTTTAGCACAGAGAGACCGGGGGAAAATATAAACATATTCTGTGTTGAAAGGAAATTGTGTCTGGAAGACAGTCTTTGAGTTGGCAGGAAGGTAAGATGTATTCCAGTGTGTGGCTAAACCAAGAGGCCTGGTTGTCCTCACTTTGCCTGACGCTGACATTTAGGGGTTTTACTGTGTATAAACAGTTTTTATAGCATATATATAATAGTACCTTTTATGCAGTAACTTTTATGCAGTACTTCAGCAAAGTCATCTGTCTGGCTAGGCTGCAGAGTGACATGACAAGCAAAGTAAAATCAAAGAAGCCACCTCCAAAAAGGCTTATGTTTTGTAAGAGGAAGATGAAGGAGATGGTAACAAAAAAATACTGCCTATTTCTTCTGTATGCAAAGGGACATGCATATAAGATTTTCTGGTTTGTGAAAAGTGAGAATACACATAAGCAAAACTTTGCGCACAAACAGAAATTACATAAAATTGTAGAAGTGGTCTATATAGTCTAGTATTTTTTCTCCAGGAGTTACAAATAACATATAGTAAATAAAGAATATAAAAAGAGGGAAAAGATTGCATAATATATTCTTACAATATTCTGTCTGTTCACAGAAATTTGTTATTCAGGATTTTCCAAATCACAGCTGCCATCTTTGGGCTTATCGTATTTTAGAGATTTTTGTATTGCATAGTTGTGTAATTGCTTTTGAATTAATTAAAATAAAATATAAATCCTTACATAATTAGCAGTGAGATCCACAGTACACATGTTGCTACCATGGTATGAGCTTTTGATGCCAATAGACAAATTTTACTCTTTAACTGTAAAGCTGCAGGGAGGGCACAAACTGAATTTCTTCTGGTGAAACTAAAGTGGAACTTATGCTCTACATGCATGTCTATTTTAAATGGCACCTCTCTTGGACACACCACATGAGCAACCTGTTCCTCAAGTGACTCTGTAAGCTTAGGAATACGAAGTGTAATTTATTGCTTAATACATGCAATAGGACTTAAAAGCCACCAGGTACCACTCTCAGATTTCCATGTGTCCTGCTGTTCCACAGCAGGCATCAGCCCCCTGGGGAAACGATAAGCCTTTGATGTGCCTTGCATCATCTTCAATGTTGCCAAGTTGCCATCTTCCTATTCCTGTTTTTCTGATTTTGATTTTGTTTTCTTGGGGCTTTATACCTATAAAACCTAATGGTTTTAAATCATTACTTTTCCTCTTGAACCACTGAGCTGTTGTCTTTTACCTTCTCAACAATTACATTGCTGTCTGTGCTTTTCCTTCTCTTATTTCGCATCATTTTAGGTCACACAGTGTTTCACGCTTTCCTAACATTTTTCATGTATAAACCTGCTGGAGGTTGCACAGCTTGGCGGTGCCAAGCTGGAGTTTGCCCCACACACAGCAAAGTCCCTGGGCTGCAGAGCCACTGCCAGCAAGGAGGATTCAGTCCCAGCACCACACTAGAGCTAGGCAGAAGTGGAACACCCAAAGTGCACATCACGTTGGGTGTTAGGTCCTCTGTGCTGGTTCTTCCTCGCTGCTTCTAGTGTTGACACAGCGTCCATCACCGGTTCCCTTCCACTTACAGCATTTTGGAGAGAAGACTGAAAATACCTGAATTGTTTTCAGTGTGTAAGCTGGGGAAATCAGGCATCTATAGGATGGCAGTGTGATGTTTTCTGGTGTGTTTGGTGTTTCTTTCGTAGTAACACTTCGCAAATGTTTTTTTCAGTGTTAATGAGTTGTCTGTTTTGTTGGCTCCCTCAAAGGACTCCAGCAGAGCTGGGAGGTATGGTTTCCTGCTAAAAAAAACCACTAATCTTCACTGATATGTCACACTTAACAAATTATAAGAATATAGATGCAGTTTTGAATTACCATTAAAAAAAAAAAAAAGAATAATTACTGTTTTGTCTCATATATATCTTTTTTTTTTTTAGAATTTTTAACAAATAAAGGATTTTATTACACACTGATCAATTCCTAATAATTAATTTACTGTTACTAAAAATGTAGCATCAATGACTGCAAAAGAATATGGAATACATAAGGTGTATAAAAATGCTGCAGTTAATCTGTGCACAAAGAAATGTTACAGAGAAGTATCTCTTACTATGTCTCAGCTGTGTCTTGACTACTAAACATATTACTGTGTAAATGAATATGTTTTAATGCATTTGTATTATTTTTATGGTAAATTTATTAGATATAACGCATGCAAATGAACTATGGTGTATCAAATCAATTAGTATTCTTAATCATGACTCCCAAGTTACTTATTCTAAGCCTGCAAGCAATGCAGTAGATTCTGAGTTTTTACAAAGCTACAGTGTTTTGTGGCCAAAGTTTACAAAATACTAGAGAAAGTGATTTAAAAAAAGTTTTAAATTAGTAATTGTAACATTATTGTAATTAAAAGCATAAAACTTTAGTGAAAAACAATAAAACCAAATTATTATAATTTATTTTTCTTCCTCTTCTTCCTTCTGGAGGCATTGGAGCAGCTGTAATTACTGCATGCAAGCATTTATGCTTGCAAGGGAAAAGCTAAATACACGTAGTTGGTAACAACAGCTCAGTTTCTCAAGTGAGGAGAATTAGTGCTTGTGTTTACATCCAGTCATTGCGGCCAGTTCCCAGCCTGCAGCAAGTGACCTTGCTGTGTCTTCAGTGGAAGGTAGCTGTTCTCTTCTTGGGGGAGTGAAAAACAGATAAATCCAAAAGAAGAATTGGAGTGACCATTTTCTAAATTAAGAAGCAGGAGCTAATGTTGCTATAGTCTCAGTAAAACCTATCTATTGCATGCTGAGTTTGCCTTAGGTTGTAGCCTGTTGTCCATCTGAAAAATGGACACCCAGAAGAGTGTGAACTAGATGTAGGGAGAGGATGCCTGCATTTGTTGTCCGGCACATTCTTTGCAGTTCCTGGTAATAGCAAGACAGTAGTGTATGTCCTCCATGAAATCTCTTTTTCAGATTGCAGACTAGCAAGAACACAGATCTTAGGTTAGTTGCACTGGTTTGAGAAGGGAAGTTAGGGCAAGAGAGCCAGAAACATGGTGCATAACCAGCATGGATCATCCTTGCACATCTTTCTGCCAGCAGCAGTTTTAAGGCATTGTGAGCTGGGGGTTGCATCTGAACCATCATTTTCCATAACCTCCGAAAGCCTAAGTGCCTATTTATACCTTTGGCTTCTTCAGCATTCAATGCCAACAAGTTCCCTAATTATCTATTTCTTTAAATTTCAGTGCCTGATGACGTAACTGGTTATATTGCAAGATACAATAAATAATCACTCTCTTCATTTTCTCTACCTCATTCACAAGGTTATAGACCTCTTAACGTTATCAGTCATGACTTTATGAAACAAGGAGGGTAGGTTTATGCAGTTCATGTGTGGAAGATGTTCCATACCCCCAGTCCTCTTTCTTCTCCATCTACAATTTCTCAAATTCTAATACTTTTACTTTTGAGCAGGAGTGGCCTCAATGGTAGCTGGATAAAAAAAGGGGGCACAGCACAGACTGTTTTTGTTTGCTGTTTGTGGAGGTGGTCACCAAGCCTTGTGTTTGCTGCCCTGGCATGAACTGGTTCCAGTGGCAGCTTATGTTTATGTGAGGAGAGTTTGCTCCTAACAAGGAGCTTAACGAAGCTGAGGGATTGCTTGATCAGTAGGAGCAGATGTTAGGGAAAAAAATACATGAGGTAGGATGGTTTTTCCATGTGGGTTATCATTCTTAAATTATTTTTCTGTATAGCTTCCCTGGGAAGGCTGTATGTGGCATCTGTGGATATATGACAGTGTCAGGCTTCGTTCTTCATCAAGGCAAGTTTGCACATAGCATTTGGAAAGCTCATTTAAAGCTGCCTATTAAAGTTAGCAACTTCATCTGCTCAACATGGTGTAACTGCATGACATAGTTAAGTTTAACTCAAAATTATTGTTCTCAGCTTGTAGTAAGCTTTGAAGGCTGCTTCCAGGGCTAAGAGCCGAAGAAGGGTTGGAAAGTCTGAATGCTTATTAGTTTTTTCCACCCATATGGGATACCACTGGTTATGAAGTATTGGTGGGGCTTACTGAGCAATTTCAACTTCTGAAGTAAGTTGGAGAGATGATAAAAGTGAAAAGCAAGCTAAAGAAAAGTGTTAGCAGGAGAGTATTTCTAACTCCCAATAGTACCATTTCCAAACTGTGCAGCCTGATAAAAGCACGGGCAGTGGCTTTTCTTGGAAACACCAGTGACATACAGTGGTGGCATCCAATCGGACAATCCCCAGTCTGTCAACTCATAGATTATCAAAAGATTTTTAAAACTCAGACATTTGAAGTTGACAACTCAGGATTGTTTTACTACCTGACCCAATTCAGTTTATCTTTGTTTTATTGTTTTCATTTTGGTAGAACAGGATGTCTTTTATCGCTGCATTGACTATGAGGTTCAATGAATGCCTCCAGCTGGCGTTGCCTTTTTTGTTGCTCTGTGTGGTATCCTAATAGACATAGTATACATAGTATTCTGGAATCTGCTTGAGATTATGAACCATATACTTTAGCAAAAGACTCTAGGATCATTAAGTTTGCATAGTTGACTTCCTGCAGTGCTTATTAGGGATGAATTCATGTTTATTTGTAGTGTTGACAACAGAAGCTGAAACCACGTATGCTTCTACTTTACATAATAGAAATCTTAAATCTCAGCTGGTTGCAAACTGTTATTCCTATATTAAATTTCTCTTCAGGTTTGTAATGGGTTGTGCTCAATTTTGTCTCTTGGTGCTCAGCATTAGCACAAGACAAATGCAGTTAGGATGTTAATTGTCACACTTACTAGAAGACGATTCCATGGCAATAACACTTGTCTGGCATTCAGCTACCCTCTAGATGTATTATCTCAATTAGAAGGACTGATGTGGTTTTAAATGCATACATTTTCAAAAATAATTTCCGCAGTTTTTGAGGTTGGTCTTTCCTGTTGGAGAGGTAAACGAGAACAGAATTTGTTGAAGTTAAATGCTAGATTCTTCTCTTAGTAATTTATTGTTGTTGGGTCTGTGTAATTTCAGCAGAACTGAGAATACTGTTTTTTAGTAGGGATTTTCATATTAAAAAGAGTGACAGTAGCAGCTCAGACAGAAATTACTTTTCCTCTGAGATAAAATCTTTTTAAGATATTCATGAAGAGGCCAGTTCTGGAAAGTGAGAAATCATGTCTTTATTCCCATTTTTCAGCATTGTTGTTTTGTTGAATGCCATCTTCTTTTCTCAGGGGGAACATAATTTGATACTGTGTAGAGAGGTGCTAAGTATTATAGAAGATGAAACTGGAAACCAGACCCAGTCACTAAATCAAAAATAGTTTGAAAAGTACACTTTTTATAAGCTCTTCATCTTACTCTTCACAGGTTTTCTCCTAAAAGGAATAGAAGATACAGATCCTGTCATTTTTAATATGGCAAAATGTTCATCACATCAACCAGGCTCATCACATCTAACCTTATACATCTAAATACAGTGCATGAGCTAGGTGTGTGGTCTGCTTTGCCCCTCTAGGAGGGAGCAAGGGAAAGAATACAGTCAGGTACCTACTACAATTTAGCTCTTAGGTATGCTGACCTGTATTCTAGATGGGCAGATCTCTGTCCTCCAACTATATACAGTGACTTGAATGACTCTGCTCTTAAGTTCATATCAGGACTTCAGGATGTGCTTCAGAATATTGGCCTTTGCTTCTAGATTATGCAACCATAAGAAATAATGTATTTGAAAAATCACCAATTAAAATATGATTTCACATTCCCAAGCATTAAATTGATTACTTTGAAAAAAACAAAAAAGTATGCTTGAAACCATTAGCTGTTTTTAATTACATTTTCAAACCATAATTTTTTTAATAGATACTTTAACATAATGCTTTCCACTGAGTCCATAGAGCATATATATAGTATGTAGAGAGCATATACTATAAAGTATAGGACATTACAGCTTCTACAGCAAATCTTGGTGTTTGTGCTGGTTGTTTCTAGCACAATTATAGTGATAACCAGTGTCCTGTATATTTTCTAGCATTTACTGTATATTTTCATTCATTTATCAAAAGCTCACATTACTGCCAGACACATGTTAAAATTAAAGCAATCAAATAATTTACAGTGGCAGTGGACTTAATTTTGAAAGGTGCTGAACATCTGTAGCTACATCAGCTTATGAGCATCCCTAACAGTTGCTGTTTGGTAGGAATAGCAAGAGTTTAGCACTTCTGTGGTGGCTTAATGTCAATAAAAATTGCGTTCTATATTGCATTATAAAAATTCAGGCTGTCTTTATGAGGAATGCAAATCTTCCCAGAGCTTTAGGGAGAAGACGTAGATTTGCAGTTTGTCCCTCTTCACCTTTATACTTCTTCAGCAAGAAGTAAAAGGGGTTTAATAGACAGCCTATGGCACTTAATTAATGTTCAGTACACTACAGTTGTATAGCTTAAGTTTTTTTCCACACAGATCCTTAAGGAAATTTTTATTTTATAATAGTTAATTATTAAAATAACTTTTGCTAATCTTTAGTCTCATCTTTCTTGAACATTTTCAAACGCTTCTCCTTTAAAGAGGTGCTTGCCCAACAGTTACACTCTATTGACATTACTGTTTGCACCAAAATTATTTACAAGAGCACATGAATAAGTTATTGGATGCTGCTGAGCAATGGCACTAATACAGTCACTGAAAATCAAAGTAATCAAAGAAATGGATTCCATGATCCATTCCTGGAACTGTTCATCCTCCAGCTTAAATGAACAAAGCTCTATTCAGATTAATTTAGCTATGACTGTGACTCAGTGTCCAAATTCAGTCTAAATGATTGTGCATAAGGATAACTGCAAGATGCCAATTTTGTGTAACTTTGCCAATGATAATAGAATAGAAGTCCAAATGTGAATAGCTATAAATAATTGACGGGAATAAATCCGAGGCATGGAAAGATTGGAAGTGCTTTCAGTTATTTACCTAGTGAAATTTAATACCATTTACAGCAGTACATTAATCTATACCATGTAAATGGAAGAGTCCCATCCTAGAAAATACCACTGCAATTATCTGATGTTGACCACAGTGGATGGCCCGCTTTACTGATGGTCTCTTCTTCAGGAAACATTAAGAGGGAATTTGGGCAGAATTGCCATCAGTGTTCCCTCTACTATTTATAACCCACTCAGGACTTGGTTTCTAGTGCTGTCTAGCACATTTCATAAGTGTCCTCTTCATACTAACATTGTGTTCAAAAGCAAAATCTGCTTGTAATTGGCATTAATAAGGTCACCTGCCAGTGCACCAAACCCTAGTAGGTAGACATGGGCAGACGTTTGCCACTGCTGAACAACTCAGCAGACTGGAGAAGTATGAACTTAGCCAGAGTGTTTGATTATCTTACCTTTAAAGTCCTACAAAAAGACCATCACCATCATATGATCCTCCCTTTTTCAAAGATCTTAGGTTGCAAAATAAATTCTAGAAGAAACTAAAAGTTAGGTTCTTGGAAGAATTGTGCATCCATTGCATTAGCCATGCATCCTTGTCAAATATACATGAAGGTAAGTAATTTTAAAAATACTATTAAAGAAAAGTGATGTTTCGGGAAATAGGTTGGGGGGAAAATAAAACCTTCAACTTTGCAGGATGAGTAGTGAGTTGCGTTGAAGTATTAAGCAATTTTCAGAGCACAGATATTGGAAATATGTTCCCAACATAGCCAGTGGGTTTGAAGGGGAGTTGGATCTAGATGATCTGTAAGGTCCCTCTCAGCCCAAACCATTCTATGATTCTATGTCTGATATACTATCACAGCAAAGAAGTGGGCTGCAAAGGCATCACAACTGTCTTCCCCTTGGTAAGAGGTAGGTTATACCTCAACAGGGATATAAGGGACTTTTTGTCCCTTCCTGGTCAGCCTCCTGGGTTTCCTTCTTACAGAAAATGCTCTTTCATGACAACATCCTATACTGACTCATGACTGCCACAATCAATTCCTGGCAGAACAGTAAGAACTGGTCTCCTGGAAGTTCAGTATTTGAGGCAGGCACAGGCCAGTCAAGGCTTGGCAGCTACAACAGGATAAGCCTGGTTGCTTCATCCTGGAGCTTGTTCTGGTGGTGGGCTAAGGAAATATTTCTTCTCTCCTGTTGCCAGAGACCAGATCAAAACAGACGGTAGGATCTAGCTTCCGTCACTAGTATCTTTTTTGTCTTGTTTGGGGTTTGTTTTGGCATCTCTAACACAGATGATCATCCTGAACAGAATGTTAATTTATCTGTGCAAAAATTACAGCTTGCTTTTGTGAGACAGTTTGTGGGTTTGTGTGAATCTTCCCTTGCATTGATGAAAGATATACATGTCCTAAGGCAATTTATCTTTGGGGAATTACATGACCTTGTACACTTCATGAAATGGATAGAGTTCTGATTTAATCTCATGATGGCATTTTATTTTAAGTTGTAGAGATCGACCTTTTTTATTGTGCTTTTGTAAAATAAGCAGTTGCTCTTCTGAGTCATTTAAAAGGAAGTGTGTGTGGAAAACCCTTCACTACAGGCTGAATGACAAGGAAAACGTAGAGGCTCCAGAGGGAGCTAAAAGGCCTTGTACTCATTGTCTATACAGAATAGGCTGCTTCTTTTTGTTGGCTTACTACTAAATTAAGGTTCATCTTAATGTGGTTACTTTCCTGGTCAAGCAGTTGGCCAGGTATTCAGGCTTAACCTGTCTGATGTGGTGTCAAAGAATGAGCATAATGTTATTGGTGATACATAGGATGATAATACAAAGAACCTTCAGATACAGAACTGTGGCTGCGAAATTTTTAGTTATTCCTGAAAAGACAGGGATGGTCATTGTTTTTTCTTAATTTTTTTTTTTTAACTTGTAAAAAAAGTATAATTCTGATGTTAGTATGAGTAAAGATAGAATGTTTTGAACACTTTCATTGTCAAATATAATGATGGAATTTTTACAAGCAAGACTGGCATGAAATAAATATAAAAATATTTTTGTATGTCTGTTTTATTGTATATATAGCTTTGTTTCTTTTATGATAGATATACTTTTATAGGCCATTCAACAGTAGAGGTGTAGTAGAATGTCTTAGATACTAGCAGCAGAAAACATCAAGTAATGGGTATCTCTAAAACTAACTTTTGAACAGCTACCTTAGTGATGAAAACCATCTTCACTTGTAAATGAAGGTAGGTCAACACACGCTGTTAAAGATGAACCCACTGCAGAAAGCTAAGCTACGAAATAAAGTGTGCGTGTCAGCTTTATTTTACTGTAACTTACTGAAACTAGGACAAACAAGCTTGGCATTGGGGCATTGGAACTGAGCAGTCCTCAGCTGCTTTCATGACTTAGGAAACTTGCCACCCAAGTACAAAAGCATGGATAATGCCTCAGTGATCGTCCTGGAGTTCTTCTCTGGCTCTGCAAATGGAGCTTGAAGTTTGGCAGGCAATGAACGGTAATAATCCTCTGGCTGGACACTTAAACAGAGCACAGCAAAGTTTTAAACTCTTAATCTCATTTTATTTCCTAAAGACATACACAAAATGGAAGTGTCTCCTTGATGTGAAAATTAGCCAGTTTTCTTCAGAAAATACCATCTTAACTTAAATGTACTAAACTGTTGCATACAGTATATTCAGAGTGGTTCTCCATGACCTCATCATATCTAATGCAGACCATTATGATCTATAAAAAATACCTATTCTGAGTCTTTTTCCCCATTGTGTACAGACTCAGCTCTTTAGGAGGAAATCATGCAATCTCTCAGGGCCTGGAGGAGTAGGCTGCTTGGCAGGGAAGGCATGCCATAAGCCAAGGCAGGGGCAGTGTCCTCAACAGCACCACCCCCCTGCTTTGTTCTGACCAGTTCCCCAGCTTGGACACACACATATGCAAACACAAGAATCCTTTTGTTTCTTATCACTTAAACCATGCTCAAACTCAGATGTACATGTACATAGACATATACCTTTCTAACTGAAGAAGAAGAGCAGAGGAGGTCCCGTGATGGAAACCAGAAATCAGGCAAGAGTCTGGATTGCCAGACAGGTTAGCAGTGATGAGGCAAGTCCAAAGTCAAGTCAGCAAGGCAAGGTCAGTGCTGGGCACAGGTGCTTCCAGCATTGCTTTGGGAAGAGGCTGAGCTCAACGTAGCCTCGAACCCAAGGAGCAGTGCATGCATAAGTGGAAGCCCCAGGGGTGGCTTCTTACAGCCCTTTCTCATTACTGGGTTATGAACCCTATGAACTGTGCTTAAAGATATGTGTGAAATACAGGTTAAGCACAGCAAAAAGTTACTTTTGGGGGCATTCCCACTATCTGTAGTAAGCATAGATTTTCAGTGTGGCAGGAATAGGACTATGTGTGTCTCCAGGCAATTCGTCTTAAGCTTCTTAAAAGCAAACTTGACACAGTAGTCATCTACTGATGCTTGCGTTTCGTGAGGTCAGTTGAGTCCTCAGCCTCCCAAATAAGTATTTTATGCATGTAAACTTTATCGGCCAAATCAGTTTTGAGGTATAAGAGTGGGTATGGTTCTAGTTTTCTTCTTTTTGAACTTCTGAGATACATTGATAAAACAAAATCTTGCATCCTAATATTATAGCTGAAACCAGGTGAATTTTAGAGTGCCAAAGATATTATATTTCTAAAAATAATAGGTGGTTGACTTTTTGCCAAGTAACCTGCAGCCATATGTTTTATATTACTTATTTTTAATTAAATACTTTTTTGTTGTTTAGTTAAACTAGACTTAGTTCCTCATAGGATTTCCTGCAGTATAATTATTTGTTTCTTCTTCAAAATATATATATATAAAATTCCATGAAAGTAACATGTTTAAAAATCTTTACTATTCCTCTTCTGTAATACAGGTTATTACTGAGTATCTAAAATGGTCGAAGAAATGTAATTTTGCTTAGATGATAATTGAATTCTTCGGAGAGAGAATTTCTGCTGAAAACCCATGTGGCTGATGTTGTTCTACATATACATAATTCATTAGGATTTAAATAAAAAATAATCTATTAATGCTGAGCAAAAAAAATATACACATGTAATTAATATTGATGATAAAATAAATTGGATTTTTTCTGAGAGTGATAAATTCAAACTAATTTCTTCTGCATAAATTTCTTGAAATTAGAGTTCTTCTCCTAACCATCTTATCGCACTAAGCAGAAAACTTCTGTAGTCTTAACTTTGGAGAGACTTCTTATACCTGCTAGTTCTCAACTATGAAATTTTTCCCAGAGCACTGGTTGCATGGTTTTGCAGTGCACAAGTATGAACCTAGGGTGGGATAGGGTCCGGTACAGCAACATGGACAACATTTCATCATCAGATTTGTTATCCTGTGAAGGAGAATGGAGATTAGAAAACAAGTAGTTCTGTGAGCAGCAGAATTTCTGAAGCATGGTTTGCTGTGACTTTGTGTGCTGTGTTTGCACTGTCTGATCCATAAGGCAGCATTTGCTGTGGGCTGAGAACAGGTGTGAAACACAGGGCAAAAAAAGGAATGAAACCTGACTAAGAACATCAGTATGTCTGTTGGGCAAAGGGCACGGGAGATTGGGGCTTTACGTTAAATGTACCTGGCATGGAGAGCCAGGAAGAAGGACCAAGTACCAGGCATACACAAAGGAAGCATTGTCAAGGTATGTGGCAGGCAAAGTCTGTTAACAATCTAATCTTTTCGCTCTTTCCCCTGTTCTTTTTTGACTTGTTCTTCTGGCAGGAGGTCTTGTGAGCTCTTGGAATTGGGTCCACTTGCTTTCATTACTTATACTTTTTGGTGAGCTTCTTCAGTAACTACCAGCTCTTGTTACCTCTAATAATTTCCTGTATAACCATTCTGGAGGACAGACAGAGCAGATATTGTTATTTCCCCTGTTTTATGACAATAAGTGAGTCCCAGCCCCGTGTGTCCTGTGCTAAAGAGTAAGGATACTGATGTAACCTCCTCTTCTTAACTGAAATAAAGTTTTAGGGGAAGCTTTTTAAAAGTGCTTTGAGATCTGGTAGGGAGCGGCTTATTTTATTTCTAATGGAATATTTTGAGAAAAGACAGGTTTCTGCGTGGTGGGAAGCAGTATGCCAGATATGCCAGGAGCTGTGAACATTTAAAGTTGCCTGAGGATCTGGATAGTATAAGCCACTCTTTCCAGATAGGTTTGTGTTATGAATCCCCAAATCTGTTATTATTTACTGTCGGCTGTAAAGGCAGTAAACTCTCTGAGATATTTGAAGAACAGGATTCAGAGGAGCCGATGAATACGTTGTCTGAGCTGCCTGTCATTCCTTGCACAGGTTAGCCTCCAGTTGCTCCACTCTTCCCTTTCCTAAAGGACTCAGATTTTATACCCGTTCCAACAAGAAGATAAGCAACTGACAGAAAATTGGTGATTTTCAATTATGTTTCTCTCCACAACATTTTTACATATAGATTAAATCAAATCAAACGCCTTATGCTGTGAATTACAAAACCAGCAACACCATATGTATTGGCATGTTTTCTGCAGACTCTGAAGGAGAGAAACATGTAGGCATTGTGTTAGGACTGCCACTCATTGCATAGTCTGTAAGTTGTTTTGGTCAAAGCTGTTTCACATAGCAAAATTGCACCCATGGGAGAGATCTTTGTCATCTGCCCGTCATTTTTCACCCAGCTGAGGTACTGGGGGGCAATTTATGAGAAAGCTCCAGAGTAAGAGATGCCACATGCTGAGGCTCACTGTCAGGACCATGCAATAGTCAGCTTTGTACTAAAGCTGTATCCTTCTACTAAACCCACGTTTATGGGCTAGCAGGAAACAACTCTCTCGTTTGGCACAAGACAGTGTAAAGCAAAGCTTGGGAAACCTTTGCAGGAAATGAACTGTATCTAATCCAGTTTGATATAGTAGGCAGCATATTATTAAGCCAAATCACCATGTTTATCCCTTTTTTCTTTGTACCCTAGTCCCTGAAGCCAGTACCCTTGCCTCCGCTGGGCAAGTTGTGGAGGGTTTTATAATTGGAGGGATCAGTAAACCTTCCCTCTGTTCCCTTCCCTCTTCCACCCACGCTGCCTCCCAGGTCCACGCCAGTACTTACTGCTGAATCAGATGCAGCACTCCACTAAAACCCAAATCACTGAAATAATGAACTGGAATAACTTGCCAGGGGCAAAGTGTGTTTTGTTAAGATACCAGAAAAGAGACATAGACTAAGTCCACAGGGGCCTGGTCTTTGCGTTTACTCCCATCAAATGCAAAAGAAAAGCAGCAAAACCAGCACAACTGGATAGGAGGCTATCTAAATTTTATTGAGGCTTCTCTTATTTTCAGCATTGAATCCACTTTTTCAACCGGTTTTGCTTTTTTACTGTAATTTTTCTGTCATCTTCTGTCATGTTTCTTCTTCCTTTCTTCTCTTTTCAAGTGGTGCTGGTCAGCTGAAATGGTAATTGGCTCCCTGTCGGGCCAGCTCAAGGATTTGCAATTTATTTTTGCCTGTCACCTGTTGAAAAAGGACTGGAGATTCCTTTTCTGCCAACAGAGGAATCCATTAGTAACACAAAAGCAGCAGCTGCATCACAGCAGGGATGCACAATAGTTATATACATGACTTAGTCTTTATCTGCTTCAAGACATTAGGACAGATTGTTGCCTTTGATTCTCTACCTGGGAAAAAAAAAAAAGAAAAAAAAAGAAAGGAGTGCATATAGTGCTTAATATCAGCTGCGCTCAGTTGTAACTCCGGAAATGACATTTCTTATCCCACAAAACCTTCTTCAGGAACAAGTTAAAAACAAACAGAAGATTGTACAGCTAGGACATCATCCTAGCTCAGTGCAGCAGTGCTTCAAGTTTTAAGTTGTATGACCTTATCCAGAAAGCGTAGTAACACAGTGGCAAATCCGGCTGCTTCTCCAGACACTTTCAAAATCTGAGATTCCTTAGGCTGGCTGAGCTGAGAATTCAGGTTATAGTCTGGAGCCATAATGGTCTTACTGATGCAGAAAAAGCAGCAGCAGCCAACATATTGGTCATTTCTTTCCTTATCCTTCACTTGTTACACTGCAGCCAGAAACATTGCAAATATAAATGGTTGTGTTTTATTTCAGCTTTCATTAAAAGGAAGGAGAACTAATAAAAATAAAAGCTGTAAGACTTAGAAGTTGATTACAGCCAAGAAATCTGAAGAATGCTGTGCTCATTTTTTAAGCTTTTTTTTCTATTCTCTTCTTTTTATGCAGTATCATGCTGACCTTTGGCAGGATACTCCCTATAGAGATTGTGTTTTCACGATCTGCTAGCCTTTAGTCTTCGCCAAGTTCTGGTAGTGATGGGTTTTCAAACAACCTTTCCAATGATGGAATTTCATATACCCTTTTCCTTGCTTTTACTTCTTTCAGAGAAAGTACTTTCTGTCCTGGTAACCTGGTAACATCAGCAGTGCATGCAATGCGGTATGTTGAACTAATTGCCAATTAAATAATAGGGAAGGCCAAGATCTAACAGAAAATCATTGTGCACAGTTCATTAACTGCATTTCACAGAACCAAAATTATGCCACGCCATTTTTTAAAACAGGCTTAAGGAATGAACAGTTTCTTCCTTAATACTAAATAGCTGCAATGCAGAGGAGAATGGAAAGATATTAAGAGTAGTGGTTCCTGGGGTTTTCTGTTCTTCCACTCCTCCAGACAAATATCTGTACAATTCAGTAATTTCTGTGGATTAGTTTTATTTTCTCTGTGAGATGGATAGAAAAAGATATGGAGAGTCCTGGAGATAATCACTATCTCAGTGTTATATGTAAATATGCCTTCTCTGATATTCAGTTACAATAAACTAGGAAATACTAAATGAGATTGAGTAAAACACTAAAGATGCCTTTCAGGAAGATTTTAAAATATCTGAGTAGCTTCACAGAAAAATCATGACAATAATGAAAGTATCAGAAAGCCTGTCTTATGGTAAAGGGTGCATACCACAGAGTACTTAACTTACAAAGATTCAACTAATACCTATATGTAACGGCAAAGTGGTATAGTGCTATAAGAGAAAACTTTTGTTTAATAAAGGTATAACAAGGCTGGTTCTTGATACTGCTGGCTCCTCGTGCTAGACAGAATCAGACAAGAAATGGAATAGATGTGTATGTGTTCACCTGAATGTGCTTGAGTATAGGCAAAAAAGGCCAAAAATAAAAAATGAGACAGAAGAAGTGAGTTGTGTTTGGGGAAGTAGGGGAAGCACAGAGGGTCTGAGAGTGAGCAGTATTTCATCTAGAGCAATGGGGTTTGCAGTTGCAGTGCTGAATGCATTGGTGGGAATGGGTAAATACTTGGAAAAAGGAAAAAAGGGAGCACCCAAAATAAAATTTTAAAATTATTTTTTTTATAATACGCCTAAAAGCCAATCTCAAAAATCTTCACCTTTAACATTTGAAGTATCAAGTTGAAATGTCTCAAAATAAGCTATTTGACATATGGTCTGTTGCATAAACTTAAAATTTACAGTGAAGGTTGTTTTTTAGAAGAGAAGCAGTGACATCTAACCATAATACATTGAGATCTATTTCTAATCTTGCTGCTGACGGAATGCTGAGTGGCTGCTGGTTATAAAGATATTTTTCATGCAGGTAGGATATAGTATATTTCTGTGTGAATGTAACATCTTTCAAGATGATTCATTACCCAGTATTGTCTCAAGACCTTTTGTTATTGATGTAGCTATTATCAAGAACGTTTTTTACAATCAATTCTTTCTGTATTCTTGATCTCTTGGTCACGGCTATATTTGCAGTTTCCACAGTTATTTGTAGTATTTGAACATGAAGAAGGCTGGTGGTTTTTTGCTTGATAGACGTAATAAAAATTGCTGCTCAGTAAAAACTTATCAACTTTGAACCTCACTGCAGCCTAGCAATATAATTTGTGGTCTAACAGTGGCCTTTCCTGAAGGCACTAAAAGGAGATGCTATAAAATGGAGTAGAACTGAAGGTTCTGGCTTTGGGAATAGGTAGCAAGGCTTGCCAGTCTGAAAACACAGGATACCACTCTGGAGAAACACTGTGCCAGAACATCATTGTCTGCCTTCTTTCTGCAGCTCCAGTTATTAAGACTGTAAGAACTCAGGGGTAGGTCAGTAAGTTTCAACCAGCTGCCCCAGTGCTGAGTCCAGTAATTTACTGCCTTGCAAGAAAGTATTTAATAGTTACTTAAGATCTCAAGGACTGGGAATCTCACTGGATTCTTTGCTAAAATTTCACCATACTTCCTATCTAAATCACTCGAGAATCAATTTACAGCTTTTCATTTTTATTATGCCTTTTGTAATAGATTAAATGACCTTTTTGTCTCCAGAATTTTCAGCCCATATTTATGTCCTGTAGCCAGGATATTCCTAAGTAAGTTGTCTCCTTGGTATGCCAGACAGGTTAAACAAGGAAAGTTCTTGCCATAAGGCATTTTCTTCCCTCCTTTTTGTATATATATGCATATTTTACATCTCTCCACTCTTTATTCACCCTTTATTATTTTAATAAATATCATCCAGTATCATGACTATTTAATGTTCCAATGTGAGTAATGCTAGTTCCAAGCAAATTTGCTTATTTCGAAATAATTTCCAATAATCAAATTTGCATGATAACTGTGCTTCTTAAGTCATTTAATCTCTAAGGGTCACACAGTTCTTTTAGCCACAACATTGTCCTGGAAACCCCTGTTGAATTGCTGTCCACTGTATCCCTTATATGCTTTTCAGAGTTGCTGCTGTCCAGAGTGCACCCATTCTGGTTTATGACCTCTGTAATTTATGCCTCTCTGCACTGAATGCTATGGTTTCCTAAGCATTGAAGAACACTGTGGCTGCTTTGTTCTTATTGTTAATTGTGGAGTTTTTTTAAAAAACCCAGGCTTTTTTTCATTTGCCAGGGTCAGGAGTGATTTTACATTTACTTCCGAATATTATCAAGCTGAACAGGTAAAAACCTTCTGTGAAATGCAATTTCCTTCTCCATGTCCTTACTTTGGTGTTATTAGATGGGAAAGGCTCGAGTTTTGGTTGTAGCGCATGGTTGAGTGCCTGCCTGGTAGCACAAACGTCAATAAAGTTCTGAAAGGGAAGACATCAGAAAGGAAGTTTCCTGTCTCAGAATAACCCTAAAATGTAATCTAAAAAAGATATTCTTTAAAGTATCTTCTTGAATTGAAGATACTGAGAGTATCTACCTGACTTCGCTTTAAGATCTATCCTGAGTCTGCTGGTAATTAGGAAGAGCAGTGGGTTACATACCACACAGAAAATGAAAAAAGAAATCTGCAAAATTAGTAATGAGAAACTTGTGATTTAAGCATTAAATAACTCTTTAGAACCATCTTTAAGATACATGTTCATTTTTGAATACAAAGTTATTTAAAAGATTTTCAAAAATATATACAGATTTTAGTCAAACCCATTATTTTATTTTTTTTTCCACAAAAGCAGGCAATCACTTCCAGAGAACCCTTCTTAGCATTTAAAGGAATTGATTACTTGATGTGATGCCAATGTGAAGACTGAACTGATTTAATATTTTAAGTCTCATTTTGACACTAACTTTTTTTCTGTAGCTTTGATTTGTAAATATATTGCTTTGCTCTTTGTTTAGTATTAATAACTGTAGATTGTTATGGTTTTTACATATTATTTTAACTAAAGGGTTTAAATTGAATTTACGAGACATAGGATGAGTCGCATTTATTGCAGAACATAATGAAGACCAGACCTCTTGGTATTGGTCAATTAAGGCTATCACCTGAGCATTTATCTCATTTAATTCAAATGCATTTCATTTTCATCATAGATTCCCACTTTGCAGGAAAAATACACATTGCGAAATGCAAGCATTTTTATTAAAAACACTAATGATGTGTCAGCATAAATCTTTAAATGTGCCACGAAGCATAGAATAGTGGAGGTAAAAAAGTATGAGCAATTAATAAAATCATCTGACCCATTGTATATTATAGACGTAGCACTACATTATTTTGTGAATACTGATCTTATGCATTAGTAACTGGTTTCTTCAATCTGTATACTGCAGAACACGCATCAAATCAGAGGAAGATCAAGGAAAAATATCTCCTTACTCTATTTTTTTTCCTCAGCCTAATCACCTTTCTTCTGATAAGACATGTGGGCAAATATAAAGTGTATTCTCCACATAATTTACTGGAAGAGTATAGCAGTATGCCTTAAATAATCTCTTCAGCTGTAATCTCAAGTGTCAAATATGATAGCATAGATAAAGAGAGTTTTTCGTTTTGTTTATATCAATAAATCCATTCTTGGCCGTGTTAGAGGAGTTACACGCAAAGGGGGTTTTGCCTGTGTCAAATGGGAGAAATTGAGTATTTGTTCAATTCTCATGTACAATAGAGGTATATTAACATATATTTTTAATCATTTTATTGCTGATGCTTTGGACTGTCATTTGCTCTTTTCTATTCACAACAAATGTCCACAGAATTCATCTTATAAATGATTGAGTAGTGTGCTCACACCAAGCAAATATGCACTATAGTACTATAATACAGGAAAAGGGAGGGAGGAAGTTTCTCTGTTAGGGTAGGTCCGAAAGCTGTCTCTGGTACATGCTCTATTAGGGGAGCTGGTGCCTCCTGGAGTGAAGGTTGCTGCATGTCTTCTAAAACTCTTAACACTTTATTTCCATAGAAAACCTAACACACCTCTCAAACATTTACCTTTCAATATTTTATAATGTCCCAGTATCTGATCTTCATTCTATTTCCACTCTAAGAAGGTGTAAAGCCAGGGTTAAATTTGAAAAGTAACAGCTTGGAAATGCACATGTCAAAATGATCGCACTGAAGTTATTCCTGATTTTCTGACCCTGAGGTCCTAAACCATCATACTATTTCTTTTGTTCCACTGTGCTTCTACTTAAATCCTTCAGTCCCCATACGCCATACTCACAGAGGACTCTATGCTCCTGTCTCTCCCTATCTTGTTTCTGCTTAGGAGTCCAAACAGTGATCTGCAAAAGTTTGGATTTCAGATTCTCTGATAGCTCACAAATACTTAAATGTTAGCTCTTCAAAATTCCCAGTGCATTTCGGTGATTACTATTAAAGAAGAGCCTGATTGCAGCATTAAAATAAACTACCACATCAAACAGTAATGTAAGATGCCATGTCTCAGTTAAGATAATACTGGCTTATTGTCAGATTTCAGTATCTTAGAAAAGGAATTTTCAGTTACACAATCAGCACAGAAGCTATGTATAAATTCTATGCAATTTGTATATAGATATATATATCTAATATTTCGGAGGGATTACCCCCATTAGAAGATTTTTTCATATTGTCGGTACTGACATTGAATTTTCTAAGAATTAGAAAATTTTCTTATCAAAAGGAGAACCGCCAAAGTTCTCAGAATGTTTCAGAACATAAGTAATACTACAGTACAAGTGTTGTGCATTTAAAAAATGTTTTGAGAAACAGGAAGACCAAATGACCAAATTTGTGTTGCCAGAATGATTCAACAGATGCATTAGCAGACCACAAAATGGTGGTCAGCAGTTTTTGGTAGGTATAAATAATAGCATCTTTCGCATTGCCTTTTTAAATGTAGTAATAAAGCATGCTGGACTATGTTCTCATCTCCATCAGTGTAAAAGCATAGAGATGCCAATGAAAATAATGATGATATTTCAATTTCTGGTATTGGTTACTGCGTGTAACATTTTGTCAGTTCTTCTTTTGTCATTTCAGCAGTACATTAGGGAGGTAGGTTGTTTTTTTTTCCCCCCAGATAAATTGTATGTGAAAGGTACCTTACATGCCTCTCCAGTTAAATTGGTTCAGTTGAATATTTGAGGAAATTAAGAAAAGTTGAGCACTTTGGGAAGAGGTCAGGAAAGAAGGATGAAGGCAAGCACGGTAGAAAGTATGTGTAAGAGTGTTGTGGGTTAAGCCCAGCTGGTAACTCAGAACCACGCAGCCGCTATCTCACTTCCCCCCTTCTTCCTCCCCCTGCTCCCCAAGGGATGGGGACGAGAATCAAAAGAATGTAACTCCCACGGGTTGAGATAAGAACAGTCCAGTAACTAAGGTATAATACAAAACCACTACTGCTACCACCAATAATAATAATGATAAGGGAATACAATTGCTCACCACCCACCGACTGATACCCAGCCCGACCCGAGCAGTGATCTGGGCCTTCCAGGTAACTCCCCCCAGTTTATATACTGGGCATGACATGCCATGGTATGGAATACCCTTTGGCTAGTTTGGGTCAGGTGTCCTGTCTCTGCTTCCTCCTGGCTTCCTGTGCCCCTCCTCACTGTCAGAGCATGTGAAAAGACCTGATGGGACTGAAAAGTCCTTGATGGGACTAAACATTACTTAGCAACAACTAAAAGCATTGGTGTTATCAGTGTTGTTCCCAGGCTGAAAGTCAAAAACACAGCACTGCACCAGCTACTAAGAAGCAGAAAAATGACTGCTACAGCTGAACCCAGGACAAAGAGTTAATAGATTAAAGCACGTATAATTTTTCTTTAAAGACAATAACGTGTGGATGTTCCTGATTTGTAGCACTGAAGATATCAGCATACTGATTACTTGTCTTTTACTGGGTGCAACAGTGTCTGCAGGTGATGATGTGCTTTCCCTTTCCTTACATAATGAGTATATTACCCTTCAATTGTGGGGCCAGGCTATGAAAAATCAGAACTGTTAATGTTGTGTGAGTACTTGACAGTACAATTTAAATGACCAACCTTGTTTGTTGAGTACTTTTGGTCATAAATAACCCCAAAATAAATCTAAATTAATTGGAAAATTAAAATATAATAATTATTCTTTTATCCAACAGCTCGGCATCAAGAATCAAGAAGTATTAGTCTTTGGCCAAAGTATGATACATATAGGACACAATAGGGGAAAATAGTAATGTTTCAGTAGACTTTCACAAAATCTGATGAAGTTTTGTAAGCAAAGACAATGGATATCATACCACTTGAACTCTCTTTAGTACTGAAAACAAGAGTAGGAACCCCACTGCTACTAGATACTGCATCTGATATTTCTGAATTAGAGATTGAATCAAAACAGGTAGGGTGCAAGTTTTGAAAGGATCATGTCTTTCAGATATGCTTTACTGCAGTTTCATTATACCTGTTTTGTCAAGAGCTCCTAAACAGGGAAAGCCCCTGTGTTGGAGACCATGTGTTCTTTGGTGTGAACATTTCCAGGTCCATATCAGAAATGCAGTCAATATAGAATAGCTGTGTAGGACCTGCAGGCAGTTGTTAATCAGAGTCTGTAGGGACTCTGTTTTATTGCTTGGAAGAACATGGAGTTGCTGCAAGACATTATGGCATTACTTTGGAATCAACACCTTCTAAATGAGGAGGTTATTTTGATTTGTTGGCTTATCGCTATACTGAAATAGCATCTGTTAAAGAATACACTAGGATGTTACGTTCAACAGAACAGTTATCAACTGAAATATTTGCAATTATTTGAAATTAGTCTGTTGGAATAGAGTTGCTTACTGACACAACTTTGATAACTAAAGAGAAATGTCTTTATGGCTGACTTGCCTAAGCAAATGTCTTTATGGCTGACTTGGCTAAGCTGTATTTATCTACATATCAAAATGTATTTTTTGTCACAACAGTATGAAACTTGGAACAAGATCTCCAAAACACCTTTTTCTAGGCTTCAATCCTGCAAAGTGATGAGTGTTTCCTATGATTTTGCTGTATGTGTTCATCCTGTACTTAAATATTTGCAGACACTTCAGTAGATCACACCTCTAGCTGTCATATACCTTTTGAGGTTTTTGTGTAACTTTTTTCTCCTCGATATTTACGAGTAAAAAACAAAGCAGAATGATTTAGATGTATAAAATCAAGTGGTTCTCTTTTTTGGCTTTATTTATAGACTATTAATTCATAGAATCATAGCATGGTTTGGGTTGAAAGGGACCTTAAAGATCATCTAGTTCCAACCCACTGCCATGGTCAGGGACACCTTCCACTAGACCAAGTTGCTCAAAGCTGCATGCAACCTGGCCTTGAACACTGCTAGGGATGGGGCAGCCACAGTTTCTGTGGGCAACCTCTGCCAGTGTCTCACCACCCTCATAGTGGAGAAGTTTCTCCTAATGTCTAATCTGAATCTACTCTCTGTCAGCTTGAAGCTGTAGGTGCTGTGTGCCTCTGAGGTTGTACTGGGGTTGATAGAGAATATGAGGTGAAAAGTATCAACTGATAACTAACAGGCAATAAACTATGCTTTAAAAAAAAAAGGTTTTTTGTGGGTTTTTTTTTTTTTTGTTTGTTTTTTGTTTTTTGTTTTTTGGTTTGGGTTGGGTTGGGTTTGGTTTTTTGGTTTTTTGGTTTTTTACATCTGAAGACTACAGAAAAAATGCTTTAGTTATAGCTAATGAAACCAAGAGTAACCATCATTTGTCTTTTACAATCTTAAGAATACAACTAAGTCTACTTCATACGTGTACTTGAAAGGCAGTCTTTAAAACACAGAGGCTTTTTGAAATGGTAGATGGCAGCTCAAAACTGTAAAAAATGGCCATGGGTCTGACCAATATCTATGCTGAAATGTGTAAGCTTAAAACCAAAAGGCACAAATAATGTATTACTCCAAAATTCACCAGCAAATTCTAGTAAACATTGAATTGGTTTTCCTTTTTTCTCCTTTTTGCAGCTGCTAGTCTTATTCGAGCTGTTTATTCACAGGATGAAAGAGATGTTTTTAAGCATTCTCAAGAGTTCCAAGTGATTGATGTAAATTTAAAAAAAGCTACTCTGATTTAAAGAGAGTTGCTAGGAAACGTGCGGTTTGAAGATGAAATCTCCCACTGAGCTTGTCTTTGGCTGTACAATAGGAAGTATCTTATAGGGTGTACTGAGTTACAGATATAATGGACAAACTGTTAAATTTTTATGTCTATAAATACATCTGCTATGAATTTATTGAATACACCATTCTTTCCCATAACTTCGTTTATTGATGAATACCAAGGCATTACTAAGTTCAAGAAAATGTGAAAATCAGATAGGAAATGCCAAAAGTGTGATAAAGATTTTCATATAATCCTTTTTCATTTTTCAAATGAATCTTTTGTCAGAAATTAATCTATTTAAAATTTAATTTCAAGATGTTCTGATTCTGATTCCAATATTCTGAGTAATCTGTTCTTTTATAAACTCTAACAAAATTGAAATGCAAAAAGATAGCAGCAATTATACACGTAATTTTACTGGAGAAAGTTTTGTCCCTTGAAAGTTGTTGGCCAAAGTAACCAAAAAATCCTCTTTATCATATGAAAGAATGCCCAATTTTAATAATGGATATTTATTTGTACTCATGGCTGATTTTTTTTTTGTTTTTCATGCTGGTTTTAGGCCCTTGGGTGTGTTTGGTTGTCTTGGAGTCCAAGTTAAAGTGATTAGGCTTTAAGACACAAATGGAGGCCACTTGTAAACGTAAGAACAGAGTAGTGTGCTGTTGTGTGTGATGCTCAGTGCTTGGCAGGAGGCTTATTGATTTTGTTTTGCTGAAATTTTTTACCAGGCAATCTTTAAGCAGCAAAGCAGCATGCTTTCAGAAAAGTGTGAGTAATGCCTGTGAGTTATGGCAGCAGTAAGTGATCTTTTTCTTATTTATTACCTTAGAAGAAAGAACAGCCAGTTGCTGATAGAGCAAATGATGTGAATAGGGACTTGCAGGACTGGCTGCCTGACCCTTTGCTGCTGACATGATGATTAAAGACAGTGTTTAAGTACCGCTAAGCAACACTTCATTATCTGAAGGTATTTCAAAACAAAACCTTTTTGCAGCTCAGTGACTCAAGGAAAGTAACGAAACTGTATTCATAATTAATAGTAAAGCTGAGTTGTTGAGCTAACCACAAATTAGAAGACGCCTAGTTTTCCTAATAAAATATATTTATAATAACAATACTAAATGACCATTCCTTACAGAGTTATTGATTAACTGCAAAATGAGATAGATGTGTGACTGATGTAAAATCCTTGTAGGGAAAAGAATTAATGTTGATTAATAATGAATCTGTGGATGAAAATAACAAAAATAAGACATCTCATTAGTTGCATGAACTGTCTAAGAGGACAGAATAACAGAAAGACAAAACAAAGGGAAAAAAATGAAAATGGGAAGGATGATGTAGCAGGCAAGCAAGAAAAAGTCCCATAGGGCTTCTTAATTGCCTACAAAAAAAGCAAAAGTGCCTACTGAGCAACTGACTGAAGAAATAACTGATTCTTGAGGTCTGAATTCTTTGATGTGTAACTATAAAGGAAGCAGGAGAGTTAAATTCACAGTGTGATTAACTACCAGCGTGTTGTCCTACTTGAAAAAATGTTGTATTTGAAAAAATGTTGTATTTGAAAATGTCCACAGAAAACAAACATCTTGTAACAATAAGGTTGCCATTCAGATCCCCTGGTACCTTCTGTATCTTATAGCAATCTTCTGCAAATTTATTTGATGTTTTTCTTTCTTGATGTAGGTGCTATGTTTTCTTGCTTTGTAGAATAGGCACTATTGCTTTCAAAAAGAAAAAGCATGGCTCAAAACACGTCTAGAGAAGGCATTTATTGTTGTCTTGATGCTTGATTCTTGGAGAGAAGTCACAGCTTCCAAAGAAAGGGGGCAGGAAGGGATCAAATAGGTAATGTTGGGCCATAGTATATTGCAGATCATCAGTGTGCCAGGACATTAGTTCTTTTAAGCCTATTGACATGAGCGTTTAAGTGGAAAAGAAGGCACAAAAATTGTATTTATAAATATTTGTGAAACAATGGAAGTTTCGTATTGCAGTCCAAAGCTAAGGTTTCCCACTGAAACTAGGCCAAGCCCTGTAACAACCCTGGCATCCTCATCACATCTGAGACATTGGTTCTTCGTGTTTCCAAGTCAATGTTTGTTAAACATAAATACAGAAATACAGAGCTGGTTGAATTGTTCATTAGCCGGGCTGGCTTGGAACTTTACTTACAGTCATCCAGACCACTGTAATGAGATAAATTTGTGCAGTGGCAATGGACTTGACTGTCTTTCACCTTTCTGGTAATAGGGAAGAGTAGTAAATGCTAGTGGCTAAGGTATTGGTTTTGGAAGTAAATAAGGGGGTTGTGAGTAATAGTTGAGAAGCTGGAATTTTGAATAAGATGTAGTGCCCTTTCTAATGGCATAGTGTAATATAAATTAAATAAAATGTAGAAAAGGACAAAGGGTGATACCATAAATAATAGGCAATGTACATCATTTTTTTTGGTATCAAGTTTCTTGTAATTCTAAATACTGAGCAACTAATAATATTTGTGAGAAGTTAGTTGTCATAGCAAAAAATGCCAACTCTTTTAAGAAAATCAAGATGACAAGTGATTAAATGTGTACTAAAATCACTAAAAGAGCTTGAAGTAAAAACAAATACAAAACACTGATTAGGTTGAAGTATTGTGTGGCTCCTAAAAGGCTTTGATTATAACTTGCCACTGTGTTAATTTACCAGTGAATTATTGCAATTATATATATATTCATGTTCTGAGAAAGGGTGGAGAACCAGAGATTTCTTCTAGATTGTTGTATCTATTTATAGGCTAATCTGGATGGAATCTCTACCAATTCTATAACTTGAATGTGCGTAATTATCATAATATACCAGGAAATTAGAATCGTAACAAGCATCTTGATTTACCTCTCCTAGCTAAGCGTACCAAGCCAGAGCTCTTAAACACTTTCCTTTGCCCTCTCTCTGCCCATTCAGCACCTGGGGGTCCTGAGAGGAGCCCTGAGATGTTTGGGGCTGATTCAATGATCGTGCTGCTCCCACACTGAGAGCCTTGGCAAGAGAGGTTCAGGGAAGATCTTTCTGTGGTAAATGCTGAGATTTATTGACAGAGGTGACTGCTAATCCTCATGCACCTTCATCTACCTATAGCTCCATCTCCATCACTTTCCCTCACTCCCTGTCTTTCTAAGTGCCCTTTTGGTTTGGTTTATTGTTTCCATCCTCCCCGCACATTGCTTCCGTGTCTTACATGTCATCGCTCTCTTCTGTAATGCTGGTTCTGCTTCTTTGCTTCCTCTTCACCGCTTTAACATCTCCACCCCCATTTCTCTGCTTTCCCTTGTCTATTCCCACCCCTTCTTCATTTCAAATTTAGTAGATTATGTAGTCTATTTGCACTGCTTATTTTATGATCTTTATTTAACTGACTTCCATTACCTGCTGTTTCTAATTTCTTTTTGTGTCTACATTATGAATGCTAAATGTCCTTGCAAGATGATGATGCCATCTACATGTTTCAATTAAGTGATGGAAAACACTGGCTATTTTCATAGCTGTAAAGCAAGTGTCTTTTTTTCCTTACTGAAGGCCAAAGTGTGTGGTGAAGACCTGAAGAAAGCCACATAGAATATGGAAGAAAATGTAGACATTTTCCTAAAGTGCATTTTGAGACAGTAATAATTGGGTAGTATAGAGAGGCAGGTCTACCCTTGTGTCCTGGGAACATCTTTCATCCTGATGAAGCATCATGAGACTCTGCAAGCCTCCGGAAGCGTTTTGGGAGGTCCCTGTGTTCAAAATTAAATGTGCTTCCTACCCAGCAGCCAATGTCCCAGTTTTCCCCCACCTCTTTTGGGAGGATTGCACTCCAGACACCAGGAGGAGTTGTCTTGAACCTAGCAAGGCAAAGGCCCTGTAGTGGTGACTGGCTCTTTTGGGAAACTGAACAGTCAAAAGGGACCTAAATGTGCTAATGAGCATTAGATAGTAATTAAACTTGACACAGTTGCAGTTAAATGCCTGCTCATTTTATTACATATTTTAAAAAGGTCCTACTCATTTGCTAAAATTATAATGCTTTGTTGTGAGGATAGTGTACTGTGCAGACAGACTAAAAGGAGCATGCCCAGGCATGCAGTCACACTCTGCTCTTACAGGGGAGAAAAGCGAGTCGTACTAATGACTATTCTTTTGTTCAGGAATTATTTTTACTTAGGCAACAACATCCTTCTCACTCTGTGAAGACAAAAGCTTGAGAGCTGTAAAAGCAAAAGCGGCAGTAGATAATGCCACATGAGAGCTGCAGCCCACAGTGCTGCCCCCGGCACGAGTGCTGCTGCCTCAAATACGCCGGGGCTCCTTCTTGGGCAGCTGGGTAGTAACATCATGTACAGCCATACCACTTCAGACACACAGGCGATAACCTGCATGCTGTCTCATCTCATAGCAGGCAGTTCTGCCAAAATTCAGCAAAGCGATGTGAAACAGCCTGACTTCTCAACCACAAGCTAAGATAAATCAGGAGAGATGGATGTGCTATATATATACACAGAGCCCACTCAGCCGAAACAAGTGAGAGCAAGGGAAGGATTTTAATCCTGGCAGGGTGGATACTTTTGTAGCTGAATAAAAGGAGGTATTTATAGAATTTACTGACACAATTTTTATTTACTGTAATTTTAACTGGTGTTAAAACCATTTTTTTCTGAGCCAACAGAAAGGGATTTTTGGAGAGCTAGAGGACATCGTCACTTTTCAAAATCAAACCTGAATTCTGCAAAAGAGAAGGAAGAAGGATCTTCTGTCTATGCCTGTAATGTCAGAGGGAGACCACAGGTTTATTCTCAACAGTTTCCTCTGTCAATGCATTTGAGCACAGTTATTATCACCATGAGTTACTGTGTAATTACTGCTGTTCCCAATAGAGTTCCTGTTTCATTGCTGTTTAATTATGTGCATTATTTCAGCCTAAGTATGCAATTCAACTCATGTCACTTGGAAATAAATGTTCCAGGCGAGACATTGTCAGAATACAAGACATTTCATAGCCAGGGTATGGCTGCTGGAAAAGTACACAAAGTCATTTGTTGTTCTAACCTACCACTGTCTTTTGGAGAAATCGTATAGACACAGTAGTTCATACCTTGGTCATTTAAGTAGATGCCTGAAATAGTTGTGAATATCCTTTGTGTGACAGAGTCTGAAGAAACTTTAGTGCCAACAGAAACAGGAGAGGAAAGCTGTTTAGTAAATTCTTCCCTTTGGATCCAGGTAGAGTAAGCATATGCACTCATTGCCAGCTTAAGAGCCTTTTTTCCAGGGAATATTTCTAAATAAATCTCAGTTCTGGGTGTTACTGTTTAGTTCTTGTCTGTGTTTTGCTGAGCACTGTTTTCTTAGAACAGCCATGATTTTAAGGTCATGGCAACTAATACATTTTTGACCATTTTGTTAAAGATTTTATGTGCTAAAGAAAGGAAAAATGTGAAGTGCAACAGCTCCTGTAATTTCTGAGCAGAAAGATTATTTTCTGATATTTCTTGCCATTTTCCTACAATATGAGTTCTAAAAAAGACCCCATGAAGCTCTCTGCTAAAGAAAGGTCACTCTTTGAGGCACGCTCACATAAACATCTTAGCATTATTCTGAGAAATAGGGGACAAGTGTAAGCCCCAGTGGCCAAGACATTTTCTTAGCCATCTCAAGGAGAGACATGAGACACGTACACTGGGACAGGCCTGTCCAGCAGGAGCTCAAACCAGAGGCTCTCTGTTAATCAGAGCATCATTTATCCCAAGCATACTTAGGGAGTCAGGTATGTATATGTGCTTTGAAATTCAAAACTGCCCTTTCCTTGGTGTTGGAGGTGCAAAACAGGGCAGTTTCAAAACAAGATCTAAAACCTTTGGGAAGAAAAGAACAATCTGTTAAAAATTTTTGCCTGGAAAGAGCAGGAGTCTTGGTAAATGGTAGAAGCCATGATCAGAATAATTGGTACTTGGCATGGGAAGCTGGACAATGGTAGCATCATGATTACATCTTGCAAAAAGTCACAAATGCTAATAAGCATGCAACATGTCCTAGAATAGCCTACATACTTGAAGGCTATTCAAGTATGTAGAAACATATTTTATAGTGAAATAGTAACAAAATGAATGTACTGAGAGGAATGGATGATATCAGCATGTGCCTGAGTTACAACAATATTCTGTCAGGGATAAGCTGAAATCCTTGCTTTGTGCAAAGGCTGTAACTTAACCAGTGCTAAAACAGAACTAATCAAGAGAACAAGCATGAACAGAATGTGATGGATGTAAAGGATGCACTTATATATTCATGGCAAGAAATCCATTACACAAAGAAGAGAATTGCATACTGCAAACATGATGACGCATTGCCCTAAAGAAACAGATAACAGCCACCAGCCAGAAACAAAAAGCTAGCAAAATATTCTGATTGAAAGAAGTAAAAACTGTTACAGAAGTGTTCTAAAATCTTAGAATATTCACAAGAAGCTGCATGTTTCTTTAGCCTGGTTTTAGAATATATAGAGGCAGAGTTTCTCCTGCAGGGAAAAGAGAAAACTTCAAATACAACATGGCAATAATGATTATATTCCACAGTTAAAAGTCATAAAATTTAATACTGCCTTTCCAGAGGATCAAGAATTGTATGTTGAAAGTTTAAAAGGAATGATATACTAGACAAAATACATGAATCTTGAAAGATGTTAATGTACTTCAGCTCCACTGTATTTTTCTTTTTATGGACTTTAAAATCATGAATTGCAATGTAATATTTACTGAAATGAAGTAGGATAGGATCTGGAATCTCGTTATTTTATTGCAAATTATGTAATATTTTAATACTTGGAATAATACAAAGCGTGCATAGAGAGAGGATCTGGTTTAGGAAGTTTGGGTTTAGAAAGATTAGTCTAAAAGAGGATGTTCAGTATTAACATTTACCGTATTAATTACTATCACTGGAAAATCTCAGTACTCTTCAGCAGTGTGCTCTCTGAATAAAACAGATCATTAATTTGATCCAGCAAATTTGAAAATGCATTTATTATTCAAAAGACTCTATCCTATATTAACTCTTAAGTATTCAGTGGAGACAGATAATCTGGCAAGTGAAATGTGATATGAAATAAAGCCTTATGTCAGAATTATTCACTCCTTTTTCTTTCTCTGTAATCAGGTATTTTTAGCTTTCTGAATGATGGTATTGCAAGGCACAATTCCTTTTGAGGTAATCGCTGTACAGAAGATAACCATGTGGTTCTTCATCTATCATCTTATTACACCCTGTTTCGTCTTCTGCCTGACAGGTAAGATGACCTCCCATGTTAATTCATTTAACTAACTGTTGTCAGTTTTATGCATTTCAAAGTAAATTATGCTGTTTATATGGCTTTCATTTATTTGTGCAGATACAATGAATTACTAAATGTGAACGATGAAACTATAAGGAAGCATACTTACTAGAATGGACACCAGAATTAAAAGCTTGCAAAAAGACAGATCTGGACTTTAAATTTCTTTTTGTCTATTCTAATTTGGTATATGGAGTTAATTCTTTCTCTAGATTATAAAAAAATGTATCAAAATCTATTTGTGCACAGGTGATCAGCATGATTAGAAGAATGGAAATATGCCCATAAGACACTAAACATAAAATTCTGTAACATAGACACTATCTAAAATTCATAAAACCCATGAAATTCCACCAGCAGGATATAGTGGTAGTTTTCATAGTACAGTGGGGCACTGCTAATATA
Organism: Strigops habroptila; assembly: GCF_004027225.2. Classification (NCBI taxonomy): domain Eukaryota; kingdom Metazoa; phylum Chordata; class Aves; order Psittaciformes; family Psittacidae; genus Strigops; species Strigops habroptila. The sequence goes on from NC_044279.2 coordinate 30,619,165, forward strand.
CTGACTTTAATTTTAAATTACAAATTGTAAACTATTTCATAAATAGAGATGGGGCCATAAATATTAAAACATTCAGGAGTCATATTTCTAATGTGAAAGTACAGAGATGTTTGCAGCTGAAATTTTGGTTCAGTTCTAAGAGAGAGAATGAGCTCTTTCAAAAGTTAAACTTCAGGGTTAAAATCTAGTTTCTGTTCCAGCTGTTCCAAACAACTTTGAGATCTATAAAGCTTCTTTCAGACTTCCATGCCAATTTAAATGAACGCTGAGTTTTAGTTGCTGTGATGAATTGGATTGCCATCATAAGCAGAGCTCTTCTCAAGAAAGAAAACATTTTGCTTATGTATAGACTACATGAACTGAGATCAGAAAATTTAGAAAGCGGAATAATTGAATCGTGCATACACAGAATATTGACTGAGCTTTGAAAAGCACAGATATTGTGTACTAACGTTTTGGTTATTTTCAAGGTAGGATTTAGATCCTTCCCTACTTTGAGGGGGAAGTTACTCACAAAGCTAGTTCTATTGTGTTTCATAAAACATAATTGTGTTCTGGGGGGTTCTTCATGTAATTAATGAGTTCCTATCTGAAGTGAGCTATTCATAGTCTTGCTTAATCTGGTCTACCATTTCAGGCATTGCCTCAGTTTCACTACGATGAGACTATATTGTTTGTGTTAGTGAGTCAAAAAAATTTATTAACACATTAGTCCATAGCTCACAGGAGTGTCTTCTGTTTTAGTGCGAACACTTTTGTTCTATAAAGGGTTTGTATGCAGTTCTTTACTCCATGTCTGAGTTTGCTGAAGGATATACCAATGACTAGTAAAAAACAAGACCTTTAAAATGTTATGATCTCATGCTTATAATGTATTTATTACATGTTTCAAGGGTTTTTTCTTTTTTAAGACTTGAGGGTTGCTGATAGCACCCATATGAAAATTTAAAACTCATCACTTTAATTCAACACTGGGCTTTTCCCAGGGCAATAAGTAAAAGGGCTGTCAGCTACCATCAGTAATGTTACACATGTGATTTCGCACTGGCCATGTTGACATCAAACAAAATCATCAGCTGCAGTAGCAAAAAAAGTGCTGGACATTGGTTGATAAACAAGTTGAGTAGATCACTGAGAACAAATGTTCATTTAATTTCTTCATGGGCAGGACCAGATGATTAATGCTTTTATTTGTTTATTATGCACATTGCAGATGTGCCCAGAAACCAGAAATCTTGGCACCAGAATGCACCCACCAGTGCCTTAGAATGACATGGGAAGATTGTGTTGTGTGAGGGTCACAAGTGACGTAGGAAGAATGAAGATGGCTATGATGATATGGCATGCAGTTTGAGTACGCATTGGTGTATTCATAGCAATGTTCATTTGATCTCTCACTTGACTGTACTTGGCTGTGTTACATTTGTGCAAGAAGAATAGGAGCCATTGGTATGAAGGGCCTTGAAAAGGGGTAGATTCGAATAGTGCTGTTACTTGTTCAAAGAAAATTGCTAACTTATCTTCTGGTATGGAATAAATACTTGCTTGCATTTTTCATCAGACGCCAAAGATAAGACCTACCGCTACCTCTGAAGATACCGCGCCATCCTCCAATACAGAAGAGTGGTAGTGCTACACAGTCAGAACACGTTTGTTATTTTCAGTGTATTATTGCAAGGCTGAGTAGCGCAAACACTCTCTGCTCTTGGACCCGCTCTGCTTCGCATAAATAATTAAATATCCATTTTAGCTGAGAGAAAGTCTGTTTCTGTCATCTAGGGTTTATGGCACCCATCTGGATTATATAAATCTGATTTTGCAGTCTTTGTTCTGCCCCAGCACTTGAATCTTGCTGGAGGGTTTCTCATTTCAAGTGAGTGCTAGAGCTGCTGGCAGTTAGTCATAGCAAATTTTCCTTTTGAATGTATTTCTTGGCAATTAAAATGTCATGGCATCCAGATAAATACATAGCTGCAGTAACCAAGATAAAATACAAGGGAGTTGCTTGGAAGTGTTCACAGTATGGTTAAAAAGTGAAAGATACTGTAGAGAAGGAAGGAGCACAATTAGAGTGATCATGTCAAGTTCTAGGAGGTGTTCTTTCACACATGATACTATCAAGGGAAATGCTGGCAGTGTCAACAGTAATAGAGAATGTGGGAATTGGGGTCAGATCATAAGTTCTCATTTCAGTAACAAAACGCACCAAGCACCAGAGTGAAAAGACAAGTTAGCTGGGAGCAGATGTTGAAAGCAGAATATTAAAAAAGTTGCTTTAGCACTTTTTGACAAAACATGGGATTTATTTGGAAGTATATTTGGCTCACCTTGCCTTCTGTGGTGCTTGACCCACAGTTCAGGTGGTTGTACCCTGTAAGTTGCCTTTGGGCAAACCAATCTGTGACTCTGAAGCCACCAGTCAAGGTTTTTGCAACCCATGGCTCCTAAACAGAGCTACTATATTGACTTCCCTGGAGCCAAGAAACTGATAGCTTCCAGGGTCAATGTCCTTTGAGATGTCTCAACATATAGTTCATCCCAAGTTCAAAGATATCAGCCAAAACCCCCTGAAAGTGTTCAGAATTCATGCATTTGATTGAGAATCAAGAGCTTTCAGACTTACCGGCTAGAAGTATTTGGGAAACAAGGAGCTAGGAAGCTGAAAAACTGAAGCTACACTGGCTGGAGATGTGCAGAATATGGCCCGAAAGGCTGACAGGTATGCTGACACTCTCTAAGCTAAGGGTTTTTACCTGTTTTCAAACTGATCTTTTTTCCTGCTTCAGGAAATTTAAGAAGATTTTTTTCCGAAACTGAAATACGTATTTTTTAGAAATTTGGAGTTTGGCTTGGAATAAATCCCCTCACTTTTAGCCAATTTTTCTTTGTGGTAATCAAAGACAGAAGTCGAGAATTGTTACAATGATCAGCCTTTTTCATCAGTGGGGAATGTGCACATACTTGACTGAAGGGAAGCAAATATTCCACGAATCAGCGCATCGGAAGTTTAGGCAGAGATCATCTTCTGCAATGAAACAGGAGCAATGTTTATTTTCCAGGTAAATTACTGCTTAAAATGTAGTCTTGCAAATATAAATTGATGAAAAAGCCATAAGTCATTTGGCCTTTCACTTACTAATAGAACAGACAGTTATAACAAGGGTTGCTTTTTGGAGTGCACTCTGAGTAGTGCAAGGCAAATGAGAGCAGTAAATCACTCCTTAGGGAACACTGTGATGATTTCAGTCCACTGCCAAAAAAGTTATTTCATGCCTATTACTGGTAATATTTGACTCTTCTCCTCTTTCCCCTGACATCTGGGCTCTCTCCAACATACTTCTAAGTTGCCTTTGACTTCCTGTTAAATTCATATCCTATTGCCAAGTCTGAATTTTAACTTTTCCTTCATCTAGCACATCCCATGTAAATGAGTGAACCAAAGTGTATCTTCACCTGGGATAATAACGTTGCACCAAAAGAATTAGGAGTTTTTTCCAGCAACAGGCTTGTTTTATTTCTTCCTCCTAAAGAGCAATTAAAAGCTGCAAAGGCCCTATATTTTATGTGCTTAATGCATTTGGCTATAAGAGGAATCAATAGCAAAAAATGTCACTGTATTCCTCTGATACTTTATTTCTGATCAAACTTTTCTTTTTTTACTTTTTTACAAACTTTTTTACTTCTTACCTTGGGATTTCATAGCGCAGAGCCAGGCAGTACCTGAGTTTGGGTCAGATCAGATCCCAAAAAGCAGCTTGTCACTCTAGTGACTATTCTGGTTTGGGCAAATGAGGTGTTAATCCAGGGACATGAACATCAAAAGCACTTCTGCTTTTGAGGGAACCTAATGCTGATTTTCAAAAATCACTAGGACCCCAAGCTTCAGTGAAAGCTGGTAAAGCAAGAAAGCCAGTAAGACAGAGGGCCTCTCAAAGAAGGGTAGTTACTTCTTTGCGTCCATGAGGATGCTATTAGTCAGCATGCTGAATTGCTTGTATTTCGTATGTACTTGGAAGGCTGGTGGGGGGAGATTGTGCAGAGTAACACTTTCAATTTCACCTTCATCCCTAATTTGCCAAGCATTGGCTTTCCCCTGAGATCATCAAAAGTTAGCCTCTTAAGTCACTTTTGAAGTAACACTTAAGTTTTTAAGGAAGAATAACCTAAATGGTTTAAGTATCTAAAAGGCAAATGTGAGTATGTTTAAAAGTACTATAATTGGTATTGGCTGGCATTCCTTTTGGCAGTCTGAGAAGACAAGCAAACTGTACTCTGCCATTCTTAGGCATAGGTGGAGAAACGAACTCTGCCAGGGGTTGGAGCTTTTCCTACTTGATACTTGCTGTAAAGCAGAAACTACATAATTAACTACATGGCTCTTTGAGGGCTTCACTGGCGCATATGGGATAGGAGTACTTCTCCCGCTCTTTTCAGTTCAGAAAAGTAGAAGCAGCCTTCCCGAATACAATCTAACCCTTTCAGATAATATGAAATGGGACTGCTGGAGTGCTTAGTTTTTCTGTTTAAGTGCTGACTGGTTCTTGGAAACGGATGTGGTGGCTTACATCAGTACCTTTTCTGCATCAGGATGACAGAATCTTCTTTATAGACCATGAAATGGTACATCATGAGTTTCATGGACATCAACATGTTACTGCTTCAGCACATAAGCTTCCCATGAATGCCAACTGCAACTTTTCCCACTTGATTTATGAGAGAAGTAAAAAAAAAAATCCAACCCCCAAACCTTAAATTATATACAGCTTGGATTTTCCCTGGAACAGTAGGCTCAAAGATACATTTTTATGAACTGTGGGCCAGAATCTATGCTATTTAAAGCTTTTTACCACAACATATGGCATTAGTCACAATTGCTAAAGAGAGATATGCATTTTCTTCTAAAATACAAAGTGGATGAATATACTTAATACCTGTTTACCTTGTCTGCCATGTCCCTGCTTAGGTCTGAGAAGACCATTTAATACTACTGCAGTGTCCGACATTTGTAAATTAATAATCATAATGTGCTTTGCTATCATAATGCTCAGAGACCTGGAGGTGCTGTGTTTACCTTCCTGTGAGCCTGGTAGAGATATTTTGGCTCATTCCCAGACTGTCTTGTTTCTGAGCATGCGCTTCTCAGGCGCTAGTAGGTCATAATTTCGGAGACATACTGAAAACAGTGCAAGAGCTACTTCTAAATATCAAATGATTTCTAGCCTTGCGATGCTGATATGGAACCTCACAAGTTAGTGATAAGATAATGAATGAGTCCATGGCTTTCTTGTTCAGCATCTATTAGCATTCAAGGTTAATCTAGCCATGTGCTGTGTCAACAGAACTTTGTCCCTCTCTCATGTGAAAATTTGTAACAGGATGCAACATTGTTGGGCAGATCAATACTGATAAGAATGATACCAAATGACTGTCTCGCGCAGCCACTTTCAGCAGTGTTAAATGCCAGGGAAATAGAGAGGTCTACAGGAAGCAGGAACAGAAAGAGAAGGAGGAGGCTCTTTACAAAAATAAAAATGCTAATTAAAATATTTTTCTATCAGTGCACAGTGAGAATGGTGGAAATTATGTTCCTATATAAATAATAAAATCACTATTTCAATATTTTTCTGCGTAAGCTTCCTGGAGAAAAAAGGATATTTCTATGACATCCACTAGGGGATGTTCAAATTTGACTAAGAAACAACGGGTACAATGTTACCTTTGACGTATGAGGGTGTAAGGACAATAGTATCGCTTCATGCTTGACCTTCTTTCTCCTTGTTCTTTGGGTGTTTGAGCCCTGCAGGACAAATCAGAAGCAGAAAGTGCAGTTACACTTCTGGTCCTACACTGGAGTGGAATAATAATTTCTTTAGGGCAAAGACTCTTTTCTTAGTAGTGCCTGACCATGTGCTCCCTGACCTTCCACAGAGGTTTATAGATGCTGCTGCAAAATAAGTTAAAACAAGCCTATAATAATATGTCCCTCATCAGCTGTAGGAGTGGGCTATGCCACCCCTCCTGAAACTTAGCACTAGGGGAAATGGGACATAAATTGCCGTTAGTGTTCCTGTTGTTGCTAGAGAGGGTGTTGCAGCTACCTCAGAAGGTTCAGCTCCAGGAGGAGGCTTTGATTCTGGGTTTGGTGCCAGGAGCAGGCTTTGGCTAGCGGGCTCAGCTGAGAGGCTACAGGTCATGTTGCACAGCTACAGGCAAGTAAATCTGTACTCTCTTATGGGAAGATTTGTCTCACTTTATTTTAACCATTTGAAGGTTGGGTATGTGATACAGCTTTCTCTGTAGTTGATGAAGAGAAAATGGGATATCCAAATTAGTTGGTGGAAATGCTTGTCTGACCCCTCTAAAGAAGGCCATATAACAGTTTGGACAGAATCCCTAAGTTTTAAAATTATGTGGGATAAATCCTACACTTAATGTCAAGAGTCTTACTTCAAATTTATTACAGTAGACTAGAAAGTAGTCATAGTAGAAAGAAAGGAGGAGTTACTATTTTTGTCACAAATTCATTTATTGAACTCCTCTGTGTCATTTCAGTAAGGTTTGAGATACTGCAGTGCTGCAAAACCCAATTATCTAGAAGACAAACCTTTAAGAGCATTTTATGTTCCATGATTTGCCACGCACAAAACAAGCCCTAAAAACATCCACAGTATGTTTGCACATCTCTGTAGCTGAGAATGAGTAAGACAAAAGTAAACAATTAGGTTTTATTTAATTTTCTGTATTGGAAAGATAATCCCAAGAACTATTGGTTTTCTCTATGAACTAAAAAAAAAAAAATAAATCACAGCAGTCTTTCATAATCTACATGCTTTTAACTTCCCTTTCTGGTTCTGCTCACACACAGAGCAGTTGCCATAATTATAAGCAGCTTCACTTCATGACATTATCCTTCATCTATGAGTAAAATCGATTTTCAAAATTAATTAGATGCATGTAAGGTCTGAATTAGTTGATAATAGAATAAATTGACTTGTCTGAATGTGATTTGGATGACTGGTGTTGAAAGAAGCAAACTAACCCTGCTGTCTCTCAACAGAGGAATTTTTTTGCTCAGCACTATAACCCACTGAAATTGATGTTTTGAGTTCAATATTTTATGCTGTCTACGGTAGTAACAGGTTGGTGTGGTTGCTTAATACTCTGTAGGATGTAAATATTATGTTTATGACTTCCATTGCATATGAAAAGCAAGATGAGTGGTTGTGTGCAAATGCCCTTGGTGCAATTTTTTCCTCATTTTTCTTACTAATACAAAGAAAGACCCAAGAGGCCAGTAAATTCAGATCTATATGAGAACCTTTTAGTAAAATTAGAAAGTTCAATATAAAAGTCCAAATGCTGAAGATCTTTAGATATTAAAATTTAGATGTTAAAAAGAAAACTCTTGTAATTGGAATCATTGTTAGACATTAGAATAGATTTGCTAAAATAAATTGTGAAGTTTTACATATTGAAGGGTTTTAGAATCAGTCAGAAAGGACACCTTTTGAGATGATTTGTTGTGGTAGATCTGGTTAGGATCTACTAATATCAGGTAGGGAGAACTACCAGGTAATCAGTCACTCTTTTTTAGTGATTTTTGCTATAAAAAACTCAGCAGGTCATTTGCTGTACTTAAAATGAATTAAATCAAAAGGAATTTAAATCAAAAGTGAAAAAATGGAAGGCATGTTGCCCTAATATTAGGAAGTACAGGTCTTGGACAGGCTGAGAGCTGGACATTGAAAAGTTTAGGTAATTAGCAATCTGACAAAAATGTGGTTGTCAGAGTGGGGATAATGCCAAAACAAGAAAAAGCAGCTGATAAGGAATTTTCTGAACAACTAATACCATCAGACAGATATTAGAAAACCACAGGGTGTTTGTTCAGAACAGGGTTTTCAGCATTATTTACAGGGGGGATGGGAAAGAAGTTTGGAAAGAGTGAAGAAGCCAAGGTCTGCTTGTGTATGAATTGTGTGCAGGTGAGCCCTGTTCACCCTTTCTAGATAGTGAATTCCTAGAATTTCCCTTCACTTTACACTAAGACTGTCCCAATTTCTGCCCAAAAGTCATACCTGTATGATGATGTCCTACATTGGACAGTATTTTCCTGGCACCTTTATTTATACCATGTGGAATTTTCCTTTTTCTCTGTTTCAGTTCCTATGGTTCCCTGCTCAGTTGAATCTCAATCAGTTTTTCTAGTTATGCCATCTCTTTTCCATTATATAGCTATTTCTTTGTATCATGGTAATGTCAAAGCAGCCCAAGATCACTTTGCCATTCCCACAAAATTAGCTGTAGACCTAACACCTGCGTCCTCTCTTTTCATAGTGTCCCAAGCTTCATCCCTGGGATGTTCTTACCATATATTTTCTTCTGATTCTCAAAGCCCAAACTGAGCAAGTGACCATACTCTCCCCACCCTTATTCAATCTTCTTCCTGTCTGCAGTGAGCCAATGTAAACGACAAATAAGGAGATCCCCTACTATCACGAACTGAATGAATAATTTCCCTAAATTGTTGCTTTTAATGAAGCCTGTAAGCTAATCTGGAAGGTTACAAAATTAATGTAGGGAATTTTAATTACAGTAACTGCATTTGATTTTGACAAGTCAGTCCCCTTCCCTTCTTCCTGCCAAATTATGGTGACTTATAACCGGGGCAGCTATGCTCAAGTAATTCATCTTTTAACAATCAAGTCAGAATTTGTCTGCTATGTTGTTAAATATATGCCAAATTTGTACCTGACATGAGTAATTTAGTATCAGTGTAATTAGAACAATATATAGAATAAACAAATTTATATAGAATTATATTATGGACATAAATACTGAACTAAAGATATGTGCTGTCTAACAACAACAGGCAGTGATTAGGCTTTTGGAAATAAGACACAAGAAGTGGACCTGTATGGTGGCTATGTTGAAAAGTTTTGCATTACCTTTATAGATAAGCATAATTTCCTTATCAAAGAGGAGAAGGATGTGATAGGGAGAACCAGGAGTAGGGTGCATAGAGGATGCAAGGCCATTTGAGTGGTCAAATTGTTTGGAGATGGAAGGATATGAGGTGAAGGGAGATCTACAGCGGGTTGATACAAGGATGACTGGCTACTGACTTGTTTTTAATTGGGGGAGAGGGGGTTAAGATGCAAGTATATGGGCTGGAAAACCTCTTTGTCTCTATGTTCTACATTAGTGTATGCCATGCAAAATTAAGTAATTTGAAAGCTAGTTAGTTTTTTAAAAAATATGTTTATATGGAAAATTTGACATTTCCTGAATTAAAAACATACTGAATCAAGATGCACTGAATAAGCCTTTTTATTGTGCCTTGCTTTTTCCTCTTCTGCTGGAGTTTCTTGAGATGACTTGAAAAGAACTGCTTCAGGTGGTTTCTGATTGTTATTTTCAGACATCCTTTTGGTGTCTTTTCTCTGAATGTGTTGGATATTTTATATTATGATCTCTCACAGGCTTGTGCAGGGACATAAAGGTGTACTAATATAATTTTGTAGTTCATCTGTAAGTAGTAGTAATGCTTTCAGATATATCTGTCTTACTTAGGCAGTGGTTCTTTCAGATGGTTCAGTTAATAAGACAACTTTTTTCCACACAAAAGGTGGAAGCCTATAGCCCTGCCTGTATTCCACCCTTTGCACTGGCACAGCTGTTCATCAGTGAACAAATTAGCTTCACTAAACTGGCAGAAAACTAACCCAGAAAAGTAGAATTGAATAGATTTCCACTCTCTTTAGCTTTATCAGCTACCTAAGAAGTCAGACAAGCAAGAGAGGTGTTGCAGGAATGTCTAGAGGGAAAATGACACTGCCCATCTGGAAAGTGCTGCCTGGAGAAGGGATGACAGGGTCACCTGCTAGCAGGAACGGTTCTTATACAGGATCCATGATCTCGTCAGCTGTGTAGAGATTTTCTTTACCTTTGCGAAGACTTCCTAATACATTTTGGCACTGCTGAGAAGTCTGAACCCTGTTTGCAGAATTTACTGAAGAATGCCTTGAATACTCAGAATTAGGCGATAGCCTTTGCTCCAATTCAAAATATAAATCACTAGAAATGTACACAGAAAATAGGTCAGTAACAGTGTTTGAGAGGTCAGGTAGTCCATCCTCTTGCTTAAATTAAGCACAACCAGAACAGATGAAACATGCTTTTCTTTACATCCTTAGTTTACCTAATGCAACCATTTCCTTCTTCCTTTCCCAACTTATTTATCCCCTTCTTCTTGTAGGTGTAAGTACAACGAGCTGATCTTTTTCCTTGTACTCTTACTCTGCCCTTCTGGCTCTCCAAACTTCCTCACACAGACATGGTACTTCACTTAAAGTGTGAACTTTCTGCTGATCTTTTCAAAAATCCTTTCTCTTCACATTTCTCCTCCTTGCTGTTTCATATCACTGGTCCACGCTTGGCTTACATCTGAGAATGAAAGATTTATCAGTTGCCACACCTGACATTCAGTCCGTGTATCTTTTTCTGCTCTGCCAGACATCTGAAACCAGATTCATAATAGATTGCAGCAGAAGTGTCATTCTAAAGCATATTCGATAGGTGTGAGAAACAGACATTCACTCAGGAAAATTAATAGTGCTAGCAGCATTAAAAATGTATGCCATTAAATGCCTAAGTGGTCTATAATACCATTTGAATCCTAAGGTGGAAAGAGTCAGCTGCATATGATATGGTTATTTGCTGCTAGACGCCATTGTTATTCTGTATTCATACTTAAGAACTGCACAGAAAGTGCTATCGGGTTTGTGGCTCAGTCATTCCAGGCTCCAGGCAAATACGTGATTCTTGCCTTTCCGGTCTGAAGGTACTTCTTTTGATCTAGCAATATGCAGATTTTTACATCGTGTTGTGCTTTAAAATATGAAAGAAAGAACATTTTTCAAAAGCTCTTCCTTTCTTTTTAGTTGCCTTCTTTTGCTTCTTTGAAAGACTTCTCATTACATGAGTTAGTTCTTTTAAAATTAAGTTGCCTAACCATACATGTTGCAGCATAACAGTGTCTTCTTGACCTGCTCCTGCCCTCAAGGCACAAGGTGATTTTTTTCCCTAAACTTGAACTGGAAAGGGAACTTATTTTTTATCTGTAACCAGTCTTCAGCTAGTGCTGTAATCCAGTGTCTATCTATGAATATGGAATTAAGGAACAATAAAAAAAGATATCTGTGGAAGGATTGTTTTATATATATGATATTTTAGCACTGACATAATTTACATTCTTTAGTTATATAGATAGATTATTTCTTCTTTTTTAGGTTTTCTAAAAACTGTTTAATTTAGTCTAGAATGTTTTATAACCAAAGGCAAGACTTTTAAGGGGATAGTACAAAATCATAATTAGGTTTAAGGGCATGAATATGTTGCATTGCCATTTTATCTCTTGATCTGTGCAGGTTTTTTAAATGTAGCATTACAAGACAGGTAGTGGATTTTATAGGCAGCATGGATACTATTGCAAAATGTTGGGATTTTTCTGTGCTTGACTGTTGCTTTGGGAAATTTTTAAGCTGAAGTGATTCAGCCATCTCTGAAGAGATTGCGAAAATTGTTTGGAGTTTTTTCCCTTGTATTATAAGGTCATTTTCCAGACTTCTGGCATCTCTAGGATTTAGAGCAAGGCTCCGAACTTGACTGGAAAGTGACCCTGGTAGCAGTCATGTACTAGTTTGCTTTTCCCATGAGTTTGCTTACAAGTGTCCATATTATTAGTTCAGTCTCAGTAGAGACCTGTGAGAATTAGAAAGCTGTGTTGAAAATGTGAAAATGTGAAAATTTTACCTCCTCACTGTGCCATTCTGTACCTGGAAAGCACATTTGCCATTTTCACAGGAAAAGAACCCAGTTACATCCTGGGTTTACTGAGCAGAATTTTCCCCGAGTGTTCCACTATTGCTCCTACTCTTACTTTCACAAACCCCAAGGAGCAGTCTTGCATGTTGGGAGATCGTACAATGGTTTGGGTTGGAAGGGACCTTAAAGATCATCTAGTTCCAGCCCCAGCAAATATAAAGGAGAAGGGAGTGCAGCATGGACGGGCAGAGCCTGCAACCTTTACAGCAGCATCAGCAAATGGAGGGTAAAGATAAAAAAAATAGTTTGTTGACAAAACTGTTTGACATTTATTCACCTTTAAGTGCTTGACTTTAAAAACTTAAATTATTTTCAATGTGGGATTTTTTATTTTATTTTGGAAGGGAGAAAGTTAACATATATGTATACCTGAGCTTGAAAGGAAAGACAGAAGTATGTTCTTGAAACAATGTAATTCTCAGCTTTGATCTCCAACGTAAGGGGGTTTTGTCTGGTGCAGTAAAGATTCTGAGTATGTAAAAACCACTGGATCCAATTAGGATATAAATACAGAACACCTAATATTTGGAGAGTTGTTTTGGATCTGGACCTGTTTGATGAGAATTTGTTGGCCTCTGAAGTAAGTTGGTCTTACTGCATTCTTAAAGGGCATATCTTCAATTCATAATTATCTCAACCACATTTGGCATAATGATAATTCAATAATAGTGGAGAAGGCGCAGGAACATAGATTGAGTTTAGATCTCAGAAGGCAGGGATGAAGCAAGAGTCAGCGAAGGAAGGCCAGCACTTCTGTTATCCTTAGTGCTCTGGTTTCGTTGATGCATATAGAACTTGATTTGTGGGACTCAATATTTAGCCTTCGCATTTTGAATATAGAAGGTGTGATGTAATTTCATCTTCAGTTTTGACTACTAATTAAAAAGCAATTAATTCAAACTACAACTTTTTCAGAGGAAGGAAACAAAGGCTATGGCACCCATTTTTGAAAGAGCAACCCATTGATACTATCTATCCAGAAGAATCTTCAGATGGACAAGTTTCAATGAACTGCAGAGCTCGAGCAATTCCTTTTCCTACTTACAGGTAACCTCTTTTGTTTTGATTTTCAGGTCTTAGGTATTTTACTCAGTGAGTGGTTCAATCATAAAATGATTGGCTGTCTTAACAGGTTACAAAAGGATTACAAAAGGATTACAAATGTTACCGGATACAAAGTCTTCAAGGCATGAAAAAATTGAGAGATTTGCAATTTCTGAGTAAGAGTCAACCTTGATTCAGTTTGCTCAAATGTCTAGTCAGTGTTGAAAAAAGTGTATTCCTTTTGTATTAGATGTTTTCAGCTTTTGAAAGGAATACTGAGCAGAATGCAAAACAAAAAAATTATCTTTAAAAAATAACTAAGAGGCTATCTTTCTAGTGAGGATGATGGATGTTGAAGTCCTTGTTCTTCCTTGATTCAGAACAGCTTTTTTTGTCGTATTTTACTCTGAAAAGCAAGAGTGACTGGCTGTTGAACCTGGATATTCTGCATCCTGTGTTGCTTTTTGCATCCACCATATTGTAGAGAGATGCTCAATAATGTGTCAGCTCTGCTACTGAAGATGTTAAAAACTTTATTCTGGAAAATACTTTTTCAACTAGTTTAGTAGAGATTCACACATGACGCTCTTTCACAATATTTGTAGTGGTATTATTGGCAAGAGCAATTCCTGCTTTATTGTGTGACCTCTGAGTATCCATATGAATTTGTGGGCCATTATCTGCTCATTATGTACAGGAAAATATCCTTAAGAATTGTCACTATTAAGACCATGACTAATTTACAACTTTAGACCATGAGCAGAAAACTGATGTAATCATACTAAGGGACAGATGCAATTTCTTGCCAGTAAAAAGAGTTCCATTCAATTAAATTGTTCTCTGATCCTATGATCCGCTCCCAGCACTTAGGTGTTTCCTAGGCTCTTGCTTCTAGGACAGAAAAAGCAGTTGAGTCTGCTTGCCATTCTTTTAAATGTGTTTAAATTGTTCATTGCTTTTTTTTTAGAATATGCTTACAGGTTTGTCTACATGTACAGAGCCACCCGTGAATTGAAGGATTTCAGGGAGAACTAGAATACTCCTTTTAAATATGATCCCTATCCCTAGTATCTTTACAAATTTTTCTACACCGCATTTTGCCATTGCACTTGTTTGCTCTCCCTATGCTTAGAAAGGACTGGAAGTGCAGATAGATCAGACACACATAGATTCAGTACCCTTCTGATGCACTTCCCAATCACTTCTAGTCTTTCCAGAGACCTCCCCCACCTTGTCTGAAGACTGTGTAAACATGCCATTTTATAGAAGCCATCATGGGCTCTAACATAAATTTTAGTGTTCTTCTTTATCTGTCGTGGGCTCTGCAAAATCTGAACTAGTAAAGTCACTCTGGAAGAATTGCTTGCACCTCCAGAGCTCTCCTCATTTCCCTCACATTGTTACTTAGTCTACCTCAATATATTATTTTCATTTCTTAGCCCTCCAATAGCTCATGAGCCAAAATTCTCCTGTCTCAGAGGTAGATAAGTCCTTCCTGCCACTTTCTCATTGCAGCATAAGCTGTTCCTGTGACAGTTATTCCTAGGTATTTCCAAACAGCGGATTTATTATTTGTAATACGGACATGCAGTATATCTCGCAGAACTGAAGTGATACCTCTAAAAATCTTGTAAAACCTAAATTCTGTTCATTAAGATCTTGAAAATCCTGCCATTTCATTATTAATTTTTAATTTATTTTTGTGAATATCAGCTTTTTTATTGTTTGTTTCTATCACAATTGCAATTCCAGTTTCCAAATTAGTATTCTGTATATTTCAGTACATCTACAATAAGGAAGGAGGACATAGGGCATGCACTCTCATTTTCGAACATTAATGCCTATCTTTACTTTGTGACAAAAAAGGTATTTACACCGAAATAATTCTTGTATGATGTTTAAATGTATTTAAGTTGCATCTTTCCTATTTGTGTTCAGGAAACGTGCAGTTCCTTTCAGAGAAGGTTATGGGCTCCCCCTTGTGGACACAGTAATAGATACAGAGCTATAAATGATGGATACTGGTTCTCACGCCATGTATTTTAAGGTTTTTTTAATCAATAAGGGCCAGACGTAGGCGACCAAGTTCCTTTCGTAGTTCCTGAAGTGCAAGTTACAGAAACTCAGGGAACTGTCTGTGGGATTTTACAGTAATTAAGGTGAAAGAGTCCAGCAATTTTCTGAATGTGGTAAGTATGTCTTGAATCAGGCATGCCCCTGTTTCTGCACTGATTTCACTGGCATGTTAGGCTGTATGAAACATTTTCATCCCCTACAGCAAGTTTTCAAAAGGCTCTTAAAAATTTCATTAGTCCATACTTTAAAGGTGCAGAGGGAGTATTTTCTTAGCTAATTTGGCCTTAGATAACTATTTGATGATATGTTTGCAATCACAGTACTTGATCACTAGCAAGCTCATTCACAACCAGCTCAAGCATCCTTTGCTGCATGGCCAGCAATCAGGTTTTAACCAATGTCACATCTCTGAGAAGGCTAAACAGTCTGAGGCTGTTCTATTTAAAAGATCTATGGAGTTCAAATCTGTGGCTCTTGCCGAAGAAAAACATGAAACATATACAGAAGTATATTCATACTTTCCTGTATAGTTTATCACAATCTATGAGTTATTTTTCAAATCTTATTTCTTACCAGATTTGGGGCCAAACCTTACATCTGGCTTTTCTTTTTTTACTAGGTGGAAACTCAACAACTGGGACATTGATTTAACAAAGGATCGCTACAGTATGGTGGGAGGCAGACTTGTTATCAATAATCCAGAGAAATCACGGGATGCTGGAAAATATGTCTGTTTAGTATCGAATATCTTTGGAACTGTCAGAAGCAGTGAAGCCACTCTGAGTTTTGGATGTAAGTTGATGTTTATGTCAAAGCATAGAAACTGCATTGTCTTCTCCTAACATATGCTATAGCTGTATTACTTTGTAAAAACAATATGTTAAGTGCCTTAGTCTGCAGAGATCAACACATACTAAGCTTTGTAAGGATTTTATATTCTTTAGCATTCAGCTGACACAACATCCTTCTCAGTGAGATATTGTTAAATTAATAATGGAAGAGACTTCTGGAACCAGATCTTGAGATAATAATGCCCAGACTCTCTTTAAATCATGGTAGGAACTGAGGACAAATAGCCACAGAGGAAAGATGCAACTAGGGGCATATGGTAGAAGGCATGGAGGAAGGCATGGCACTTGCTAGTAAAGCATGCTCCCTGACTCCTATGCTGTGATGAAGACCCTGCTGGGGGACATTTCTGTCAGCTTCTGACAGTCATGAACCAGTCTTATGAATGCATCCATATGCCCAGACCTGCACTGTCAACAAATACATGCATTGTAAAACACTGATGTACTACATGAAGAGTAATGTAAAATTTGCTGACTGAACACAGTGTTTGGGATTTTTATTTTATTTTGCCTTAAGATGCTTTTTTTCCTCAATGTATTTTTTCATCAGAGGACAAAAATAGGAATCCACAAAAAAAGAATCCTCTCTTACCAGTGACTGTTCACAAAGGCCTGTGTGCCTTTTAATGCTGAGAACATCTGAAAACACTGCCTCTAGTAGAGCTGGATCTTTTCAGATCCAGTTCTCTAAAACCCATTAAAATTTTTTTAACTGTTACACACATCCTCCTGAGGGAAGGAATTTTATCCTGCAGGAGTATTTAGTGGCTTTTTGGTGTGTGCCGAGCAAAGTCAGAGGTGATTCACTGTTCTATTTGCTGTGAAGCAGTTTCAGAATAGTCAAACACAGCAATTTCATAGCAGAGAGGCTGCAAGAATGACAAGGAAGAGAAATTTCCATACTCTTTAGCTATTACTTGTATGTTTATAGGAGTAGAGTGATTATGCTAATTCTTTCATTCTAGCTAAAAATGAATTTCTTCCAATTAAGAGTTCATGGAATCACACATTATAATTATTGAGTAATAACTAAGTAGTGCTAATGTAAAGAAAATATCAAGACCTAGTCAGATACAGAGCATTTCATAAGTGGGAAAAAAGTATACAGTTTCATCTCAATAATTGGATGACTTGCCTGCACTTAGTATAGACTATTTTATTTCAGGACTAACATAATGTTTTACGTACACAAATTGCCTGTCTGTTTCCATGTATATAAATTTGTGGTGGCCATCCTAAATATTCAGAAGTTATTCAAGAATACTAGAAACAAAATGTCTACACTTTAAAATAGCTAAAAGAACTTAGAAGCAATGAATGATATGTTTTCCTTACATCTACACCATGCGTATGCAAAGCAGTATCAAATTAGAAACACATTTTTTGCTAATGATTGTAATTTTTATTTCTTCCTGTTTCTGCAAGAGATTCGAGGCGCTAATCTGTTCCAAAGAAAGCAAAATTGGATAACTGTGACAAGTATATAAGATGATCGAAAGACCTGAAACAAGGAAATTGATGTTTTAGGAAGAGATCAGTCAATATTTTGAAGATACAAAGTAGTTGTGTAGTAAGGTCCATGCTGGCAAATGGATGGGAATATAGTCAAATTAGTGGACATATTATATGAATAGAGGTATTCCAATCTGTGTGAAGAGCTTCCTTGGCTTCGACTTCAAATCCTGTCTGATCACATAGCTAATTCTTAGTAAGTCCTTGTGGTAAACTTAATTTCTTTTTTATCAAAGATTTATATCCCAAATTAATTGGGAGCTAGTTGTGGAGAGCTGAATACATGCATTGCACTAGGGCACAGGGTAAAAATAAATAAAATAATAATCAGAAGTCTTTAGAGAGATCCTTAGAGTGGCCCATTACAATGCCTACCATTTGGGCATTGATCCAGTCAAGATCCAGTCAATCACTGGAAAGATCTGTGTTATCTACTGGTCTGTTTGAGCAGAATAAACATTAGTAGTTTCAGAGCTACTAAACATTTCAGAAGTTGGAAGAGGCATCTTTCCCGGAACGTAACTCTCCTAGAGTTTTTTTCATGCGTTTGACAAAGCTTAATGACATTTGCTTCCTAGATTCTTGTAGTCATTCGGGTCTGACAGCTGTGCTTGGCTTTGGAGGAATCCTTCATCTGTACCATGTTTAGTAAATGTAGCAGCTGTTTTGAAGTTAAGGAATTAATTATTTTTAAGTAATGCAGAGTGTCTACTTGATCCATCTAACTATACATTGGATTTGACAGTAGTGAATAGTCTCTGGTTTCTTCTTAATATCTTCTAGTATGCAGCTCTGTCCTGATTTTTTTTTTTTTTACTGTTTCTGGCTGGCTGCTCTTGGACTTCAGTTTTAGTTAGATTTCAGAGCCAGCATTGGGAATTTAGTAGGACTGGGTAGCTGCCTACCACCGAAGAAAGCTGAAGTAATCTGAATGAAGTTAGCTTAGATGATTTCCATGGTAGAATATTGCATTGAGAGGCTGTGCATTTGGCTGTTACGCATATATTGTTTGCACCACAGTAGCATTTAGAGCAGGACTCCAGTTGTGATCTCTACAACCTTGCTGCATTTGGTGACATGGAGAAGCTTCACAAGAGAAGCTTCCCTGCCTCAAAATGCTAATAGTTTCATTTCAGGCTGGTTACACTAAATGAGTGAAAAAAAGAAGCAAAGTGCCATTATTGACCCTGTTGCAGCTGTTGTCTTATCACTGCAAATACCATTACTATTCTCCCAGTCTGTAGGGTGATGTGTAGCTCCATGAAGGACTTGTTTCTTTGTAATTTTACCCAGTCTCTTTACTCTGCTGCATGGAAGTTGGTTTAAAGAGGGTCAGCTAAGGTTTCTCGTGGGATCTGAGTCACTTATGTCTCAAACTTGTGGCACAAAAGATGTGTCTGAGCTAGCTGCTTAGCAGTCCTTGGCTGCTGGGGTTGTCAGGAAGGGCAGCCAGGCCATTTTAGAGAAGCTGCTTTAAGTTACATTAAAGAATTAAACTTGCATATTTTGAGAAACCAATTAAAAAAAAAAACAACAAAAACTTTTCCTTTCTCTTCTTGGGATTCCTTCTTCAAATGTAGCTCACTTGGCTACTCTTAGGGATACAATCTACACCAAGGTTTTTTTCTGGCATTTGTGATTGTGATGATTAAAATACTGTAAAATATTCATTGCACTTCATAATAATGAAGTTAAAATGAACTAAACTGGCATTGTGGGTCCACAGGTATCTATCTACCATATGTCATTGTATTTCTGTGTTAATGTCTACAGGGCTGAAAGTAATAATAAAGAAAAATTCTTGTATTAAACCCGCAGTTTTCCTCCCCCCATTTCTTTTAAACTAGATCTGGATCCCTTTCCACCTGAGGAACGCTATGAGGTTAAAGTGCGAGAAGGTGTTGGAGCAGTGCTTCTTTGTGAGCCTCCTTACCACTACCCAGGTAATTCAGCATAAAGTGCTTCATCGTCAACTGCTTAAGAGTGAAAGAGAAATAAATATTTTTGAAAGTTTCTTCTAATTTTACTTAAACAGTAACTTTTATGCAGCTTGAGAATCATTGTTTAGGTTAGGTTTCCATTTTGTATATATGCCTATAATTGGCCGTATGTAAAAGATGTTATTCAATTTTTAAATAGGTTTTGATACCTAAATTACTCAGACTAATCTGGATAATGGAGGGGAGACTTGTTCTACCATTCAAAAGACCTGAGTACATGTTACTCTCTCACTCTGTCATCCCAAACTTTCTGCTGGCCTTGGACAGGGTCTAGTTTCATTCCACCTGATGAAATCAGCTCAACAGAAATGATCATGGATTCCTGTTAAAGTCATGGAACAACAGTAGGCACCAGATGAGGTTATTTATGTTCTGGAAGTGCCTTTTTCTCATCATTAGCTATTGAAGAGCTCTGCAGGGATTATGCCTGTAAGCTCAAGTATCTGAGGTTCCATTCAGAGGGTTGAATTCTGATGTTAGCATCTCTTTTACCTTGTAAAATAGGATAATGTTTTAGTTTTCATACTCTGTGTCTAAGTATTGCAAGGAATTAAAGAACTGAGACATATTGCTAATTAAAATATTCTAAGGTTCTGTCTAAATTGCAAGGCTGGTGAGGGCTTCCCAGCTTCTCAGTTGTATGAGGTAAAGATCCAGCTGCCCATTTCCTCCCATTCTGTTCTGATTCCTATGGGAAGGCTGTGCCCAAGGGGAGCTGAGTACCCAGTAATCTGCACTCATGGCAGCAGTGCTCCTGTGTTCAGTGTAGATGGGTATTAGCTCCTACCGAGACATGTATGTTATATTCTCTCCCACATAACTGCCTCTCCCAAAGGAAAGGTCTATAAACTAGATATCAGAGTGAAGTAATTTATATTCAGTCAGTATTCCATGGCTTAAGTAGTTGATAGTATTGGTTTTTAATATTGACTAGAGAATATTTTCCTCCAGATGACCTCAGTTATCGGTGGCTTCTAAATGAGTTCCCAGTATTCATTGCTTTGGACAAACGACGATTTGTGTCACAGACAAACGGCAATCTCTACATTGCAAATGTAGAAGCATCAGATAAGGGCAATTATTCGTGTTTTGTGTCCAGCCCATCAATAACAAAGAGTGTATTCAGCAAATTTATTCCACTTATTCCACAGTCTGATCGTAAGTATTTATTGGAAAGAGCGTTCAAAATTTTTGTGGTTTAATTTTGCTCATTCGTAAATTCTTTCAGCTCTGTGAGGTGAATTACGTGGCAAGTTATAATGGCTACTGCACAATGTTATTTAGTTTTCCAGGTACAGAGGTCCAAAATATTCCCATCCACAGTGAAATCTCTGTGAAGGATGTCTCTCTGAATTCATTCACAAATTTCCTTTCATACCATTGGGAATAGTTCTCATCCCCAGAGTCCCCATCTCTTTTGTGTGATAAGCCCCTGTACTCATCCCAAAACCTTTAATATCTTTTCTGACCTTATTGTTGTTTCAAAGCGATATGACCATAAAACAGAAACTTCATGTAAAAGTTGATGAACAGCTTCAGGAATTAATTTTTTCCCAGTGAATCCCCCATGAAAATGGAAAATCCTTTTCCTCTGCTGATATTTCCTATCCAATGGTGGCTTAAGGTCTTTGTGTCTCATGGCCAATCCCCTAAGACACCTATGTGGCTTTGTGTTACTAGATAATTCTCTGCCATTTCTTCATGAAAACTGCATATTTTCCAAATGGTAACCAGGTTCCCTTTTGGCACTTCCAACTGTCAGTCACGAGAATTTCATAAGCTACTCATCAAGATTTCAGTGACCCTTTTATCTGTTAAAATTTCCATATTACTGTGAAGAACTGTAATTGAATTTGAGTAATTACAAATCAGTGATCTTTGTCCAAATTTTCCATGGCCAATACTCATACTGAGATCTTCATCTAGAAGAACTGCAAGAGGAGTCCTACAGGGATCACCAGTAGGTAGATTTGATTACATTTGCATCCCTGTGCCCTCATTAAGCTGTAGATTTGCTGGCTCCAGTTCCTTCATACCCTTACTACGATAATAATATCAAATTCACAGTAATTCAGAATATTCCATTCAATAAAAGAATCTGTGGAAAAGAGAGACTCAGGCTTTTGTCTACTCACATGGACAGTGCATCATCACACTTCAAATGCAAGTACATGTTAAAGCATTGAGCTATAAAAAATATTAGGCATTACCACCCAAAGAAAGATAACTAGTTGCTGAGTAAAACAATTCTGCATTACTACTAAAAGTTCAGTGCTAAATCAGACCTCATGACCAGTCAAGCTCCATGTAAAGAATTTTGTCTGGCATTTCAAGAACGGTTTTCTTGAGCTGTGGAAATTTTAATAACTGTGTTCCTTTCTGATGTGCCTTTTCTGAAAATCTCTTTTTTCATATTAGGTGCAAAAGTATATCCTGCTGATATCAAAGTTAAGTTCAAGGACACATATGCTCTCCTGGGGCAAAATGTGACGCTGGAGTGTTTTGCTCTTGGGAAGTAAGTGTGTTTTAAAGTTATTGTAGAGCACTATTCACTTTCATATTTCAGGGAATGAAAAGACATGTTTCATCATCAAACACTATTTTGTAGTCTGCAATTTAACAGCCAGTTCTTGAACATGCTGATTTGTACTTTACTGTACCTTTTCAAGTCCGGTTCCTGAACTCAGATGGAGTAAATACCTTGAACCCATGCCAGCCACTGCTGAGATAAGCATGTCTGGTGCAGTTCTTAAGATCTTTAATATTCAGTATGAAGATGAAGGACTTTATGAGTGTGAAGCTGAAAACTATAAAGGAAAAGATAAACATCAAGCAAGAGTCTATGTACAAGGTAAGTAAAACAATTTTATTCTTCACAGGCTATGTTGCTTTCACTTATGTTGCAGATATCTTTGTTTTCACAGGTAATGTCAGTGCTGACTCGTAACATCATCTTGACACACTGCTATTCAAGTTAATAGAGCAAAATCAAAACTCATACATTGAATGCCAAGCATAACATTTGAGTGTTAATTGAACAACTACTTAATTTGTCTGGTTATGATAGCTGTGTATACACCTTGACAGTAGTGTGTGTTAGCATTAATATAATGGAAATTAAATAAATTTAGAGTACTTGAAGTGAAAGAACTTCCAGGAAGAAAAAGAGATGATTAGGTTTCTTACAATTTGTTTCCTCATTTTGTTGGTCTTTTCTGTCTTAATTCTCTCTCTTATTAGCTACACTTGATTATTTATTCCTCCACCCTCTGTCCCTTCCCTTCATGCATTTGGTCAAGTGAGGCAACCAAAAGATTGCATCTTACCACTCATAGTGGAATCATCCCAACTATTCCCATCTTAAGAACCATCATTCCTTGACTGAGGCTTGTGCCACAAAACTGTGGCATGAAAAGGTCATACATAACATCTGAATTACCTTCAGAAGATTTCTGTCTCTTCTCATTGACTGTACAGAACATCTGCTGACTTAAGATCCTCAGTTAAGTGCTTGAACTTCACTGAGATAAATTCAAAATTGATATGGGAAGATTGTTAATGCTTGCAATAGGTAAAGCTAATAAATAGGTTAATTTGCTTAGCAAAAGCAAAAATGCTGGGGCATTTTCAATATTAAATTCTTAATTAGCTTCTCTGGACCAAGAGAATATTTTCTTGTAGACCTTTCAGTACTTACATGGTTTTGCACAATTTCCTCTCATTTAACTATCATTTTTATGGTGTTACTGAGTAATTTCCACATTGTATAATCTACAGGTCAGTGTAAGTGGTAACATAACTTTGGACACTCGTGAAAAAGCAGTGGAATTAATACAACATAATGCTAATTAAATATGTATCTGCTATATTTACAAGGCATCATGGTTTTTATCTTTCAGCTTCTCCTGAGTGGGTAGAACATATCAATGACACAGAGAAGGATATAGGCAGTGACCTATATTGGCCTTGTGTAGCTACAGGCAAGCCTATTCCAACAATTAGGTGGTTGAAGAATGGTGTCTCGGTAAGTATATTGCCATAGATAATACAGGATTGATGCAAATGATTTTTTGAAGCGTGCATTATTAAAAGGTTAAAAGAAAATTAATTATAATGATACAAATATCTGCCGATCCACTCGCATTAGGCATTAAAATCTACTTTTTTAAAGTTCCATCTCAGTCTTCTCTTCAGTTTTCTGAAGAAATGAAGAGTTCAGCATTTCTTTAGGTTATTTAATATTCAGTCTGAATTATGAACTTGTCTTTTGACTACATGTTGAGAGCTGGATATCCCTTTTTCTCCAGTCCTGTTTAACTAAATGCTTTTTTCTTCTCTCTGGATAAAAAATGTCTATCAGCTTATCTCCAAAAATAATCCTTTTTACCACATTAAACATGAGTGTGTCTTTAAAATTGTAAGACAAAATAGAGTCAGTGGAGACATGAGAAGAAAGAGTAATTTTTAAATTACCAGTGTTTCTGTATCATGTGCTTTTTCATGTTTTTTCTAGCCACAGAATATGGCAAAATTCCATTATTTTAGGTGATGTGAAGTTTAAATGAGTACCATTTGATAATTTAAGTTTATTACATTGGATATTTTGTTTAAACAAAGTAGATTTTCTGTCCAGGCATTTCAACAATGTATTTGATATCTATTGCTTATACTCTATGATGAGCCAAAAGAACAAAGAGGATAGAAGAGGGCACAATGTAACACTGCATCTGTTGAGCTGTGGCGACACTGATCTTGGCAAGCAAACAAAAAAAGACAATGAAGCAGCATTGTTTTGGCTTTATATTGTAAGAAGAATGTGGGAGCTTGGAGGGAGAACAGGGGTATCACCATCTGCCGTATGGAGTTGGCTTAAACCAGGAAAAACAATGCTGCTTTCTAGCTTCAGTAGTTATTACAAACAAGTAATTTAACAAGTGAATTGCTTGATGGTCCTCACTCAGCTTGGCTTTCATTGACAAAATCTCCATGCTGGATTGCAGAAAGTGGTGTGTAATTGTGCAGTAGTACACCAGAAGATTATGGAGTTTGTAAATATTATGAGATGATTTCCAAATGGAAAATAGAAAAAATATTTAAATTGCCTTGAAAATATAGCTCATTTATAAATCAGATAATTTTTTATTAGGTATTTTGCTTAGCACAAAACAAAGATTCCTTGCAGAAAATCTGATTTAAATGTTTTAATATAAAACAGTGCAGGAAATATGTTTTCTTTAATCTCTTCCTTGTTCAGATAAATAGTATTCTTTTAATCTTTCACTGCTCCATGCACTCCAATTTACTAATATACAAGGTTTAAAGTTTTTCAGCTTGAATTTCGGAAGAAAACAGAATTTATTAAGATGATCTTTCAAAAACAGATAGACATCTACTTGTAATTTACAAAATAATCCACCACACTATGTCTTTTTATACACATTTTTTTAGAAATAGATTAAGTACTTTATTTTGATTTACTATGTTTTCTTTTCATACTAAAAGAAAGTAATAGAAAATAGTTTATGCTGCTTCTCAGAGGAATCATCTGAAAAACTCCTACCTCACTGGGACTTGCTTTGACCTTTTACTGTTGTAAAACAATGTACATACAATAGAAGGTACTGAACAGCGAGCATAGCGAAACAAAGCTTAGTGCATAAAATGAATTTCATTTCTTGTTTCTTATTTCTGAATCAGTAGTGTTTGCACTGATATGGTAATGGGACTGAAGAGTAGGTGTGTCAAGTGCCACTCAGCTACGACTTATCCAGAGAAATATCGATTGACACTGAGTCTTTCTTTAAAATAAGAAGGTGAACAGATTGTCACAAAGACTGAAATGTAACATGGGTAAAATAAAGTCTCACTGGTGTTTTAATGTTATATCCCTAAAAAAAATAAAACAGAAGAAATATGGAATGGGTATAAATTCATCAGCATACATCGTCTATATGAATATCTTGTTGTTTTATTGATTCTGTGTTTTAGTTCCGGAAAGGTGAACTAAGAATACAAAGTCTGACCTTTGACGATGCCGGCATGTACCAATGTATAGCAGAAAACACGCATGGAATTATTTATGCAAATGCTGAACTGAAGATTGTGGGTCAGTGGGATTATTTGCTCTATTTACTATTTCAGGTTTGAGTAAGATAGCAGTCATATTTGCAGGCATAGTTTGGTAACAGATTCCTATGAGGATAAAGCTAAAAAGGCTCACTCAGTCTAGTTGGGTTTTGTCAAGAAATTGAGGAATCAAGTTCCTGATTTGCAGGAAATGTTTGTTATATTATATATATTTCTGATGTTTGCTTGCTATCAGTTTGCTGCACTATCAGTTCTCAGAGGAACTGATAGTACAGAACTTACATGAAGCACGTAGAGTTATTGGCTACCTTCTCAAGCTTGCAAAACTTGTTGAGGAGCATTTTCTTTTTTGTTTATCTATGCTCACTCCTCTGTGGGTAAAATATGCTTTTTTAAAAACCATGCTGTCAGTCACCAAGCCTTTAAAACTCTTCCTTTTCACTTTCCCCTTTGCTTTTGCCTTCTACAATCTGCTATGACCAGCTGCAATGGTTGTGTGCAATATAGCTGTTCCATTTGGTGGCTGGGGGTAGTCATTAATCCATTGTTTTCCTAAGGAGCATCCTATTGAAGGTTTGACTTTCAGATTCAGAGTGCTCAGGCTTAAAACAATTTCTGACATTTTTACTGATGTCATTAGAGCAGGCATAACGGCTTTCCTAGGAGATTTCCTTGCAGAAGTTACCCTGGGTTCTTTCCATTTCATGCTTGCCTTCAGACCTTCCCAAGAGCTAAACTATCCTTGACTTCCCCAACCCATTGCACAACAATACTTTGTCCATTGCTGTTCTTCCATTACTAGGTACTCACTACCGGCCTGAATTACCCAGAAATGAGCACTTGATGCTCATTTGCAAAATTCAGTTTTCTTAAGATGTGGATGTTTGTCAGTTTTTCTCTGTACTGCTGTAATGAACTTATAGCCCTATTTCTTTAAGCTGTGTACATTCGCTGAGATGCAAAATAATGAAAAGCATTTTGTCTTTATACAAAAGAAAATTAGTAAGCAAAGATCTAACCTCAGATAAGTAAGAGTGGTGCTTGTTACACTTATGTCTCATTACTTGTGTACATCTGAGACTGCACCTAAGGCCAGTCAGTCAAACAGAAAACTACAAAGAGGAGGAAGTGTACAACCTTAATGTTGCTAGAGGGGGGTTAAAATCAATGAAAAGTAGAACAAAGTATTATTTGAAAATATGATTGAATGAGCCACTTTATGCAGAAATTGGTCTCCAAGAATCTAAATTTTATTAGGACTGATAAAAAGGCATTTGAAAAGGAGGAATTTTCTATTGATTTTGGTGGACTTCGATGTTGTTAGATTAAACTTAGATGGAAGTCCAGAAGTCAACAGAAAGAAACCTCTAGCATAACGCAACATATAACTACAAATGATTTTTCCTATTTTAGATCACCATCTATTTCTCAGGATATCTTTTATCATTACAATTTTTCTTACTGATCTGAATAATGGACATTTGCATACAATTCAATAGTTTTGTCATTTACTTCATGTTGCAAACAAATTGTATTTTGCAGAAAAATCACTAACAACAATACTTGTGTTAATTTTGGCTTTCAGCTTCACCTCCTACTTTTGAACTGAACCCTATGAAGAAGAAAATCCTAGCAGCTAAAGGGGGTCGTGTAATCATTGAATGCAAGCCCAAAGCTGCTCCTAAGCCAAAATTCTCCTGGAGCAAAGGAACAGAATTGCTTGTAAATGGGAGCCGGTTAGTATTGACTGTTAGTGGACACTGTGAGTCTTAAAAATGCTGCCTTATGTTTCTATTTATCCCGTAGGCTAGTTCTCACTTTTGCAGACTTCAGGAGTAGGAGACTGTGTAATTTCAGAACAATCTGCCAGAATGTTACTGCCAGTGTGGATCCAAATAGCTAGTGGGGTATCCAACTGTTTGGTGCTGTTCTCATTTCAGAATTGAATGATATCACAAAACTGTAAGAAAACTATTAGAATGGCTGCAAGTGAGTGAAAGTACATTCTCTTGCTCCAGCAGTGTGAGGCATCTAATCATGCCACAGTCTAATCAAACGTTTTTTACTGTAAGAGTGTTTATAACTGCAGTATTTATATGTGAGCTTCCAATAGACATCTGTGGTTTGTTCTTTCACTTACTACTATTCTACTGAAAGTATTGTTTTCTGATATAAAACCTAATTTCTCTTGATGTATTTTTGCACTTTCAATAGCATACGTATCTGGGATGATGGGAGCCTGGAAATTATCAATATCACAAAGCTAGATGAAGGTCGCTACACTTGTTTTGCAGAAAATAACCGAGGAAAAGCTAATAGCACTGGTGTTCTAGAAATGACAGGTAAACCTGTAAATTGCATTAGTTTGTTTTGGGTAGAATCCTTTTACTCAAAATCACTAATTTTTGTTCCAGCATTTTGCAAGCCATTTTATATCTTTTCTTTCTAATTTAGATGTTCATTAAATAGTGATGCTTTAAAAACACATTGCTCAGTAGAAACAGAGTATGTTTGCACTAGTTCTGAGACAGTATCTCAATTTTCAAGATTCATTTTTCCATAAGAGATTATTAAATCTGATCCATTGACACATTTTAATGCATTCATTAAAATTGGTAGCTTAGCACTCAGGCTAAGGTGTGATTCTGGGGCCATGACTCAAACAGAGAAATGGCACTCTTACTGACATTCTTTAGTTTTTCTTTTATTTTTTTTCTGGTGGAGTAAGCGGGTTTGAGAGAGCATTTCAGTTAAAGAACTATGCATTAAATTGGTGCAATAGGTACATATAGCCATATGGCTGCACTACTAAATTCCCTTCTTTTATGGGTGTTTTTATTTACTCATGGAGGAATGATACCCTTAATTGTTTATTTTAAACCTGATATCAAATAAATAAATAGCTGTAGAATACAGACAGGAAAGATGACATCCATGAACAGCTATGTCTGTCAGGTATCCCTGATAGTAGAAGAATGATTTATCAAATACATTTTTTAATGTCTGTTCCAGAAATCATGCTGGAAGTGACAGCTCAATGCCACAATATAGATGTACTAATGTAAGAATTAATCTGTATCATCAGCTCATATGAAAGCATTTTTCTGGTTGATTTATATCAAATTTATTGTACCAAATTAATTGTAAGACTTTTATTTTGCTTAATGAGATTTGTTTAATATTTGCAGTTACTTTTTATCATTCTTTTCAGCTTTATACATCTTAATATTACCCTCAGGCATTTAATTATTTTGAAAGGTTATGTAAATAAATATAGAGCCCCTTAATAATTATACCTTCTAAAACCAGAAGGAACATTTGCATACTAAATTCACATGGTGAAACACTTAAAACATATGTTTATAAACCTTATAAACTAGATACACAGAATTTTAAAATTTTGGAGAATTCTGCTCTAAAAAGTAGAATTAGATTTAGATTAATCTAAAAAGAAAAAAACAAAAGACTAAGATCTCTCCCTTGCATCACAGCAGAAACAGAAGGGTCAGATGACATATTTCAAAATTATTTTCACATTGTGGACAATGAGAGTTGATGAAGAATGCTTTGAAGATGGTATTCCCAAGAACATTGTGTGGCCATAAAACATCTTAGACATTGTGCATGACTACAGGAATTTTGAAAGTTAAATCTGAAGCTGACAGGCACTGCAAATCTGATGGTTTTTCCCACACACTGTTTGTTCACTGCCGCTGGACTGGTAGAATACTTTATGCAAACATTTAGAAAATCACTGATAGTAGAACCAAATTCTGAACATACAGGCACAACACTAGAATGGAGCGTGTATGCTAAGCATGTGTCCATAGCTGAGACTTTAAAGATCAGATATTAACAGATTGCTTCAATGCACTATGAGATGCTCCATTCTGCAGAAGTCAATAGTTGTGCCATCCTCATAGCCTCAGTATTAAGCAGGTTTTACATTACTTGAGTAGGGGAAGGTTTCTCTCAAAGGCAGATTGACAAGTAATGTTGGGTTTATTGAGGATTTTTTGCTGTTCTGTGTATTGTGAGGTGTAGTATGCACCCTGGAGCATGCTCGAAACTAGGTCTCAGCTAGTAGCAATAGCTCTTTTTCTTATGGATGTTGTCTTCCAGGTTTTGGTCCTCTATTCCCACGCTCATACTGGTGGGAAAGATATATATCATGGCATAAGGAAGATACTCTGTGGCTTTTTATTTTATGATAATAATTGAAAGAAAAGCAACAGGTCTCAGTGATCCAGTGAGTCCCTTCCAGAACAGGGTTGTTAATTTGCCGTATGAGATTGATGCATACTCCAAGAGCTCTAGCAAGTATCACGAGACCTCTGCCTTTTCATTTGGGTTTTTTTTTTCTGTATTAATATATAACATTGCTGGGAGATACACAGCTTTCTTCCTTTTGTTGTATTATTTCCTCTTCCTTTCCACATGTAGCTATTTGCGTAGTTATGCATCCATTATATTGTTTCTTAGTAGATAAATTAAGATCTCAATCCCTGCAGTACTCTAATAGAAATTTGATTCAGCCTGACAACTGAGTTGAACTTTCCATTCATTAAAGAGACAGGTTTTAAAACATAAGAAATATTATTAAAACAAGAAATGCCACACAAGTCACATAAGATTCATCATATGTCTTCATTCTACCTGAGATATAGTCAATGAGTAAAAACAGCTTTAAACAGTCAGTAATGTGATTCAGAGACTGAAACACCCAGTTTCTAAGGACAGCTGAATAGAAGTTAGTCATTTCAGTTGTAAAAGGTTTCCTTTGTTCTCTGTAGTTTGGTCCTTTGAAATGTAGCTACATGAATAACATGGAAACTAGAGTTTGAGGGAGCGGTTGTATACATAATCAAAGAGTTATGGAGCTGAGCTTGCATTTGGATAAACATTTATTTATTGGAATTTTCCATGTTTGCTGTTAACTTCACAGAAGCTACAAGGATTACTTTAGCTCCATTGAATGTTGATGTCACCGTTGGAGAGAATGCTACCATGCAATGCATTGCATCCCATGATCCCACATTAGACCTGACATTTATCTGGTCTCTAAATGGCTTTGTAATAGATTTTGAGAAAGAGCACGAACATTATGAAAGGAATGTTATGGTAAGATACTATAGATCCTTATTTAATACGTGAAAGCCTAGTTTTCTTTAATGTGAATAGCTGTCTTTTCTGTTTCACTTTTTGTATTGTGTTGGTTCAGGTCTAGAAAGACACAGTAGGCTAAGAACATAAAATAAAATTGCAGTTTAGATACTTTACAGACATGTAGACACTTGCAGGTAGATACCTGAAATCAGATATCTAAATTGACATAAGTATTTTGGTACCTCAGTTAAATCCCAGTGAATAAAGCTGGTAAGTAGGTAGCCTTATCGTAAACAGGGTGCAGATTATCTTGGAAATGTGCGCATATGCATTCACTTTTCCTTACTCATGTTTTTCTCATCAACATTTCTGGTATTTGGCACAAAACCAGGCCAGATGGTGGGTAGGAGTCAAACAGTGTGTAAACACTGAGCAAGAAGAGTTGGTGTGAAGGCTAAACAAGTTAATACAAAAACACTCGTTTTGGCATATAGAAAGAAGAATCATAAATCTTTCATGTTTGCATGTATGGTTATCTCTTTACAGTCTTCTATCATGATTATTCAAAATTACCACCTTGATTAGAAAACCCTTCTCGTTATGTCTATTCAAAAGCTGATTTATCTAATATTCAACAATAACCTCAGAGTGGTTACCCATATGTATATATTTATTCTGTTGTTCTGGGTTTAAATGATACAAAAATCCTCCATATAGGTACTTTTGCGGTTTATGCTCCCAAGGGGAGCTGTGGATGTGGAGAGAAAAGATTGCTAATGGTACCTGTAGTGTCTGAGAATGCCAGAAAGCATATTCAGTTTCAACTCTGTGTTCAAAATTATGTACCATGTAACGGTGCCTCCTACAGAGTATTTCTCCTAAGCTGGAAATACGATTTCATTTTCCACAGAACAAGAAATTTTTTCTCTCTTTCTTTTTCAATATCTGTTTATCTCTTTGTGAGATGTTTCAAGCAGAACTGGTTTAGACTGGTTTGGAGCAAACCAGTCCTTTGAAGAGTCAGCTTCTTCATTTGCTGACTTGTAAACATCCCTGAGAAGTGACACTGCTCTCTTTCAGTGAGAGACAAGTCCTTGTACGACAAGCCAGTAGAAGTACACTAAGATCAGCTGAAAAACATTTAAACCCAAAGCCCTTTATGCCATAAATTTCCCCAAAGTCTGTGTCCAAACTCAGCAGCAGGGTATTAAGCAGCTTGAAGTGTATCTTGTGTTGTTTCGGGAATTACGAAATCTGTAGATCTTCACTAGTACACTGGGATCTTTCAAAACGTTTCCTGCAAGTGGCTATTAAGCTGCACTTTTGATAGGTTTATATCTGCACTTTGGTACTAATCAATGCATAAGACTTCTTGAAAAAGCTCAACTCCCCTCCTAATGGCATTAGTTTGTCCTTAGATAAAGGACTTTATCATATGTTGAACAAAAGTTTTTATGTCATTGACATAATGGGTCTTCCTCTTAATAATGAAAATAGAAGGAAATTGGATTTTTTTCTTTTAGGGAAAATTAATTCTGAAATGTAATCCCAATTTTACAGCACTTTCTAGCAAAGCACATCATGTGAACAAATCTGGACCAAATAAGGGCCTCATCAAGTGCGTAAGGTGTAATTTTCTGTGAAGACTGACTTAATATTTAGGTTCCCGGCCACCTGTTTCATCTTCCAGATAGCCAGTGGTCCTAGATCCCCTGACCCCAAATTCTGATTAACTCCACAATATTTTAGATACCTTATTGAACTGCTTGATTTCGAAACCAAATTAGCCTAGCTTTGCTAGGCTTGCTTGGTCTCTACAGACCTTCCATAGTCTGCAGAGGGAGAGAAGGAGGTGGTTTACTTCATGTGGGTGTTGAATCTCATGCTGGATGATTTCTTCTTTCAAAAGATTCTAGAGATAGATACTCCATAGGATGCAGAAGTAGCTGAAAAGGTACTAACTCTTAATTCACTTAGGCAGTTAAAGTTAAGTAAGTTAGATCCAAACATCAATTAATTTATTTGTCAGTGGTGTAACTCCATCTTCATAAGGGGTACTTTCTTACTTGGTGTGTTCCTTTTGCACTTGATCATTAGTGGTAGAAATTATTTTAGCAGGGGCAGCTTCTTGTTTTGCATTCCTAAGCCTTCCTGCTTTCAAATGCAGAGCAAGTAGAGATAATCTCTGTTCCTTTTCCACAGGCAGCTTAGTCTTCATCAGTCAGTATAGAAGGGACAGTAGGACTGCATGTGAAGTCTAGAATTGCTATTTGTAGTTATTTGTGGATTCAGCACTGAAGTAATAACAAATGCAGAATTTTTAACAAATTCAATGAATACAATAAACGGGTTTATGTAGGATGTGATGAAGAGGACTATGCACTTTTAGTATTTATCTTTCATTCATTTAGTATTGTATTATCTTGCATTAAGGGTTTTCCTCCTTCATGTGCTAGCAAAGGGATTTTCTCCTGCCTACCGCTTCTGTCTGGCAGTTCTGAGCTCAAGTCACTGGGCGGCAGGTTTGCCCAGGCTTTCTTAGATGCAAAGTGGTGAGCTGTTGTGCGTTTGACAGGAGCAAGCTCTAACTGCTATGCTGGCAACAGTGGAGTCCCATGCTGCTACCCAAGCCTTCTCAAACAGAAAAGAAAAAAATTATTCCATCATGAATATTAAAGTTACTGTTGTGCATGCTCTCTATGCTATAATTTCCTGTTGATGGGGGATCCTCATCTGTCTTCCTGATAATATCACTATTAATTTATGTGACAGCACTGATCAACATGCTGAAAATTGATACAGCCACAGTATTAAGTTCTCAAAATAATACTAATATTATTGTCACATACACATAATGGAATGCTAATGAAATTCATGTAAATACCTGTGTAAGTCTTCTTTCTTTAAATGGAAGCTTTGGCATCTCCATCATTGCTGAAGGCAAAACTAATTTGCATTACATTAGCACTAAAACTCATTTATCAAAAGAACATTTGTCAGTGCCATTTTTATTTCCTGCGAAAGTGATATTTAAAATGAAAAAAATATGTATGAATTGGTTAGCTTTCAAAAAGTTACATTGAGTCTTCAAAATCTGACTATTAAATTGATTGTTTTAATTTATGTATGGTTGTTCCTCTAATTATTTGATTGAGGAACTAAATATTAACACATCTTTTCAAATCTCATAGAGATACAGCATTTCAAGTAATCTAGAAAACTCTAATGTTTGGTCATTTGTTATTTATAGATCTGCTTTTTGTCATGTATATTTAAAGATTGAAAAGCAGACTTTAACATATTTTTTAAAAAATATACCCTATCCAGCCTAAGTATATTCTTTTAAGTTTATTACAAAAAATTATCTTTAAAATGTGAAGGTGTGTACTTTTTTAATACTTTTTGAGCCCTACTAATCCATTTGTATGGATAGTCAGGAAGAACTACTCCATACTTTAACAGGCTGAGGTCAGAAACTTGTACATAAACTTAGGAAGAGTACAAATGTAGGCTCTAATAGTCTTTGTCCCATACAGACATGCATATGTTTTAAAATGCTTTCCATGCCATCAGTATTCTTGTGATTGCTGCACTGTTTATTAGTCATCTTAAACAGTATCAGTGAACCTGAAACCCTGATATTTTTCTCACTGCTTTATCTTTAATAACTTAAATTAAGTTGCTGTATAATGGTTCAGGAACTTGGCCTGATTGCAAAGAACTTTCTTTTATAAGAATTAAAGAAAGAGGAAGTGTTGGTGGAAAAATACAATAAGGCTGGATGACAAGTTTTGTCATAGAGACAATTGACTTGTTGCTTGCTCACATTTTCTCATATTAGTAGTGAGATATCCAGAGAACTTGATGAAAAACTCTCTTTGGGTACCTGAGACTCTTTCACACCTACCAAAATGCAGACCTGTATTACCCTATCATGTAATATCTGAATCATTTTAAGTACCTTGTTGAAGTGGTTTGTAAGTTCTGTTCTTGGAATCTAGTGCATTTTTTACATTCCACAGAAGGTAATATCGTTATTTTTACATCAGATAACTCTGAGGCTTTGTGCTGCTTTGTGATCATAATTTATCAGAAAAAGTGTTCCATGGAGCTCCACTCAAAATGTTGAGTTCCCCTCACCTCTGCAAAAAGAAAATAAAGCCAAAAAAACAGAGTTTCAAAATGGTAGGTGCAAAATTGGAGTGACCAAGACTATCTATAAGAGAAACTTGCAGCTTGATCTTTTTTTAAATTTCTTTTTTTTTTTTTTTTTTTAATGGTGAGAATTTTGGAATTTCTTAAGATTTGTTGCATGTCAAACATTCTTGGTTTGTATTGCTTAGTACTTGAGATTTGTTATGAAATTTACATCTTACATTTAAAAATATTGAAAAGTAGAAAGCACTAATTCTTTTCCTATTATGAAATGAGAAAAATCGAATATCCAAGACACTGAACAGAACTGGCCCCAATAGTGAGCCCTGGGGAACCCCAGTTGTGACCGGCCACCAGCTGGATTTAATCCATTCACTACCACTCTTTGGTCCTGGCCTTCCAGCAGGTTTTTTATCCAGTGAGCAGTAAGCCCATCCAAGCCATAAGCAGTCAGTTTCTCCAGGAGAATGATGTGGGGAACAGAGTCAAAGGCTTTACTAAAGTCTAGGTAGACAAAAAAAAAGAAAAAGAGTCCCAGGACTCTCCAAAGGCACTGTCTCAATATATTGCTTTCAGTGCCTTGATGTATTAGGGGACACTTTAGACATTAGTGAGTTGGAAGTCACATATTTGGCTAGGTTTGGGGTAAAATTTGGAGGCAAGGGCCTAATAGTAATGTAGTGAGTATGGAATGAGATGGCTGGAGTCAGTGGTTAAGAACAAGGAGGGGAAGGAAAGCAGAAGGCATAGTGCTGAGGGTGAAGCCAACAGATAGCTCTGACAGAAGACTTTGAGGAAATCTGTTATTAATCCACAGTGCTATTTCGAGCACAAGGAAATGTAGAGGATCAAGATATGCCAGCTTCTGTGCTAGAATTAAAAAAATACACTGCAAAATCAGTTGACTGTAAATTTCTGTGCTTGTGCAACTTTGCAAACTACCAAATCCAAGTGCCATCCCAAGTTAGGTAACGGAACTGAGAAAGCCAGGTATGAGCAGTACTCAGAGAAATGTAGTTTATAGTGTATTGTGAATGTTTTTTATCAGCTGTAAAGTTGTGATCCATGAGTATAAGGGAACAAGAACTGAGCCTTTTTCTGCTGTTGGAAATAATAGGGCAAATTCCCACAGGGATGCTGGTACAAAGCGCAGTGTCCTCAGGCATTCTCAGTGGTATGCTGAATGGAGAATAATAATATATTTGTTGGAAATATTTCCCAGTCCACATTTCAGGGGTAGAATTAGCACTGTACTTCCTTTACATATAAATATAGTTCACTGAAGGAAGAGATTCTTTAGTGGGAATGACTGTGTCATCATTATCCTGCTGGGTTTTTTATTTACTCATAACTTTTATGCCAGCTATGGCTTATAAAACAGTGAGGTAAGCTCTCCTGTGAATAGGATTGAGACAGTAGAGCTGCACTGGTGGTGGTGTCCCCGTGTCATCTCGGATGTCAATATCAAGAAAACAGCTATAATCACATTTACATTAACATTTGTCGACAGCTGTTGGGTTATCTGTTCCGCTTGTGTCTACCACATAACAGATCCTCTACTGGCAGGAACAAAACAATTCACATGAACTCATTAAGAGTTAAACAATTTTTAGGTACAGGTAATAGAAAAAGATGTTTTAAGTCATTGCTGGCTTTGAATAAGCTGGTCTCATCATCAAGAATCCCATCTCTTCCACATTACTTCTTATTGATTCTCTTATAATCTTACCTCTAATGTGTATTAAACACCTCTGAAGCTCAGACATTAATTTTCAAACCTGAATTAAAAAAAAGACTGTCTCTGCTTACCAGGTTCTTCTGTTTCTGCCAAGTTAATTTCATTATTATAAAGAACTTGTTAGCTTCATACTAACATGACTTCCTTTATTGTTGCTGAGGTCCCAACAGATGCAGATACTGCTTTTAGTCAGAAGTCTATATAAATTATTTTTGATCACACAGGGGCATATTCTGATGGTTTTCAGTAGTTTAGTGCACTGGCAAAGGTGATAGTCAAAAGAGAACAATGAATCTCAGAAATAGGTCATACAATGCTATTTTTGACATCACTATTAAAGCATAAATATAGGGCTCATATGATGAAAGTCTTTGCTTGAAAGTTGGTGAATAACTGAGTGGTGAACCACAGATACCCTTGGAACATCCCTGAGTACTGCTATCACTATTTCCAGTCTGTGATTCAGTTTCCTCTGAGTTAAGGAAGGCATTTTTAAACTTAGCCAAGCTGAGGTTTCTGAATGAAAACCTACAGTGCATTCATATCTAATTTGTGGACAGAACTTGCTGATGCCCATGCTCTATTTGCTTTGTAAGCTTTTCTTTTGCCACCAAGAACTTAGGCTTCTTCTGAGGTATGGAAAGCTTCATCACCAACTGCATAAAACCTTGCTCCAGGAGAGCTTCTGAACCAACAAGATACAATACCATATCTATGGGTTGATGATTTTTAAATTATGTTACAGTTTCCCATCTGTTTTTAATCATTTAGATTTTAAGACAACTTCCCATAAGGGAAATGAATGTTAGAGCAAGTATATGAGCTCATCATTAATAAATATAATAAGTATTTTAATTAGAGTGCTCACATAGGGATTAATGAGTGCTAAGACTATTAAAAATTTGTAATCATTTGTTATTGAATTAATAATATGATTATGAGAATTCTAAGTTTATGTAGCTTTTCTAAACCCCATTGCTTTGCCCAACCTTTACTTACATTTATTTGCAGATCAAAGCGCAAGCAATGAGCAGATTCACAGGCAGCATGTTCTTTCTAGGGTGACATTTACTGTTAATGAACTAAAGCTTTATACACAACAGTCAAATAGAAAACTCTTTGTCTCTTTTATTAAAACCAAAACCAAAAAGAACAAAAATAAATAAAAAAACCCACAGGAACTGAAAACTCACAGTTTCAACTTCTGCAGCTTCTTTATCGTAATTTTTCGGAGGGCAAACGAGCGGGTAGCCATCCTCTCTGTTCCTGTATAAGTACTGACACCTCCACTGGTTTTTCTTCCTGAAAGCCATTGACAGCAAAAGGCAGCACAGTAGAGAGAAAAGGCTTACATATGCTTAGTCAGGCAGCCAGTCAGTGTTCCCTTACGTGGTAACCCCTACAGATTTTCAAAAGATACTGTCCTCAAAGGCAGTCCCCCTGAAGTTCTCATGAATAAACTGGGGGGAACCTGCACAGAAATGCCACTGCCTCAGACTCACCTCATCTCTGCATCCTGCGTGCACTTTGGCAAATTAAATTAAAAGCCTTGTCATGCTAGTCTTGAGTGTGAAGTGTGAATATATATATATCTATTCATGGACATAGTTTAATAATAACTAATAGAGAAATGGTCAGAAATATATCAAGAATATTGGATTGTTTACTGATCCAACTAATCTGATCATTGCTAACAGCACTCGTGTCACTCAAAAATTGAAAAGGTACAGCGTAACCTGCATTTCCCTCTGATCCTATTAAGGCAATGGGCTGAAGTATTGCTAGCCAGAATTAAGAAGTTTCTTTCACATGTGCTTGATTTTCCTTTTATCCAATCACCAGTTTACCTCAGAAATTTCTTAAAGATGTGAATTCTTATGTTGGGCCAAAAAAAACCCCAAAATTGGTGTTAACAGATTTCAGTTTGTGCTGAAATTTTATGCCAGCAGAATTTGAAGCTGGCATCCAAAATCCTTGCTGGAGTTTGGAAAGGAAAAGGATAGTTTTATCTGGCTATTTTCATCTCCCCTAAATATAGAGTCTCAACTGGTATTCTAGTTTCACAACATTTGGAAAAGATATAACCTTACTTTTTTCCCCCTTCTTTCCAATCAGGAAACATAAACTGGATGACACAGCTTTATTTCATTTCTTCAGAATGTCTAAAAACAGAGACACTAATTTTAGCCCATAATATTTTAGATATTATATTGAAGGTCTTTGTTGTTCCCTAGAAACTTCCATGGTGATAACACTAGTTTTTACACCTAGATATTTGGCAATTTTATTTTAAGTACCATTTTGCATCTGAATTCCTTTTTCCTATGAAGATTTCAGGATTGAAGTGAGTTATCTCAGTGTTTGGTTTGTTTGGGGCTTTTTTTAATTACATGTCTGAACAATCTGCAATGAATTAGGAAGTCTGAATGTTGCCCCTTTCAGTATACTGTGGTATAAATCCATCTGGTAATCTTTCGTAGCATTTTGACTTACATGAAAGTATTTTTCTGCAATAAAATGCAGGATAGATAAGCAAAATATTTCAAGTGCATTATTTTTAAACATTTTTATAAATGTCTTAACATAAAATGTGGTTTTCAGTAAGAACAGCTGTGGTGTATATAATGCTCTCTGTGCTACTCCTTGTTTTACAGGTGCGTATCTAGTTACTCAGTGGGTTCACAGAGTGTCATAGGATGGAAATATTTTATTCATTTTGCCTATCTGTACAACCATAGGTAGCGGCAGATAGTGGACCACCTGAAAACACAGCTATATATTTTCCTAGTAGTCCAGCATTATCGAAGAGTGTTGAGGAAGAATTAGGGTCTGTGATGGTGGTGCTGATGAGTGTATGAGCCTTGCTGAAGAGTAAATTGCTTCCCTGAAGGTCCTGCTGCTATTTGCCAGGGAGCAGGGAGAGCTGAACCAGGGAAAAGACATGACTGTCAGGGCAGGGGTCTTGCAAGCAAGGGCCCTGTCCTGCAGGGCCCAAATCTGGGGAGGAGGACAGCCAGAGCCAGGCATGGCCAAGGAGTGGCTAGGCAGGTCCATCATGAGGAGACCAGGGAGGTTAGCTGGCCACTCAGCAGGTCAGGACTGGGTGTGCCATGGCAGGAGCTGCAGCTCTGGTGGGGCCCGAAAGGAAGAATTTCAGCTCCACAGCAGCTCCGCAGCAGGGGATCGGCCCTCCCTGAGGCTTCACTTCAGTGCTGCCTGAGGGCACCCATCCGAGGTCACCAAAGGAAGGGGCCACCCTGCACTGTGCTGTCTCAGCGCTGGCCCGGAGCCCCGGCAGCCCACCCTCCCAACATGGGGACTGCAGTTGCTGCCATTGTCCTATCCATCACCATCGGGGATGGTCTTTCCTCTAAGGAGCTGTGACACATGTTGAATGTTATTGTTTGTTCACAGTTGCTGCATTTTAGTATCTCTTTGGTGCGTCT
The DNA here is from genome assembly GCF_004027225.2 of Strigops habroptila. Taxonomy (NCBI): domain Eukaryota; kingdom Metazoa; phylum Chordata; class Aves; order Psittaciformes; family Psittacidae; genus Strigops; species Strigops habroptila. Next base: position 30,659,066 of record NC_044279.2, read on the forward strand.
TTATTTAGGCTGTGATTTTAGCCTCTCTGTGATAAAAGCTTTTGTACTGGTTTAGGCTTGTAAAGGAGAAGCCAAACAGTATCCTGCTCTGTTAGTAGGACTCCATGACATGTTACCATACAAACATGCATAAAAAAAGCAAATAATGGTGCAGAAAAATCATCTGACTTCTGTTTATGCAAAAGTTCTTGACTAAATTTAGTGTTCAGATATGGGCTTCACAAAGGAAAAGAGAGATGTTGGCTTGTAAAAAAAAAGCATTTACGAAGACATCTGGGGTTTTTTATGTCTGGTAAAGAACACCAGCTCCTCGGGAAACACAGGGCACTTTCAACAGCTGTCATATAAATCAGATGTATCTTTGAGGGTGATTTGTTCTCCAAGTAAGCACTTGCTTTTTGGAAATAGCAACCACTCTATTATCAGCTGGGAGGAATGTGTAGACAGGTATCACATTGCTGTACAGGGATGTTTACCAGCTTCACTAAGTGCTGTTTTTATGCCAGATTAAATCCAATGGTGAGCTGCTCATTAAAAATGTTCAGCTGCGGCATGCGGGGAGGTACACGTGCACTGCTCAGACGATTGTGGACAACTCCTCAGCTTCAGCTGACCTTGTGGTAAGAGGTAAGGTTCTGCAGGTAATACAGAAATGTGACTGGTTTTCACCTACACAAGCAGAGTGTTTCTGGTTGTTTAGAATATGTTGTTTGTCATCAAGAAATGAAAAATTAAAATGGGAAGTGCATGAACATGCAAAATCCTTCAAGTCTGCTCAGGGTACTGATTCTATTCCAGATGTTTAGCAGCCCAACTGAGCACATGTTTTCCTGAAAAGCAATAAAGATTTTTTTATTATGAATATTTTCTTTATGTTGAAGTAATTTTTAGGCAGTTTAATTTGGTGTTCATTATTAAAAATTTATTTTAAGTATCATTTCAATGTATCCACTGAAGAAGTCACTTCTTTTTTCCCATAAAGCTTTATGGATTAAATTGTTGTGTATAATGCTAGACCTACATTTAAAAGGATTCCTAGTTTTGAAATGACAGAAACCAGGACATTTGGGGTTAAGGTTACCACTCCATTATTAACTAATTCGCATCTGTGAAGTGTTACTGTGGTCTCAAAACACCGTGTTTGCATGTAGGGTGTGTCCTACACATCTGTTAGGATTCATGGTTTCAATAGCATGAGTTAACTCATGTCCTTTGGGTATTTTACTCTGTTTTGTGCCTCCAGGTATAACAGGTTCTGAAGTGCTAATGCTCTCTAATGCTGACAATTCAAAGCAGACATAACTTGTACTTGGAGCCATGTTGTTATGTTTTGCCCCATGTTCCAGTTATACTAAAGAGCTGTATAGCAGCTGAAGCATACCTTGTGCCTTGATTCTGAATCTGTCATCTGAGGATGTTGTGGACTTTCTGTATTTAATTTTTGCTGGGTATTAACAGCCAGTGAAATATCATCAGTTTTGGATGAAATGTCAAAGCAAATATGATAAGTGGTAAAACTGGGAATACATCTGCAAAGAAAAAGAGAAGGGTCTGTTCATGTGCCTTAGTATTATGTAAGCAATTCCTTTTAAAAATAAAAAGACAGATGAGGTGTCTTATCAAGCGTCTGATTCTCCTTCCAACATGGTAATTATAATTAGAATCATCGGTCTGAGGTTATGTTTGGAAGAAATTAACATTCATTTTATGCTCAACGTTTGGATTTTAATACAATGAACATTATTCTGCTTAGTGCTGAGTAATTCTCACTACCATTTTTGTCAGCAGAAGACTCAGCATCTCACAAGGCAAGCTTGAATATCTGATGAAATATGACAAAAGTTAACATTATAGTTACACTGCATTTGTAGGAAGAAGCAACAGTGAAGTATGAAAACACAGAACATCTTGTCAATGAAGTAGTAAAGGATAGCCAGTGTTCACGCAGGCACATGAAGATACTTTGTCCACAAAACTATTTGTGTGACATTAGAGTATTAAAATTGCTGTTGTGTTCAGGAGACTTGCTAGTGATATTAGTACACTGAAGACCGTCAGGCCGCTGAGTGCCCCAGCCAGCCTTAATGGCCCTGACCAGCCTCATCAGGACACCCACTCACATAGCTGTCCATCGGCCCAGGAGCCCTGTTAAGCTGAGCCCTGGACCTTCAGCCCTGACTGGAGCTACGTTACAGACATGCCTGCTTCCAGTTCTGTCTCTGGCCCTGCCCCCTGAATAAGCTTCAGACCTATACAGTAGATAGCTTGTCTCCTGGATGGAGTGCTTGGGTATATGCAGTAGCTTGTCACCCAAATGCGCCTGGTTCACTGCTTGCAGTACCTGTCACTGCCATACCAACACCCAGCTCTGCCCACTATATTCAGACCCTGCAGGACTGTGCCCCGTTGTTGAAGGAACTGCCAACCCTTGCGTTACTCATGGGTCCTGGTCAGTTTTCCTGAGGGTACAGCTGGCCTGTGGTGTTTCCTGACACATGCCATTGTCAGAAACTTTGATAGTGAGATGAGAAGCTGTAAGAGATACCTCATAAAAAAGCAGGAAAGAAAGGTCTTGGGACTGATAAACCTTTCCATATCTTCTATCTTGAGGGCTTTTGAAGTGAACAGTCTTGCAGGAGAACACGTCTCTCAGGCCATACCCACCTGAGTCCTTAGAGCTGGGCTAGCAAATAGGCACGTTACCAGGGAGAAGTTGACTAATAACCCTCATCTTAAAAATCAGCTCTTTGCAACAACTTCTACTTTGTGCATCCTCCGTGAAGAGTAAGAGGCAGTTTCCCATTGCATGTATTATGTAGAAGCACATACATCTACATTGTGTGTAGATGTATGTAGTCCTTGCCTTGAAAGGGAGGTCCAAGAACAGCTAATTAGTAGATTAGTTTTCAATGCCAATATTTAAATTTTAATAGAAATTGGTTATGAGCAATTCAGTAACCAACTGAAATGTATTTTTCCAAGGTTACTAAATGGGAACTCTTCTTGGATCTTAGGAGAAGAAACAATCAGGAATTTGATTGTCAAAGTCATAAGCTATAGCCAAACAGATCATGTAGAGTGGCCATGCTTATTTTATTTTTAACTAATGGCATATATATTCTTTAAGGAACCAATCTAAAGTTCAGTACTTTTGGAGTCAGGAATGGAATCACTTTCTTATTATAAGGATAAATTAGTTGAAAGCAAGGAACAACAATATATGATTGTATATTTTTTTTGGTTCAGTTAATTTTATTTGATTCCTTTTGCTAAGATTTATAGAGGAAATAAAGAGCTCAAGAGCTGAAGATATGTTTGGCACACTGTGTGTTTAGATCTGATGTAGAAATCTCGTTCCATTCTTTTTGTTGAGTTGTTTTTGTTTTGGTTTTCTGTGGTTTCTCTGTAAATACTGCAGAGAAATATATCCTGTTATTGTGGGGTTTTTTAATATGTTCTGGGACTTGTTCAGTCAGATTGTTGGATAATTACCTGAATCATGTTGGCATATTATCATCTCTGAATGTGGAATCAGAAAATACTTCTCAGTAGTTCTAATGCATTGTCTCTGTTTTTACACAGCAGTTGATATATATCACATAACTGTGTACCATATAAAACAGAAGCATAATAACAAAACCAGAACAGTCAATATTGAAAGAATGATCTGAAAATATCTATAGGCCAATTTTGTAAGTAAGTCCTAAGCTTTGGGTTACAGAATTACTGTAAGTTTGAGGGGTTTTAGTACAACTTACTGAACATTGTGGTGTCTTTTACAAATAAAGATTCCTATACTCACATATGTATGCACCTGCATCACTCTCTTCTTAGCTTTCTAGTCCATGAAAATAATCACCTGTGCCTGTTGATCTACATATTTTAGCCTCTCTTTGGGGGACCAAGTCACAGCACAGCAACAGTGAAAGAGTTAAGCACACAAAACAGAGGAGTGGGAGTAGTAGTAATTAGAAGGAAATCTTTAAAATTTAAAAAAATGCATCAAGAAAAATGCAAGCATTCACTTCAGCAGTTTTTCTCTGTTATTATTGTTCAGAAATAAAACAGATGAGGTTTGGTGAAGGGATGTAATACCATTTATTAGATTTAGTGATACACCTGGAAAAAACAGGCAAGTTTTGAGAACAGAGGCAAATCTCTTTTCAGAGGCAGATCTGAAGTACGACAAAGAAACTTAAAGCTAAATATGAATTGAAAATAATTGCTGTTATTTTAACATAACTATTTTAAGTAGGCGGTTTCAGCCTACTTGAAAAGCATAAAGATGAGACTGTGAACTGGTTTAAGGCAAGCAGCTTCTACCTATAATGATTTAGCTGGTTGCTGGGAGCATAGTAATGTGCCATCAGGCCAACATCTGTATTTAGTTCATGACTTTATATTCACTAGAGCGATGAAATTTGAAATTAATCTTTGCAAGTATCTACCTTTTGAAGAAAAAGAAATACTCTTCAAAAATTATTTTATAGGTCCTCCTTGATGCTCAAGACCGAAATGGCAGATGTGGAATGGCTGTTTTGTGGAAAATGTTTTCCCTTAGTGCTTGGTGGTGTCCTTTGTGGGGTGATTCTGGTGCACAGAGGTTGTTTGATTTCACCCACGTAGTTACAAGATTGCTTTTAGTTCCATGGGTGTAATGGATTCCACATTTTGGCATGGATTTTTGAAACTCTTAATATTACTACTTAGTCCAAAGCCATGGAAGTTTCATTTGATGTTTGTTAGATGCAAGAGCATTTATCCTCTGAATCACTCTGCAGAGTATTAAAATGTATATATTTTTTTCAAACTGTTCTTAAGTAGAAAGTGAGACTTGAAAGCCTTGTATCTGATAAGTACAAGTATAAAATTTAATGAACTTCAATTTTCAGAATATTTAATTTGTTAATTGAACTACCAATTGTTTTCTCAGGTCCTCCAGGCCCTCCCGGAGGTATAAGAGTAGAAGAAATTAGAGACACTGCTGTAGCACTTACCTGGAGTCGTGGAACAGACAATCATAGCCCAATTTCTAAATACACTATCCAGTCAAAAACCTTTCTATCTGAAGAGTGGAAAGATGCCAAAACAGGTAAGAGTAATGCCAGAAGTAATAAAGCCAATAGGTTTTAATGTGTTTGATTGTTAGAAAACTTGGCTAATCAGAAAATAGTAATAATATAAAGAAAACAGGGATGCTATTAATGTTTTCTACAGGGTTTGGAAGCGGGTACCATCTCGTCAGTAAGTTGTCAATAGGTTTGCTCCCAGCACTTTGAAGGCCTGAACTGAACATCAAGAAATAAGGAAAAGAACAGGCCAGTGTTTTTACCTGGTTTTTGCCTCTTTCCTTGTTGCTTGAAACTTTCCACATCAGCTGCGAAAATAATAGAAGATTTATTTACAGGTCAATAGGTTAATTTTGATGAAAAATGGGTGTCTTCATTTCTGTATTTGTTATGCAGAAAGTTGGTTAAAATTGTCTGCATTTTCCTGGGAACAGGCTAAGTTCCAGTTGCATTAAAACTGGCACCCCTAGAGAAAACATAGCTAAGATTATCCTTCTAACCACTGGATGTCGTCATTGTGCCACATAATTGCAGTCGAGGAGGCACCTACCTGAACACAGGGCATGCTAATGTATAGTTCTTGCAAGGTTTAACATAAACACATAAATTATTAAAATATTTTAGAATAGTAGTATCTTTGAATACTTTATAAAGGATAGAATTGCCACAAGCTATACAGAATTGTCCTATCAATATGATTATTATGCCACCATAATAAATTATAATTGAAGTGCTTTTCTGTGGAATCAGGGCAGCACACACTCAGCATTTCTAAATACTAAGAATATAAGTAGTTTCAGCTACTGCCTTTCATTTAAGTTGTCCCTTGAAACTACAGAGATAGATGTCGAGGAAATAGACTGACATATTGACCTGAAAATCTCTTACATTCTTAGAGTAAAAAGATAAAAATACTAGGCCTACTGCCTTAAATCATATTTCTCTCCTAGAATGTGTAGTATATGTAGCTCTATTTTATATAATTACCTCCAACAGCCAGCACCAGTACATAACATGTTAAAGTAGCTTGGAAAATAAAATTAGAAAATTCCCCAGTCCCTTCCTATCTCTCATATCTTGGTTGATAGCTTCTGTTAAAGAGATTTCTTTGAACTTAAAAAAAAAAAAATTATTGTAGAAATTAGAGCTGTTCAAATAACTGATGATTTGCTTCAGTAACAATATATGCAGGAGGGAGGATCCTTTTAGACCAGCCTCTGCTTTTTTCAGGATAAATTATAAACAGGGATAGCAGCTCTGATACTGCTTCCTTTCGTGCTGTGTGTTACCTGGGACTAGAAGTGTGTGTAGGAGATACAAGTGTTGGTTTCAGATCTTTGCTCTGGTTCAGAGCAGACATTTGAACCCATCTCTCTCACTTCTCAGGAAGATTCCCTATTTGCAGTGTTACAGACATGATGTGCTTCTTTGCATCTCTGCAAAGAGAGATGCACTTCTCTGCATCTCTGAAGTTCTGCAGCTTTACAGATTTAATGAGATAGTCATTGCGACATGCAGTCAGACTTTGAGTCTTATCCTGTAGCATGTTGAGTGGGATTCACATCTTGAGTTGGACTGGTAGGAATCTAGATTGTTGAATTCCTTTTTTAAGAAGCTAGCAGGAAAGATACAAGTTATTCATTTCTGAAAAGTTGAAATTAACTATTCTGGCGTTTTCAAAATCATTGCTTTTTCATTTGAACCGCACTGAGTAATCTTGATTAATAGATGACTCCCTCAAAAAATAGGTAAAATCACCATAGTAACCATCACTGGCACCACTGCCAGCTTTTACTTAATTTCTAGGCTCCTCCCAGCTTGGTTCAGTATTCACTTTCATATGAAAGTCGCATGATGAACAGTCCAAATTGATATTTAGTCAGTGATTAGGCTATCATTTAATGCTGCTAATTTTCAGTGTGTGGAACAAAAAAATATACTTTGGCATTGCATTTTGGAATTATTGTTGTTATTATTGCTACTGCCATTATTCCCAACCCAAATCATTCATCTCAGGTTGCATAACATTGAGTGTGTTTCATGAAAGAAGTGTATTCTGCTTCACAGTATAGAAATATGTCTGAACAGGTAATGTAATAAGTTGTTTACACTTATGTTGCTCTTCTCAGTTAAGGGGATCAGATTCTCATCATATTGAGTATTCATAATTATTCTGGGAATTTGTGGCACAGTAAGATTAAATGAAGAGATTGAATGTAGCCCATGAAAAGGAATGACAAATTTATTTCATGGCTTGGATGCCATAGGAGATTTGCAATGGCTCTACTGACTGGACAGAAAAATAATTTGAGTAAGGATGATGGAGGATGGTGGGCAGGTGGAAAGAAAATGGAAAGTGGTTTTCTTTCCCCTACAGGGCTTCACTTTGCAATGAAAAATTTAATGATCATTAGGTAGAGGAAAGTTGTGCCACCATCCAGTACTTGCACCGCCATGCCTGGGGTTTTTTGTAGTCATCGCATTTATATTCTAATTCCAAATCAACTTCCCAGTGCAGAGTCTCTCATTTCTCATCTCCCTCTGAATCCAAGACTAATTTGACAAACCACTCTTCACCCACACAATAAATGAAAACCCTCTGTCTGTCTGTAACTGCAGACAGCTATAGAAACAACCCCTATTGTCTGTGAATTGTAGATAGTCATGAGTTACTTGTGGTAAAGAAGTCTTTTCACAGGAACTACAAGAACACTTTACCCTTGTTGGATCTGAACTAGGTAGCAAGTTGCAACATGCTCTCTAATAAGGTACACCAAATTAGGACTACAATTTATAAATCACTCTTTATCAGTTGATCGAACCCTACATTTGCGTGTCTGTATCCATGTCTATATCATGAATTTTTATTTTACTGGTTTTGCATTCCAGATTTCTCATTGCATTTGTCTGTAGGTAAAATGAAATTCTGCAACTACAATATGTAATTACTAAGGATACTTCATAACTACATCTACTGTGTTTGCTAGTTCACACCCAGTTAAAAAATACAGGTCTCTAAAGGTTTATGTAATATAGTGTCATAGTTTCCAAATTCCAAGTTACTGCCACGAGTACTCCTTGTAAAATGTGGTATTCCCAACATACAACATCAAGTTTCTTTCAGCTGGCTCTGTGTGATTGCAGAATAGTGGTAGTTTTGCCGAAATCAACCACATTGTTGGCTAATCCTAGTGTAAAAATGCTGTTTTCTAAAGCAATTTCTTATTTTTTTTAGAACCAGCAGATATTGAAGGAAATATGGAATCTGCTACAGTGATTGATTTAATTCCATGGATGGAGTATGAGTTCCGGATAATAGCAACAAACACTCTGGGGACAGGAGAACCTAGTATGCCATCACAGAGAATTAGAACTGAAGGCGCTCGTACGTAAACAGAATTTTCACATTTTTATTAATTAATTTTGTAATTTTGGTTTTTATTTGAAAAAAACCCACTTTATAAGATTTAAGTCTAGAGAATATATTTTCAGCCACCCACTACTATAGGTTTTAGCAAGCAAATACCAGACTGTCCAGCTGTGATAGCATCAAAGCAGACAGGAAAGAAACATCATGATACAAACAGCAAATTTGCCTCCATTGCTGAAGCAGAATCATACTGTATCTTTCAGAGATCCCTCACTGTATCTATCGGTCAGGCTGTGTATGTATGAATGCATGTACATTCTTGGGACAAGGGTACAGGAAAAAACGTGTGTATTGAACAAGGAAAATGTGCATTTGCTCTTTGGTTTGTATTCTAACTGAAAAATACATGACAAGATGTGTGTTATACTGGATAATGCCATTTTTCTGAGATTGAAGGTTTGGACTTGTGTATTCTTACTCCACATCAAAGATGTGACATTATCCGACACAACATATGCTCTTATCAGTCTAATTACTCAGTATTGAAATCTCAGAGCATATTTAAGGATATCCTTTAGGCTTAAGCATGTCCTTTTTAAAATGAATTTTCAAAAATGGGGAATTAGATGTTATTATTCAAGATAATACATTTTAGTTTGACTGTACAAAGGAGATAACAGTAGTGCTCCAGGAGGTAATGTATTGCTGCAAAAAGACTGTATACCAGTATATCCTCCTTAACACATATTAGCACCCATGTGCAACCCAGATATATTTAGAATTGTTGTCCCATAGGTTGAGATTTGAAACTAAAATCACAAAATAAAGTGTAAAAGTTAATTTTTATAATGATGTGATGCCTGCTAGTTCATTGCTTTGATTAGACAGTGTTTTCAAAATAAAATGTATTTGCATTGCAAATTTCAAAGCCTTTAATAAAGAAGACCCATGTTTGGTCCATTAAAAATTTTGTTGCTTAGGGAGAAAGGAAATAGAAATTAGTTAAATTATTATGGACAGGGAAGGAAAAGCCACAGAACTTTAACACTAAAGTAGAAGGAAATTGCCTATAAAATTGACTGCTAACATCAAATGGTTTATGACCCAACAGCTGTATTTGAAGGCCCAAGAATCTAAGTGAGAAATTTACACATGCTTCCTGGAGTGCTTGCTGCACAGTAGACATTTTTGAAACGTCAGAAAAGAAACAGAAAGGGAGGGGGAAATAATGCTCACAGGTGGAACAGTGGTAGTGTCCTGCATTTTGCAGTGTGCCGCAAAATGATATTTTTTGTAACCTCCCCCAAAAAATGTCATATCCTCCAGTTTTGTAACAGGATGCACTGCTTTGCAAGAGGTGGTCTGTTTAATCTGTTGTCTGATTCCCCATGCACAGCACCGTTGTCATCTCACAGCAAGACATTTTTGATGAAACAAAGCAAAATGTTAATGTAGTTTTTCTAGGCATCAGCCAGCACTTCTGGCCATGCCAAAGTAGGGTACAAATTAGTATCAGTTTGCAGATGATCTTCTGTGCCCAAGTGCATTTTCTGCCAGGAGGTGGAATTTGTTATAAGCGGCAATAATAGGATTTGGGTTGCGCTGTCAGCTTTCGTGGTAATACAGAACCAGCACTGCATGTGCATTTTCATGTTAATTTGAAGGAGGTAAATATTTTATAGCACAAACAATCCATATCCACACACTGTAGTTATTTTAAACATTTGTTCTGTATTAAACAGCAATAAACAGTGCTACATCTTTTTTGTACTATATGGGTGACATAATGTCTGTTAAACTCAAATGTCGTCTTCAGTTTTGAAGTCTTTCTTTTAGACAGCTGTAATTTCAGTAACTTTTATTAGCATGCTAAGAATGTGTGCTATAATTTTTCTGTTTAATGAAATCTGCTTGCTTCATCAATAACATTTCACAGTGATTTCTTGTAATTCAGTGGTTCAGAGTCTGCTTTTATATGTTTTAGCTTCTGGATGCATTAGTGTAATTGCCTAAGTATAGCTGTCTGAATAAGTAACCTGGTCTTAATGGAGAGAGAAACCCTGGTTTAATGGCTGAGAGAATGAGGGAGATTCTCTTGAGAAGGGTGATTTGTAAGACATTAGGCAGTCCTTTTTCTCTTCTCGCGCAGCCTGTGTATCTTCTTTGACTACTTAAGCACTAAAGTTATACGCTTGTAATAGGTAGTGTGACTACCGTGTCTTTCAGTAATAACTAAAGGTAGGGTGATAAGTTCAAGCTTCCTCTGGAATTGTCGCGATATATATGTTCAGTCTCGTTCTCCACTTATTTGTGTTCTGGAAGGCCAGCAATAAATAGCACAAACCATGCACTGAATACTGATTTCAATTTCAGATTTATTCTTCATATTTTTATCCTTACTAAATGAATTTATCTCTGCTTTGTGTTTCTCCCCAGCTGACCCTCAGAGAAGGCCTCAGCAAATATCTTACATAGTGCGAGAGCACTTGGGGACTATCCCCTTACTATCTTGTGACATTCACTTTTTAATGGAGAAAATGCCTGATCATATAAGAATTTTTAACACAAAGAACATGTTCATGTAGATGGGGCATGTGGTTAATGCACCTACCCATTCTGAACATGCCGATCAAGAAGATGTATGCCACTAATCTACAGTAGGATTAGGTTGCCAGTGCTTCAAAGATATATCCATGGGTTTAATCTTACACATTGCAAGTAAATCCATTGAAGCAGATGGAGCTGATCACAGTCTATTAAAGTAAATACATGTGTAAGTCCTGAGTGCTTGAGCTATTGGCATACCAACATCTGAGGAAGCACAAGAACACCACATTGCTTCTCTGAAGACCTATGAGGAGTATTCAGTTTCTAAATATTTAGTTAAATAATTGTAGAGAATATTGTTAAAAAGAAAAATGACTGCTAGCTATGGTTAGAACTGGAATGTTTCCTGCTGCAGTAGCTATATATTAGTCTTGTCAAGATCGCAGGTTCTGACAGCTATTACAGACTATCATCATTTTAATTGTGTGCCATGAGTGCTCATTGGCTGCTGTGAAAAGAAATGTAAGTAGTGATATTTTACTGACTGCATACTTGTAGTGATTTTTCTCATCTCTTCTATTTTTCTAGCACCTAATGTGGCTCCTTCTGATGTTGGAGGAGGGGGTGGAAGCAATCGAGAGCTAACAATAACATGGATGGTAGGTATTGCACTGAGATGGCAAAAAGCTGTGCTTACTTGTATCTGATCTTGCTCCTCCTGAAACCCATGGCAGGTTTGTCACTGGCACCTGTGAGAGCAGGATTTGTACACAGTATATAAGTTTTCAGAATTTTCTTATAAAAATACATAAAAAGGAATGAGGAAGACAATATTTTAGATGTTTATGTATTGGACATTTCTAAAATACAATCTAAAACATTCTCTGAGTATGTTTCAAAGAGGTTGAAATACAAACTAACTATGATAATGCATTGATTTAACCACATTTGAAAATTCTGCATATTGTATCTTTCTTTGAGGTTTATTGTAAGTTACAATCTGAATAGCATGCAGATTTGCTTACTACGTCTGAAAGTAGAATGCCTTATGACTTTAATGTGCTGTGCACATATTTACAGGCTTTATTAAAAAAGAAAAAAATACATTGTCATTTATAAACTAGCCTGTTATAATTATTAACTTCCGTTTTAAGGAAATTCTTCTATAGTCACATTTTATGAGTTTTAGTTTATGCTAGTGGGACTGGTAACACAAAACAGTGTTGCCCCAGGCCACAATTTAGCCATTCATTGATATCCACATACTGATGATGATGTTCTATTTCTCCAAGCCATTAATTTTTCTTTAATGATTATGTTTTAAGCAAAATAAGGAAAGGGGAAAGGTGTAGAGATAAAATGTTAATTACAAAAATAATGGAACGCAAAGTTCAAAAAATTGGTGTTACCAAAAAAGCTTTTCAGTAAGCAAAGTTTTGAAAATTTCATCTCTCTCATGTACTGTAGGTATTCAGTCAATGATATTTTGTCCTTAAAAAGTCTTGCGTATATAGCTATATATATAAATGCTGTCTTTATATAAATGTTGTTCTGGTATTGAAGCAATGGTTTTTAAAATCTTCCTATACTATGGAGAAATAAAAAGCAATCCAGGGAAGAAGGGAAGAGACAAGAAGTTGGGGAGAAAGCAAAACCCAGAACAAGAGAGGATAAGGATTGTGTAGGTAAAAGTTGCATGGAAAAGAGAGTTAAGTCTTTTGAATGGTGTTTGGGAAAGCTAAGGAGGTAAAATACAACAAAAATAGAAAAGCCTGTTGGATTCATGCCAGAGCCTATCAGTATCCAGCAAAAACAGAGTTACGGAAGCCTCTTTACCTCTGGCAAAGGAAGATGATTAAATGTTATGTTTGAAAAAAATTACTGAGTTTATCTTGCTACTGACCTCTCTGTTCACCTTCATAAGGCTATGAGGCACACAAGGCACATTACGCCATTTGTGTTGTTTGGGGATTAGTTTCAGATGTAGCAGCTTATTTACCTCTATGAAAAGGGCTTTTTTTTTTTGTGGAAATGTCATAATTCCAAAGCAACTTTGTAATTGTTGTATAGGGATCCTCCTTACAAATGTACAGATTTTAATTCCTATGCAGATTTCCTTCCTTTTGTACAGAAGTTTGGTCATACCTATTTGGAGAAATTCTCAAGTATGACACAGAAAGTCAGCCATATGTTTGGGCTAACAGATTTGGGCTTTCCTGGTTTGTTTTGTTTGTTTGGGGTTTTTTAATGCTGTTCAAAATATTTATTCAGTCTTCCTAAGTGTTTTAGCAATGAATTTACCTAAAGAAAAAAATCTAAATTTCTGAAAAAGGAAGATCCACATTTCTGTTAAAATACATTGAAAACGTTATTTATTAGTTCCACTAAGAATAGGTGTGGAAGTCCTAACTGGTTTGATTCTGATCTTTATTTTTGAAGAGCAGAAGTCAGATTAAGAACACATGCAATGGACAGTTGCACAAGACCTAGAGTATTTTATTATTTCTTCACAAGTGCTGTGTTATAAAAACTTTAGCAAACTACAGAGCTACTTCTTGCACTGCATGTTAAAGACCCATACTTGTGGCATTTTCAATACAGTGAAAACTTGGCTGTGACTGAACTAAAAAAAGAAAAATATAACCAGGACAATAGTGACTAATGCAAGATCTGAAGTACAAAATCATTTCAGTCTTTCCTATGTTCATATTCCTATTATTTTGCTTATCTAATATCATCCTTTTTACGTCAGTCCTGTAGTGAGTAACTCAGACAAATTAAGCATGGCTTCAAATATGTACTTCCCAAGAATCTTCCAAACTATGTCTAGCAAGTGTTTTTGAACACAGGCATTAGATTTACAGAATCTGTCTGACAGACAACAATATGTCTATCTGTAAGGCTAAGATAAAGGTGTATATTGATTCCACCAAATGTGCTGACATTTGCATACGCTACTCAAAATATCCTTAATTAAGAAGAGCAGAACAAAATGTATGGCAGGTTCACATGTTGCTGCCAACCCCGTTTCAGCTTTTGTTATGATTCATAAGGCCGGGTTGAATGAGACAGCCAGAGATACAATCAAAGCTCTTCTAAGTCTTGTTTTGAAAGAAGAACTGAGAAAGAAAGCTAGGAGTGGCATGCCCATTCTTCCTCATTTTCCCCCATTTGTCTTTCCCTCTTCTGTTTTGTTTTTCAAAGTTTTTAGTGGATACTACAAACTATTCAGCTACTTACACCTACTTATTATGTGTAGCCATTGGAGGGCAAGCTGCTTTCAACACTTTTTTATAAGACAAGACCTCCCAGAATATATTTTCTAAGTCCCATTTCTGGTTTTCTAAAGTTTGCTCTGGCTGAAAATCATTCTGAAACTAGGGCCACATCCAGGCTGCTTACTTTGGCATATGAGATAGGATTCTGGTTTAATTTAAGCAGCAGTATACAATGATAGATTCAGAGGAGCTTCCAGTCCAGGAAATCTACTTTTTGAATTGCAAGGTTGCCTTAATTTTCTTCTTTTTGTATTATGTATGCTAGTGTTCTAATCCATGTGTTATGTTTCTGAAGACAAAATTTACATATTTCTGTTGTTCCAGAAATTTGATGAGTTTTCACCAGAACTTTCTTTCTTAGAGAATCTTTGGAGTTTCATTTGAGCTTCCATCAAATATGAACATCAGAATTTGTGAGCTAGGGTTTTTTTTTGGCTTGTTCCACTATTAACATCTAAGTTTCATAAATCCTTGCTCAGAATATCTCCTCAGATATTGGCTGAAGGGCTACAGAAGAGGGCAGACATGTAAGGAGAATAATTACTCTTTGTTGTACTGCTGCAGGCCCTTTGCCTCAAGATAGGCTGTTTCATTTCTGAGGGGTCTACAGTATGGGGAAAAGGTGATGCAGGAACTTTGTTATCAAAGGATGCTTCTGGTCAGCCTTCAGGTGCACTGATGAATGACATGATTTTGGCCTGTTGAGTGCACTGTCTAGTAGTTGTGGTAAAGGCTCCATGGACTGAGGAGGGATCACTGAATGTAGAGCTTTAGTAAATTAAGCCAAATTCATTATAGCAGATTGTCTTCCATAATTTTGTATTTTCCAGTATTCCTAGGTATTGGAAATTGGCTATAGTTTTAAGAAATATTTTGGTACCTTTAATGCTTATGATGAAAGTGGAAGTCATTTCTCTTAAACTTGGGCCAATTAGAAGCTAGGTAGATAGTTTAAGCTAGCAACTGGACCCCCTCTATGATCAATGAAGCGTGGTAGGGTGAATGATTCTTTAAACGTGTCCATCTCTCTTCATCAGCTGTGTCAGTTGCCTAGGTGAACAACTTTAGGTAAATTAATATAATTTGGGACAGCCACATAAATTTTCTTTTCTCTCTGTTTCACAAGAATATCTATCTCCATACATGCACATAGACCCATGATGTGTCTGTGTTACATACCTACTATCACTCCTGAAGACAGCCTTTTTTGCTAGCTACAGCTGACAACAGTTTTAGTTTTAGTACACAGTCTTTGTTGGTTTCTATCTGTAGGAGATAACATGATGTGTCTTGCACTGAGTTTGGGTGAGGAACGAGATCTTAAAATGTTTTGGTACCAGATATGCTGCTACTGCAGATCTGCATAATGAAAATGTATTTTTAAAGAGAGTGGGAGCAAACTGTAGAAGCAAACCAGGAGAAAATGGAACTTCAGCATTTTTACATTGTGAATATCAATGCTTTCTGTATTGTTTATTTTTTTATTAGAGATCTATTTTATTTAGTTGGCTATAAAAATTAATGTTTTATCTTTTGCCTCTTTAGCCTTTGTCAAGAGAATACCACTATGGCAATAACTTTGGTTATATAGTGGCTTTCAAGCCATTTGGTGAGAAAGAATGGAGGAGAGTTACGGTTACTAATCCTGAGATTGGCCGGTATGTCCACAAGGATGAATCAATGCCACCTTCAACTCAGTATCAAGTAAAAGTGAAAGCTTTTAACAACAAAGGGGATGGACCTTTCAGTCTCACGGCTGTCATTTATTCAGCACAAGATGGTGAGTAAAGGTTTCAAAAAGTTTTACACTGACGGTCCAGATCAGCACTAACATCAGGAGAGAGAAACTGGTCCTTGACACTGATTTATATAGCAACATACACCTTCAGCAAGGAGGGTGTATATTGCTCACACAAAACATTTGCATTTGTTCTGAATAAAAGCTTCAGTCTCTGCTTTCTATGTGATGCAGAGCACTTGGTTGTACTTGCTGTCAATGAGCAATACACAGAGTATTCAAGATTCTTCACATGGCTTGTTGAAAGATTTAAGAATTTAAAAGAAGAAATTCTGATCTTCATATTGGTTGCCTAAAACATTAACATCATTATCCAGCAATGTCTCTGTGATGTGTTAATACATGTATTTGACATATGTGTAACTTTTTCTTCTTAACAGACCACACTAAAGCCTATTATTCTAGTAGATCAGTATCAGAATTTAGCCCCACATTGTGAAGGAATGATAGTTCAATTGTATTCAGTTCTATTTCCAGCATGTTTAGAGTCTAATATAAATTATCCCTGCCACATTCTCTATTCTGGTTTGGATGTTAGAGCTTTAGAGTTGGATTATAAAGTGAATAATTTAATGAAAACCTGTTTGACATTCCACTAAAATCTTTTTCTTAATTCTTACTCGAATTATTTCACATGCTGTGATCTTTAGGATTGAAGTTTAAATGACATTTCCAAACTCAGTGGGAAAGAAAAGTACTAGAAGAAGGTTTACCTTAAATCAGAAGAAATATATACAACATCCTAATTGCAATATAATCACGCAAGCCTGTTTTAAAAGAATGTGGTTTATTAATTCCTGCCAGAAATCCCCAAAATTGCTCATATTTTTCTTTCCATAATGCAGAATCTCTTTCACAAAGCCAACAGATCCAGACCAAAGAGCCAAGAGGAGGGATATGATAAAAAGGCCACATTCTCACACTTACGACTGTTCTTTACTCTGTGTACTTCATGGGAGATTTATGTCCATGATTCCCATTAGTACTAATGGGAACTTTGCACGCAAATCGCCCACACACAGAGAAAAGATAAAATAGTCCTTTTGTTTCTTACAGTAATTCAGGATTCAAGCTAGCAACACTCGGCTATCTATAGAGGTTAATACTAATCCTTTTTCTCAAAAAAGTGTACCGTAGGATATTATCTTCAACAGCTGCTGCTGCAACAGAACGGTTGTTTTTGCAACTGTGTAAATGAATTAGTAAACAGTTATGGTGTAATAAAAGCCATATCTGCCAAATAACTTTTCAGTATCCATCCTTTCTCAGACACATTATCGACAGCTGACTGAGAAGCTCCCAAGTGTTTATATTAGGATAATACTAACCATGTCAGGAATGGCAATGTGTTTGTGTAGCTCTCTAAGTTCAGAGACATGGCAGAGCCTACTAGCTCCAAAAGACAGAGAAAAAGCAAATGCACAGTGGTGCCACCTTCCAGATACAATGGCTGCTGATGTTCTGACATAGGCTTTAGCAAATTCCAGACACTTGATAGAAACACTTGTGGTTAAATGATACCAGATGTGGGCAGCAAAAGGAATAGAAGCTCAGTGAACCTGCTTCGCTTCTTTGCTTTCAAGCACAAGTCACCAAAACAGTCAGATACACAGTGATCCAAACCTTCCCAGTAGTGCTCACAGCTCCTGTGCGGAGCTATGAGCCTGACTACTGACCAGATAAATCCAGGAACTTCAGGGCAGGTTAGAAGGAACTTTTCCAGTAGAGGTAGCAGAATTTATTCTAAAGACCATTCTGCAGAGTTTTCTCCTGGTATTGGGACTTGTACAGTCACTTCCATACCTTGTAGCATGCTTACTGGCTCCCAGCCTTAACTTTATATATTTACACTTAGAAGATAATTATGTGATGACCGCTATGTTTTCAGTGAAGAGAATAGATTGTGAGGCCCATGTGATTGCTGCTTTTTTGGTAGAATTATTGAATTAGAAGGGTGGAGAAAAGCAGCTGATGCAATCTTTCTGGCTCAGGAGACACTGTAAAATGTTTATAGAACATTAATGCCAAATAGGGATATAAATTATTTGGAGCTTGTGAACAAGCATAAGCAGATGAAATATTGTTTAGAGTATTGTATCAACAAAATTCCTGGCAGTTGGAACTATTCAATATGAAATATTTTGGCAAATTCTGTAATTGATACAATAGAGAAGAGTCTGACAGTTATTTGGGAATAGATTAGATGATTACATCTATTCTAACTGTACTTTTACACCTCCGAATCAGCAAGTGCTATTACTACCATCAGACAATGCAACTTCTCAAAGGTATTACTAAGATTTTAAAGCAATATGGTCATACAATATTCCATATGGATATGTATAAATATCCATCCATACATAAATAAATATAATAATAGCATTTCCACTAAGTTGTGTAGTTTGTAATATATGTGTGTGTGTCTAGTTGTAAATGTGGGCATTTTCATTCACTTTAGTAACTGGGGAATTTCTGTGTTCCCATGTGTTTTAAGCCAAGTTCCGTATCTGACAGCTACTAGTCATACCTGCCATTGCTAGTAGTGAGTAATGATTGCTAGTAATGAGTGTACAGGCCTCTTGCTTATCTAAATTGCTGTCATTATGAAAACAAGTTTGCAATAATGTATCATTTTTTAATTATACATTTGCATTATTAACAGCCATTGAAAGACAATTACAAAAGGTAACTTTGCATATAAGATTATTTTGTTACCTGGGATACTTTTCCTGAGAGATGTAACTGATTTTTTTCTTAATAGTGGCTGTTTTGATGCATAGTTGACTGGATGCCCAGTTGGAAGATTAAGTATATGAAAGCTTTCCTCAGCTTGGGCTGCCATGCCTGTCTGTTGCAACTTGTTTCAGAAGGTTCGCGACAGAGAACTGTTCTTAGCTTGGAAAACTTTATCTTTTATAGACATTGTTAAGTTTATGCCTTTCTAAATTCCTTACCTCTCTTAAAATGCAAGCATCAGTGAAATTAACAGCTTCTTGTAATTAAACTAGAACTTAATATTCTATGCCCTGAATAAAAGCGTATCACATGATAATGGTCTGTATTCTGCTTTGGCTGCTGTTCGGAACTAAGAACACAAAATCAACAGTCTGATGTATGCTTGATAGAAGAGTGCTCTTGGATTATTTCACACCTATGTTCAAGTTTATATGTGCTGCTGGCTGGCTCTGTGTCGAATGTCTGGTCCATAAAAACTTTACATCATCATGACTAAGTGACATACACATGATTATTTGTGTGTAAGTAGCTTAAAAATATCTGATTTATATCATCTGTGAGCTGCTGTCCAATTTAGTAAAAGATCACTGGATGCTTCATTCTATTTATCAAAGCCTGGTTTTAATTTACACACATTTCAGCACAGAATCTGTTGAAGCATAAAAATACATGGTCTGAGCCAAGTAATAGGATCATTGCTTTGTTTTTATAGTCATTTTCCATACAGATCATCACTGAATTCAAAGTTTACTCAAGTAAAACCAGATTAAAGAAAAACATGCTTGGCTCCTTGATAGCAATAAAAAAATAGAAAATATTGGAGTGAGAAGAGTCCCTATGAGTGAGTGTAACAAAATCACTGGATGAGATTGAATGATTAACATGTGTTTTATCTTCCAGCTCCAACTGAAATACCTACAGATGTGAGCGTAAAAGTTTTGTCATCTTCGGAAATGTCTGTTTCTTGGCACCATGTTTCTGATAAATCTGTGGAAGGATATCAGGTGAGTCTAGAGGTGACACTGTATAGCTTCTCATTCGTTTAATTTTGGTATTTAAATGCAAGAATAATTCCTACTCTAGCATTCTATCTCTTAAGGTTCACTTCTGTTGAGTTGTCGTTTGCTGTACAGATTTCACATCCTGAGAAACAGATTATTTTTTGTGATATGTACTTTCTTACTAAAATATATTAGCAAA
Source organism: Strigops habroptila (assembly GCF_004027225.2). NCBI lineage: Eukaryota > Metazoa > Chordata > Aves > Psittaciformes > Psittacidae > Strigops > Strigops habroptila. The sequence continues at coordinate 30,679,064 of NC_044279.2, forward strand.
TGTATGTGCTCATTATTTCATGAAAGAATGTTGTCTATGTTAAGTAACTGAATGCCTATCTCTATCTTCTGAAGACATACTGAAATTAAGTATTGAGTGTAATTGTCAACACGGATGTGAAATTGTAACTAACTTATGGCCCATTTAAATTATCAGCAGTTATTAATATAATTTACCCACAAATCCCATAATAAGTGGTACTACGTGACAAATGCCCAGAATCCAGTATAACAGAGACTTGCTGTTGTGCAAGACGGCGATGTTTTGTTCATGGTTTCTATTCTCCACATGAAAAAGAGCTTCAAGCTATATTCAGCTGGTCCAAAACTAAGTGGTACTACCAGTAAAAATTGTTCTTGTTCTTGTACAAAGATGACAACAGCCACAGGGTGTGTGCAACCAGAAATGGCCATGTAGTACTCCAGAAGGGAAGTCTTCATATCATCCATGCACAGTGGATGCTGACAAACTCTGCAATGTGCAGCCGGCTTATTTTGGCTGCACTCCAAAATGGGGATTTGGGCCATAGTTTGTTAGTGACTTACTTAGTAACTTAAGTTGTCAGCTGCTTCATGGTAGCCTCTATGTTCCAAAATAAGCACATACAAATGTGAAGAAACCTCATAGGATGTATTTTTATAACTGAAATCTATGAATAAATGTTCTTTTAATTAGTAGTACTTGTTTCTGTATTTCCCGATCTCTGTTTCTGTCTCCATGAGATTTATGTAATACTTTTGGGATACTGGAATAACACCATAGCAGAGATCTCCATAAGAACTAGCGTAGTGTTCCATATAAATTTTGATTCTACACAGTACACACATAAAGTTTTAAAATTATAAGCAGAGGACACTGGAGTTTGAAATTAAAACATTTACATCCATTGTAACTTCTAATGTACTAAAGCAGCCCACTGGTGTGGTATTTTCATAGGGATATTGCAGGTAGAATAAGGCAAATTTGTGGTCATAACTGAGAGCTGGATGAGGTGCCCAGATCTGTGAGCTGGAGGCAGTCAGCCATGTAGCTGTGTTGCACCCCCAAGCTGGACAGTCTGTGCAGAAACTGGGCATGAAGCTTGCGCACCCCGAATAACCAGAACAGATGCTTGGCAGGCACACACCAAGGGACTGGTGTGGGTGTGGGGACAGCAGCAGTAGGAGTGCTGAAAGAGGTTGGGATTGCAGTAGTCATAGAGCATGACAATGGATGTTGAGAGTTGTAACAGGGCATAGGGTAGGAAGGCTGGAGGGGTAAGGCTAAATGGGAAAAGAACATCATGGTGGGAGAACATTCCCATAGCTTTTGGTCATTTTTTAAATTTTACTTCATTTTACATAAAGCTGTCTGAGTTGCTATTAGGGGACAGCAGGGGAAGAAGGGAAGGGAGAGGATTCAGCAGGAAAGAACAGGATACATGGAACAGTCAATAGAAAAAAGTTGGAAAGAAACATGGAGGGGTTTCTTTGGGCTGAAAAGAGAATTAATCCTGTTCCGATGCAAGGTGAGGTACCCTGGGAATGGGCGGAGAGCTCTGTTACACAGACTGTAGATATGCGGGGTGTGGTCTTATTTTGATAGCTGGAGTGTAACTTCATCCACTCATTCCTAGAGAGGTACTACACTTCCACAAGTCCAGAATGAACTGGGTGGTTTGCATATGTACAGAAGGGCATTAGAATATGAATGTCTTATCTTTTTTTTCTATTTTTCTAAAGTAATCTTCTAGTTTTCAGGGCTGTGGAAAAACATTCCCATCTGGCTACACAATAACCAGGCTGATAGGCATGAATTACTGCCCCGTGGAGCTTGATAAGGTGTTAATTCTAAGATCATTTTCTCTAGAGCAATCACCAGCCTCATTCTAGTAGAGGGGAAAGGAGCAAAGGGCAAACTTGTGCTTCTGTGCTGCAGGCAAGAAGAAAGTCCTGTGCTTCTGAAGATCAGCTCTCCCATCAGTCCTGGAGGAACCACAGGACAGGGCAAAGATAGAGAGGGATCTCTTCTGGAAGATCAAGGCTGAAGATAGTTACAGTAGAAGTTGTGAGGGAAGGAGCATTCAGTGAACATGTCTGGAAGTCTCTGTCTCCATTGGCATCAAGAAATATTCCAATATTTAGTTTTTTAATTACTGCTCTGCTGTAACACAGGTTAGCAAAATCCCTCATTCACCAGAACACCTTCTCAGTTTCATTTTGGTCTTTATTATTACCTGGAAATTGCATAATTGACCTTTTAAATGCTAGAGTTTAAGAGGTGGGAGTACCCTGAGCAAAGTACCTGAAGGTTTTTCACCTGTGACAGAACGCTTTTCACACCAGGAGGAGTCAGATTTTCTTGATACTAATGCATAGTGTCAGGATGACTGCCCTCATGGTGAAGAGTGTGAGCTGATACATTTTGCCATTACAGAGGCGTATCCTCAACTCACACTTAAAGAGGAGAAAAAGTACGAAACCTGTCTCCATCCATATAGAGAATTTAAGGAGTCCTTACAATAGCCTCCTAAGAGCCACAGCTCTTCAGTGAGTGCAGTACCAAAGACGCTATCCTTATTTCCTGCTGCTTCTATGCAACAGATATGTTTATTTTATTAAACAAATGTATCACTACTCACCATCGTCCCTCATTTACTGACATGCTATTAGCATTCTTTCTTAATGTGAGTAAAGTATCTCTTTTATGTTTCTCTCTTGTAAATCTTTCATGACTATGAGAGCTGTTGTTTCATGACAGTTACAGAAACAACTACTGGTGTATTTCTGTATATTAAAATTTGAGTAGAGGACCATGAAAGAGTATTTTTCCCTGATTTCAGCACAGAGGGCTGCATTGATTTGTGATGGATAAAGTATTCCTTCCCACAGATCACTGTTGGCTTATCTCCTACAACAAACTCTAGAGCTGCAGTAAAATATCATCCTGTGTCCCCTGGGGATTCATGACCAATAGATTACTCTAACAAGGTAAATGCAGAGCACCAGGAAAAAGCAGACTGTCCAGGGTTATTATCCAGGCTCCTTAAGAAAAAGAGAGAGTGACTACTGAGCAAAGTGGGAAATGTGGCTTCCTGAAGTAATGAAGCATTTAATTCTAGATATCCACAGAGTCTAGAGAGTGAAAGAAATTTCCGATTTATTTCAAGAGACTTTTAAATTACTTAAATAACAAGTGAGAAGAGAAATGTAGAAATAAAAAAGACAGTACTTTTTCTTAGCCCTCAAGGGAGTCATCTAACTTCAATTTTTTTCTTTTCCAAGAATAGTTACAATGACCCAAATATGTAGATATGACTGTATATTAAATGAAAAGGTAGAGAAGAACATTCTGAGTGTATGATGCACAGCTCACACACTGTAGGAGTAGTCAAGTCCACAACATTGCAGCCAAGAACAATAATATTTGGGATTTAAATTTAATTTAATTTTTAAGTTATAGTACATCTGTCTGAAATGTAATATGCTCTCAGTGAAGTAATTTACATTTTCATTCATTGTTCTCACTTGTCTTGTTTTATGCTGTATATTACTTGTTATAATACGCCCTTAGCATCACTGTAGTGCAAATGAACAGTAGGATTGTAGAAAGTTTTGCAAGTCAGAAGTATTCAAAGGCTTCCAGCATATGCCCCATGATTAACAAAAGCTTCACATAAAGTATGTTTGCTTTAGGTAAAACAGCTACTTAATTAACATAGTACAACATACTAAAAATGAATTAACTAGTCTTCAATAGCCAGTTAATATCAACAACAAAGCTACCAGTGGTATTGTCATAGCTAAAAAACTTTTGGCCACCTAGAACTTCACAGACATCCCTTTGCTGTAGGCTAGAAACTTGTTTGAACTTAGGGGCAAGAGATAGGTATGACAACCTCTAGCTCCTGATGTACATGCCCTTTCACACTTGTGTCAGACACTTATAGTTAACAGCTTATGGTATACAGCTGGTTGCATTCAACAACAGCAGCTTATCTACAACAGTTTGTTAATCGCATAAAAGAAAATTCTTATTTGAAGATGATAGTCAGACCTTCAGCTGAAATGACCATGCCAGTTTCAGATTCATCTAGCGGAGGTTACCGCCTTGCTAGAGAAGCCTGCATGATGGATAGGGTGCACATTCCTTGCTCGCTTTGGGGTGGAGGCTGTTGACTCAGTAAAATAGCCACATTGATAAGTGGGAATTTAATGAGTGTGAGTGCCTAAATTACAGTAAACTGATGTTTAGGATGCTAGTGGATTAAACTATCAAAACACTGTTCAGCACACATATTTATATAACTAAAAATTACCTGTTTGTGCCTGCTGAAAGTCAGGTATGCATACTGTATTTAAAAATCAGAGCCAGTCTGGCTACAAATAAAATGTGATTCTGTCTACACCAGGAAAGACTGAGAAAAGCCATTAAGATATTGTCACATTTATAGTAATCAGAGTATGAGTAACCTCTAACACTGGTGGGTAAAACTGAGGCAACAAATATTAACAGGATACTTCAGTATTTAAATTAGAGCAACCTCTGTGTACTTATGTTGGATGTTACCGTGTCCAAAGACATTTGAAGTAGGTGAAGAGAAATCCTCCATTTCCCTTCATTCAGCCACAGTATGTGCTCTGAGGTAAAAGAAATAGATATTTTTATAAAACATTATAATTTAAATGTGAACAAGAGATAATAAAGCCTTGCCAAGCATGGAGGAGAACTGCAAAATTTGTAAAGAGGAGAACTGCAATAACACTTTGACAAACTATCTGCTTTTCTAGCCTATATCTTAAATGAAGTTTCAAGGAAAACTAATGTCAGCAGAACAGATACAAAGCAGTTGCTATTTAAAAGATAAAATAATAGGATACCTGATGTCACCAGTCAAATCTTACAAAGCAATATTTTTCCTAGAGCCTGAAATTACCAAGAACATTAACCTCTTCCTAAAAAAAAATTAAAAGCTCCTCATTTAGCATACACAAAAATCGTTATGAAGACAGGCAGAAGCTGAGCAGAAATGCTGAAAGTAAAAACACTCAAAACCAAAATGTAATGGGCATGGCTTTCCCCTTTTTCAGGTTAGTGCAGTAATTTAGTCTTACGCAAATGGCTATAAACCAGACAAAACCCAGAGACTGACAGTGTTTTACTCTCATTTGCATCTCACAAAGCCATGCAGAATAGAACCCTATTGAATGGCATCTCTCCACAGGAATTACTCTCTTTTAAACTGGAGCTTTGTAATGTGGAATGAATTAAAGTAGAATGGAACCATTTCTTGAGGGAAAAAAAAAGTACAAACCAAAAAAACCCACCAAACAACAGAATTTCTATGAACAGTGAATTGACTTTGGATTTTAAGATGCTACATGCTTACACTGGTGCTTTGCCCATTGTTTAAGCATTTTCAGGTTCCTTCTCACCTACTTTGATAAATGACATATTGTACTATGAAATCTGATTGAATTTAGCCAAAGAACTTTAGAAAATAGTTAGGTACCAGGTATCTAGACCTGCACATATAGATAACACACTGAATACTTCTCATTCCCTAGACAGAAGTACAAAAGGATTAAATTTGTAAGACATTTTAAACGAAATATTGTGGAAATGTTAGTAGAGTTCAGTCTACATTGTAGTGTAGGAAAACAATAATAAAGTTCAGAATAAAATGCTCAAATAAAAGAGCAAGAAGAAAATAGTCTTGTTCTCTGAAGGTGTTATCCATCTCCCAGACTTGTAATGATGTATCTCAGAACAAGTTAAACCACTGTGAGTGTAAAATCTGAGTTTGTTTCTATTTCTTTATTTCTTTAACAACTTGGTTAAAATCACAGGCTGTAGAAGGAATTTCATGCCATTGCTGTTAGATTTCTTTTAACTCACTACCCAAAGTATAGTAACATCCAGCAAAATCATTTTTTATAGAATTTGTGTATAAATTTGTGAAATTTAATCCTTACATTTTCTTGCTTACAGATTCGTTACTGGGCTGCTCATGATAAAGAAGCAGCTGCACAGCGGGTACAAGTGAGCAATCAAGAATATTCAACCAAACTGGAAAACCTGAAGCCTAATACTCGCTACCATGTAGATGTTTCTGCCTTCAATAGTGCAGGCTATGGACCTCCCAGCAGAACCATCGATGTCATTACTAGGAAAGCACGTAAGTAAATAGAGCATTAGGTTAAGTATAAAGTCATGTACTGCATTACTGGATGTCACATCATGTTTTCAAACATGTCCTCTCATTCATATACCCAGTGTTCTCCCATTGTGTGGTATTGGCTCTTTTTCTGAAAATTTCTACTAGGCTCTCCTTTGTCTTTTTTCCTGCCATATACAATGTGGATATTTTACAGAAGGCTGTAAAGAGACTTAAGATTATAGGCTCATAGGAGGGTCAGCTACAAGCTCAGGTCAGGTTGCTCAGGACTTTATACAGTTGGATCTTGAAAATCTCCAGGGACAGAGACTGCACAACCACTCTGGGAGACCTGTTCTACTGCCTGACTTTTTCTGAGCCACTTTTAATCAAATTTGTGCCTTTTGTCACTCGTCCTCCTGCCATACCACTTCAAAAAGCCTGGCTCCTTCTTCTTGATAACCTCCCTGTAAAAACAGACACAGGCTCTTAGGTCCCCTCCAAAGCAGTCTCTTCTCCAGGATCAACAATCCCAGCTTTCTCACCCCGCCTTCACAGGGCAAGTGCTCCTGCTCCCACCAAGTCTGTGGCCCTCTGCTGGACTCACTCCGGATTACCAGTGCCTTTCCAGTATTGAGGGGCCCGAACTTGGACATGCTATGTCAACCTTAGGGACTCTTCACCGGGGACTGTAGCAATAGGACAAGGGGTAATGGGTTTAAACTTAAACAGGGAAGTTCAGGTTAGATACGACGAAGTTCTTTACTGTGAGGGTAGTGAGGCACTGGAACAGGTTGCCCAAAGAAGTGGTAAATGCTCCATCCCTGGCAGTATTCAAGGCCAGGTTAGATGGAGTCTTGGGTGACATGGTTTAGTGCAAGGTGTGTCTGCCCATCGCAGGGGAATTGGAACTAGATGATCTTAGGTCCTTTCCAACTCTAGCCATTCTGTGAATCTATGAGTCTATAGTACAAATAATGAACAATTCAGACCAGCTATTACTTAGGCATCTATAAGCTGTCTTTCTGTTATAAGCAATAGCAAGAATGATTGTATTCTGGCAATTAAAAGTGTGACCAATGCCATTTTCATTAACAGAGGGTCAGGCAGCCATGAAAAGTTGGTGTCTGAATCACACCCTTGAATTTTCATGCCATAATAGATTTCTGAATATAGGTCCTGACTTAATGATAATACCTCGCACAAACATGTGCTGGGCAATGTTCAATTAAGAAATACATCTTGTGTTATTTAAAACACACTTATATGAGCTAAAAATATGTACATTCATTTGAGGATTTCTGTCAGTAAATAGTGTATTGTGCAACTTGCACCTGCAGGGTTCATTTTGGTTGAATAAGACTTTATTTTATAAGCTTATTGTGTGAAATACAATTAATGGTTTCTGCAGTGGAATACTCTGATTTCTACTGAGTTAAATGCTATAGAAATGCCTTTAAATAGTTAATTAAATATTTAATCTCAATGAATAAATACTACTTAAGCCACATTTCTGAGAGGTTCTGAACATAGTTGCATGCCAGCAACATATTGAAGGGTAATGTTGGCAACTTCCATTCTGACAACACAGAAAGGTAAACCCACAAAGCAGCCACTGTGCAAGCCATCAAAAATTGCCTGGCTGGAGCTGTAGCAGTTCATTCGAAGAAGGAGACTATCCCTTAATCATATAAAAATCAGCCTAATTTCTCTTTCAATATTTTTACATGTCTTAATAGAAATGTCATTGAATGTTTATAAAATCTCATTTATGTGCACATTATACATATGTTGCTTTTCAGCTCCAAGCCAGCGACCAAGAATTATCAGTTCTGTGAGATCTGGTTCAAGGTACATCATCACCTGGGATCATGTCAAGGCTATGTCAAATGAGTCTGCAGTTGAAGGATACAAGGTATGAAAATCTCTTTAATCTTTGCGTATCCTACATAAGCTGTATTTCATAGACAGTGTTGAATTTTTATACCTAACTTAAGCATAGTTGCATGCTAAAGAGATCACAGACATCAAGTAGGCTTTAGGGCAAAGCCAGTGGGCTTAGTCAATATGATGAGAAAGCATTGGAGCACCGAAACTCATTTGGGTGGTAAGCCATACTATGGGAAAGTTTAGATAGTGACTGCAGCAACCAAATTTGCCATATGCTTACATTTGTTGTCTATTGGCTAAAAATAATGCTTAAAAAATTGTACACTTTACAGTTTTTCCTTATAATAGTATGCATTGCTCCAGCTTTCCTTTCACATCTGTAGGGGAGCTACAGTTCCTGGAACAAGAGTTCTTTAAAACCTGGGAAGGCAGAGGAAGGAAGGGACATTTAACATTATTAGATGCAATTACTGTAGAACTAGAGCAAGTGTGTATACTAAGTATAGGGTGTATAGGAAGCTTCAAAAATTAATTCCTGTTTAACTTTGCTGCTTGCTTGGCAGTAAGAAAATTAGTATCGTGTCCTACATGTACAAATTTTGCTTGAGGAGTTGAACTGCTTCCTGGGAATTGCTGACAATGTTTCACAGGGATGATTCCGGAAGGGGTGGAGATCTTTCCTAAAGGTCCCACAAGCCATATACCATCACATTTGCAATAGTTTAACATCGATAGAGTTAATAACAAAACTAATAATTGTTTCATTTGTTAAAATGGTAATAAATTTTATGTAGCTGGTAATAAATTTTGGTACAAAATGGTAATAAACTTTAAGAACCCAGCTGAGTTCTTAAGATTTTTATTTGATGTTCTTTTCCACCTGCATTAGTGTCTTAGAATCATAAAATCATCATAGAATCTTCCATCGTTTAATTACTTATTTCAAATGTAAGGGATGAAATTATTTTTCAAAAGGTGGCATAATTTTGTAACAGATAAAACAATGAGGAAACATCCTGTCCAGATTCACCCTATGTAAAAATGGAAGAAGTGTCAGCCACTAAGTTTTGGTATGTATATATATAGGCTTCATATATAAATAAAAACTTAATACTTTTTCTTTGACACGTATATACGTAACTGTGTTTTCATGGAAATGTAGCATTTCAATAACTATACTTACTATGACTTTACCAGGTACTTTATAGACCAGATGGACAACATGAAGGCAAGTTGTTTTCAACTGGAAAGCACACAATAGAGGTCCCAGTCCCCAGTGATGGTGAATATGTTGTTGAGGTCCGAGCACACAGTGAAGGAGGAGATGGAGAAGTAGCTCAAATAAAAATTTCAGGTAAGCAGATAACTTCCTTTCTTCTTTCCCACACTCCTTGGAAATCTTGGACTGAATATTTTCTTCTTGCACACTATCCAGAGATGGGAACTCCATTCCCATCCAAACTTTGAGAGGTAGCTCTTCAGCAGTGACTGCATAGAGAATTAAAATTTATCTAGAATATTTCTGAAGACTCAGCAGTCCAGCTCAATCCTGGAGTCGCTGCTAATCTTCCAAATATTAATCTGTTTCTACTGGTGCCTCCAGTTAGGCTGCCACTTCTGGGATGTGTCCTACAAGCATAACTACATGGTGTGGCCTGAGGCTCAAGACATCAGCTTGGAATAATCCTATAGTTCCTAGTACCTGTTGCCTCTTACCTCATTCTTTTGTCAACTGCCACTAAGGAAAGTTACTGAGAAAAGTTTGTGGTCCACTGTGATCCACAGACCAATTGCTAGGGAAGTTCCACTTTCCACGGAAGAGAAAAGCTGTGACATGAAGAGATAAATAAGCAACGAGAGATGCAACATGCTCTATGTTAGAGTGGTCAGGATGATTGGTAAAGAGGGGAAGGGAGCATGCTTCAGGCTGATTTAACTTGTGCTCAATGTAGACTCTTAATACGAGCTCAAACATAGTCTGCACATCTCCTTCCTGTTAGTTTTGTAATTTAAGTAGTAGTTTAGCATACAGTTCGTGAAGTAGAACATATGAATAAACATCAAGGACTTGGACAGTGTCTTTGCAAGGTCATAATTTAAACACTTGCACTGTATTCTTCTCTTTTCAATTAAAAATTTACTTGGGTATAGTAAGGATTAAATATCAACAATATTGTTATCACAGTGCAACCATTATTATATCTTTAAAAAAGCAATGCCTATGCTATATTATCTGTGTACTTTGAGAGAAGCTTTCCATTCCTAAAGGCATGGACCTTCAATCTGCTGGTTTTCAATAATATGTAGAGTTCATATAATCTAATCTGAACTCATGGGTATCACTATTTTTGTTTGTATGAAGCATCTATTCCACCCTTTATCAAATGGAATCTAGAGGTGGAGAATCCATCATTTGCCATATACTTTCTTCACTTGATTAATCACCTGCACTGTTGACGTGTTTTTGCCTGATTTTTTATCTATATTTATCTGGTTTGAGGGTCTGACCATTGTTTCCTTTAATAGCTTTTGTCTAGATTAAAAAATCTTTTTGTGCCTGATTCTCCCCATTATAGGAATGTATATATATCTGCCAAGTGACTGATCAAATACTAAACAGACTGAGTGCCTTGAATTTCTCCATGATAACATTTTCTTCAGGTCATAAATAATTTCAGCAGCTCTTCTCTTCTCCTCTCCAACTTCTGAGAATTTCTTTAGGACCGTAGACACTATATGAACTGTTTCACCTCTGCTGTCTGTGGAGATAGTCTCACCTCCCCACACTTGCTATTCCCAACATTATTCATGAGATATTTTCATTAGGCAATTATTTCCTTGCACTTGGCTATAAAATGGTGTTCATCTTGTTTGTCCAACACCAGCTCTAAATCCTTCCTGGAATCCTTGCCTTCCAGGGTACAATGTCCCATCCTGATCTGTATGGCAGGTCTCTTTTTCCCTTGGTGTATAATTTTGCATGTGGCTATGACAAAGCACAGTTGGTTTGAATGGCTTAAGTTTCCATGCTTTCTATATGAATGGGTTGTGGGCATCATTCTCTACTACTTTGCTATTTTAATTCATGTGCACAGTTCCTTAGCTGTTTACTTCTGGTTTTGGTGAAAACGATTGGGTTGCATTTGGTCTACTACTGTTCATTGTGGCATTACACTAGAAATTGAATGACCATTCTTCAATAATTGTGTTTTGAAATCTGAGAGTGACTAAATTATTAATCTCTTTAGCATGCACTCTGTTAATTTTGTGTACCATTTTCTATGAGAATGTCTTGGGTTACGAGTCAACCACTTTAGAAAAGATGTAATACATTGTGTTATATCATACTCTGGGGGAATCACTATTGACGTATTTTATGAGCTGCAAAAAAGTTGAAGCAACTGCTATCTTCAGGGCACGTCCTAAGTCATCTTTCTATCATACATATGTAATCATCTGTCACCAGTGTGGTGCAAAGACCCCTTTAGGTAGCAGCAGATAAATTACTTCCCAGACTGGAAGCAGAACCATCACATCAGTACAATGTTGAGTCCAAGCTGATCAGTCTTGCCAGTAAGACCTGCCCCAAGTGTGCCTGTACAGAGTTAGCACCTCTGTGAGAGTTAGCACTCTACACATGCTAGTTTGCAGAATTCTCTATTGCTCTCTTCCACACGGCAGACAAATTTTTAGCCACAACTTCTACCATAGCCCAGCTAGGCAGAGAGGAACTGTGCCTCTGGTGGCCTAGATAAAAACAGCATTCTGTGGACTCAGTTTAAGAAAGATTAAAAAGGGACAAATAGCAGGGTAATCTCTTTGGAATGCGCAGTAGACAGAGAATTGAGCAAGCTTTTCAGGCTATTTCTGGGCTCAAACCATACTTTTTCCAAAGAGCATAATGAAGCTTAGTTTCAACACCTATACATGGCAAATTATGTCTGCTAATTTTTGATCTTAAGGAAATCTTCCAGTAGTGCGACAGGGTTTAGAATAATTACCCCAAAAGGGTGATGACAAGCAGTGAGCTATTAAGTAATGATGATTTTTCCCAGAGACTTGCAGAGAAGATAAGATTTAGTTTGATAGGAATGTGTGTTCTGGTGGTCGACTGGCCAAAATGGAACTTAGATATTAACAGAGAAATGTAAACAATTGCTAAGGCAAAACATAAGGCATCTTATCAAACCATTACCTTACTTGACCTTTTAGGTATCTGATGCCAGACTTTGCAAACCAAATTAATTTCCTGCATAAGTGAATGGGGAGAATTAACAACTAGGGCAGAGGGTCAAATTAGCCTGCATGCTGACAAGGAATGACCAGATCTTAGGCTAACTGGAAGGCTGCACCAAAAAGAGAGGAATGTCTAGAAAACCTATGTGTCTTCCAGATTTGGTGTTTTCCTGATGTTGCTGGGTATCAAATCCAAAAATAATCTATATAATACACCTGAGTTACATGTCTAAGCTCCCATTATAATCAGTTGTCATAGAGGTGTAATTCAGAAGCTTAAGCCAAACCTGTGTATCTGAGATGCCCCAGATCACCAGGGAAATCCACACAATGCGGAAGGCATGACATGATCTACAGAGGACCTGAGGGTCTTCTGGAATCAGCAGCTGGAGGCCAGACAGGACACCAGAAGACATCGTTTGGCCTATATTTCAGGCATATGAATTGCACACTTTTGCAAGCCAAAACCATTTCCTTAGTTTCTGTAATTGCTGTTGCTGTGCTAGGCTACCATGTTGTCAGCCTTTTGTAGATGTACTCTGAGCAATTCTTACCACTTGCTGAATTAGTCTGAATTAGGTTTAAGTACAAGAACATCTAGTTCAGGAATCCTCTAGTTCAGGAAACCGTAACTGACCCTCAGGTCTTAACTTAGGTATTAAAAAATACAGCACATTTTTAACTAACAATTATGTTTGAAAGTCAAATGTAAAACAAACTAGGAAATATATTTTATTTGTAGCTCAACCCCTTTTCTAAGGGAGAATCTTTCTTTTATGTTTTCTTCATCCTCTACGTTCTTCACAGAAAACCAGTCACATGCTGAAGAGGGAGCAAACATCCTGCAATTTCGCTCTCACATAACTAGTCAGCTTCCTACAGAATACATTGTTTTAGTTGAGAACGATATAAAGGAAGTTTTATCAAACACAGGCAAATCTCACATGCATTTATTTTATTGAATATCTTGAAATATATGTGCTCACAAAATACACTCTCTGTATATGCGAGCTGCCTTTCAGCATACAGCTATAATCAGTGTAAAATACAGTCATGAACTTCTGCATTTTATTGCCAGTGCCTGTTGTACAGTTTAGAGGTTTGGGGATATTTTTCAAGCCATTATAGTAAATTAATGAGCTACACAATTTAAAATTCATTCTTGAAATACCATAATCAGCTGAAGGTGGAGCTCATTGTTTAACCAATGGAAGTCTGTTTCAATGGCTAATAATAGGCTTATCTGTTTGCCTTTGAAATATGTTAAAGGCTCAGATTTTTTTGTTCTCTTGCATGCTTTTTGGATTGCAGTGCTCTGTCGTCATGCTAATATTAGTGTAATCAAAGCAATCTTGCAATCAGTAGGAACTAAACCCATATGGTGCTTGGTTTTTTCTCACATCACTTCTATAACTGCACTGGCCTCAGTGTAATGAATTTATGCCAGAGTAAGAAAAATAGACTCAAGCTCTCAGATTTTAAAATTTCACACAGCGTGGGGAAGAGTGAAGGGTAACTTCTGATTTGGGAAAATATTGGGAAAAAAGAAAGATGTACCTTTGCCTTCAAATATGAAATCAGGTTATCTCTGTTTAAATAAGGACATGGGCAAAGAATAATTTATGTATTGTATATGCTTATAGCTGGAGAACAAAATTACAGCTTCTTTGTGTTCACTGCACACATATATATACACATACGAATTCCATTTGCCAGAGGCATGTTTTAGGATCCTGAAAAACTATTCACTTTGAAGTATAGTTTTTTCAAAGGAAAATGCAAAATTTTTGGCCACAGTAACTCATACAAACATTTTATTTTATCTTTATTTTCCTTTATTATTATTATTTAAGGGGACATTGATATTTACTGCACATATTAGTATCAAGTAATCAGGTGATCATTTTTCACGCATAATCAGAATCCTTTGATCGTAATTTGGAAATGTCCATCTGTTGCAAATATGGTTGGTAGTCATATGAAAAGAGGAGAAACACGGGTAAAAAGCCTAAGCAATGCTGATGAAAACAGTCCTCTAACTGCCATGGCACTCCTGCGTTACTGGTCTTGGAACTTATGCATCTGTTTGCAAGAAAGTAGCAAAAAGCTTCTAAAACTAAAAAATACATGGAAATGTATTTCAAAAGATCTTTTCTTTAAAAGAACAGTATTATTTTTCACAATCCATTTTCTATGTCTCGTGGCTCATAAATTAAGTAGAAAATACTCAGAATACTCTCCAACCTGGTGCTTAAATCTGCCTAAAACAACATATTCAATTCTCTGGTGTTTCTTTTGATTTTCCTTCATCACAGTTCTAATTCATTTCATCACAGTTCTAATTTATTTGTACTACTTTCTTCCAGTACCACAGGTTTGACAATTCCGTGCATTACAACATATTTAGCGCTAGAACAAACATTTCCTTGAAAAGCCATGTTCTCCCTAATTTTGATTTCTTCTCTTTCATGTATTCAAACTCAACAGTAGGACAGATTGCAGAAATGTTTTCATATCTAGTTACATTTTCTTATTTGGCATTATCCTATGACGATCCTGATGCTGTTTTGCCAGTTATGTTTATTTATAAGGGAAAGCCTAGATACACACAAAGTGTAAATACAACAGAATTTTGGTTTTAGCCATAAGGTTATAACTAAGCTGTGCCATAGTGATTGACAGGCTTTATAGCTAGAAATTGGATGTGTGTATACGTGGATTTAGAGCACGAGAGGTTTAAGAGAACAATATCACAGAAAACAGCAAATATCAAAAAAGCAGGATAGCTTACTTATTATCAGAGAATACTGACAAGACAGGAATCTGTAGCTGCTATACATCAGAAAACAGAAAAAAATGTCCACTGCCTTGAAAGGGACCACGTAACTTCCTCCTGCTTTCATCTTCAGTCTGGCTTTCCACCTGCCTGTTTGTGTGAGCTTGGGAACTGCCTGCAAAATCCCCGCTGACAGCTATTGCACAGTCATGTGAAGGCATGAGAACTCTGTGGTGCCTTCAAACTGAACAGAAGCTGCACAGTAGCTCAGGAGCTCCTTTGACAGAAGTGAGAAAGAATGTAAGAGGAAAGTCTGCATGCCATTGTTTGTTGGTTTTCCTTTCCACTGCATCCATTACAGACCACAGTCAGAGTCTGTCCTAAGCTATATAGGCCTTTGGTCAGGCTCACTAAAGCTGGCCCTACACTCACAGCTTCAGGAAACTACTAAGAAATGCCTGAATAATATTTACTTCATGGACAAAGGATTAGTCCTTCTTCCGCGACCCTTAAATACTTTCTTTTCTGTTTTCAGCAGTTTGGATGTTACCTGCCAAACAGTGACTGACTCTTAAAATGTTTAAGGGGAAGAAGAAGAATAAATTTTGGTGAAGTGTACAGTCAGAAATACCTTTTTTAAAAATTCGGCAAGCTTTTCATTTCCACTGTTTCAGCGGGACCATCCATTCATCAATGAATTAAAGGTCTGACATTCAGGTTCAGTTTGGATGAACTATACTTCTTCATTAATTTATCCAGTCATTGAGATATATAACACAGGTACTTTCAGAGTTTTTATTACACCAACATAGGAACACTATACTTCTTCCCTTTTATGAAACAAAATGCTTGGTATTTTATATACATTGTACTCTACCATTAGAAGAAGATGGAAAAAATCCAAAAGATAGTTATTTAATTCTCTTATTCTTAAATGTACCAGCATAGCAAAAAACAATATCACAGAAAAAATCATATAGCTCATAGAGTGAATGCCAAGATTAGTATTTTGCTTTAATAGTGTAATCCCTTTGATGCTTAATGATTTAATTTAATACAAATGCATATTCTGTTTACACCTCTTGGTAGGACATTTAACTACTGAACTATATTTATACAGTATTTTTAATTGCTTTGAGAAATCAAAGCCAGCCAAGTAGCATTTAGAGTGATTTAAAATAATCTCTGGAAGAGACGTCTCATTAATTTTTTCCCCTTAATAATCTAGACATGAAGAAGGGAATACTTTCTAGTCATGACAATTTTTAGGTGTTTTAATTTTCCGTAGCAAGACATGGAACTGCGTTATTCAAATCCTTATGGTATTTTTCAGTTTAGTGGTTAACAATCTCTCTTACTTTTATGGGTGCCTTGGAGTGGTAGTGTACTCACACCTCTCAGTTTTATGCATCTAACCCAGCCAGACTCCTTAGCAAGGAGAGTGATTCAGAAGACCCAGGTTAGACATCTGCTGTAACACATCTTTTGATGAAACCTCTCTTAAGAGAACAAAACCCAGTGATTCTCTGACAAAGGCAGCAGTGCTGGTTTTCTAGTTACTTCAGTGGCAAAGCCCAGGGAACTTCAGAAACGCTTTTTGGTAGTAAGGAAGGTGTATAGCTCTTTAGTGTAGTATTAAGGGAGTATCACGGAGTTTAGTTCCTTTAATAAACACCAAGGTTTGACATGGTGGAGAGAGGGATGAGCTAAAAGAAGAACATGACTGTAGAAAGAACAGTTACAAAGATGATGAATCTGAAGTCTTGGTAATGGTGGATGATACAATATGAGGCAGTGGCCAGAAACTGCAAGCTGGGAGGTTCAGGCTGGACATTAGGAATAACGTCCCCAGAGGGTAGTGCAGCACTGGAGCAGGTTACCCAGAGAGGCTGTGCAGTTTTCATCTGTGGAGATTCTTAGGCAAAGCTGCAGCTGACGACATCCAGTGTTGGCAACCATCCTGATGTGAGTGGGAGAGCAGACTAGACAGCCCCAGAGGTACAACCAGGTACAACCAGGCATGTTGCACTCCTGTGAACAGTACAGTTTGTCTTGTGATTATTTGGCAGGCTTTATTCATGTACAAATAGATTTATTTGATGCTACAGATATAAAAAGCAGATAAAATAACATATTTACTAGCTTGAACTTACATTTAAAGTGCCAGTGACCATATCAAATACTTGTATTTTTGCTGTCTTTATCTATATTAAATGGTACATTTTATTACATACTGAAATGCTCTGTGCCCTTTTCAGAATACTTGAAAGACTTCAATGTCAAAATTTTCTTGCCTTTAAAGATCAGTGCCATATATTTTACTTTCACTGTATTCCAAAGCCTGTTCATAGAAGCAAGAGATGGAGAGTTGACAACAGAGTTCTTTGAAGTAGTCACTGGAAGAGTGCTACCTGGTCTGTCTTCTACAGCTTCTCTGTTCAGTACAATCATATTAAGCCAGTGGGAAGGGAAAGAAGAAATGTCAGACGGATCCTTAATATGAGTTCGTGCGAATGTTTCAGAGTATTAAATTTGGTGTGTGTGGCTGTAGCTATGGAATGTCTGAAACAAGAACTTTATCAGAGGAGAAATCCTAGCAGAAGATCAATTTGAAAAGTTCTTCTCCAGAAGCATGAAAATCAGCTTGATTTTTTTTTGCTTTTCAATTCCTGGTGTTCCTAAATCAAGGCTACCAGCCATTTTAGAAAGTGTGTTTTAGAAAAATTCGTCTTCCTGGGCTCAGTACAGGAGAAACTAAGTAAAAGACTTCTTAAACTGTATCATATGAGAGGCAATATTTAGGTGATATAGGATACACATTAAAAGACATAACTACCCTTTTTGTGCTTAAATTCTGTAACTCAGCATTATTTTCTCATACAGCTGAGCATCAATAAGTGGAATGTAAAATTTAATGTGGCAGCCTCACTCATCTGAACAGCTGCTAAGGCTGGGTTTAGGCACTGCTGGGTCATTTAGATATTATCTGTAAAAAAAAGCTTTCCCTCATTTATTTCTACATGAGAAGATTTTGTCTCTCTCTCCCTAAAACAATTATTTCATTAATTTCTAAGTTACTGGTTTCTATAATAATAGAACCCAATCATGGATTGTTTGAAACCTTTTTCTGACATTGCACAGTATGGAGGTAAAAAGCTTTATCTGCCAGTCAAGTGTTTGCTTTAGACAAATGGAGTTGCCAACAAAGGTATCAAACATTGAATGATTTCTACACTAACCCCCTGCTCTTGTTTTGTGTGTGTGTGTTCTTGCTAGTTTCTACCTTCATCTGTTTTGCCTTTTATTTTACTTTTGTTTAGAACTGGGCAAACTGGAGCATTCCCAGTGAAGGTTCTGTATTAACCAGTGTACCTTTTCTCTGGTTTATGCAGCCCTCTAAGATGCTTCTTCCTGTCTATTCCTCTCTGTCTTCTTTACCAGATATTCTGCTACTCAGCTATGTTGGAGAATTGTTTAAATTTAGACTATTTTCAAGTGAAAAGGAGGGTCTTATCTAGTGTACTCTTGAAGTAAATTTATTAAAAAAGAAAAAATTCACAAATCTCTATTTTCTTGAACAAAGAGGAACAAGGTTCCTTACTCAGAAATTCCCAGACACGCCAGCTGGCCAAAGAACTGTGCTTTCTCTTCTTCTCAGGGTTACAATAAAATTTTATCCTCTGACCTCTCATTTTTTCCTGAAAAAAATACTCTTTTTGATGAAAAACCTGTTAATTCCTCTGAATATCAACCATAATTTCTAAGGTAATACAGAATACATGTGGGAACATTCATGGCCAAGTGTTTTGTCACACTAGCCAATCAGTGTAATTACAGATAAGATTTTCTATAGGTGTGAGTTACCAAAACTCACTCCAAGCTCCTCCTGCTGCTTCAGCAGGCAGTTTCCAGCAGTGAACGCCTCATCCTAGCTGAGCACATGATTCAGCCTTACTTGTCCTGGCAGGACTCCTGGTGCTGATGGTGAGCCAGTTTGTCTGGAACGACCATCCACAACAACTGGTGAGGCACTGCAGATGCTGAGACATATGACAAGCCTTTCAGTCGTATAAGTGATCCTGAAAGTCACTGAATTCGTGTGAAGTACAACTACAACTGTTGCCTACGTCACAGGAGGATCTCCACAGTTGTTCTTGCTATTATTTGTCGAGTATAATGCTTTAAGAGAGTGCATTTCAAAAGCATTACCTGTGGTCTTCTAGATATCTCTCCATGCTAAAGAATCTGTAACGAACATTAATATGTGTGAAGGGAAAGAGGTATCTGAGAAATAATCTACATTTATTGACAGTTAAGTAATAGCCCACTGACTGAAAATTGTCTCATTTGCCTCAGAGTCCAAGGCACCTTTTCATTTTGGCAGTGCAGTTCTGAAGCAAGGCCAGAATCAATGGAAGAAGCCCCTGTTGCTGCCTGACCACACTGCCAACACACCAGGTGCCATTGCCAGAACAAACCAAAAGTTTACCTGGCTCTGGCATATGGATTTTCAAGTAGGAGAAGACAGACCAGCACCATGAGGTGGACAAACTGCGCAGACTATCAGCAGCATTTCAAATATGTTTTTAATGTTCTCTCTGTTTCTTATAATAGCTTTAAAGCTCTTCCAGAGAAGCACAGCAAACCTTAACACGGCACAAAGCATGGGCAGATGCATAGACAGCATTATTTCCATCTACTCTGCTGCAAAACAGTAATTCACAAGGTTGTGAATTACTCCATAGCACCTTTCTTGAAAGGTTTATGGCACAGGCAAGAGGAAAATTTCCTCGTGCCCGAGCAAAGGTATTCCTAGACAAGGGAAAATTGGACCTATGACTTAATCATGATGCCAGTGATGCAAGATAAGCATATTCTAATTAGTTCAGTTATTTTCCATTTACCATGAATAGGGATAGCAGAATTTGAATCATGTCAGCTGATACTACCTATTTCTTTTGCAGTAGTCTTTCATGAAGACAGTATTTCCAGCTGGGATAAGTGGAATTTCTTTTCAGAAGCCAGTTAACAGAACTACAAACCCACCCACTTCTTTAATATAGTTTAGTTTAACCTGAAGAAATTACATTTCCTCCCTTCCTGCTTTTCTTTCTTACTTGGGTAAATATGAAAACACTCAGAAAACAAATATTAATGAAGCCTAATACATGCTAAATAAACAAACAAGTGGAGCAGGTAAAAATCCCTTTTTTTTATTCAGGAGGCCTAATTTTTTCCCAGAGAAGTGGACAAGCTTAGTTAGAAGCAAGGAGAACGAAAGCATGAGAAGACTTTGCATTTACCTTTCTTATAGTAAAAAAGAGAGGTATAAAAACAGACAGCCTTGATGGAAGATCAGTCCTTGGATCCTGGACCAAAAGGAGAATATTATTTATGGGAAAATACATAGGAGTTTGCCCATTCTTTCAGGGAAAAAAAAAAAAAAAAAGATTCTATTTTGCAGAACAGACACAAAGACTAACAAAATTTACTTTACAAACTTAAATCCTTTATGACTCATATAAAATACCAGTCTTTCTTAGTAAGAAAATTTTTTTCTTTTCCTTCCTCTTATTAAATGTATGACAACTCATATCATGCAATGTATAATTGCAGTGACTGTATCATTCAGATACAGTCTGCATCTTCCTGATCAATTTGTGCAGCACAAGAAGAGTGGATCTGTAGAGGGAAACAGCAGCATTGAGGATCCAGCACCCCACTGTATGCTCATGTCAGGTTTTACTTTGCACTACCTCTAATCCAGTCCTGCACAGGGTATTCGAAACAGCTGTACAGTGAAAAATAAACCCCAATAAAGGGGATAGCTGAGATACTCGCTTTAAAAACACACTCCTTGTCAAACTGGAACAGTCTTGTAGATATCCCCCTTGATGTTCAGTACCTGGAAACTAAGAAAACTGATGTAATTTCATACAATTAATTATTGAACTAAATTATTGAACAATTATTGAACTATTGAACAAATTAATTATTGAACTTCTAGAAAAAGAAGGAGTTTTATCACAATAGGATCAGTTCGTGATTAGCTGAGGAATAGCTTGTAGTTTATGTGTGTTGGCAAGGCAAACATTATCCTGCTGAGAAAGAGAAGTTATTCACAGAAGACAGCTGTCACAGATGACCAGTAACTAATTTCCTGGTTCACAGGTCTGATGAAAGTAAGATTTCTAAACAGGCCTCTAGATTTCTTTTTTTTAAATCCAATATATAAAGATACTGATGTTGGGAAAAGGGCCAAAAATGTCATATCTCAAAGATAAGTAATATTTAAAGAAAATAATGATGTAAGAAATTGTTACAAAGGCTTGGGAAATACATCAAAGTCTGAACTGTTTTAATACCTGTATCATTTAGGCATTAAATTGATTTAATTTCTTTTGAGTATAATTGGAAGACTGTTGGAAGACTGTTGCATACTGTTCAAGATGTCAGTAAAATCTAGGATCTCCATTCAGAAATGTAAAGACTTTCTACAATTGAGGTGGCAACACAGAATTTAAAATACAAATAGAGAGCTGTGGATTAGTGGGACTTTACCAGGAGTTCCTGTGATGTGTACAGATCTTGGTGAAGGGAAGCCCGTCCAGCAGTTGTTCTCTTTATTTATTCAGATAAACAACCACTTGTGAGAAAGGCTGCTGAGAAGACAGGTAAAAAGTTAAGTTAACTGCATGTATCCCATACAAATTGTATTTTATTTTAAGCTACATTCTGGGTATATGTTTCTGTAGATAGTTTAGAACTAGGCTTAAAAAGATCAACTACAGGAACTCTACAGCAGACGGTAGTAAGGTCTCCATGGGAATACTGCACAATTTCACAACTTTTGCTTGGGGCTGTTGTAAAAAACAAAGCAACCAACTTTAAGGTGTTTTTCATTGTTTATTTGAAAGAAATGAGGACTCGATATGAAGTCTACTCATGGTGTGTTAGAGTGAGTGATAGTTAGGTCACGTCATACTGATTTGGTTTTGGCCTTGACTTTCATGACTGCAGTTTGCAATGGCATGCACATGAATACGCAAGACGCTGGTTGAAAGTTAAAACACTGGGTAGGGAGTGAATCTTTAGGTGCTAAATATATCCAACTCATACCTCGCCAGACTTCAGAAGGAGCTTAATAATCCTTCCGTTTTATTTTATATCCACATGTTTATTTGTACATATTCATTAAGTCTTTATCTGGCGTTTCTCTAGTTTTTAAACATTGTTAAAACTGACAGATCACTGCACCGAATTAAATCTTATAGTCTGTACTCAGGCAAAACTTACATTAATTTCCATTTATGAGCTGCAGGAGTGTACTGGCTGTCATGCACTAGGGAGTGGAGTTTCCAATAAAGTATAGTTCCTGACGTGGTAATCTAACAAGGAGGTGGGTAATCTAACAAGAAAAAAGAAAGATGATATATTTAATGTGCATTTATCCTCCTAATGTTCTGTTAATGTGCTAAGGGTAGGATTTGCTTCACTGGGGAAAGCTGTTATACATATCTGCAACAGTGCCTAAACCTTGTAAGGAACTGCTGTAAAGGGCTGAATTGCTAACTACTAATTCTGAAGCCAGCGAGCACATCTCAGAAGATTTGTTATGCCTTTCTCTTTGTAGATTAGTTACATGCAAATAGAAATGACCTCATACTTGCTCATCACTCAACTTCACTCAGCAAACTTTTTTCATGTTTTCCTTCATTAGAGGCATTCAAAATATGAATTTAGTTATGCCTTTCCAACTGCATTATCCTGGTCTAACAAAGGTAGAATACATTTTGTGTAGGTATTCTTAATTATGATTTTTTTTTCCTATGGCTATTATTCATTGACTTAGAACCACTACTTTGATATTTAGGGATAAAGACTACAGAAAATATTAGCATGTTTTATAAATCACTAAAAAGTATAGATAAATATGCCCCCATACTTCCACAGTTGCCAAAATGTGCAGTTGGTATGTATGAGAATATATTTGAACAGACGTTCCTGTTCATCTTACGCATCAAATTCCTCTGTTTATGGGTATGTACAATAGCAATCATCCAGTATTTTCCTTATTTTTATCTTTCACTGAGGTGGATATACTGCTTCCTATAGAAAAATGTACTATTCACAAAAGTGTACTTTTTACAGCTGAATTGAGTTGATGAAGAAGGATTGGTAGGTCTCTTGCCTTGTTTCTTCAAGTGCTTGGATATCAGAAGGAACTTAGGAAGAAATCTTGACTTCAGAAAGCATCCCTACAGCAGTAGGGGAAAAGGTGGGAATAGGAGCAGAGAAGAGGCAATCAGAAGCAAAAGAAAAGGGGTAGAGCTTAGTCTAGGGGACAGGGCAAAGAGTGGAGCCGCAGAGGGACTTGGTTTGAGCAAGGACCAGAGTCAGTAGGAGTAGGGTGGTGGACCTAGAAAGAACGGGGAGAATAAGAGGAATATGGCTGAAATAAAAAATAAATTCTGTGAAAAGCTCTAAAATTCTGGCTTCGTGGCAATTGTCATGGACTTTCTCCCTGGTGAGAAACCAGGAGCATGTAAAAATGTTTTAACTTTCTGTGGTAGGAACAGGAGAGGGAATAGTTGTCTCTGTCTTGGAGGCTGTCTTCTGAATATATCCCTGATGAGGTCTGCATAGAAGTTAATTCATGGATTAGGAGGCACTGCCTTTCAGATCTGCTGCCTGCTGAAATCTTTGCCATTTGGTTAGCGTGTTGCATTTTCAGCATGTTTCTTCCCCATTCAGAAGAACATTTGCTGGAGAGCTGTCCAGTGGGATGGTTCCAGTAGGTCCTCGGGACTGTCAGCACTAGATACAAGCACTTCTGTCCTTAGCCTGTGATGAGCAAGATGAGCAGTAAGCTGGGTCCCACGCTGCCCACCTACACGCTACCAATCCTGACCTAAATGAGCCCTTTCTGGGGTGAAGGAATAGCCTGTTCTCTAGCTCCTTTGGCCTATCTCCAAGACCAACAGCCAGGCACAGTTTGGCTGGGTTATTTTCTCATATAGATGCTTCTTAACAGGGAGCTGGACCATGGCAACACAAGCCATTAGCAACAGCAATCCTTACGCCTGTTTGCCAGAAAGAGTTGTGTAAACTTTGTAATCTGTTGATTAATATTTTTTATCTTAAAATCTTGGTTTAAGAAAGACCCCTGTGACTTTAGCAGATGTAAATGCCACACTGCTAGAAGTCAGCCATCTGGACTTTGTAATCTGGCAGGTAAACAAACGGACCAGGCTCTTTGACATCTCTCAGATTATTGCTGATCATATGAACATTAACATTTCCAAAGGTGTCTTTTTGCTTCATCACATTTCAAAGACTCCATTAATTTTGTTTTCACATGTTTAAATATTTATTTTGACCTTTTACCTCCTCCTACAACCTCCTGGCTTTTTGGACCAGCGAAATCAAAATACACTGGTGTGTTCTGAATGGCCTTGCTGCTTGTTTAAACATGCTGCGTAAACAGCTCTTGCAGAACAAAAGAGTGAGTCCTCCACTGCACTCTAGCAAGTCTCTTTGTCCATTTCAGATTATCCATGCAGGTAGGGGCTGTGCTGAGATACGCCAGCTGGTTTTCCAGACTTTGTACCATGTGTTTTTCTCTCATCCAGGGTTGTTCCTCTGCCAAGTAATGCTGAACTAAGACCAACACCATGTTGTTATCTGTTCAATGTGCAGGTGCCACTGCTGGAGTACCGACTCTGCTCCTGGTCCTGGTGGTGCCTATCCTGGGTGTCCTCGCCTGCTCGGGATTCTGAATGTAGCTGGATTTACCTTGTCCTCCGCCTAACACAAAGGAGTCCCTTTGAAGATGAGGACCATGACTTTTTGATTCCTGTGGCACCATCCTAAGCCAAATAAATTACACTTTAAAATAAATTACCCTACCAATTTCCTATGAACTTTAAGAGGACTGAGGCATCCAGGAACTCCTTCATGAAGTAAATCAACTTTTGAAAGGCTAAGAAATCTTTTTAACTTGTTCCAATATGCCTTATAAAACACTTATGCTGATCTGTGACAGTTGCATGATTTGGTCAAATGGGGCAAGTTACAATGTTAAAACCCAATAACATAGGCTGTACAGTGAAAGTAAAATCACCATACGTAGGTGCTTTAACTTGAATAACAAATTGTGAAATATAATAGAGATTGAAATGTTGATTGTATGTGATAAATGTAAGAGTACTACGTCTGTCTGTACTATCCTATATGTTTTGTGTACTGCATATTTTTGAATGGCCCCATCATCATTTATTGGGATTACTGGTTTGTAGAGAGACAGTCAAAGCAAAAACATTTAATTTTTTTAGAGCTATATTTCTTGAGGCTATTGGATAGAATTTGAAGGATGAAATAAAAGTCAGTGACCAGGATTTTTTTGTTTTAAATACGTTCAGAAGACCTGAGACATGCATAGCATGTTCAGGTTAAAGGAATTTACATGTACTTCACTGACACAGGATTTACCATATTCTTTTCTTAAAACAAACCTGTTCAAAAATTCTATTATGGTCATTATTGCTGATTTTAGGAGTCAAATGTCAGCTTTTTACATCAGGGAAGCAGCGTAATGTATTGGTTTTGATTTAGTAGTATTACTAGTATTACTAACGTAGCGATATAATACTTAGGAGTTTGGAGGTGGAGTCCCTGTTAAGATCAGCCAAGTGGACCATGAAATGATAGGAAACGTATCTTATTTTTTAAAGTGAAAAGATTTAAAATATAAAAAAAAGAGAAAGATATACAATAAATGGCAAAAAAAGAGTAGCACAGTAAAAAAAAAAAAAATTATATTTACATTTTTATGCTGCAGACACCAGGTGTTACCTTCCTGTAATGAAGGCAGACATTTGGGAGAATTATGTGCTTTTTCACTTGATATTATTCTAATGTTCATAGTGTTGTAAATAAGAGTTTTAAAGTTCTGAGACCATTTCCCTATTTGATAGAGTACTGAATGATCCAACTGTGTGTTAGTACATGAAAGTCAGATTCGAACTGTTAGTTGAAGTTAAATGTTTACTATGGCCTTTGCAAAATGGGAACTCTATTAGAGATAGCGAATGTTTTTGTTCTGACTGTGTCTAGAGTGTTTCAGTGTTGGGTTTTTCATTGGTTTGTTTGGGTTTTTTTAAGTTGTTAAACAAATGCACATTTCTTTCATTTTCCATGGTGTGCTGGGAATTAGTTTGAGTGTGAATGTTGAAGAAACACAGTGATATTGAATCAGCTGGCTCAAGTAATAGTGCAATGTCTGATGCTTCAAGAATTATAAGCTTTGAATCATATTTTATTAGCACAACCTTGCTAGCTACTTAGAAATAGATTTTATCTTTTTAGAACTGATACTGTAGAGGTCCGTAATAATATTTACATGAAGCAAGAATAGGTCTATTAATAATTTACACCCCCTTCTTTAATTTGTATAATTTTGTACTATATATTTACATGTACAAGTGTAGAGTCTTCATTAAGAAATATCAGTAATACTGTTTTAGTTTAATTTTAACTATTTGTTACAAGATGAAAATTTTTTAAATAGGTGAAAGTGGTAACTTCCCTATAGAGGAATGTCAAAGTGTCAAACACTACTGAGTTTCATAAATTGTATAATTATTTGAAAGAGCAATGAGCTGTCTTCATACGTAAGAAATTAATACGCTGTAAGCCTTCTGTACAAAATAATGTGCTTTATTGTGTTTCATTTGGTTTGGTTCTTTTGCAGTGTGACTCATTTTTGTATAACCTACAACCACAACTAAAATCTTTTGCCAAATGCATGATTGCCTTTTACTTTTCTACTACATGGTGTAAAAAGCAAAACTGTTCAGTTTCTGCATGGAAATGACCTGGGAAGGAAAGCCACTTCTTTTTTTAAATCAGTGACACAGATGAGGTAGGTCTCACATACTGATCAGGTAGCTGGAGATTTTTCTGTTTCGCATAATTCCGCAAGACTGGGACCTTCAGTTTCAAATTGTTGTCCAGGAAAACTAACTGATGTATCATCTGCTTTAAAATGCAAGGTTCTTAATTAAAGTTTATATAGATAGACGTACTTGTTGTTTCTTTATATTCCAGGAAAATTGATATTACTATTATTTGATACTGATGAATATTGAACTGGTTTTTTAGTTACTTTTTATCTTTTTTTTTCTTTTTTCAAATGAGTAGAGCAGGACCGTGCTTTGTCCTTTTTATGAATGAAAAGTAAATTACAATTGAATAAATGTATTAATGTTACTCAAAATATAATAACTGTCTTTTGAATTGGAGCTTTCTAATTTCATTACAGTCACGTGGTAATCTGTGACAGTAAAGGTGTGGATGGAATGAGGTCCTGTGTACCCCTGCCCTGCTTTCTTGTGAATTTTGCTAGAGTTGAAAAGCTTCTGTGTGGTAAGGGTAGCTGTTTGCTTTGATTATTAATAGATTGTTATCTATTGATATAGATAGAAAGATTTTCCTAACATCAGTGACAAAGAGCACCCTGAACGCTTTTCAGCATTTTTGGAAGCAAGAGTTAACCAAACAGAGTATTTTTTGGGTAACGTTTTCTACTCCAGTAGATACCTGTCATGGGTTAGTCCCAGGCAGCAACTAAGCCCCATGCAGCTGCTCGCTTACTCTGCCCACAGTGGGATGTGGGAGAGAATCAGAAGAGTAATAATTTCAAGAGGTGACTTCAAGTATAACTGAGATACTGCCTGCCTTTGAGGGGTCACGTTCAGGCCTAAAATGCACAAAATGTGGCACTTAAGAAGTTGGTGAAGCCAATGGCCATATTATAGAACTTGGTTTCATTTATCTTCAGACATACCAGATAAGAGTCAATGAGACGTTTTCCTTGTGCCCTGCACCTGAAAGACTGTCTAGTCAACTGGAGCAGGGCTTAGACCTGGGGAGGAGGAGATAGTCACTACTTTGATTAGGTATGTTTTGTATTTTTATCTTGACTTCTGAGAGAAATAAGGGTTTGAGTGTCTGCCCTGCCAATTCTCTGCTAATGATTTCAGACCTGTTGGGAGATGGCAGACAAACTCAGCAGCTCTTATACTGAAGAAAATCATAGTCCGAGTAGAAGGTAGAGATTTAAATTCGGAATTTGCATAGAAGGTGACTGCAACATGGTCACTGGTCTTACCCAGTCTGGTCTGGTTTGCTCAGCCAGCAAACACCACAACACAAGGTACAGCTTGCCTTGCTCCTGCCTTATCGAGGGGCTGGACAGCATGGGACAAGTATTGTCTGGGGGAGGCCTGAGCACATGGCATTGCAGAAGACAGAAGCTGAGGTCATTGCAGTAACAGAGCAAGGAGGGGATGAATGGGGCACAGAATATAAACCCATAGGAGAAAAGGTTCACTATTTCCACTCCTCAAAGAACAACTTGGTTTTGATTGTGAGACTTCTTTTTTTCCAGACTTCAGAGCCTCTAGCTACAGAAGATGATAAAAAATATGCCTTGAAATATTAGATATCTGGCTGAAGACCAGATCTTCCAGTCTTGATCTGCCTCAGTGTTGCATTAAGCTACACTTCCTATTGGAATTAAAATTAAAATAACAGACATCAGGTAATACCCAAATACATTCCAGCAAGGTCTTGAAATAGTTCCAAATGCTGTTGTTTGGAGATTTTGTTTATTTAAATACATCACAGAAATGTCTATCTTTCAGGTTACAACAATATGAGCAAAGGATATTCCTTTGGCAGCACTATAAATTTCAGTAACTTCTAGCACTTTTATATGCTCCATCCTTGCACAGGTTGCCCAGCAGAATTTTTTCACGGTGTTAAGGCATCAGCACTATGTAGGAACCACCTGCCTTCTGCACTGAACAATGGGTTTCTTCTTTCAGTCTTCCAGAGGAAGATTGCCCCTCTCCATTTCTTAGAATCATAGAATCATAGAATCGTAAGGGTTGGAAAGGACCTTAAGATCATCTAGTTCCAATCCCCCTGCCATGGGCAGGGACACCTTGCCCTAAACCATGTGGCTCAAGGCTCTGTCCAACCTGGCCTTGAACACCGCCAGGGATGGAGCATCCACAACCTCCCTGGGCAACCCATTCCAGTGCTTCACCACCCTCACTGTAAAGAACTTCTTCCTTATATCTAATCTAAACTTCCCCTGTTTAAGTTTGAACCCATTACCCCTTGTCCTACCACTACAGTCCCTAAGGAAGAGTCCCTCCCCAGCATCCTTGTAGACCCCCTTCAGATACTAGAAGGCTGCTATGAGGTCACCACGCAGCCTTCTCTTCTCCAGGCTGAACAGCCCCAACTTTCTCAGCCTGTCTTCATATGGGAGGTGCTCCAGCCCTCTTATCATCCTCGTGGCCCTCCTCTGGACTCGCTCCAACAGCTCCATGTCCTTTTTATGTTGAGGACACCAGAACTGTACGCAGTACTCCAAGTGGGGTCTCACAAGAGCAGAGTAGAGGGGCAGGATCACCTCCTTCAACCTGCTGGTCACGGTTCTTTTGATGCAGCCCAGGATACGGTTGGCTTTCTGGGCTGCAAGTGCACACTGCCGGCTCATGTTAAGCTTTTCGTCAACCAACACCCCCAAGTCCTTTTCTGCAGGGCTGCTCTGAATCTCTTCTCTGCCCAGCCTGTAGCAGTGCCTGGGGTTGCCCCGACCCAGGTGTAGGACCTTGCACTTGGCTTGGTTAAACTTCATAAGGTTGGCATCGGCCCACCTCACAAGCGTGTCAAGGTCCCTCTGGATGGCATCTCTTCCCTCCAGCGTATCAACCGAACCACACAGCTTGGTGTCATCG
Source organism: Strigops habroptila (assembly GCF_004027225.2). Taxonomy (NCBI): domain Eukaryota; kingdom Metazoa; phylum Chordata; class Aves; order Psittaciformes; family Psittacidae; genus Strigops; species Strigops habroptila. The sequence continues at coordinate 30,708,915 of NC_044279.2, forward strand.
GCAAACTTGCTGAGGGCGCACTCAATCCCACTGTCCATGTCACCGACAAAGATGTTGAACAGGACCGGTCCCAACACCGATCCCTGAGGGACACCACTCGTTACAGGTTTCCAACTGGACATCGAGCCATTTACCACAACTCTTTGCGTGCGGCCATCGAGCCAGTTTTTTATCCACCGAGTGGTCCATCTATCAAATTGATGTCTCTCCAATTTAGAGACAAGGATGTCATGTGGGACAGTGTCGAATGCTTTGCACAAGTCCAGGTAGATGACATCAACTGCTCTGCCGCTGTCCATCAGTTCCGTGGCTCCATCATAGAAGGCCACCAAATTGGTCAGGCAGGATTTCCCCTTAGTGAAGCCATGTTGGCTGTCACCAACCACCTCGTTGTTTTTCATGTGCCTTAGCATGTTTTCCAGGAGAAACTGTTCCAAGATTTTGCCAGGCACAGAGGTGAGACTGACTGGTCTGTAGTTCCCCGGGTCTTCCACCTTCCCCTTCTTGAAAATGGGGGTTATATTACCCTTCTTCCAGTCATCGGGAACTTCACCTGACTGCCAGGATTTTTCGAATATGATGGACAGTGGCTTAGCAACTTCATTCGCCAGCTCCTTCAGGACCCGTGGATGGATTTCATCAGGTCCCATGGACTTGTGCACGTTCAGGTTCTTAAGATGGTCTCGAACCTGATCCTCTCCTACAGTGGGCCTAAGGTCTTCGTTCTCACAGTCCCTGCATTTGCTTTCCAAGACTTGGGTTGTGTGGTCAGAGCATTTGCTGGTGAAGACTGAGGCAAAGAAGTCATTAAGAACCTCAGCCTTCTCCAAATCCATGGTAGCCAGTTCTCCTGGTAGCTTCTGGAGAGGGCCTACATTGTCCCTAGCCTGTCTTTTATTTGCTACGTATCTATAGAATCCTTTCCTGTTATCTTTTACATCCCTTGCCAAACTTAATTCTAGCTGGGCCTTAGCTTTCCTAACCTGGTCCCTAGCTTCTCGGGCAATGCTCCTGTATTCTTCCCAGGCCGCCTGTCCTTGCTTCCACCTTCTATAAGCTTCTTTTTTCCCTCTAAGTTTCCTCAGCAGCTCCTTGTCCATCCATGGAGGTCTCCTGGCCCTCCTGCTGCACTTTCTTCTAGTCGGGATGCAACACTCTTGAGCACGTAGCAGGTGATCCTTGAATATCAGCCAGCAGTCTTAGGCCCCCCTGCCCTCTAGGACTGTATCCCATGAAACCTTACTAAGGAGGTTCCTGAAGAGGCCAAAGTCTGCTTTCTTGAAGTCCAGGGTAGTGAGCTTGCTGCACGCTCTTCTCACCGTCCTGAGGATCTCAAACTCAACCATCTCGTGATCACTAGAGCCAAGGCTGCCCTGGAGCATTACATTTCCAACCAGTCCCTCCCTGTTGGTGAGCACAAGGTCCAGCATGGCACCTCTCCTCGTCGGCTCCTCTACTGCTTGAAAGGGGAAGTTGTCTTCCACACAATTAAGGAACCTCCTGGATTGCTTGTGCCGGGCCATACTGTCCCTCCAACAGATGTCAGGATGGTTGAAGTCCCCCATGAGGACCAGGGCGTGCGAGCGTGAGGCTGCTCCTATCTGTCTGTAGAGCGCTTCATCCACAGAGTCCTCTTGATCAGGCGGCCTGTAACAGATCCCCACCGTAATGTCCCCCGTTGCTGTTTTCCCATTGATCCTGACCCACAAACACTCTGTTACCTCATCACCCATCCCCAGACAGAGTTCCATACTCTCTAGCCTATCACTGACATAGATAGCAACACCCCCTCCCCGTCTGCCTGGCCTGTCTTTTCTAAACAGCCTGTAACCTTCCATTCCGACATTCCAGTCATAGGAGCCATCCCACCATGTTTCTGTGATACCAATGACATCATATTCCCGTAACCTTGCACACATCTCTAATTCCTCTTGCTTGTTCCCCATACTACGGGCGTTTGTATAGAGGCACCTTAGCCGAGCTCCAAATGAAGCCGACTCAATGGCTGGGGCAGCTGGAACATCTCTACATCGCTCCAAGCACTTATTACAGGTGCTGGCAACTGACCAGGAATGTTGGGATGGATCAATGCTCCCCTCCCCCAACACATCTAGTTTAAAGCTTTCCTGACCAGCCTGGCAAGCCTCCTACTAAAACAGCTCTTCCCCTTCTTTGTCAGACCAGCTCCACCAGCCTCCAGTAGATCTGGCCTCCCAAATGGAGCACCATGTTCTAAATAGCCAAACCCCTGACTATGGCACCAGCTTTCTAACCATTTATTAACCTGCCAGACACGCCTAGCTTTTTTAAGGTCCTCCCCTTTGCCCTGGAGAATCGATGAAAAAACTATCTGAGCTCCAGAGCCCCTAACCACCTCTCCCAGGGCTCTGTAGTCCTTCTTAATGTCCTCCAGGCAACTGCTGTCTATATCTCTAGCACCCACATGGACGACTAGAAGGGGGTAATAGTCAGCAGGACTTACTAGAGCAGGCAGCCTCTCAGCAACATCCCTGATCCGAGCCCCCGGCAGGCAACACACCTCCCTTGAGACTGGATCAGGCCGGCAGATGAGTGCCTCTGTGCCTTTCAAAGTAGAGTCCCCTACTACTATGACCCTCCTCTTTTTCCTGGAGGCACCAGTAGCGATCCTCTTTACTGGTGCATCAGCAGGGTGCTCATTAGGTGTGGTGGGTGCTTTCTCATTAGCCTCCTGCAGAACCGCGAAGCGGTTCTGGGTGGGGACATCAGATTTAGGAGGAAGCCCCTTGTCGTTAATTGTCCTCTTCCTCCTTTTTTTGTTCGTTTTTCCCGTGACTAATTCCCAGCTTCCTGGGTTGCTGCCCTCCTTCTTTCCTATACGAGCAATGCTGGACGTTTGCAGCCCCTGCGCAGTTTGAGCCTGGAGCAAGCAGCCCAGCTTCCTCTCAGCTTCCCTGGCATCTTTTAGCTCTCCAACAGCCTCCCGCAGCTCAGCCGCCTGCTGCAGGAGGACCTCCACCAGAGCGCACCGAATGCAGCCCTGTCCATCGCGCACCCCCGCCTCACGAGACCAGTCGAGGCACTTTCTACAGTCCGAGGTCTGCGCCGCAGCCTCCCCTCTCATCGGCTCTGTCTGGGTGCCTACGCTGGCCACCGCCGGGGCAGAGCTCCCAGAGCGGGCCCTGGTCCTGAGGCGAGTGCTCACCATCCCGCTCGCTGTCCGCTCGCCCTGCCTGCGCGAACTGCCGTGCCACACCCTGTTTGCCCGCCCCGGTCGCCGCGCTCCTGGTCGCTCGCGCTCCCTGGGATGGGTTTTACCCACTGAGGGCTGGTGCCGTCACTCCTGGCGCCGCCCCCTGTGAGTCAGCTGCTCGCGTCAGCTGAGCTGCCGGCTCCTGGGCAAGTCCTGTCGAGGACTTGAGGCTCCCTCGGTCGCTCTTGCCGCTCCGAACTGAGGCTCCTGGACGCTGTGCTTCCCCCCGCTCCGGTGTTAAAGGCGTCCTCTCTGGAGATACTCACCTCGGCAATTCTTCCAGAGATTATTCATTTTCGTTTAACTTTTCTACCACTAATTCCTTGTGCTTTGTTATTTTAACATTATTCTTATTTCCAGAAACAGAAGAAAGGACAGAAAGCGCAAAAGTCCACATGAATGGGAAAGAAAAATAATGTCCGCATCTCAAACAGAAGTAGGACTGTATTTTCTTTTCTTGACAGGCTAACATGTTCTTCTTTTAGCTGGGTGCCAATTCACCAAGTCTGCTCTAAAGGATGCCATGAAAAGACATGTGAAAAGTGTTTCCTTCACCTTAGTTGATCTTGACTCTGGTATATTCTCTTGATTGATATGGATGACACTGGAAATTACACCAATTTCCATTTCCTAAACACTTAGAAAACTCATGATTTAGCTGCTAACTTAAACAAGCAACCCCCAGTGTGCACTGATGAGTGAGTTTTGCTGGTCTATATTTAAAGAGTCTAATAGTCTCTTTAAAACTTGATGCTTTTGGTCTTTAGTGTGTTGTCACAGCTGCTATCTGCTTCACTAAAAGGTGTGAAATTGTTTCTTTCTCTCCCACAGAAAACAGCAAACATGACAACATGCAATATCAGCCACAGGTAAAAAGACAAATGTAAACAGAGAATACAAAGATACTTACCTGGCATCATCTTCTCTAGATGGCTGTCATGGTGCAGCTACTTACCCATTTCACCTACATACTTGACACCTGTTGAAAGCAGAGCATAGCAAAGTGTTTCTCTGGCATTGAGATGGTCCAACACCAGCCCGCCTGTTCTCCACTGACTGCTCCCAGGCAAATTCAGATCCTCACTGGTGTTCCAAGTGGGCACACAGCTCTGGGTGGGCAAATGCCACAGTCAGCCAGGATGAACAGAACAAAGAGGACTTACCTGGCTGCAGGCCAGTGCTAAAGTCTTTGGAAAGTACTGGCTTGGCATGGCCCTGGGGCAGTGGAGGGCACCCAGGCAAGTGGGGCAGTTGTCCTCAAAGCATCTGGCTAGCCATGGGGATGGCACCCTGGCCTCAGAAGCAATGCATTCAGCACAAGATACTGAATTTTTCTTGCACCCCAATGGGAGAAGAGAAGCAAATATTTTCTGGGATTGAGGCCTACATCATGTGAACCGGGAGGATTTCAACACCCAGCAGCTGAGCTGAGCAGGCAGCACTCTCCTCACCAGCAAGCCTGAAGTGAACAGGCTTTGGGAGCACACAGTGTTGGCAGCTTAGGCCCCCATGCCAATAACCAAGTTAGCTGCATGGTGATGTTAATTTCTGATTTTCACAGGGAGAAAGATGTGAAAGCACAAAGTTCCCAGAGGCATTCAGCTCAGGGGATTTATCCTGTCCAGGCAGCTCCCTGTGAGCAGCCACTCTGCAGCGCCTGCAGCACGGTAGCACTCATGGAACACAGTGGCTGATTTCAACTGGTGGAGCCAAATGGTGTTTCCACACTGCTAAAACCTCGCACTGTCCACACCAGGGCTGTTGCATGCAAACCACCCATTAGACTGTCCCTGAACAGCAATTCTCCCAGGACAGGTTTTCAGCTGACGCACCCCCAAGCCACACCATGGCCCTTTGCAACCACTTGGCAGTGGAGGTGTCTGCGTCCCAGGGCTGGCACTAGCAGCAGGTTGAGTTTTTTAGTTTTCCATTCAAAATCTTCAGGATTACTGTAGGTTCTGCAAATGCTCAGCTCCTACTACTAACCCACCTGTATCTGTGACTCAAAGTGGGATGGGGATGTGCACAGGGCTTTAGGGGAAAGCTGTGTGTAGTGAGGCTTTTGCTGATCCACCTCGTATACCTCATCATTAAGCTGCTATTATTTGTTTTGTAAATCCATGTTTAGCGAATAATATTCATGAAATCATATATCGTTTTCTCTGTCGAGGAGATTTTTATCTATATATGTTGAGACATATGCCTCAGTCAGACTCCTCTATAACAGCACTCTGAAGCAGTTAATTACCAATCTTAATTTAATTGTATTCTGGCATAATGCTGTAATGCATAGCAGACTCTCTATGGATCAGCCTATAGCTCAAGGAGATGGCTCTCCATGAAGCGCCACAGTACCTGCCCTGTCAGAACACCACAGTACCACTCTAAACCTCTGAAACATGTGCTGAGGCCAGGATGATGTCTCTTCTGGCATCAAATTCCAAGATCCTTCAGCCAGCTTCACGATTTGATCTCCAGTAACAGTACGTGATGGACTGATACAAAAGGGTTTATAGGAAGTGGCTCTGTTTATATAGGTGAGACTTGTGCAAGTAGGTTAAAGCATTCATTAGGATTGTGACAGAATCTGACAGAAATAATACCTTAAGGAAAAACAAACAAACAAAAAATCAATTAAAGCTGAAGATGAGCTCTGCAGTTTTTGTGGCAGTTTTTATATAGACAGTTTAAACTTCTTGCTCACAGAGCCAAGAAAGAGCAGAATGACTCCACTGGGTTCTGCTCAGCAGAGTTTTCTATCATTAACTGGCACTGACTTTTCTGTGATGTTGCAGGCATGATGATTTAGACAGTGGTACAGGTCAAATGAGGGGAAAAAAAGTCTTTTTAAACAAGGAAAGAATCAGTAATTCAAACTCGGAAGACTGCGCCTTACATTTACTAATAAAAATTACCTAGAAGACAGCATAAATTTTCACTGTTAGTAACTGTATGTTGGTATAGAGCACAATAACCCACTCCTTTGGGGTTTATTGATTCCAGGATGTAGGAAAATGGGAATTTTTATATAGAAACAGCATGATTGCTAACTTGTTCTTCTTTAATCAGTACTGAGCAAGCTAGAAGCCTTCACCCTGTCAGGAACACAGGATCATGTTGGACATGAACTTAGTTAACACAGTTTATTTCCCTACCTCACTTCTTCCAGAATATCCTTGCTGTGATGTGATAACCTTGTGGCTTCTGGCCAGTGCTCTCCCTGTGCTCAGTCCTCCAGCAAACATAAACTAAAATGGGTATTTCCATGGTAAAAAATACTTAGCCTGTCTTTGTCTTCCTTGCTTGCTTTCTCTTTCTCTCTCTCCACACACCGTCTCCCCCCTTCCTGCTGCCCCTTCCTCCTTTTCTCAAAAGAAAAACTGAACTAGGAACTTGAACACTGGTAATATAAAGCCATCAGCAAAGAATAACACCTCTGCTCAGACTCTGAAGCAAAGCAAAGTCCCTTAAGGTCTAGCCATGTATTCAAGAGATTTTGCAAGCACTGATTTTCCCAGACAGTTCTGATACAAGAAAGAAGCAAAACCAGCGCGACTTTTACTTCTGTCAAGCCCTGCATAGGCTTTTCCCTAAAGCTCTGAATCAGATTTGGAGGATCAAGAATATATCCCAGTGATTTAAAAAGACTTGGCATCAGAGTCATGGAGATCTTAAAGGATTTGAAGCCGTGTGCTCTGAAAATTAAGCAAAAATGTATGTGTTGTGCATTACCTGGTGACTGACACACAATTTCTCATCTAATTTCATAATGTAACTGATAGATTGCGGGATGCCAACGTTTATTCCAACATACAGCATAGCAGAACAGGGGAAAAAATACATAAATCTGTATTTACATTGGATGACAGGGTATTTTCATCAATGGAGTATTTACTCCTAACATACGAGTTTTTGCAGCGAGATCTTGAAATGCCAGAAAACTTAGATTAATCGTCAGTGAACTACTTGAACCTTATTATACCACAAGTAAAATCCTGTGGGATGTCTGCTCAAGAGAAATGGAATTTGTATGACCCTAACACAGATGAAACTCAGGACAAGTGAAGTGAAGGAGTTAGTTAGTTAGTTAGTTCTGTGAAATAACAAACAGAGAAGTGAAAAGATTATTTCTAATGATATCATTAAAATCAAAGTGGTTTTGACAGTATTAGCTTCTCAGGAATTAATGAACTAGAACCTACTGTGAGAATAATTGCATGTAAACTACAATAATATTGATTTTATGCCAGAAGCTGTGATGTCTATCGAGAATTAATTTGCAAAATCAAAACTCAAAGGAAGTCAATTCCATTTATGACCTTTAAAAATGCAATTAAACACAGGATGCACAAATCTCACCAGAAAGCACATTTGTAACATTACAATGTAAAACCTTGCATCTAAAAGATCATTTTCTAAAATCACAAATATATGATCAGTATTTGAAGCATTTCCCTTTTGTGTTTATTTCAAGACAACAACAGTGTGGTTTCTAATTTCTATGTTCCTGGTCTACTAACTATGAATTTTTCATTGGACTAGTGTTCTCTGCTGATTTCTTGGGATAAATATGAAAAAACAAGTTATATCATTTTGCAGTTTTTCATCCCATGAGCAGATGCTCCATGAGCACATCGGCAAAGGAGAGATAAAAGGACCAGACAGCCCTTGCCCCAACAGTGCTGGAGCAAGGTTGGTCTCCAACTCTCTGCAGGTCTGAGCTGACATGGGCCCTGCTGAGCCAAGCCCACCTGCAGGTCCATGTCCCATTCCATCTCCATCCCATCCCTGTCCAGTCCCCATCCCCAGGAAGGTGCCTGATGCCCAGGGCCGGGGCTGTCCCCAGTTGCCCTGCTCCCTGCATAGTCCATGGGTCACCAGCCTCGCCATGCTCTGCCACTGCAGGTGATATCTCCTATACCAATGCCAGAAACTGTTCAAGGTAGTCAAGCAACTAATGTTGTGAAGCAGCTAAATTTGGCAGATTTGCCATAGAGAGCCTTAAAAATCCATGTGGATCTGAAATCAAGTAAAGTGTACATTGGGTAATAGCGTTATTGTGCCTCACATGTAACAGTGACACAGCATGGCAGACTGAGAGTGGATCTGTGAAAATAAGATCCATCCAGCTGACTGGTAGTTGGGCTTTTTAATTATTTTATTATTATTATTATTATTGTTTATAGATTTAACTGAGCAGGAGGCTTTGAAAGAACAATAGATGGAAAAGAAGAGCGTGTGTCAAGATAGCCAGCTCTCAGCAAATTCTGCAGACCTGTTCAGCAAACTTGCTAGATCTGTTTACAATAAATGAATGAATAAAAGCTGTCAGTATTGGTACCGACAGCTATCATATACCTCTTTCTCAAACAGGGCTGCAAGGTTTGGGTAGCAGTTCTGTTCCACAAAGACACAGCCAGCGCTGGGTGGCCGTGCAGGCTCTTCAGCTAGCCTGTATTAAACAACCGTGTGATTAGCCATGTGCTCACGGGGACAACAATTTTGATTAAGGGGCCATTCAGGACATTTTGTTGACCAGTTACTGAATTGCCTATGGCTGGCATCTGACCCTCTTTCCCAGTACCTAGCCTCCTGTCTCTAGTTCCCGGTCCTGATCTCCTATGAGACATACTGACAGGACCTATAAGTTACTTTTTTGTCTAGTCTGCTGAAGGAACTGTGTAAAGGGGTTGAAAAAAAGTAGCTCTATCATAGAATCATAGAATGGTTTGGGTTGGAAAGGACCTTAAGATCATCTAGTTCCAACCCCCCTGCCATGGGCAGGGATGCCTCACACTAGACCATGTCACCCAAGACTCCACCCAACCTGGCCTTGAACACTGCCAGGGATGGAGCATTCACAACTTCCTCAGGCAACCTGTTCCAGTGCCTCACCACCCTCACAGTAAAGAACTTCTTCTTTATACCTAACCTGAACTTCCCCTTGTGCTTTCGCTACAGTCCTTGATGAAGACTCCCTCTCCAGCATCCTTGGAGGCCCCATTCAGATACTGGAAGGCTGCTATGAGGTCTCTATGCAGCTTCTCTTCTCCAGGCCCAACAGCCCCGACTTCCTCAGCCTGTTTTCTTACGGGAGATGCTCCAGCTCCCTTATCATCCTTGTGGCCTTTCTCTGGACTTGCTTGAAGAGCTCCATGTTCTTCTTGTGTTGGGGGCCCCTGAACTGCACACAGTACTCCAAGTGGGGTCTCATGAGAGCAGAGCAGAGAGGCAGGATCACCTCCTTGACCTGCTGGTCACGCTTCTTTTGATGCAGCCCAGGACACAGTTGGTTTCTGGGCTGCGAGCGCACACTGAAGCTGGCTTGTGTTCATTATCTTGTTGACCAACACACCCCTTCTCCACATGACTGCTCTGAATACCAAACATGTAATCACCCAGCTTCTCTGTAGTATAACTGCAAGCAGGATCTAGATAATGCAAATGTATGCTTGATTAAGAGCACATGAAAAATCATTATGTGGATTTGTGAAGATGATATCCATTAAAGTATCCATCTGTTTGGGTTTTTTACTTCCTTTAGCTCATAACAGGAAGCCTCCATTAATTTCCTTTATAAGTGTGTGCTCAACAAGAAATTAAAAGTAATCACATACATAAAAAAAAGTTAAAACAAGTAATATGTGTAGAATGAAGATGTTTGGGGAAAAAATACTTCAATTATAGATGCTAATGTTTGTGTCCATTTAGCATCAAAAAGTAATTTTCTGGAATGGATGTATTAAAATTACTTCTCATTACAAGCTGATGACTGCCAGATGTTAATAAACTATTCCTAAATGCTTATCATTAGGTATAATAATGACTAAGCTTGCAAAGTGTTTTGTGCTTATGTGCTTGTAAACCACAGCATGAAGAGCAATGGCTGTACACTCTTTTTTTAAACAATGATGTGTGATTTAAGAACCAGTTGCTTTCTACCAGACAATAAGATGGAAAAAACCTCACTTTAGTCCAGAGTAGTCTAAGAGCTACCACAGAAGCTACCACTGCATTTTGCGGTCAGTGTTCCACCTACAGGTAGATTCATTTCTTGGCTAAACCTACATCCACTCTTTACTTAGTCAATACCCATAAGCTAGATCAACTGTCAAAAAAGATCAACTTTTGTAATGATTTGGTGGAAGGGGAAAAGAGTTCAACAGCACGTTTTATATTCTTTTCATCATATTATCCATCAAAAAGGCCTCCTCAGAAGGCCAACACAAAATCTGATCCCACCTGGAGGCATTTGTGGCAGATGTTGCCTATAATGCGTGATCATACTGCAGACTCAGGCTGGGAAGACTGCTTCTGGAGGATGCTTACAGCAGAGGTACAGAAGGATTGCTTTCTTCTCCAAAACGTTTATTTTCTAAATGTTGTGCTATTTTTATGTATTTTCTTCTTTTTTTGTTAGTTACAGTAACGTCCCAATCTGTGCACTCCAAGCACTTGCTGTATTAACTTTAAAAGCCACAAAGGAGTTGTTAAGTTTTCATTTTTGCCATGCTAAAAATTATACTCCTCAACAGTAGTTGATAGGAGATACCCAGAACTAACTTCCCTCCGGTAATGTGTGTTAGGGGAGTACATTTGTCAAATCCCGGTCTATTTAACATTGCACTGAACTCAGTAGAGCTGGCTTTCATTCCAGCTTGATTAAATCTAGCTAAGAGCTAAGGGAGTGGTGATCCCAGCCGAAATCTCACAGAGCCTGACCTGCAGCGTTGGGGAAGCCTTGGCCCTCCCAGGTAGAGCTGAGATTTGCTGCGTAATTCTTCTGTGCCTCCCTGGCTACAGTTTTGTCGGAAGGGAGAGGCTATGGCTGCACAAGGGAGAGGCTATGGCTGCACAACAGGGAACAAGACTAGACTGAAGCACTGAGTTGGTATTGCTACTGGGAGAGAATGGGGCTGGTTTGGCATCTGTTTGTACAGGCAGGGAGGAGCACAGATTTCCTCGGAAAGGTCTGCATCCCCCGTACTGGGAACTCTTGCTCGCAGGCAGCAGCAGGCTCACTGCATGGGCCTGTGCCAGCAGAAGAGTCAAAAAGAGAGCTCTGTACTTTGAGCAGGAGGAGAAATAACCACTGGGGCCCACTTCCTCCTCACTGACGCTACTACCCCCCACAACACATGCACCAGAGACAGCTCTGCACATCCACAAGGACACTGACCTCAGGGAACAACTTTCACTGTTCAAAATCTCCTTATCTTTGTAGCTCAGTGCTTTTTGGTTGTGCTCAAAGATCTTCGCTTTTCTCATGCATGATTCATGACATTTACCAGCTACACATTGTTATGGAAAGCATTAAAGCACATATGGAAAATCTAATTTTCTATACCACTTTGATTGGTTTGCAATGTCTCAAATCAGCTAACAGAGTGAGTTTTTAGCTGGAAGAATTTCTTTAACCACTGCATTAATTTCAATGTTGTATTTTCTGTTTACTCCTATCCTGCCATGTGAAATTTCTCTCCTTATTCTTTCTTTGGATGAAGTACAACTGGCTGAGCTTAGCACGTATGCTAAAGACCTGAACAACTCGACTGACTTGTTTAAATCCAATCCTCAAAGTCTAAAACTCCAACAGTCTAAAAGCATCACTCTTCCTTCAGAGAAATACAGGAGAGTAACAGATGAATGTGGAGGTATCTCCCTACAGCTATCCCTTCTGCATGCCTCTGGGATTTACTCAGCGCCGGTCAGGTCCCCAGGTCCTTCTGGAAAGATGGGCAAAGATCTAGCCACCGAATGCCAAGTTGCCCCACATACCACCCTCACTGCAATGACTGGAAAGGGAGGGAATATATGATTTTTCCTATCACCCGGTTGGTAAATGTTCCCCAGATCTGTCACGTTTTGGTTTGTTTTTTAATTGCTCTGGTGAGTTTCAGATCACAGCGCTAGCTCTCTAGGGTACTTAGCAAGGTGCTGACCGGACTGTTGCTGTTGTCGTGAGGACTTCAGTATTGATGATGAACACCAGCTTTCCCCCTTGGAAAGTCACAGGACCAGGAGAAAGGGAGGGCAACAGGTGCTCATAGCAAAGAAGAGATAGTGAGTGAAGAGATGCAGCCTTTGGGCACTGCCGGGCTGCCGTGGGGAGGCTGGCACTGCCAGGGGACATGGCTGGTCCCCTCCCATGGGGCGCAGAGCCCTGGCCCAGGCTAAGGAAAGTATCACCTTCCCTTCACGGTCCTTTCCCTCCCCACTGTCCTTTCTCTAATTTCCCTCATACTGTAATTCCGTGCTACCTAATTGAATGTCAGTATTAAATTAGTAGTCCAGGTAAGCGATGGATTGGAAAAAACATCCCAGCTGAGAAAGGACTGTCAGGAGCCACAGTCCTTGCAAAAAGGCAGTGCTTTCCCTGGCCAAAAATGCTTGTTTTTCTCTAGCTAGTCAGGCATATCCTCTGCACTTCCACTCAGGGTCCCCTGAGCTTTCCCAGCTATGACTCAGTGGGGACCCAGGAGTTTGAACTTGAATAAGGCCTCAAAATGACTCATTAGCTTGGGAGGTGACGTCAGCAACCCGTGTTTATGCCTACTGAGAGAAATCAGACACCTACTGACTGAAGTAACAGCTGAGCAATGTTTTTTTGAAGATATCAGTGGCGCCTAACCAGTGGGATCAGGCACCTACATACCTTTGAGGTACTTGGCCAAGGAGATTAAGTGACTTGCCCACGGTCACACAGGAAATCTATGGCAGAGCCAAGAACTGAAACCAACTTTCAAATTACTTAACCACAAGATTATCATTCTTCCATGTATTAAATTATTAATTCTGATGCTTGTCAGGAGGCCTGAGGCACAGGATGGGTGCTTATTAATTGGAGCCAGACACACAAACATGCACATTGATTTATGCATTCATATATTTGAAACTGGATGAAAGAACTATCTGGTATCTCATTTGGATCTTACTTTAGCCGCTCTCCTCCTGGTTTACATACAGTTGAGGATGCACTGGAAGGCGACCAGTTTTCTCCCATATAGGGAACATTTGCCTATGGGTCTATACATGCAGTTGGATTCATTAAAAGTTGGGAAGGTTGGTTTCACTGTGTATCATCCCAGTCCATCTTTCAGATTTAGACATTGTTGTCACACATTCCTGGCCAGGGCTTGTTTCTCCATTAAGCCAATGTGGCAACAGTATATTTTCTCTAGTCTGGGTTTAGTTCAATTGCTTGTAATACCTGCGGTTCTTTCATTATTCTTTGTTCCCTTGAGAAATGAAAAAAGAAAATAGCCAGGGAAGATGGAGGACAGTAACACTGCCAAGGTTTAGGCAGTGAACTGGGATGCCTATGGTAGGAAATGAGTCTCCCTCTCCTCATTTTGGAGTCAGTGGACAAAAGTAACTTCTCTGGGGGTGACTCAGAGAGGAACCTCAGTTATATGCTTTGACTTGCCCACTGGGGGAGACACTTTGTCTGCACTGGCTATCAAGGGAGGCCAGGGAGGCAAGGCTGGCAAACACAGGCATTTAAATGTATGTGCTTTGAATATGTTCCTCATACCCTGCACACCACCTAATTATGCTTGAACTACTGTAATGAGGACCATGGAAATACTCATAGGTGAGGGGAGAGAAACTAGCAAGAGTAAATTCATCTGTAATGATACTAATGTGAATAACCATAGGTACATTCCCGTCCTGGTGTCAAGAAAAGCAGGATGGTCAAGGCCTTTGTGGCATCTAACCAGAGCCTTCCCATTCAACTGCTGGCAAGTCAACTGAATACCAGGCATACGCTGGGCAGGGAAAAGTGGTGGTAGCAGGGCCATCACCAAGACAGGAAGTTTTAAGGAAAGCAAACTCCAGGAGTGGTGGGATCAGAGCTGAATTTGCACCTTAGACTACAGCAACTGTAAACCCCATTCAGCAGCATTTCACTGCATGACATGCACCCCATCTGCTCCATAGCTGTACCTAACCACATGGAGAACTTCCTACCAGCCACCAGGAGTTGTATGTGGTCTCTAGGTAACATCAGTCACTGATCTTAAAATATCCTGGGGCAAAATATTTTGGGGTTAAGCTGCATTTTCATCAGATTGTAATAATCAGATAAGTAGATTTGGTAAGCAAGGTTGGTGACTTTTAAGTTATGTAACTTGGTAACCAGCTACAAATCTGGGCATTTGTGATTAGCGTTTGACAATATTATGGGAGCACTTCACTGTGTAGCGTATTTCACCCTTCAACAATTCAGTAATGTAAGGAATTAACATTATTACTTCTCACAGCTAAGGGTCTGAAAGACTTAAATGCAACCAAATAAAAGTGCGCGAGTTGTTACTGAAAGGTAGAGATTGTTCCTTGTTCTCCCCTACTCAAAAGGATAAGCTATGAAGAAGTACCTCCTATATATACATAGCATATAGTATCTCTTCCTTCTGCATCTTGCCAACAAAATGCAAGCAGCTTGTGGTTCAGCATTTGTATTATTTGAATAATACTATGTGCTTTAGCATGACAAACACAAGCATGAGAAGGAGAAGACGTAACGGGCAGACAGAGTGGCAGGTAACATCAAATACTGAGTGAGAAAAATGCACTTTATCAGCTTTCCCATTGAAAGCTAATGTAATCTTGCCTTTTCTGTGTCTGTCTCTCTTACTGGAGTTTGTACTATATTCAATCACAGTCAAACAATAATGCTATTAGTCTCAGTGGAATTTACTGGGTGCTTGGACTTTCTGAAATTCAGGCTACTTACACAGCATCCTAGCTTTTGGTTTCTCTTATAGACATATCTTCCTCTAGCTGTTCTGTGATAAGAGTGGGTATTATCAGACGACAAATCTGCACATAGATACCAAATCTTAATTTTGGGCATCTGCTCAGACACATTTGGGTGCTACCTAGCCAAGTATCTTTAAAAATCTTTTTTTCCTCAGCAAGTTTTCCCTATTTCTCAAGCAGGGTAAGGTCTGCACCTAAGTAAGGTGGTAAGCCCAAACGAGCTGACATTGGCAGTGTGCAATCTGGAGGGCCTTGAGCACAGAGGCAGCCTCTCTACGACTATCATTTTGGAGAAGTTTCTATGTAAACTCTTTGGAAAGGTGGGGCGCAGCATAGGCAGGTTATTTTAGCCAGGCCTATACACACAGGCACAGACAAGGCTGGCTTTGGTTTGGGCTGAGAGATTTGCTCATAGCTGCCTCTCAGCATGAGCACACTGCCATGCTAACAGCCCTGTAGCGCTGGCCTGTAGCTTCATGTTGGGTCAACCTGGACAGCAGAGCCCACATCTGCCCGCCCTGCTGGGTGGGCATGCCTTTCATGTCCTGAGTCCTTTCAGAAAAGTCATTCCAAATGCTCGGTCACTACACACTTGTTTCTAAATACCCTCCTCACCAGATTTCCTGATCTAGCTGTAATATCCTTTGGCTTCTCTGTGTGTGTTTGTGAGGGTTTTTTCTTTCCTTCCTCCATTTCTTGTGTTTCCCTATAAGCATCAACACTCTCTGTTTATCCTTGCTTGGCTGCTGCCCAGAATGCTGCCATCAAAACACATTTGTAGAGTAAGTAAGTGGTGAGTGTTTTAAAGGAATGTAAACAGCCAAAAAACTGTTATGGGTTTTGCCCACAGAATCCATGCAGCTTTGATTGTTGGTACTTGTTTTATTTTATTTAATTTGTTGTTGGAAGTGTCTTGGGTTTGTTTGTTTTTGCCAAATAACTGCTGTAAGCCCCACAGAATGAGTCTGACAATGTGTGAGGCAGTTTTGGGTTACTTTGGGCAAAACTTCAGGGTTGCTGAGAATGCCTAGAAGGCAGCAAACAAGTTAAGGCAAGCTGACCTCTTCTTTTAGCTTCATTACAGGTGCCCGCAGAAACTTCATAGCAGATTCACACATGTGGATCAAAATCTTCTACATGGATTTGCATAAACTTGGGGCAATCTGCTGCCCCTAGTATACTAATATTACTGACAGGAAGAACAGGTTGCCTACCCAAAGGCCGTGGTGGCTAATGCGAAAGGGTGACTGCAGGTTCCTGGTGAGAAGAGGAGCAGAAGATAAAGGGGGGAAACAGAGGCCACTGCGGGGACTTTGTCCAAAACCTTCTACTTAATCCAAAGGAGTCATTTGTTCAGCTGCAGCTGAACATTCAGCTTCCAGAAATACACCAAGACAAATACATCATCTCGTGTGATTTTTAAGCTGTAAGAGATGCTGTAAGGTCTGTACACTGTGGCATGGTACATGACCAAACCTTTGGACTGGATTTGTGCCACAGGCTGTCCACACTCAATCATATGATCACTGGACGTGCAACAGTAAATTATGTGCTCACCTAGGCTGGAGAGTCAAAGAGAAGTGGGTGAAGGCTAACCATGTCATTCACAGTATGCCAGTGGCTTCAGAAAATGCTTTGTTAATCTCAGTGGTGTGAAGACTGGGAGGCACTTTGACTCTGATGCCATGAATGACAGCACCCTACCCGTCCCACACTGAGCCCCCTCTGCGTATGCACAGTAATCTACCCACCAGATACGGCCAGGAGCCTGCATGTGTTCCCTATGATACATACTTGCTTGACTAATTTAAAACTATTTTTGCATGAGAATCAAATGAGAAGCGTATCTGTGGGAAAATGTTTTCTTCTATCTTAATAATACTGCTTGTAGGACTTGGAAAAATGATGACTATGAAGAAGGGGGCAGCAATATGTCTTTTCTCAGAGACACTTAACGTAGGACTGGGAATATGTGCCCAGAGAGAACACTTGATTAGAAAACTATGGTAAGAATCTTGCTCTGCTCTCACTACAGCCATACCTTTCTACGAGAAGAGCCAATTGTTTAAATTTCTGTTGACAAGTTGAGGAAATTTAGATGTGTAATTGAGTGCTTTGGGTAATATGTTGAAATATAAGAGAAGTGGTGAAAAGACCCATTCAGAACTTGCACAAAGGTTGAATTCTTGCCACCCCTTACTCTGCTGTGCATTTCCTGTTCCTAAGTGGATGTGTACCTGTGGAATATGAAAAAAAGGGGAGATGTGTGAGGCTCACTGCTACTGCCCTGATATAGGTCTCTCTTCTCCACCTGACAAGAAATAATGATGTGTTAGGAATATGTTTGTTTCCAACCAGTTGTTGACATATAACTTTATTATTATTTTACTCTTGCTGGTGCCTAAGGGCAAGACAGAGATTGCAACACACAAAGCAGATAGCTAAAACAGGCAGTGACTAAAGAAAGAGGTATCTGGCAGAAATGTATAGACCACCTAAGTGAGACACTTAGATTTTCTACTCAACGAAAGATTTCTGCCTTTAAACACTGATCCAGAAAGCTTTATATGTCAAGCAGCGATCAGGACAGAGCAAACCATCAGGACATGGTAGGCAAAGAGGTACACCTGAATCTCTGCCACCCTTTGGCCCTGCAGCGCTTACTTCAGGGCTATGTTCAGTTCCGCTGTCCACAGAGTGTGAAGACCTTCATGTTCGTGACAGGGGTAATGGTCTCCTGTGAGGGCAGAAATGCCAAACCTGCTTCCATGCCAATGGTACCAGGTTCTTCCTTAGATGGGATCTGAGCTGCAGCCCCCCTTAGAAGGAAGATCTGGATAATCCCTGTCTCCCTAGCGATAATAACCCCTGCCTCCCAAGGGATTATAATCCCTGTCTTTTACCACTAGCCAGTAAAACATTCACAAGAGGAGACATGGGGAATGGACATGTCCCCATCCTCCTGCCAGACCCTAGCTCCTGCTGATGGACCGCAAGGTCATGGGGCAGAAAAAGAGCAAGTGAAATGGAGCACAACCCCACAGCTAGGGTCCCAGCGCAGGGGGCAGCCTACCGTCCCTTGGCCACCTCCCGTTGGGAGGCAGGCAGTAGGACTCCTCTTGGAGCAATCTCCTTGCACTGCCAAGCTGCAGGCAGGCACCCAGCTGGCAGTGGACACAGTTTCATAGCTCCTTTCCACAGCATCTGTACGTGAGAGAACTGGCAGCAAAAGCCCACTTCCCCTGGCCCAAGGCTCGAAGTGGTAATTACAGAGTGGAAAGAGCCGCTCTTTGAACATGGCCAGTGCCAAGCCTATTTCCTATTACATCAAGGAGCTCCCCAAGAGAGACCTGTACTCTCCTCCACACCCAGCCAAGCCCAGATCATTGAGAAATTTTCCATGCAACCAGAGAGCACCCGCATAGCTGCACAATTCCTCCTGAGAAGCGGATTCGCCTGGATTGGGTCCGATAGAGAGGCCAGGCCAGGACAGTGGTGAGTCTGACAAAGAGAGGGGGTCATAAGTGGTTCTGAGTGTGCTGTCCTTTTGTTCCTAAGAAACAGCAGCGCTGACCTGGGATGACTTCTGAACACCTTCTGATCTCTATTTGCAGATGAGCTATCAAAACCTTTTTAGGGGCGAGTGACATAGCTTATGGTATTTGTGAGATCATGCACCATTCTGCCATCCTGCTTTTGTCCTAGCTGAGGCAGAAGGGAGAGGCAGGTGTGGAGCAATGGGTCTGGGCAGCAGAAGGAATGTTTTGCAGAATACCACCTGCTGCAGGGCCAGCTTGGGGACTTTGAGATGCAGCTGATAAGGCAGAGGCTGCAGGTCCATGATGTTTCCTGAGCATCCTTGTGTGCTTGAGCATAGCGCCAGCCTTCAGGGTGCCCTGGGCCTCCCTGATGCTATCACAGGCACTGCAGCAACTGCGCTGCTTCACTGATGATACAATCTGGAAAGACACGTTTCAGCTTTAGGCTGCAAAATTTATCAGAGCTACTTTTTCCTTGTCCAGCATTTGAGTATCTGGAATTTCTGTCTCAAATTCATGGCTCTCTCAGCTGGTGGTGTGCATGCCTAATGTCCTAAGCAGGAAGGGACTGCTTAAAAAAAAAAAATAAAATTTAAAAATATCAATGCAATATATCTAGTGCTCTGCATTATTTACTAGTTTCTTATTTACTACTTTCCACTAGTCTGCATGGAAAGATCTCAGACAGAGCACAGGAGTTGTAAAGAGGTCTGCCTCCTCCAGCAGTGCATCAAATGGTTAAAGTGAAAAAAAAGAAACACAGTAGTTTTGATAGTGAGTTTAAAGAGTAACAGCAATTTAACAACTCCCCTTCCTGGGGTCCAACTCACCTAGAAATACTCTGGTTTATTTAATCTGCACCCAAGTGGTGTGTTCAGCTTCAGATTTGGCTCTGATGTGTTTTGAACTTGGGGATCACCATTTTTCTCTTTAAACACTTCAGTAAGAGTTCTACCAAAAATTATACCAAGTCCTGTACAGACTAATGCACATGAGTTTGTATATTCACTTCAGGAATACCATTGTCTTAGTCCTGATTATTTGCCCCGGTAGGGTTGGGCCTACAGGCATTACAGCAATGTAGTTTATTCAGTTAAATGGTGTCCTTCAGACATATTTATGAGGACCATCTATCTTGTGACTATTTTCAGCACTAGGTTTAGTTTCCAATTGGTCATATCAAAAAATGTGATATCCCCTAATTTTTCTAAGCCATTCCTCATTTTCATTCTTGTGGTTTCAGGATCTGTGTATAATATAACACTTGTTACTGTGATTTATGGCTTTAGGTGAACGATATGCTGTATGTGGTGTTAATTGCACTGGATGGAATCCAGAGGCATTAAAATGCTCATCTTCCCTCTGTGCTAATGAGCTTTGATCTCTAACCTGTCAGCAGGGATTATTTATTAGAGCATCATGTTTGTGATTCTCCAGAGCAGCTGGAGTGTCAACACTGTCATCCAAGCACCCACCATTCCCTCCTCCTCAACATAGTTTTGACACAAGAGAAAAGCTGGTTTGTGCTGAGACTTGGCTTTGGCAGTGTCTGAATGTGCAGTTTGGGCAGTAAGGGTATAATGGGAATAAATACAGAAGTTCAGGAACAGCTACTAAAAGAGGAACTGGTCAGCTTTGAGAAAAATACACCTTATAAAGACACTCCTGATCAGAGAATGAGTTATGAAGTATTTTATTTGAAGTGGATGTAGCCATTTTGTCTATAGTTTTGAGCAGGTGGTGAGAAATGCAGAGCATCTAATATCTAATAATAGCTTTGAGAGAGTTTCCTTCTATGGTATTACGGTAGTCATTTAATCTCCCTATTTAGGTTTCCCACTTCCCAAACAGGGCTAAATGCTTCTTACTTCTCTCAGATAAGAATAGGTTAATTGGTTGACATCAACAGAAGAGAGGTACTGGATAAAGCTAAATACTGGCTTTCATAAGAAGTCTGATCAGTTCAGGCCTTACCTCATATGAATCTAATATTTGACAGCATTTCTATCAAACATTTCAATCAAACAGCCAAGTAAGTGCATATACTCTGTGAAAAAAGCCTAAAACCTTACATTAATATGTCAATGTGGTAACAGTTCAAAAATGAAATGATAAGCAGAAAGGACACATAGGAAAGAAAATGTAACAATTCAGCTGTGAAGTGTTTCTTACAATACGCACTTGATATTATCAAATGTAATATGTTCTGCTGCAGATTTAACTGGAAAAACAGGAATTAAATATATGTATAACCAAGGCAGCTGCATCAGTGTTACATCTGGTTACTTATATTGTAGTTGATATAAAAGTTTAGAACTTTTTTTTAATTATCTAGTTAGTCTGGTAAATCTTTCCCATTTTTTTTTATAAAGACGGAATGTTTATGTTTCCTCCATGTTTTCATTTTTTGAACCTTGTAGTTATAATGTTGTATTGATATAGATTTTTTATTTAATTGCCATGTTTATTTTGAATTCAAACCAACCTGTCTGCACTTAATAACACAAACAATTATTCTCAGGAAGATTCTCACTGTGCCAGCTGAGTGTCCTCAGAAGATTTTTTTTCTTTTTTAATTGCTTTATATGTTGCTTTTAATTACATTCCTTTCCCAAGCGATTATATCCTCATATAGGCCCCATTCCTGTAAGCTATCCTGGCACAGAAACAGAGAGTTAAAGGCAGAAGAGTGCTGGGAAGCACTGCCAGGGGAAAAAAGGCATTTTGATCAAAACAGAGGGATGCCAGGAAAGCTGTAAGCCTTGCAAAGGCTTCTCTCTGGTGGGGAAAAAAACCAAAAAAACAAAAAACCCAAATTAAAAGTCAAATTGTTTTGGAGGTCCCAGGAAGCGGCAGGCTATAGTTATCCACCCGGACAATCCCATGGAGGACCAGAAGGAAGTACAGGAAGGGTATTCCTTTGGGGGAAAAAAGCATAGTGTGCCTGCAGCTGGGCCCCCTGAACTCCTCTTTTAGGACTGAAGGGTTAGCACCAATCTGTTGCTTGAGAAGAGAGGTGCAAACGTGGAATGGTGTTCCCAGGGAAGACTTTGCAGAGAGGAGCTCTGGCGTCCAGGGAGAGCCAGCACACACCACCTGCTGCAAGGCTACGACTTGGAGAGGAAGAAAAGCTGGCAGGGAAAAGTCCACCCTGGTCACCCAGATTTTTCCTTAGGAGGGAAGAAAAGTGCTGAGGGAATATATTTCCCATCATAAAAGTTAAAATGCCTGTTACACTTATATTGGGAAAGGGCATTTGCCAACTTTCAGCAACTGCAGAGAATTGTGAAGAGACCAAGTCCCGTTCAATGCCAGAACTGCAAGTGTTGTGAATCTTTGCAGACTTGGTTTATCAGAAAGAAGAAAGAGTTCAGGAGTTCTGGCCTCAAGTGTGTCTATTTTTAATGGTCCCCCAATGCAGGCCTCAAGTTCTGTGTTTTAGAAATACCAACTGGCTATAGTGGTTTGATTCACAACAAAACCTTTCAGGTTAAACGAGTTGGGAGAAACGCAACTGTAGCAATAGCTGACAACTGGCAATATTGATTGATTATCAACTAACACAGATTATGAACGTCTGTTATCCCACTGACTGGAGCCAAGGAACCAAACATGGACAGTGCTAAAACTTTAAAGTTAGGTGGGACGATCTACAAACATGAGCCAAATCACTTCAGCATGTCTTTCCTTCACTAGTCTTGATTTCTTCAGCTCAGACTGAAGATTGAAACACTTTCAATGATAAAACTGTGCCTCTTACTTCATATTTAAAAGTATCTTAATTTTAGCTACTCAATCTTGTTATATCTTCTAAAATGAAAATTGTTCTATTGTCTTTACTTGGTGTATCCCAGGTATATGGCAGGTCCAAGCATGATGAGATTTAATTAAACAAAATCAGGGTTCATGTTTTCAGATTTTTTTCCCTGGAAATCTGAACTAGACAACAATATTTGGTGGAGGATTTTATCATTTTTAATGCAAGCTGCATTTCTGACATGATTGCGTGATTCTGGAAGGCCAGGCAATGGCAGTTGACTATAAAAATTATTATTGTTTAAAGCAATGTATCATTTATAAAGATTCTCATTCATACTTGCCTTGCAGTTGGACTTTCTACATATTCAGACCTTGGCAACTGAAAGAGTTAATTTCACATTCCACACAAATGCAGTGGTGGAATCAGGATCAGCCTTCATTAGGAATGCATGATTAGCTGCCTGGTAATGATGACCCTTAAATCCTTAATTTGGTTATTGATTTCCAAAATACAGTCACTCTTCTACAACAGTAACCTCCCTTCTTGATGTCAAGGTTAATGACATTACAGTAACTGTATTCAAGTGCATATCGTTCAAATGAACTCAGCTTATCATCCAATCCAGATTGCTCCCAAGTGTCACCTCTTTATTTAACAGCTAGCAGTCATAATTAATTTTTTGTAATATTTTTAAAGCAAAGCTGCCTCATAAGCACTAATGAGCTTGGCTGAATATGTGTATGAGAGAACACAAGGAAGGAAATTATGCAAATTTTAGTTCTGACTTTCTTAAATTCTTCCTTTGACTTTCAAAAGATGAAAAATAGCTTTTACCAGGTGAAACGGTGTTGCCTTTATGGAAACAGCTCTTGGAGGAACGCTTTGACATAATTTGTCCACTTCTTAATCAAGTTTTACAAGGAGTGCAGCCAGTGTTGTGATCTCTACCTCAGGTCTAGGGTCTAGAAGGTAAAAAAGAAATAGAAATGAGCTGTGTTTTCTTCATCTGCAGTGGTTTTCTCCCCACAAAGTGATTCCCACTCATGTCACCTCAGTGAAGAGCCCGATGTTTGGCAGCTTTTGATTTCTTGTAGGACTCAGCGCATCTGCTGAAGAAAAGATTAACAAAAGCAAGCGCAGAGTTGCTGTGCAATATTAGAAATGGGGAAACAAATTTCATTTCTTTTAGTTGTTTCCCATGAGAAAGGGAAGCTGTAGCACACGAATGTAGGTGCATACACAGGGTCCTCTGTGCAATCCAGCTCTGAAAACTGGGGCAACTGCACCTCTTTCTGTATGTAAAGGTGCAGGAGAGCTCCAGTCCATATTGTGGGAGCAGGATGTGAGGGCCAAGGCTACTTTTTCTAGTAAAAGCTTTTTCTGGAGGAGTGAAACCCAGTAAACTGAGGTGATTGATAGAGAATTGTCCTTATGAAAAAACATTTTGTGGGAAGAATGTAAAGTCTGTCTTCTCCATAAGTGTTGTTGTAATAGCAACACAAGAATGCATTGCTATTCCTTTCTTACGATGCACTAACACAGCTTTAAATCAAATTTCTTGAGTGGACATAGATGAAGAGCATTGGTATCTATGTATCTATATTTTGCGATAGTAGCATACATGTATCTACAAAGAAGCATGTTCTATATCTGGTTTCCCCCATTCCTTTTACCCTACATTAGATATATGCTGTACACAGCTGTAAGAGGACAGCAGCTGAGTCATCGCACCCAGCAGGTTTTGTACTGCTGTAAGCCCAAAAAAGAAGATAATACAAGTGCAATGATACTGCATAGAAGCAGCAGAAGCATGAAAGCCAGTTTGTGCCAAAAATAAAACAATGAAAACTAATTCAGAGAGTAAGTTAAGTTTCTGTGTCAAGTCGTGTATTTAGCATATATTAATGCTTAGGGAGCCAAAGCAAGGAAAAGCAAGTCCACCTGCTTCCAACTGTATATGAATTATTTTTGTGATCTGTTGAATACAGACTTCCTCTAGCCACATAAAAAATTGGGATGGGAGATCTTAGGTTTACAGCCTTTGCACTGCGCAGTAGTTGAGATTTTTAATTTTCCTCATTTGACTATGATTCCCAGACTGAAAAATTTTCCCCTTGTAAATAATTCAGGTTCTCTTCCTGTGACTGTAACACAAGCCTGCTTTTCTACCTGCCAGTACTTAATGTTTACAGCATGGTATGTAAAAGAGTGGCCAAATGAAAAGATTTATTAAGATTATTGCTATGAGAAACTTCAAATGCCATGGGTACCATTTCTTTGTTGCAAATGGTCTTCCACAACTTCATTTTGAAGGCACTTTTCTTTCAGTACAAGTCTTCCATGAGCCTACCAAGAAACACTAACTGGCACTCTGCTCCTGGCTGTCTGGTATTATTCAGAGAGAAAATGAATGCATCCCAGGGGTGGGGACCCCAGGAAAGGGCATTTGGCAATGGAGGTGCAGAAGGTTGCATGTCACTTTGTGGAAGTGGTGGGGTACCCTTACAGAGCCCCACGAGTGCACCCAGGGTAGGTGCTCATGGCTCCCCTGGCCATGTTGCCAGCCCCCCGCTCTTGCGTGTGGATGAGGGGACAGAAGGTGCTGCCAAGGGGACATGGCAGTGCGAAAGCTACAGCCTCCACATCAAACCCAAAAAGCACTTGAAATTGGTTGGTAGAAGTGACCAAAATCACATGTAGGAACTCTTTCCAAGGACCTGTTGGACAGCAAGGAGAGACAATGGGACAGTTCAAGTCTTGAGGGTGAGTCTTTTTACTACAAATAAATAAACTTTTCACTTAATACACATAAAACTGTAATGTATGGGTTGGTATCTGATAACCTGTGAACAAGAGACATAACTCCGAAGTGCCACATAAAGAGGTTGACTTTCTTTACTGTAAAATAGGCAACTCTAATTCCAACTTCTAGTGCCTTCTCCTTGTGGAAGGAACCAGTCCTGCAGGCCATAAATCTCTAGCAGGCGGAAGTGCTGCAGGGGTGCTGGGAGGGTCACAGCAAGACAACACCATGAGGTGGAGAGCAATAGGTGGCTGCAGTGGGGACATAGCAGCAGCAGGCTTCAAAGCAGTAGTGGCAGTAGTGTTGCAGGGCTGGATAGTAGGTGATGAAGCAGCAGCAGAGCAGTGGTTTGGTGGTGGCAAACAGCTGGGTTGGACTGAAGTCAAGGAGAGCATTTTAAAGACAGAGCTATTGTGTGGGTCTTGTATCTAGAAAGAGAGCTGTGAAAGCTCTAGCTGAAAGAGCTAACAGACCTCATATATTTCATATCCCTTCGAGAAAGATCTATTTGCTAATCCTCCAAGCCTAGGCAGTGAGCTGTGAGTGATGTATAAGCAGGTAGCAGCTAGCTACCACCTCACTCAGCTGAAAGAGGCATTTGAGGATTACTGCCAACACATACTGGAACAGCATTAGTTTAATTTAGAGATAGCTATCTAGATTTTCTAAGCTGATTTTTAAACTATTATTCTTCTCCAACTCTCTTCTTCTTCTCCCCCCAAAAGGAAAAGGAACTATTTACTCAAACCTTTGGGTTTAAACCAATTTTTTGCCACCCAGGAAATATTGATTGCTTGTTAGCTCCCAATGATTACTTTTGATAGTTTCCTACATTTGAGCAGTGTGAGGAAACACGTCAGTGTTTCTGATAAAAGTCTAGAAAAATGAACCTGGCATATGTGCTCCCTGACACTGCCTGGCATACATTGAGCAGCAAGAATACAAAAGCTTTTATCCTAGTGCTTGTAAAAGTAGACCTCAGTCCTATATCTAAATCTAAGCAGACACTGGGATTTGCCCACATGCAGTTATTGGGAAAAAATGGGGCATACATTCTAACAGATCTCTGACCAGACCTCCAGTGCTGATGTTAATGGAATGGTTTTTCCCAAGATCTATTTTCCATGTTGTTTCTCTCTGCTTGTCCAACTTGTGTACTTCTGAGAATGGGGAGATGACAGGAATTAATGCCTGTTTCCATTAACCTGAACTTTATTGTCACTTAATTAACCATGATTAATGTCAGGAGGCAAAGGAGAAGCATCAAGCTATTTTCAACAGCTCTGTACTGATGAGTTCAGAAAAAACAAGTAGTGGCATTGCAATGTTGATTTCAATAAACTCCAGCCAAAAGATGCACTGTTTTGAAGGCAAGGTTTATTCTTCAGCCTCTGAAGATATCCTGGTAAATTGCCAGTGACTGTAACCCCTAGAAACCTCACTTAAGAAGCATGAACCAAAACCACACACATTCTCCTCAAAATGAAAATAAAAGGAGAAAATATTACCAAGAATTACTCAATAGCCATGAATCTGTGTAAACTGCATTTGGGTAATATCTTCTCAGTGATTTCAGGGAAACAGAACAGCCCAGTTTTATATTGGCACTATTCCTTATTGATCTTTTAAGTTTAATGCAGTCCTGATCCACTGCCAAATATAAATCCATAGGTGATACCAGCTAGGTATCACAAAGTAGGTCAGACAGCTGTAGGCTAGTGGGAAAACCAATAGATGTGACAGTCCTGGCATTTTAACTAAGTTGTTAGAAACATCTAAGCTCTCTAAGCGCTATTTTTTTCAAACCATTGCAAGAGGAAAACTGAAAGAAATTAAAATCAGCCCAAGATTCATATTGTAACTTTCCTGAGTTCTTCACTGGGAAACCTGGTACTTGGGATGGCAGGGTGAGTTGCCAGTGGCTGCCTGTGCCAGGTGATGAATTACTCTGAAGAATTAGGGTAAAGGGAGTGATTTGAAAATAGAAAATTGATTAATTATTTTCTCCAATGGATGTGACTGTATAAACTTTCTAAAGGTTCAAGGGAAAGCGTGCACATCTATTCTTTTGCTAGAAGGAAATGCTTCTTTTTCTCACTGTCCTTGTGATCTGGGAGCTCCATGAGCAATCTCTTATCTCCCTTTTCCTCACATACTAGTGGGTGGGGGCAGAAGGGGGAATGAAGTAAGAATTTCTAAACAGCAAGCTCTTGAATGGAACCAGCAAAGGCAACATGGGACTTCTCCTACTTTCCCCTCTTTCCCACAAGAATCTTTGCCTTTGTATGTGCTCCTGTTCCTAGTTTCTTCTGTAGCAGGGAGGAGACCTTAGCACCCAGCTCCTCATTAGCAGAGAAGGAATGGAAAATATGACATAAAATGAAGGAGGCACAGATGAAAAAGGGGAATGATAATGAGCTGGGGAGAGGAAGACTGGAACAAGGACAGTTGGGGACTGGTATACGGGAAGGCAAAACAATTATAAGAAAAAGTAAATCAAACCAAGAAGTAAAGATGAGAAAATGGAAGAGGAATCAAAAAAGTCTGAGTGAGTAAAGGAAAGCAGAAATCTGTAGGTATCCTTTTCTGGATTTGTGCTTCTATTCTGCAGATATATATCTATGGTATTAATATAGATGATTAACTTCTTGGACATTGAAAATTTCCTCTTGTTTTGTTGTGGTTTTAACCTTGCCTTTTGAGGGCTCTCTAGGTGGTCTTGTAGTGCATTGAGAACTGACTGTTCAAAACCAATTTTTGTTTATGGGGAAGACATTTTTACACACACATTGTAGAGCTGTATTTTTATTTTAGCATGGAGTAGGGAGCAACAGCACAGAGAAACTAATCAAGAAGGCTGATGTAGTCCAGCCGGTGAAACCAGCATTTTGTGCTCTCCCTTCATCTCTATTTGGCCAAATTATTTCATATACAGAGGGAAATTATTCTGCTGAAGACCCCTATTAAGAACAATAATCCTGCTATGAACATGACCTTCGAGGAATTTTCTTGTTTAGTCAAGGAGTGAGAGCTCTAGTTTCAAAAAAGCTTTCCCCTGCCTATTCATTTCAATTGGTGTTTTATGCAAGGAAAGAAAACCTTTTTTGTTACAGTTGAAGCAATAGGAAATGGTTGAAGGAATAAAACTGTCATGGGTGACCACTAGCTGATGTCACTCTCCTCGAGCATTCAGCGGAGCAATCATTTAGGGAGGAACAGTTTACAAGCAGCACCATGTTTTCACTGGACTACAGCCTTGCCATTTGCAATATCTAGCTACAGTCTTTGGTTGTGAGGTCTAGTGCCCTTGGTGGGTTTTAGTGGATTCCATTAGGCTAGTCACATAGGCTGTAAGATCATTTCAATCTTAGCCACATAATTATAACGTGCTTTGTCATCTGGCCAGCCTGGGAGAGTAGTTAGTATGAGTCATGTGAATTAGAACTTGATATTTCATAACAGCATTGGTGGTTTTCAAACAATCTTTCTTTCTCCTTGAATACACTGTCAACTGGTTTCTGTTTTCTTGAAGTGAAGAGATAAAGAAGTCTATCGTCCCCCTCTCAGTCCCCAGTCTGCATGTGGAAACCATTGCATAACATGGTAGCAGAGTCAAAAGGTGTCATCTGAGTGTCTGTTGTGTCTTCATGCAATGGCTAAATGCAGTAGAAGGGCATTTTATTGCTTATTCAGCATTTATTTAACTATTTCTAAAATTATATCCTCGGTCAAATGATTTCTGATTTAATAGCAGGAATAATCTTATAAAATTTGGAACCTCATTCTAAATAATTATGCTGCTGTAAACATGTCCGTCCTTTCTCCCATTAAAAAAAATCCCCAAAACTAAATGAAATGTTGTGCATGCAAGAGTCTGGAATAACAAAATAGGACATTTAAAATTTAGCTTTAGCTAACAAATTCAAATATTTCCATCAGTAATTTTAATCTGCACAGCAAAGCTTTTTCCTCAAAGGTTTTCACAGCCTCATTTTTCTCTACAAAATAAAGCAAACCCTGTTCTCAAGAAACCCAGACCCATCAGGCCAGTCAGATGCAACACTGACCAACACAGAAATAAGGCTGGATTTAATTCAGGACTAATAAACATTGTGAAAGATAAAATGTAGTGCTAGCTCTATGTTGTAATGTGTCTGCATCTAAACCCACCCAAAATGTGACATACTGAATAGGAGAAAAAACACTACAATTTTCTTTTCTGCTTTCCAGATATACTTCCATATGTGAACCCTACTGACAAAGGTGCAACATTTCCTCTGGGATCTCTGGAGTATTTGTTTTAATCTACTGCTGAGGCAGACCCTGTCATGAGGGTTCCCAAGGCAGTTATTATGAAGGACAGGAAGAACGGTTGTGGACAAGAATTGAGCTGGCCACTGGTTGACAGCAGAGATACCTAAATATGAAAGATGAGTCTGCATATCAGTGACTGGGAAAAGCAATCCTTTGATCCAGTGTACTTAATTTTTTTTTTACTGTGGCAATTAGATTTTGATTTTTTTTTTTTTTTTTTTTTTTTTTTGGTACCAGTTTATCTTAAAGTGACTGCAAGTTTATCTAAAACATAATTTACGGTATTTCTGGGCTGAGATAATCACCTAGGTGTGGAATAAGGCACAACGTGTGTTTTTTCCCCAGCTACAGGTTTTACAATAGGAACAATGCCTTGAATAACATTTGGTAATTATGAAAGTATTTGGTTTCCAGATGTTTTCACAAATGTGTAGCGTTTGCAAACATAACTTTTGTCATAGGTATTTCAGTAAAGTTTGGTACACACATGCCATGTTTTAGTTCACAGTTATTTCTGGGTACCCATTTAAACCTCGATTAGACTAGTTTAATGTTATGTGGTTGCCTCTCAGTTGAAGCATGTCAATGTATCATATATAGAATATTATGGCAGTTTGGCCATTCTAGCTTGATAATTTTTTACTGTATGGCCATAGTGACTGTTCCCTTCTAGCCTGTGAAAGCAGCTTGCTCATGCATCACAAATGATGCACTATTTTTAGAGGGGGAGGTAAAAGAAGACATAATAAGACATAAAAGAAGACATAATGGAGAAACCTGAAGAAGAAAGGCTATAGACAAAATTTCATTTTAAAATATTAATAGTTTTCTATTTTAGCCATTAATATTTGTTTCTGTAAGTCATTGTTCATGTTCTTCTTTAGAAAAAGTTCCTCACAGACAATAGGTTGGGATCATGACTTGACCCCATAATGATACATTCTTGAGTAGCCATGTATTATCATGAATAAGGCTTTTCTTTGGCATTCATGTGCAAATACAGGACATTATTTGACCTTCACCACTTATAAATGGCCAGATCCTCAAAGAGGCTTAATTGCCTTAAGGTTAGACGGCTAGATTCTGATGCATGGAAGCATAATGGGGAGCTGGCCAGGTGATCCCAGGAAAGGAAAGAGAAATTATAAACCCTCAAGTATTTGTGGTTAGTGAAAACCAACTGAAATACAAAACACGGGCCAAATGCCAAACATGATAGATGTATTGTTGCCTGCAGGACTCATCTTAGATGTATAACCTAGATCCTGAAGATTTTTTTTCAATTCTTATTCCTATTTTTTTTCTAGCTCAAACTTCCTTAAATGGAAATCAGTCAACTGAATTTAACGTGAGTGAATGCAATTACTATACCTGTTCCTTTGACTGTACGAATACTATTTATTTCTGCTTTGTGACCTACTCTGCATAGCTCCCCACAACTTCTTTGTTTCTGATTCAGACTGAGCCTTTATCAAATTTTTCTGCCATATAAAAATGTGGCTCTTTTCTGGGCCTCATCCAAAGGCCACTGAAGTCAATGGGTTCATGAAAGGTTCACAGCCAAGTATCATTCCCACTACTTTCAGCCATGTTCTTTTCATGTAGCATGTTCTGCTTTTATAGTGCTGCTCCCTTTTGGCAATATTAAAACAAAACCTCCATCACAATGCAGTGCAATCTATTTAATATTCAGATTTTGATTTTCGTTTTTATAAGTAATCCTTTTTTTCATAGCATTCCTTATCTTGCTGGGATGGTATATGAATTCAGTGTGTCCAATGATAAATTGCTGAGCATAAATGGAACTTCAGTTCTCTATGCCAATGAGTAATGTTTTGCTGCTTAAATAAATATTACTGTGAAATGTATCCTTGATTTACTATGTCTGTACTAAAATAGATGAGTAACATTCTGACAGCATTAAAAAAAATGGTCAATCCATTCTCTTGCATGGCACATGGGAAATTGGCATTCAGAGTGAATATTTCAGAATGTTTGGTTCATCCTTACCAATAGGCTTCATTTTTTCGAAACAGAATTGTAAAACATTGATTTAACTTCATTAAGTCAGTAAAGTGAATTCTACCATGGAAGATTTTTTCCTTCTTTATTCTTTGCATCTAAGCCTCAGAACATAATCTGGTGAATGTCTTGCTGTTGAAGCTCCCTATTCATTTTTGCACTCTCCAGCTCCCATCCATAACAAGCCATCATTCAAATAATTCTGTGCTTAATAAATTAAACAAATGAACTATACTTCCCTCTGCTCCATTTGCAGGGAAGAAGCCAAACAAATCTATCTCCCGAACAGCCCTTCAGGCTTATCCACATTACTGATATTCCACAACAGCAAAAAAGTTTACAGGATGCAGGGGGACAAAGAAAGAATAACTCTGTATGTCACAACACCAGACAGATCCCCGGGGGATGCCAGTACTGCAGCACGTCCCATTGGCTGCTGTGACCAAGACCAATGCCAGCAACAGCAATCATCTGTCAGAGGACATCAAAAAGCCTGACTGTGCCCAGAGACCTGAGATCTCCCCACACTGAACTTCGATTTGCCTGTAGATCCTTGGGTTCCCATTAAACTCTTCTCCTTCTAAACAACCATCAGTTCAAAGCTGTGGCATTTTAAAAACTTTCATCCTTCTTCTGTAGACAAGAGGCTATAAACCCCCAAACATTTTAATCTGCTCACTAGCCTTTAATTACACTAACTGCCAATAGGTTCTATCACTCGTCCAAAGAAAATACTGGCTGTTCTGTATTTTTTAACTGTGATTGATGAAGCATATTTGTGTAACGTTAGGTCATATTTGTCAGAGTTTAACTTCTTGGTTGGCAACTACACCATTAATTAGCAATATTGCTGATAACCTCTATTTTATATAACCAGCAAGCTGTTTTTCCATACGAGCTGGCAGTGGAAAACAAGAAAAGGATATTTCCATGGTGCCACAAGTCTGGAGTAGGAATAATCAGAGAAATACACACTGCAACGTTCTTTGGGATTATTATCTGTAAAACTTGCTTTATTTCTTGACAGGCATTATTTTTTTAGGTGTTCTTACTGTGGCTTCCTTCTTTTTCAGTCTTACAGTATATGCCTTTGAATGTTATGTCTCCGTTTCGGATGCTCTCTGAGTCCGCAGTCAGGCCAGTAGCATATTCCTGAGGTTGTGCATTTCCTGTTGTAATACCCTGTTTCCAGCTTCTCACAACTCTTTCAACCTTTTCCTTTTGGAATGAAATTTTCCATCTAATCTTTTTTTTTTTTTTCCCCCAAAGAATATTTCAGCTAAAGTTGTACTGCTGGTTTTGAGCATGAACTATGGGTTAAAGAATGTATTTCTACCTGTCTCAAAACTGCACAACATCTTTTATTTTAAATCTTGTAGTGTCTTCTAACATTTGGAGCTGGGATATGAAGTTTCACAGGAGGATAAACCTTATATCAGGAGCTTATCTTTTACTGTCACTGTGAAAATTCACCTTTTGCCAAGTGACATCCCTTTGAACCACCGCAGTTCAAAACCTCTCAGTAGAAAGTGGTTGGAGTCTCCAGAGATGAGACCTCTCCTTGTCCAAGCTCCCAGAGCATACTCAAAGACCTTGCAGCCCTAAGTGCTGTTCGACTCAACGTTAGTTATTCTGCACTGCATTTCCAAATCTGAAACATGGGAAAAATACAAAGTCTGTGTCTGAGAGGAGCTTTGTGAAACTAGGTCACAAATGACAGTGAAGCACATACATACACACTGCAGTGAAAGGCACTGTAAAGAGCTCTTGAGGATGTGACTAATCCTACTTTTACAGCATAGCTTTATCAGTGGAGAATAAAAACAGTTTGGGCTATGCATTGAACAATGAAGAGAAAATAAAATTGAGTGTTGTTACTCATTAATTGAGTACAGTCTGCTTTTTACGCTCGGAACGGACCTGTGGGAAGGTAAAAGGGACATGAGCATGTGATGAAAGATGGCATCCTAGGGCAGATGCACTGCCTTGTTGTTTAAAAGCTGTGTGAGGTCATGCATTTTTTAACTCCTGAGCTCTTAATAATGGTCCTTAACCGAATCTCTGTTACCTATCTCACAACTGATAGGTGAAGAAGAATGCCTCTGTAATTAAAGTGATGACCTGGGACCTGGGGACAGCAGGTTCCTTACTGTATTCTACCACATATGTTTTTTGAGGAAAGTAAATGTATAAATTTTTTATAAAATGTATAATTTTTAAAAATGTTGTTTATTTGCCCATTGTCTATCACATCCATTTAATGGTTTTTGTTTCAAAACATTTTGGGAAGTTCTTGTCACTTATGCAGTATTTGTGAGTCTCAGCTGAGGCCTCTAGTTGTCATTTTAAGAGAAATAATGGCTTGGTGAGCTCTGTCCAAAGCTCACTGAAACTAAACAAAGCTTTTCCAGTTAATACAGTGGCATTCGTGATGGCTGTGGGAACTTCTCTCTCAGCAAACTCCTAAGCACTGCACCTCAGTGCTCAGAAGGGCTAAAAAACACATGAAGTTAAGAAGCTGTTTTTTTTATCTTAAGATGTGTATAAGAGATTCAAAGTAAATTAGACGTGCAGTCATCAGTGGATTAATTACTTCTCCCAAAAGGCGAAGTGTGTTCAGGACATTTGAAAAGGGGCTGCCAGGTTTGTTTGCAAGTCCTTGGGAACCTGCATTCCATGGCATGAGAGACAGGTGAGGTGCTACCTGTACACTGGAACAGTTTGCCCAGAGAGGTGGTAGATGCACCATCACTGGAGACATTCAAGACCAGGCTGGAGTGGTTCTGGGCAACCTGATCTAGTTGAAGACGTCCTTGCTCATTGCAGGGGTGTTGGATTAGATGACCTTTGGAGGTCCCTTCCAACCCAAACTATTCTATGATTCTATGTAGGATGTGCAAGTGGCACTAGGGGCCTATGTTCAGGCAGCTGGATTGAGTTCTGTGCTTCTAAGATAGGACTGAAAGCATTTAATATGGATCGTTTTGTGTATGTTCGGTGTACTAATGTAAAATCTGCAGTGGCTTTGTGGTATAATAGTAAGCATAGCCTTAAAACTTTGTCCTAGGTGTACAGGTGCAAAACGCTTTTGCCAGTGAAAAACCACTGCAGTCCCAGAGAAAAAAAAAAATGGGTTATTATACCTCTTAAGTTTAATGTTGTAGCCCTAAATGAAGTAAAAGTTTCTCCTGGTTTAATGAGTATTTTTCTGATGTTTACCAAAAGCCTCCCCTCAAAATCCCAACTTTAGCAATTCTAGTTCTGAGAACTAGAGCAAAAAGCAGAAAAAGAGGGGTGAACAAGGAAAAAATGGTTATGCAGAGATCCATATCATGCTGTCTGACTTTAAACAGAATTCCTTATTAACTTCAATTTGTGCTTAGAAATCAAACCTCTGACAGATACACCAGAAAGGCATTCTTGTAACTTGCAGCACAGTGGTACTTTGGAGAACATTTTGTACCCAAAAGCAATGGTATTAAATCACTGAGCTAAGAGAGGGAGCTACGTTTTGATTAAGTACACAGCCTTCCTCTGCAGACTTTAAGACCTGCAGCCTGGGAGGTGGCATCATGACATACACAATTATATTTCTTAGGTTGCCTGAGGAATTCTGTGCCTTTGTTTTTTGCTGCATGACATTTTCATGAACCACTATTTATTTTCTTTGTCTTGGGCTTTTGCTTAACTCCTTTTACAGCTGTTCTTTATTCTTCCTCAGGTGCACTGTTTGCACGAGAAGCAGGGCCAGGAAGCCACCACCAGCTTTGCTGGTAAGGCAGAGGTAGAGCACACCGTGGCTGGTGTCACAGGCACCACGCTGTGCAGAAGCACTGCTAAAGTGTATGGCACAGCCACTGCTGCCCACGGCTCAGCTCCTGGAGGGGGCCTCCTTCAGCCTCAGCCCTCACACTGAGCCCTGCACTGTGTGACTTCAAACAGGCATTTCTGTGTGCTCTGTTAGCTGGACTTGGACGTTCACAATGATGGGGAACTGCCTGTGAATAGCTGACTCCTTAGTGTCCTCTGGTCTTGCTAAATGTTCTTTGAACTTTAAGAGAAAACTTCCGAGACCACACAAGGGAGAATGCCATCTACATTGCTCACTGTTTCGATTTACTTTTTTTTACTGACTAATACACGTTTAAGATTCAGTTGGTGCCAAGAAGGCCTTTGATTGATGCCTACAAATGGTAGAGAGGATGTAACTGGTGTGACCCCCTTTTAAAAGTAGTAGACCCTTTTCAAAATTTTGAGAGGGTGGAAGTGCTGAAATATGCCTAAAGCAAGGAAAGACGATAGACAAAAGCTTCTCTGTGATTTGGAACATAAACGAAAAGGGAAGTTCAGCTTGAGGTTCCAGTACAGAGGAATCTACTTCCAAGAAAATAATGCCATTATTTTTATTGCAGAAGTATTTTTTATTACAATTTTATTGTAAACATGCATTTTTTAAAAGGTAAACCCATTTGAAACAGGAGAACTTTTTCAGGAGGTATACAGCACAGAAAGAATGATTCATAGGAAGAGAGAAGGAGATAAACAGCCAGTCTTGGTGTATCTGTCACATACACTATACAAACGTTCCCTTGCATAGCAGTTACAGCAGCACTGTGAGTTACAGGACAAAGAAATAGTAGATCATAATCTTATCCTCTAATTTTAGTATACAGTTCAGCATTGATGTCAGGATTTATATTTTCTTAAATAGATGAGCCAATAAAAATATATGTCCTCTTATTCATGGATTATATATTGCAGCAGCAATATAATATAATTCATTGATAAGAAGAAAAAGTCTCTGATGAGACAAATTCCTCTGTTGCTTCCTTTGGAAAGAGCAGCAGGAGGATGACACTGGATACGGAGTCCTGTTGACTCCAGCACGAGGTGGCTCACACCTCTGTGTCAGACCATTTTCTGTCATGACTTGATGGTGCTGAGACACCTCTTGTAAGCTCTTCTGAGGTCTTCTCATCCTATAATCCTTCACCCACACCTCCTCCTGCACACCCTCTCTGCTTTATGTAAGCAGCTTTTTGTAGGAGCAACAGGGGCAGAAAAGAGGAGGTATGCTATCATAGAGCAGCATGTCTTTCATCTTTTCGGGCACAGCCTTGTCAGGGGGCAGTAGGGAGGTGCACCATGACAAGAGAGCCACCAGTGAGATTATATTTTGGGAAGAAATCATGCCTTTGTATTTCCCCTATGTGAAGGGGTGGCATACAGGTTCCCTTTCCCTTGATCCCTGGGGGCAGCCCAGCCTGCCTGCTGCCTGCAATGCACAGCTGATTTTCCACTTGCCCATCTGCCCCGAGGGCATGCTGAGGAACCCGCACCAAGCCTGTGAAGGCTTCTGATGGGGAGGGCACAAAGGGCTCTTTTTCCATCCACCTCCACCCAAAGGCAGGAGCATGTCAGGCTGGTGTTTCTGAATACCTCATTGAAATACTGTTTTAAATCTCCTAGAAACTAAGAAGCCCAGACTTGCTTCTAACAAAATCAGTGACAAATCCCTACAGATGATAAAAGGGAAAAAAGAACAACCCCTAAACAGGTGTCCATTTTCATTTCTCAAATGAAACGAAAGGTTCAAACTGCATTTGACAGTTTTTCAACTAAAACTAATACTCGCTTCAGCTTATGTCTGAATTATTTAAAATGTGATAACATTCCTTTGCCCTATTGTTTTCAGACATTCAGGATCACTGCAAAATATTTGTTTTGGATAGTCCCTATATCCAATTCCTCTTTTTATCAATAGAACAATATTTATGGAGGTCAGGCTGCCAACTTTGCCAGACAGACGCCCTTTGCATTCAAAAGAAAACATGATTCATCGGAGGATCAGGATTTCAGCTGCAAATTAAACTCTTCTTTGATAGGCTGGAAGATACAAGTCAATAAAGGAAAATTCTTGATAGCTGGAAAGGAATGTCTTCTTTGAGACTGCCAATATTCAGTTCTGATCATTAATATCTTAACTGATGGAAGACTGTTTCTTTTTTTCCCTTTATCTAATTATATCCCAGAGGCAATGTTTAAAAGAAACAGAAAGACAGTTATAACCAATTGTGCTGTGTAAAGGTATCGGCTAATTTTTGTTATCTCTTTCAGACCATGAATGTCTTGTAATGCATTTGTGCAGCACACAGGACAAAAGTGCTCTGACCCAAACCTAGGGCTCTCTAGGTAAGGTATATAATGAGCATTAAGCATAGTGAGAACAATAATAGCAATGACAAAAGTAGAGATAAACTTACAGACTTGTGGCTTGTTATCTTTCAGTGCACAAGCCTATCACACATACAAAAATAGACTTCCTCTAATAGCCACACTGTCCAACACAGTAGGAAAAATAAGCTCTTTGCTGGAAGAAAAAATCAGAAGATTTAGTGATCGTCATTTTTCAGAGTTGTTACTCCTGGTCTTTGCTACAGATATCCCACAGAGTTATTTCTCATCTCTGTCTAAGCGGTACCATTGAAAATACGTAATGCATTTTTCATCATGTACCCTTTTAATGATAATTAAATATCACAACCCTACCTTTCAACTAATTGCAATGGCCTTGTTATTTTTGGTTTTGCCTGACTATGATTTCAAACTAATGATCATTAGTAGCAATAATAGGCCTCTACCCTTTTATCACGCCTTACATCTGCACGACTCTATGTTAAGCATTACTACGTGCATTACACCAGTGCTTACACTGAGTCACAGAGGTTAATTAACTTATTAAAGATCTCAAAGCACGTCAGTGGCAGAATCAGGAATAATGACAGGCAGCCCTGAGCTCTGCTCTCCCTGGGCTTGACGCTCCGACTGTTCTTGCTAAAGGGTTTGCCAGACTTTGCAAAACGCTATTAATCACTAAAAGCTGGACCTCTTTAGGAATGGATTATTTGTGTAGGAAGGGAGGAGGGAGTCATTTCATTGCTAAAATGCAGCCGAAAGTGGGACTAATGGAAACAAAAGCTCCTACTTGTCTGAATCACACTGCTTGAAGGCACTGGGTGTTGCAAAGGGTTGGTAGTATTTGTTAAGGAATCTCGGGATGTTGCGTTTGCAAAACCAGCCTGAACAGTGATATACTGAAATTCAAAGCTCCCAAACGGTACAAAATCATATCCAATGACACTTTGCAGATCTCACTGGTGTTCTCTATGGAGAACCTGGGAATAGGGTAG
Organism: Strigops habroptila; assembly: GCF_004027225.2. Classification (NCBI taxonomy): domain Eukaryota; kingdom Metazoa; phylum Chordata; class Aves; order Psittaciformes; family Psittacidae; genus Strigops; species Strigops habroptila. The sequence continues at coordinate 30,747,538 of NC_044279.2, forward strand.
CTCTCAATATGCAGGCTGCCCTATTCATATGTTCATCTAACTTTTGCCTCAGGAGATTGCCACTTTTGGACCTTGTCCTAGTCATCAGCGAATGACTGCTTGGCTCGAACACACAGCTGGATAAATTCTGATGCTGCAGAGAAAAAGAAATCTTTAAAGTCTGATTACTACATAAAAAGGTATTTCTCCATCCCTCCTCTTCCCTACCACCTTGCTGCTTTATTTTAATATAAGAGCCTTTGACAAAAGCTGTTAATACTGCTTCAGATTCTCATGGGATGGAGGCTGGCATCAGTGAATTTAAAGTGGCATTTTATGCTGATGGTATATTAATATGTATGATCTAGCAGGGACTTCAGCTTTTATTACAGTTTGAATCATTACTAATTTTGGCAAATTTTCTGGCTTTAAAATGAGCTGTAATAAATTTGAAGCCATGCCTCTGCATATACCAGATAACACACTTGCCATCTAGATTTTCCCATTTAAGCTGAAACACTAAGTTTTCCCAAACCTCAGCTGTTGTACCACGTTTCTATTTAAAAGAGAAAACCCTGATAGCAAAATATTGAATTAATATAAAACATTTTGCTGTGCCTTGATCCATTTTGAAACGTAACCAAGAACCAAATCTGGCTTATGTCATGTAGGTGGAGAGCCTCTTGGAAGTTAATAGCAGACTCCTGTACTAAATTATATGTCATCGATCTGAATCTTCTATGATAAAAGCAGAACCTGATGCAGCTCCAATACAGCTAGAGGGTGAAAGGAGGCAACACCATAAAAGACACCTGAGTGGGCTGAACAGGACAATACTAATAGGTACGAAGGAAAAGCCCATTCATCCTTTCTAAAGCACACCTGATTTTGACGAGTTTTATCTTCTGTTGATGTCACCAAAGCATCTGGCTAATCAGCACTTCTAAAACTCATGCTTCTTTCTTGGAAACCCGCATAGGTCAAAAAAAAAATGATGAGGTAATACAGCAGGTAGGAGCTGTATTAGCACTTTGACAAACCACCCCATAACAAGACTATCAGGCTGTATACGTCAATCCTCAGTGCAGAAGTAGGTAGTCATTGCGTTAGTACACCAGAATTAGTGTTCATGAATCCGTGATGATAGGCAGCTTAGGAATAATGCAGATTTAACTTGTCCAAATATGCTTTAATGGTGTCATCGCTGATCTTTCAGGTCCGAGTCTCTCACACATAGATGAGTAGAAATGGTTGGTCAAATTCAAAATATTAAAAAAAAAACCCAAACCAAACGTTTCAGGCATCAGAAAGTTAATTCTTTCTTTTCCATTTTTGGCCTCATTAGGATGAAAACTATTAAACCATGATGTATAAAATTGCTAATTCAGCACTCTTGACATTTCCAGAAACAGAAGAGGTTAACATCTTTTGTGAACACTCTCCCAGGAGATGTCCAGCTAAGTTGCACTTCCTCAAGTACTGACATAAACAGCCACAGTATCTTTACTGTGGTTTTACCTGCACAAATTTTTCAGTTGTATTGCACTTACTTCTTAGTTTGGTCTCCCGAGAAAAGGAGACACGGCATCAGCCTGCTCTGTGTGTACACACAGCTGTTTAGGTTCCCTCCTTTACTCTGTTTGAACTCCTTGTTTCTCTCAACTAAATCTGGCAAATATGTAGGAGACTGAAAGATCCTAGAAGTTTTATGAAACCTGGCAAATTGCTGGAGGAGAGACCCCTTCTGGCTCTTCACACTGAAGGACACTGCAACATGAACCCCACTGTTACTGACACCAGAAAACCCAGCCAGCATCCACAGCTGTCACGAAAAATGTGTTCGTTAGCTCTGCCAAGGTCTTCTAGACAACCTGGGTATGTACTGCACCCACAAGGCTTCTGGGAGGCTTTTTCCTCTGAAAGCCCTCAAGCAGCACAGTTGCTAGTTTATGGGTGGCCCTCCGCCTGCCTTGGGATGTGAGTGAGGGAAGGGGACAGAAAGCGTGGAAGCATCAATCCCGAAGCCTGATCCCAGCTCCCTCCAGTCCCTTTAGTGCTGTCCCCTTGTGGGTGTTACCCAAAATAGTGTAAAAACCACTGTTTCTCAGAGGAGGTCACAGTTTCCAGCCTCACCAAGGGCAGTCAAGGAGGACCTTTGTGAAATAACAATGAACCTCATTAAAATCACAAACTGGAGCAGGTTCTGTCTGCTTTTAGTGGGGGTGGTGGATGAGGGATGATGATAGAAAGAATAATGCCCTAAATGTATTTTTAGAATAACTAGTCTAGGTGGTCTTGCACACAAGACAAGTAAAATAAATCCTAATTATAAGAAAAATAAAATACAAGCCATTCAGATGGTTTAAGTTTACTTGTGGAATAAGCAATTGTATGTATTTTAATTTGGTCTAGTTAATAAGTAATTTGTGAAAGTGTAGCACTAGGAAAATAGGACTCAGAGGAAAAATAAGGTTAAACAGATCAAGAGCTGGAAAAATTACAAAATCTAAAAGCATAGTTTCTTACTGCTTCTATAATATTTGCTTCTATATTTTACTGATATTTTAAGGATTTACTACTGTAAACCATTACTCCATATTATTTCTACTATCAAATGCAAACACATGGTTTTTTTAATGTTTTAAGTCTCTAATAGAGGAAGTGAAGTATACCTAGGAATCATGTTTGCTAGAGCACTGAAATACTTCATTATATGAGGAAATTTTTCTTTTTTAGCATGGCATTATTTGTGTTAATGTAAGCTGGGTCTCGAAGGGACTGGCCTTGGGGTCAATTAAATATTTGGAGTATCACAGCCTTCTTATGTGGGGAACACCAGCAGAGTAAAGTGTTCCTTGGCCATTTTTGTTTAACATGTTTTGTACATAGAGGCAACAGGCATGGGGTTGAAGAGGGCACTCTCAAGTACATAAATTACAGTACGTGTAATGAACAAATACATGAAAGAAACAGAAGCATATTCTTATATACTTATCTTAAGGTCCAAATGAACACCAAGATACTAATTTTTCATTTCCCTTTTGTGTCTGTTGCTTCTATATTTCTAACCTATGGTGGTTTTTTTGCACTGAATCTGGTAAGAGGCTAGTAACACTGAAACAGTGCATAGATTCCTGTATTCCCATGCACTGCTTGTAATCATATTTTACCTACCATTTTAAAATGGTTTCTTTCATTTTTGTCTCATTTTCATTGACTTACTAATAGCTTCTTCCAGTCTGTGTCATGTTAAAATGAATGAAGTAATCAGAATTCTTTGCACACATTTCTCAGGCTGTTCACCTGGCTTAGACTAAGGCCAGCCACATTAGGGTGTCAATGATGTTTAAATTTAATTTCAAAGGCTTAAATTCATGGATTTACATAAGAGTTCTGAAAATACTACCACAAAATTCCCACATTTTTACTTTTTAGTTTGTTATATTTCACTCTGGGCTTTTCATAAATGTTTTTGAACACGGCTTACTTCCTTACCAGTAGATGTGCAAGTTAATACTACAAAATGTATAGGTGAAAGCAGTTTTATAAATGCTGTGCAACGTAACACTGCCAAAAGACATGCCAGCAAAAGATAGGAGGGTAATATCCTGAAGCATTTCTACTAATCTGAGCAGCTATCAAAGCCTTCACTGAGATGTGCTGAGGTTAGAAACTGAAGTTCTGCTTCTATCTATCTCAGTTTGTGGTGTGCCTGTATGTTACTGACATTGGACAAGGTGCCTGTTTTTCCATCTTTGTTTTTTAAGTAATTTTACTGTCTGAAAAGGAAGCCCCAGGAACTGCCACTGTGTGCTTGCTGGTCGATCAAGTATTGCAAGGGCAAGAGGACTCTGGAGGGACTGTCACCAGCAATGAATGAGGTGATCTCTTTCCAAACCAGTTTGGGCTCTGTCATTTCATATGAGCCTGGCAACAGCGAGTAGCTCTGCTCAGTGACAGCAGCTGCTGAGGTTTCATAATGTGAAAAATCATCCCCTTAGATTTTTTTCCCTTGAGCTAATGGATGCTAAAATAGATGGAAAGCTTTTGGTATCTGCATACCCATAGGGAGCAGCTCTGTACTGAGAGGAGGTGTCTGTAGCAGGTGAGCGCCTTTTGTGTGTGGACTAGCTCTGCAAGGACAAATTTAGAAACTGGGACATCTGGGGGTTGCAACAGTTGGGTTGGGAAAGGTTAATGAGATAGAAACACCCAAGGCAAGGCTCCCATATTTCTTTACATTTCTCACCACTGCTAGTGCCTTCTGCCTAGGCTGCAGCTGGATGCACAGCTCTGGCCACGGTGTGACCAGCAGGGTGGGCAGCACAGCCTGAAGTGAGCTTGTTACCAGACAGATGAGTGATGGTCCTGCTGGCTGTGGGAACGTGGCACAGGCCTGACAAGGATGAGATGTTAACACACTGCAGACCTGCTTTCTCTCAGCCTGGGTCTCACCTTCTCTCGCTCCTTCTTTCTCGCCATGTTAAAATATAGCTTTCCTTTAACACTGGACAAGAAAAAAAAAGGGGGGATGGAATTCAGAAAAAGCACTATCTCAGCCCTAGAACAAGTGTATTGATCTGTTTTGTCCTATGGGTCAAGTGCATGGTCTTCTCCGGTCTTTCCTAGTGCAGTCTGCCATTCGAGATTTAAAGAAACACCCATCCCCATGTACTCCTGCAGTCCAGACACCCGCATTTGCTCCTGTACTCCACCTGCCCCTGGAGTAAAAACATTGCTCCCAGCTTTCCTTTTGCTCTTCCCACTTGAGCTACTGCCTGGTCTCACTACTGGCTCTCCCAACCATCAGAAACTTCTTGGTGAAGGCCAGGTGTTTCACACAGATGTGGGCTTCCAGTTTAGGAGCAGGCCTTGCCTTGTCAATAGTCTCCTAAAGAGAAAGAGGAGGGTAGTCCCATTTCCCTGCTCTGACACGCACTTCCAGTTTATGTGAACCATTTTGACACAGAACGTAAAGAATTTTAGTTATCTACCTCCTCATCTGTAAAACAGGGGCAACAGCACTTTCCTCTGTCACAATTGTTTACTGTTAAAATAATTCTATTAAGAAGATGTGGAAAAGCAACCTTACAGTGCTCATATCTACTTATAGGCTTTGTAGCACAGGACTCCAAGTAGAAATGTACTACTGAAAAATACAGCTGTTCAGCTGCTGGAGGTGTCCAAAGTCAACAACATCCTATATTTCCAATAGTTAAGCTTCCAAAAGGCTTAACAGGCGCACTCAGGAGCATTTGGCTTTTACAGCACTGGGCAGCTCGACCCTTAGATTACGCACTATCTCACCGCTTCTTTTGCTCCTCTCTCTGCAGGGCTCAGTCTGCTGGGTTGACCTCAGAGCTCACCCCCCAGGTCAGGCTTCAGAGTACATACTGGAGGTGCTTTTACCCACCTCTCATGTTGGAAGGTGCAGATGTCTCTTTTGACTGCCCTAAGGACTAGTGCCTTAATGTGACAGCTTTGTTAGTGACAGGCATTGTATAGGGACTTCAATTGAGTGCTGTGAATTCTGCTGGGTAGCATTAGCTACTTAGAAAATGAAGTGAAAAATGAGAAGTAGTTATAGGTAATGGTGGATGAAAAGATTCAGTGGATGAAAGAGGCAGGTCCAAAATCCAGACCTCCTATTTACTGCTTTTTCAGACTTGTTCTCATTTTCCTAATGGTCAAAGTTGATCATTGACACATTTGATGTCAAACGTAATTAAACAGAGACCATATAGTGTCTTTGTGCTGATAGACAATATAGATCACAAATGTTTTCTGTAGGTGAACTTCTTCATTGAATGTCTGCATTTTTTTGGAAGTTCCTTTCCTTAACCGATGAATGCAAATACTTGTTCAAGTTTCAGCAAATAACCATGAGCTTTCAGACTTCTTTTACTGTTCCACCATAGGGACACTTTCTCAAACTTTCTTAAGGAGCTGTAATGCTAAACTGTGGCTCAGAAAAATTGCTTGCTGACTTGAAAACAAAAGCAAAAGAGAAAAAAACCACCCCTTCTGAGGTGATTCTCTGCAATGAAGCAGGAGTTATATGGGCTAACTTTATGTTTATAATCTTTTCTTTGCCAGAGTGCCATGGCATTCATTCTTTCCAGACTTCTGATGATAACAGGTTTTGATAGCAAATGCTTAGGTCTAAATTCTGCTGTCAGAGTGAAGTTGCTGAGTCCTCCTGGCTCTAAATTAGTTACAGGGTTTTATGAGTGTGACTGGGAAAAGAACCTTCCTTTGAAATCCTACGGATGCGTAACAGGGCAAAATGATTAGGAAAATGAGGGGGAAAATGCAAAAACACACATATGAGTTGAAAGTTCATCGGATTTTCCCCCTTGACTTCAGCGGAGCCAGGAGTCTTCCAGTTACCTTCAGGGTTTCAGAGCAGTAATTCTTACCTTGGGATTCGTTCATCGGAAGATTTGGGAATAGCTGTATAGCTCAGAATTTAAACTGCAGATCGTCTCAGGATGAGACACGAGCTATAAGCAGAAATAACCCTTGATTTTACACTTGAAATAGCTCTTCCTTCCATCTCTCATGCCCAGGAGCAGCAAGCTTTCTCTGCTTTCTGATAAAGAATTCCTTCAGCAGCAGTTACCCCAACAAATCCTACCTCAAATCGTGACTGTGTGCATGTATGTCTTTAGGTACGTGTGACTAAGAAAGCAAGTGCTTTCCTATTTCAGATTACTTTTGCTGCTTTACCGGGTAGAGCAAAAGGGAGTATGGTAGAAAATGTTGAAGAGATGGACTGTCCTGGAGACAAGCCACCGCACATTTATTTGATCCATGGCTGGTGCAGTCCTGGTGTAAGTGGTGGGGCTGTGCAGAGCTATCGCAGCCATGGGCAATGTTCCTGAGGGTATTGCCGTACCTGTGCTACTCAGCCTCTCCCCATCTCACAAAACCTGCATTTTCCTCTTTGACTGTTGCAGTGAAGCCATGACTGGAGTGGCTGTATGAAATCTGGAGCTGTAGGGGCTGAGACCTCGCATGACCAAAAAAGCTACAATTATGTTGTCTCTTTAGGCACAGTTTAGGAAAGTACAAGGATTGTGTTTTCCATTTCCTGATTGCATCAGAACTAATAGAACTAATTGTAGGAATATTCCCATGTAAACACATTGGTAATGTTTGCATGCATTTATCCATGTGTACCCACTTCCGTGGAGGTCTGGTATGCTGACAGCTGTTACCTTTAGATCAGTTTTGTACCTTTGTCTGTATTACAGGTTCCTGCACTGGAAAATTACTTTTGATATAAACCCAGTTGCTTGTACTGCCATCCATTGACGTCTTGACAAAGAAGGATAAGTTTCTCACTCCAGCACGAACAGAGAAACATGGAACAATTTTGCCAGTGCACTGACATTTCACACAAAGTGGGCCAGAAAGGTGTTTTTTTTTTAAAGTATGCCTACCATGGGATTCCTAATCCTTCATTTAGTTAATCACCTAAACTAAAAGAAACCTAAAGGCTCTGAGGCTCAAACCTGGCTCTATCCTCCCTTTGGCTGCATTTGTACTGGTGAATAAAATGTGCCAGGGACCCCAGAAGGACTCATGACCTCACTCCTAAGCTGTTGTCCCCAGAGCAGGATGGCCACCCCAAGCTATCTCCTGAGACCAGCCCTGTAGCCCTTGTGTTGTACCTGAGTGCGGTTTGGCCTCAGCCCAAACCACACCGAGCATCACGCCAACTGATTAACATAGGTAATACCAGTTCAACAGATCATGTCCCAGTGTTGGGGCCTGTTCTTTGCCTAGTTTAACTTATTAGTGTAGATGTTACAGCCGGTGTTACAGCCGGTGGTCAGACTTGAGATGCTGGGACACATATAAGGAGGTAAAGAAGATACACTGGGACAGAAGAGATGATATAAACAAATGATGAGGGCAGTTGAATAGATAAATTCAAAGAAGGATGAGAAGAATACTATTTTTCAATAATTTTCTGTAACATTCAGAATGACACTGATTCTGACCCTATGAGCAAAGCAATTAAAATCAGTGGACATACTAGATAATAAAAAACCAGTATGGATACCATAATTAATTACTCAGGGTGTCTGATTTCCTTTTTTGTGGGAGAGAATGTGATTTTGATCTGCAATGAAATAAGGTATTATAGTGCATTGTCTCAAAGCTATGAGACTGGTGGTGCAGTTCATGTGTTTGTTTATTTTACAGCCATGGCAATCCAACTAAAACTGTGGGTTTCTGTGTGGCATGTCAGAAATGGTACGTTGCTGGTGCTCCCCAGTAATATTTGGGTCTGTAGATGTTCTGTGAGGCGTTGCCAATCGTTATGGTTTAAAATTGCAGAGAATCTTTTGTTAAGGAAGTTATGGGTGGACTTAACCAAGATCTGTGGTCCCAGGTCCAGTTCTAGGGGCAGGTATGTGAAGAATTTTGCTTCTTACTTTTGGAAAAAGGGATGAGTACTTGCCTCTGCTGCATTGCCCCCATGTTGTCTTCTTAGTCATGGAAAAGAACCACTCATTAGTGGGTCTCAAAAGCCCTGATGGCTTTCCCAGAGGGATGCTCTTGGGATTCAGAGTTTGAGGTGAGGATTGCAGAACTGGTGAGGGCACACCCTGGCTGTGTCTCAGGAGTCCTCAGTCCGGAAAATATCCTGTGAGCTGGGCCTGAACAAGCCAAACCTGATGTCTTTCCCAAAAGTGATGGTGTCTGACCCACATGTGAAGGAGCCCACTGAAGAAACCTTTTGGAGGGCTCCATCCCACTCCACTCTGAGAGTTTTCCACAGGGCTAGGGGGACAGCAATCTGGCCCTGTGTTTTCAATAGTGAAGTTATGTGGGGAATGTGTTGGGGGTTTCATATTTCAGCGTATGTTGTGGGCTGTGCAGCAATGAAGGGGTAGAATCCAGGCTGGCTATTGATCCTAACTATGCGTTTCCAGATTTTGCTGCGTTTTAGTTTTTCTTAAAATGAAAGTGTTATTTATACATATGTTGTTGTTTAAGGGAGCTCAACAAGCAATTTTCTTATCTTTTTTTTTTTTTTTTTTTTTAATGTGGCAACAAAAAGAGCCTTAGTACTAGTGACTGCAGCTTGCTGTGCCCTGACAGCCCAAAACAGGAGCACAAGAGAGGTGCGAGCCTTTGGTGAGTAATGGAGCGGGTATACTCACACACGTGCGTTATTTACCGGCACGTAAAACATCCTGAGCGACTCTCTGCTTTGCAGTCTGTGGACTTCCTACCCCCACAACCGTAACGCAGCCTCGAGCGACCAGCGGGGCACCGCTCGGCCGCCGGGATGGTGCCCTCAGCGAGGAGGGCAGCAGCGGCGGCGGAGCCCTCGCCCCGTCGCGTACGGAGGATGCCTTGGGAGGCCGGAGGTGGTGCCGGGGCTGGGCGTGGGGCGGTAGCGCCGGGGAGAGTGAGTTAATGCAAGGGGTGGGGGGAGCCGCTGGCAACTCCGGCTCGGCGCTGCCGCCCGCCTTCCCCGGCGCGGCCCCGCTCCCCCGCCCGCCCCTCGGTGCCGCCCGCCCGCCCCGCCGGGAGCGGTTCCAGCGCCGCCGAAGCCGGGCCGGGGTCGGGGCGCTGAAAGTTTCGCTGTCCCCGGACACGCCATGGGCTTCGACCCGTCGCGCTTCGCGGCGCCGGTGGCGGCGGAGCTGCAGTGCAAGCTGTGCGGGCGGGTGCTGGAGGAGCCGCTGTCCACGCCGTGCGGGCACGTCTTCTGCGCCGGCTGCCTGCTGCCCTGGGCGGCGCGGCGCCGGCGCTGCCCGCTGGGCTGCCGGCCGCTGGCGGCCGCCGAGCTGCGCCCCGTCCTGCCCCTGCGCAGCCTCGTCCAGAAGCTGGAGGTCAAGTGCGACTACAGCCCGCGAGGCTGCGGCCGCACCGTGCGGCTGCGGGAGCTGCCCGCGCACCTCGCGGCGTGCCGGTACGGGCCGCCACCAGGCTCCGCCGAGCCGCAGCCGCGGGGCGGGACCCCCCCCGGCCGCTCGGGGGGCGGCTCCGCGGAGCAGCCGCGGCCAACCGCGCCGGGGGAGCCCCCGCGGCCACGGGCGGGGGTCGGGCACCTCTGCCTGCGGGCGCTGTGGGGCGGCGGCCGCAGCCCGGAGCCGCGTCCCGAGCTGAAGACGGAGGCCCTGCGCTGGAGCAGGAGGGAGAAGTCGCTGCTGGCGCAGCTTTCGGCGCTGCAGAGCGAGGTGCAGCTGACGGCGCGGCGGTACCAGGCGAAGTTCGGCCAGTACATGAGCCACATCAGCAGCATCACCCGGGACCTGGCGGGCGGCCAGCCCGGCAAGGTGAGCGCGGCGACAGGGACCCGCGGGGCAGTACGCCCTGGCCGATCCCCTCCAGACATGCTCTCCCCGGGACGGCTTTGGCCGTGCCCAACTTGTGCCGATCGGTCGAGGTGGCGATGGGAACGGTGTCCCCAGGGGCCGGCAGTCATCCCAATGTTCGTTCCGGGACCCAGCCCGATACCTCCCCATTCTCCCACGCGTCCCCCGGGTGGCGCGAGCCGCTTCTGCCCGTCCCCGGGGAGATGGAACCACCGGCCTCAACCGGGGACACGCTTCTTGTCTGTGCTTGCGACCGAAAACCGGGGCGGCGGCGAGACCGGCGGTGCCTGGGAACGGCGGTGGCCGAGCGCGGCTCGTCGATTACTTGGCCAGAGGAGGTGGGAAGCGGGCGGGAGGGGAGGGGGTCTCGCTAGTCGGCTGGTAGCCTATGTCGGTTCCTCCGGTCAGAGTGTCCGCATCAGGTCACCGCGCCTCTCATGGCTCCGACTGCTGGTGCTGCTCAGTTTGCCCTAGCTGGGACCAGCAGAAGCTTGAGCAGAGGGGCACGGAGCTCGACTTTTAACTTTTGTTTAGGCAGACGAGAAGTTGTCTTAAAAAACTGGAACGTAAAACGATTGTAAACTCTGAAAGGTTAAAGGACAGCAAAGTCTCGTTTGGTAGGATGGAGTAACAGTTGATGCTTGATAGCAGAGATGGGTGCAGTGCTTTTCGCTCTTCTCAGTGCTGATGACATTGCTGAGACAGCGACTCGCTTTCTTTAGGCTAAATAAGCCATCCGAGAGTACTGGTGAGCTGGCTTAACTCCCTCTAAGGGAGCTGATTTTTTCTTTTGAGCATTAACTCCTGGCTGGAAGATCACTGTGTAGGCTCTGGCACTGCTGTTTGCAGCAGTGGTGAGGAGTGTTTTAATGCAAAGGATTTTTCTTTTTACCCAAATTTTCGTGGACCCTTGGGAAGCAAAATCCCCAGTGGAAAAGGTCTGAGCAGCCTAATTCACTCTTGAAGCGATGTAGTGTGCTAGGCATCTGACTGCTGCATGGGAAGTGGAAAGGGGATGTTGTTCTCAGGACACCTGAGGGCCTGGAAACATGGGGATTCATGGCTTTGAGAAACTTTGTGTTTGGGGACTTGAATATTTAGTATTTTTCTCTTTCCTTTGGTTAGCTAATTCACAAGGGTTAGGTTGCTGGCTCTGGGAGGTGTGCTAATACATCTACTTCATCTCCTGAGAGATGCGATAAGCTTATGTGAAGGGAGGCAGCAGTGACTGTGGGGTGTGCGAGAAAAGCGGTGGCTGTAGGAGGGAGAGGAGAGACCTGGATTTTGAGGAAGGAGTTGGCAGGAGGTGTAGGGATAGGCGGGAGTCATCGGTGCCGCTGGGCAGCTGCGGAGCATCTGTCATGTCTGAGCAGTGCCGGTAGGTGCTGCTGTATGTACTGCCGCGCTGAAACCTCTTCTGCAGATGAGACCCGGGTAATGAATAAAACAGGCATTTGGAAGAAAAACTATCAATGAAGTAAAATTGTACTTCATTAAAATCAAATGGATCATGCGGCAGTAACGCATTTCTCTGTCACAGTTAATAAAATATGGGCTTCAGCGTGAAGTATTATTTCTAAATAGAAAGGTGTACCCAATTTAGGTGTCAAATTTATATTAATCCTCTAATTTATAAAGACTGGCAAACACAAACACCTAACAGTGCTGGATGAATTTTATTTTGTGGGAAATGTAGCTCATGAAATTTAACTATTATCATGTGTGAAGGAGGTAAAATGAGCTAACTTGCTATGCTAAAGCCTCCAAATATTTTGTTTCTTTTTTAGTTATTAATTTTATTTTTAAATTCTTTACCTGTTCCACTGAAGGAAGATGTTTCTTTCTCTTTCTAATTTTTACCTTTTACTCCATCACTGTTTTTGATAGATAACTTTTCAGCCTATTTTTCCTTTAAGCTTTATCTAAAAGCCTCAGCTAAAAATCTTTTGTAAGTTAGTACTTTCACTTAAAATTATCTTATTGAGACTGTATTATTTAACAGTATTTCACTTCTTGCTTCTTAGGGAGGAGAACCCAAACCATTAACAATCATGCTACACCGAGAAAAAGATACATTGGGATTCAATATTGTAGGAGGACGACCCAATCAGGTAACAAGAAAAGTAACTGTAGGGTATTTTGACCTACTTTCTGTTACTATATACACTGTTAGTAATAAAAGAATTACTTTCCATGACAGTAGGTATGGAATCAGCTCCACAGACAGAAGAACTGTGTATTATCAGGTGTAATTGGAGTCACTGTTTTGAAGACACACTCTTGTGAGAACTGGATTGTCACTTTCAGGAAAGGTGCTCTAGTTGTTTTTGCTTTAAAACTTTAGGCTGATCTGCACCCAGTCCCCATGTGAGTAATCTGTATTCATGCAGACTGTTCAATGGAAACCCCTGGGACTACTTATAAAAGTCATTGTAGCAGGATTAAGCCATATGAATTTTTGGAAACAGCTTGCTTTTTTTATACGTTTAAAGGAGAGATGAAAATTTGCTTTTGTAGCTCAGGTAGTTTAAGCACATGTCCTGCTCTCACATCCCTTCTTTCATTTTTTCTTTGTTTGTGAACTGAAGGAGAGTTTTCATTGATCTTGTATCTTAAATCAATCTAATCTCATCAGTCTAGGTTTAGAAAGTTCATTGAAAACCACAGAATATGCATGAGGATCACTAACCCCCCCTAGAATATGCATAAGAATATGCTTTATTTTTTTTCTTCATCCTTCCAAAAGCATTAATCAGGATTGGCATTACATATGAAGGGTAAAGAAACCTGTTAAACTGGAAAATTAATAGTTGATTAAAAAGGCTTGGTAATAATTATGCACTGATCAGGTTCTTGTTAAGTGGGAGAATTGTAACCTCCTGCTGTTGTTGAGAAGGGGAATGGGACCCTGTGTGTTAGTTTGGCAATCTTCTGCTCTAAAGCTATATTTAGTGGTGCCAAAGAGTCTGTTGCCATTAGCCTATGAAGTTCATCGTCTGCGCTGCTGAATTATTGTTCCCTGTGGGTAAATATGAAGACCAGCAGTTATCAGATGTTGGTGCTATAAATCCACAGCAAAAGTTTCTTGGATTTCCTAATGGAAGGGTGAGACAACAGGTGGCTCTAAGATAAAATACGTGAGCTTTGATTATATCCATATTTTGAGTATGCCAGTAACAAAGTCCAGACTATCTTTAGATTGGATTGCAGTAACTGTTAGTTACTGTTACTTACAGCTGTAGGAAAACTTCAGGGAAAACGGAGTATGGTGTTCATCTTTCTTGGGATGGCAGCTGAGCCTCTCTGAGGTACTTAAATGCTGACAGTGCATACTGGAACAGGCTTTTTATATTACAAACTGTTAGGCTTTTTGAATTAATATTCTAGAAGTTTAAGGAGTAAATGATAAATATATAAAGGTTCATAGCACTGTTTCTGGAGAGCCCTGCTGACTGGAGAGAAGGAAATGGTCATGGTCTTCCATTAACACTGATAGTTGGACATGGAGAAGTTAGTGAAGCTGTGAGGTAGAGCTGGGTCTTGGGGGTTTTTGAGTTTTTTAAATTTGATTTGGAAATCTGTTTTGTTCTCATTGTGATTAATGTGAATACCACAGATGCTTGATTGGCAGTTCCCAGATATCGGTATAAGGTCTCATTCAGCATGTATCAGCTAAAGGATATAACAGGAAAAAAGGACTGAGTTGGCTCAAATAACGAAAATAAAAAACTCTGCTCAAAAAATTAAATAGTGGACCAGGAATCGTTTGGAAACATGACAAAAAGAGTTCATGGAAGTGATCTGTACATTTAGGTTGTTCGAGGAAAAAGTACCCTTGGGTGAAGAGTTGGGTCTTGCAGCAGGAGAGCAAACAGTGGTGTCATTATATTAGTCACCTGCGTGGGAATGCGTTCCTTCACTACTTATTATTTGTCTTTTATAAGTACAATGCAGGTTTTTCTCATTGGAAAGCAGGCGACTCTTGGTGACTTGGGTAATATGTTCCGTTGGCTGTGTTTCCTTTCAGCCCATAATAGGCTTCCCCACTGTTCTTCACTTTCTACCTGGAGGGAGGAGGAGAGGAAAGACTCACCGCAAGCTCATCTTTTATTTCGTCAGGAAAGGACTCATATCACTAAGTGTGTGTTTCTGGGAGGTGATTCATTATTTTAATGGAGCATGGCTGCTTTGATCCCCACTTTTGTCCTGGGCCCCAGCTCTGGCTGGCTGGGAGGACTGTCCTGCAGAGCAGGCTGTGGTGTGGAGGCTGTTGCTCCCAGGACACCATGGCAAAGCCAGGCTGGCGGGAGCTGTGTGCTACAGGCACGGCTTGGGGCTCCTGCCATCACCCACAGACTCAGCTAAGGGTTGGGTGAACCGATCATCTCTGTAGCATCCCTGCTATGCAGCTGGTGAGTTCTGTGACAGGGTGCCAGAGTTTGGTATGCAGCGTGCTGCTTTTCCGTGTCAGGACTGCTGGATACCAGCACACCAGACTGAAATACCCTTTTTCTTACTGGGTCATACATTGCTCTTGAAAAAGCCCGTGTAATTTCTTTTTGGGAAAAAAATAATACAGTTTTATGTAGGCAAAGGTACTGTAATCTAGCCTTTTGTTTTCTTAAGGAAAAGAACCATCTGTGTACCTCCTGCATTTCATTAATGGCTATTATGCTTCTTTTATCAGAGTTTCATTTCCCTGTTTGTTCATAATATTGCTGGAGCTGTTAATAAGTTTCCCTTTTGCTTATTACCTGTCTCTGTGACAAAGGGGGGAAAAAAGGAGTTTATGAAATCATAGTCTGACTAGCATAGTGTTGAACCAAATATTTGTTAACCTGTAATCTACCTGGGTTGAGTCTCCACAGGACAGTTGCCATGTGTTGTAAAGCATGTTTTCTAGTGGTTCCATTTTTTGTTATGCCTTTATCATTTTCTTAATAGAAAAACTTATAAAACGTTTTCCCCATGAGTGTGTTGGACCCAGACGTGGAAACCTGTACACATATGAATTGTTGTTGGTCAGGGATTCACCAGCCACAGAAGGAAAATAAGCATCCTATAAACTGTTATCAAAAGCATATGTAATCTGGAAAAAAGTGCCTTCATTTATTGCTATCTAGGTTATTATTTGTGTGAACACTTAAAAGTAGTGTGAACCTACTTTAAGTAGGCAGTGTCTGCTTGGCATTATTTCATTATTAATAATGATTTTAAACTATTTTAAACTATCATGTGATGAAGTAATTTCAGCATGTGCAACAACATGAGGTGTATCATTGCAGCTGCGGTAGATAATGTACCTGCTTTAAATTTGACCTTCATGCAAATTGTACTTTTCAATGTGTAGAGATCAACTGGAAGTGGGATCTTTTTTTGTCCACAGCTGATCTGTATGGATTTCACAGTTGAGCAAGTTCTCAGTCTCCCATGTGAATAGGATTTATGAGGTTAACCAGTTCCATCCAAATCCTGTCACTGTTACATGCCGGTGAGCTAATGTCACTGTGTTCCCTGGAGCTTTATTTTCAAATGCAGAAAAAAAATGTACAAGCAGAAGTACTGCAGGTGCCCTTTCCCTCCTGAGAGATACATTTGTGCATCCATTTATATGAGTATTTTCCTCTGTGCATTTATGTACTAGTCACTGTCTGCTGTGAAGTTTGAGGTCTGCTTTAAATATTTTAGCTGGGATCTGATTACCACTGCACCCTGTGTCTCACTTAGACTAAAATAACCAGAAGTAAGTGGATAATCTTATAAAAAATGCTGGAATAGTTCATTCATTCTGTCCTTTTGATTAATGACTAGTTTGTGTTAAGCAAGCTTAAAGAAAAAAAAAATCCCAAGGAGCTTAATTCTTAGCTCAAAAAGTGAGCTGCATGTTTCAGGTGGATTTGCATTTTTCATTGCTGCTGATTTTAGTACCATCTCATTTCTTCTACTAATGTGGCCCTTTCTGCAACTTCCCTATCGCCTGGTACAGAACAATCAGGAGGAATCTGCTGAGGGAATTTATGTGTCAAAGATTTTGGAAACTGGACCTGCAGACAAAGCAGAAGGCCTGCAAATTCATGACAAAATTATTGAGGTAAGAAAAAAAGCCACAACCCACCACTGGATTAGTCTGTTATCAGATTAATCAAGGATTTGATGGTTTTTACAGTAAGCATGTTGTAATTTTCCTCTTTTGCTGTGTCTAAATATGATTCTTGTACACTGAACTGCTCAAACATTTCTCAGATATGAAGACACATGATGGATTTTTCCAACAGCTAACACATGTATTGGTTTTGGGATTAAGCTGATTTAAGCGAGGCAAAGGTGTAGATGCTGAAATAGTAAGCAAGAGAGGCATTTTTTATTTCTTTTCATTAATTTGAGAAAGAAGGCAAGTGATTCTATGGAAATTCAGAGGTTTATGAAATTGATTTTGCCCTGTAGGTGTTTCTGTGGTGACTGGGGCGTTGTGGAGAAGTTGTGCTGGTAAGCAGTGCTGTAAAGCTTCTTAAGCAATTAGAGAAAGTACTTTCTGCTATATGATCAGAAGTAGATCATCTGTTGTTCTCACCAGGACCAAAATAGCTCTTTCCCAGGCATGTAATATGCTAGCATGGAAATGTTAAAGTCTATTCCTGTGTGGTATGCAGGTTTTTTCCCATAAAATACCTATAATTAAAAAGAAAAAATACCAGTAACTCAGTCTGAAGAATAAGTTGCTGCCTAGCCTACATTTGTAACTGTAATTAGCCCTCTAAAAGGTCTCGAAGGAACAGTTTCAGTCAGTGAAATAGACTCCTTAGGGTGCTGTCAAAACGGTGTTTCACATCATGGCTCTAATACAGCTCTCTGAATGGCAACACATACCAGTAGCTGCTGGCTTTGTTTAGGATATAGCACTCCAACCTTGGGTTTAGGGGAGGCTTAGAAACATTGTGCAAACTTGCCAGTTGGACAGGGTTTTGAAAAAAGACACATGAAACAAGTGGATTGGAAGACAAATGCAGAGTGCTGCTGCTGCTGGCTTCTTGCATTATATCGCTGTTAAGGACTAGAAACATAAGCCAAGAGTGTTTGAATGCTGGCATTGCTCTTAATGTTGGGAGCCTGGAGCAGTGTGTGAAACCAAATTAATACATTTTCTTGGAAAAATAAAGCTCATGCTCTTAGCTGGCAGATACATGCACCTCTGGTAGAAACCACGCTGGCTGAGCAGAACTGAACTTGCAGCATAACTCTGATCTCCCCAAGATACACAAAAAGCGTTTGCATCCAATTGTTTTTATAACAGCAGCCGTATGCTAAAAAAACCTATGTTCTTCTGACATTACTATTTCACTTACCATGTTGTATTTTCTACAGGCTGACCAGCTATATAGTTTTATGCATTTGCTCAACACTTCCTGCTGTATTTTATTTTCTTTTGTAGCACCTTGATTGTTAAGACAAAATGGCATGGTTTTGGAGGAAGAAAGAAGTCATAATAAAAAAATCTGATTTATTAAATGTGAGGTCATTTCTCAAAATGCCACCAGAATTGATGCTTGATTTTTATTTGTTGAAAAATTCTAGCTGCATAAAATCATACTGATAGTTAAAATGCTACTAGGAACTTCCAGAGTTCAATTTTATGTGAGACTATAGATCCAGTCTAGCATTAGTATTCATACAGCTCTCAATGAAGCACCATTTTTACCATATTAATATACAACAGCTTTGGATATAATTTGTTTGTATTCAGGCAAGCATCTAAAACTGTTCAGGGTTAGGCTAAATTTTCTACTAGATGTTTCAGTGTCTCAAAATTTGTTAGATTAAATAAAAAGAGATAACATCAAGACTTTCTAAATGAAATGCAAGTAAGTATTTATTCGTCCATGCTAGACAAAGAAAGCAGGTGGAGTCAAAAGGCTGAATATTTCCTTGCCCATGCATGGCTACTGATGTCGTCTTGTAGTAGGATGCCCTGCCAGCACTGCTGGTTTGTTGTGGAAGATCAGTATGAAAGCTCTTGCTGTGAGGAAATAAGTTGGATGGTGTAACCGTTTCAAGAGTGTTGGCAGATACACAGAATATGAGTGTTGGTGAAAAGCTGGTAGGTAGTGGGACTTCTTATTGCTTGCTTTTCATTCATTTGGTGATCTTATCTAATGGGTACTATTTTATCAGACCATTTTTCAGTAATCAAGAGCAGAAGGAAGCGATGTTGTTTGAAGAGCCTTTAATAGCTTCAGTCAGTTGTTCGGCAGTGTGATGCCCGGGGTGTTTCTAGCAATGCGTAGCTAATAGGATAATGGACAGAGCCATCCCATTAAATCAGGAGAAAATCTGTTCTCAAGGCGTGTTGCTAAATAAAGAAGGTAATTTGTTAAGTGCTTTATCAGATGTTTAACAAATGTTAACTACACGTGGTTGACTACAGTGAGTTGTGCACATTTCAGATGACCATCTTGTGGGTAACCTAGTTCAACAAATGGGTTTCGCAGTCCTGAGGCATCGGCAACTGGAATTGTGAGTCAAGGCTGGCAAACATAAGTAGTACCTCCTACTTTATATATGTCATTATCTATGGCAGCAACTTTGACAAATAATGGTTATGGTAATTGAAAGGGTGCCAAGGGAGAAATCAGATTTCTTTCTTAAGGTATTTATTCTAAGTGTAAATAAATGACTTGAATTTCTGGAGGGTTTTGAGGTCAATGTGTCCAGAATGTGGGCCATAAAGCCTCTTTGACACTTTCATCTGAAAAAGGCTGGTGTTTATTTGGGCTTTACCTTCAGGTAAGCATTATTTTGTGCCTGACGACCTGAAACAGATGCCTGTGCGCTGGCAGGGTGGTGGTGGGTGAGGGTGACAGGTAAAGGGTGCCAGGCCCATGTACCCTGTGTTGAGGGGCTGCAGCTCTCCACAGGGTATGGTCATAGGACCCTCACTGATCATTTTCACTGTTCTGCTGAGGAACTGAAAGATTTTGGGCACATCTTTACCCACTTTATTCAAGATTAACTTGTTTAAGCAGTGTAAAGCTGGTCAGGGACAGTCATGTGCACAAGCAGCATTTTGGCAATGTGTACTTTCAGGAATCTTAGTACAAGCCAAAAATGATCGTTACTTGTTCATCAAGGAGAAACTCTTCCTTATTAATTACTTCTATGTAGCTGGTTTCTCTGGATGTCACAGTCTTATGCTGCTGTCAAAAGTTATTATCCTAAAATGCCAGCTCCCAAAATTAACACAGTGCAGCATGTGTCTAGGACTAAACACTGATCACACAGTATAAAAAGCATCTCATAAAACTAGATGCAGCATTGACATCTGTGACTCCCAACATGAAAGCCTTGGATATGAGCAGTGGTATAAAGCCACCAGACCTCGAACTTTTGGATCTCTGTCATCTTCCTTTCCACACTGCCTGTGAATCCTGAGAGGAGGAGATGAACCTCAAGCCATCCGCAGGACTGTCTATTAGTCTGTGCTGGCTCAAAGAATTCTCGTTGCTCTTGGGAGAAAATACAAAGCATGTTTAGAGTGGTTCACACTTCTACAGCTATGCATCATTTCATCTCCCCCTCACTTCATGCTTGTCTTTCCTGCTAAGTTCACTGCTCATCTTTGCTAATGCTAATAGCCTCCTCAAGGCAGCATAAACCAGCTTGATCCTTGGCAGTATTGCCGATACACAGAAGTGTTTTATCTGCTGCTTTTTTTTTATACATATTTATAGTTCTGAGCAGTAAAAGTAGCTCTTTCTGTATGGAGGAAAATTTTACACTCTCAGTTTGCAGTCAGTTCAACTTCACATAAGAATGGCTCCACACTGGCCAGAACTCCAAGTACACTAATGCCTAGTTAACAAGCCATTCAGAACTAATTCTTTATACTTGTTTTTTCTTTGTATAATATTACATTTTTATGGAGATTGGTACATCATCTCCTCTGATTTTGAGCCCAACTTCAGAAAAAAACGACAGATTTTCTCAACTCCTCTTTCAGTCTGTAAGTCACAGTGTCTTGCAAAATACCATTGTATTACTAAAGTGAGATATGCTGATTTTACCTTTTTACTCCAGTGTTGTACATAAAATACATGACCAAGACCGAATGTGCAGCCCAGATGGAGTTCCTGAATTATTTTTTTTTTTTCCATAAGAAGAGCAGTGTTTCATCAATTTGAGGAAGAAGAGCTACTGTTAATTCACATTGCCAAGGAGACAAAGCCCTATAGTCACAGCTGAACCTTCTATTGTAGGTTTGCCAAATAACAAACCAGCAGTGAAAAACCTTGTGTGCAAGAAAAAGGGGCTTGGGCTGAAGACCAAAATATTCATATGAGGAACTGTAAGCACATCATAGTGTGGAAGGCTCAAGTGCTTTTCTGTTCCTTGCACTGCAAGGCAAAGGCTTCTGTTCTTTTACTCTCAAATGAAATGAGAATATTGGCCCTTCTGCATTTTAGTCAGTTGATTCTCATTAATTTGATGGCTAAGAAGCAGGCATGATGGAGAAGAGGGGAAAGAAAAACATTTTTAGTCTGGGATCTTTAAGTCTTTTTGAAAAATGAGATGGATGCCTATATATCATAACTATGTATTCTGTTTATGCAGCCTGATCTCCATAAGTACATACTAAATATGGCTTCGTCCCTCTTCCATGTTTCCCTTTGTTCTTTTCACTTTTTTTTTGAGAGTACACACACAATGGCTTTCAAGCGCATGTCAGCAAAGCCAGTTTCAATAAAGATGAAGTCTTGAGGCTTATCCTGGCAGAAGTAACTTAGATCTGCAAAGCGCCTACAGAAACTTTTTAACTATTGCCAGACTGCTGACTGTGCTGTGTGTCAGCCTTGTGATGTTGTATCTTCTGCATGTTTCTGTCATTACACTCACTATGTTGCTCAAGCAGAAACTTCGATACTAGTTGTGTTTATTTGGCTAAGAATCTCCACTGTCAGATTATGTCTGTAGAAGTAGTAGGCTTAAAAATTGTCTTGCTCGGATCAGAGCTAGAAGATTGGGGATGGCTTTGAACCAAAGCTTCACATGATGTGGCCCGCAAGATCTGGGTGGCAGCTGAAGAAACTTTTATATAGCTAATTTTAGTGGTGTGGATTTCAGTGTACCTAAATATGCCCAAAGTAGCCTTAGGTATATTAAGTTCTCTTAAATCCTTAACAAATTCATAATATTACGTTGCATGTAGCCAGGTCTGGCACCTGCATTAATTAGATAACTCATAATTAGTCTGAAAGATCCCTGCGATAATAAATTAGTTATACCATAGACTTAGAAATGTCTGTAGCCTCTTTTCACCTCTGCGTCATCTGTGGAGATACAGGTTTTTGGACACCTGAATTCCTTCATCTATCTGAAGAAACTTGTTAAAAGTCTGGTGGGACCAGGTCTGTACATAACTTCATTTGAATAGGAGCTACTGCCCCTACTGACTTTTTTTACTTAACAGAAAGTCTTAGAGTGCTTCTTCAAGAAGTGAGAGATTTGGGTTGCTGTCTCTGCCCTGCCTGCAAAAGATTGAGTTTACCTATCCAGGCCCCCATTACTAGGACAGGAGCTATCTTGTATAAGACCAGCCTCCACCCATGCTCCTCAAATGGAGGTGGGTGCCAGCAGGTGCTTGAGAGTCAGGATTATCCAGTGATAATCTGCTGTGAAACAGGTGCTGGTTCCAGGGAGCTGTATCTGGAATACTGGTCCTGCCCGTTTTTAGGTAAGCACTTGTACCAATACATGAGACCTTCCCTCTTTCTTGCACAGTTTTGCATCTTATATGACACTTTTTTGAATGATACTTGCATTTCTGACTTTATAATCCTCGACTTTGAGAGGGGAGGCAGCAAATGCTGTTAAAACAGAATATCCTCTAGCTAGGACACTTCCCCAGCTATGAAAGATGGAGTTCCCTGACTGAGTAAATACCAGTAGCTGGGGTATCTCCTCCTTTTCTTTGATGTAGCTGTTATCTAAAAGGTGGTTACTGCTGTCAGAAGACCACAGGCTGGGCCTCATGTAGGTGGAGGAGGTTAGTGTTCAGTGTGCTGTCTGTGGTAGAAGTTGACATCTCACTGTGGGCATCCTGGCATGACTGAATTTTGTATTTTTGTATTTCCTGAGTTTCCAACATCAGTAGCCTAAATTTGGCTGCACTCACTGTAGGTCTTTAGAGGTGCCTGTATTCCTCTCTATTCAGTGAACTAAAATGCAAATGTTGCGTTCAGGGAGACAGCCTATGTTCTATCTAAAAAAGCCCTTAAAATTTCAGCAATTTATTGTCTGTGTTTTGAAAACAGAACATGAGGCTTCTGGCTTCATGTGACCTAAAATTTCTGTATGTTTTCTGCTGAAATATGTTAGGAAGCAGACTCTGAAATAATTACACTACAATATATATGATGTTCTCTTGCAAGTCTTAATAGGGCTTTGCAAAATAGTGTCTGTCCTGAAGAAAAGGGAGAAATAAAACAAAACTGTATTTAAGAAGTGGAGAACTTCGTGTTAATAGGGTAATAGTGAATAATAACTTAAGAGTTTGTGATCAGAAGTTCAGTACTTGATCCTTTAGTTGATTGCATGGAGTCTTACATTCATAAACATGCAAAAATATTATTGTGATACTTGTGTAAAGCAGCATCATGAAAAATTCTAAAATATCTTGGCTTCTAAGAGGTGATTTTTTGTTCCCCTGAGGTATAATCCGAGAGGTTTCTGTCCGCTGACAACTTGTAGTGGACCCAGCTCTAGAGAGGTGCAAGTTGTGGGAGGGTTTCCCAGGTGTGTTTGTTTGGACTTGTTCTCACAGACCAACCAGGCAAGTGTGCAGGTATAATGCTACATTGTTTTTGTGGAAAAACAATGCTCACAGTGCTTTTAACTAAAAGAAGAAAAAGTGGAAATGCCAAACGTGGTTGGAGTAGAGCCATCAGATGAACTCTCCAAGTAGTTTATTTGCAGAATAAGGCAGTATTGTCCTTTTCAGCAAGTCTCTTCAGCTTGCGAGTCATAGATCTTTTGAGATGCCCCTAGCTGGTGTACTGCACCTTTGCATGTGCCTGGATGCTTCTCTGCAAGGGACACCCAGAAAGCAAAGCAAAAGAAAGAAATACTAGGATGGCTGGAACAGGGGACAAGGCAGACGGGGCAGAAGGAGCAGCGTGGGAGTATTTCTGAAATGTGACCCAACATGGAAGAAGAGAGCAAGCTAAGTGGAAGTGGTGAAAATAATCTTTTACAATGGGTTTTTATGCTACTCCTACCATGTTGGGTCTTTATCTGGGTGGCTTAGGTTAGGCATAATAGAAGAGGCTTTGGGATCTTGCATGCATATGAGTGTGCATAACTCCCTCTCTCCAACTAGATAATTCTGTTTTGTTCTGACTGTGATAGATTTCTAAAGCAGCTGGATCACTGTAGGAGCATAAGGGGAAAAGTGAAGGAGAATATGCAAGGAAGAAGAAAAACAGGGGAAACTGAGCTTTACAATTAAAGAATACAAAGCACCAACCTTATGTTTCCACGGGAATGCTTGCCCATGAATAGGAAGTGTGAGAGAAATGGAGGTGGTGTAGGTAGTAATAGGGATAACTGAACTGTGGAATAGGATCATCTGTACACATTGCCATGAACTCTGATAAGGTGAAGCAGTACTGGTGCAGAACTATGATAGTTGTACCGTGTGTGCAGAGACGGGCAATACCCAAACTGGCAAGTCAGTAGAGCTGTTGGGTGGGAAAGATGCTGGTGGGAAAGATTCTGGTTAACCTATGGAAGAGCTGACTAACATAAGAACCTGCAAGATTCCACAAACGGTGTTGCTACCATGCACCACAGATCCCTAGGCACCGTGTGAAGGCCTGATCACACCCATCTCTTCATAAAGTGTCTAATCTCACCCCTGAGGGATAACGTGTCAGAAACTTGGCAAGTTGAAACTAAGCTTCTTCCTAGATGCCCTGTTGGAGCTTGTCTTTGCTGCATGTCATCTTTCTCTTCCTCCCCATGATTTTTTTTAAGCTTTAAGGTAAACCTTGCAAAATAATGGAACTTTAGCACTCTTCCATCTCCACCTTATCCAGCAGCAGGAACAATGCAGTTTTATATGCAACTGAGGTAGTAGGTTTGGAGGAAATTTTTGTTTATGTGAGGTTTTAGAGGTGTTCATAAGCACTTTCAGGAATGCATTAAACAATTTGACTAATGCTGCTGCTTTCATCCCTTCCCAGGAAGAGAAGGGCATGTGCGGGGGAGTGTCTTGTTTAGGAATTTTTCAAATAATTACATACATGCATGTTTACATGTTGGTATCTGTTCATGTTAGGGAAGACAAGGTCACAGAAATGTATCTCCATATTTGTTGCTGAAGGTGGCAAGGTTTTGTGATGAAGACCTTTGCACTTTGGTCTTTGCTCTGGACATGATCTTGAGTGAGCCCTGAAGAAAGCGCTCTCTCTTCCATTGACAAGCTGAATTTCCATGATAGTAGGGCTGTAGGTGTGATTGTCTGTCATTGCCTTGGTCTTGGACCAAGTCTGTCTTACAGCTGTGGTGGATTTGATGGTCAGTATGCAGCTGAAGTACCCTAACCTGGTGCACTCCAGAAAGTTTGAGAGGCGGAAAGGCATTTTCTGATGACTTTCCTTAACCTTGTCAATTATGTAGTGAATAGAAAGAGTCAGAAGCTTCAGAGAGCACTTAAGGATGGATTGGGGGAGTTAACTCTTTGAGGCTTCTATGATGAAGACTAGTAGGAAAGGAAGACTAGTCCAGCTATGGAAAGCTCTGACGAAGTCTGATACCATGCTGAGTTTGTTGCTTAGAACTGAGGGATGTGTGAGGAAGCCGTGCCTCCCGCAGCACATGTTGCTGGCACCCCAGAAGCTCTTGGCATTTTCAGAAAGTGAAAAGAGCCCTCTTCAGCTTTTTGCGAAGGCTATTCTTTATTGTGGTTGAGACAACCTCACAGTTAGAGGAGATGACAGCTTACATATGTTGTGTGAATGCAGTGTTTTATCCTCTTAAGTCACTGAACTGATTGTTGCAATCCAAGGATATATGCTCCAGGAGCTTTGATCTCTTCTACCCTTTTTCTTAATCAGCTAATTATATTTGTAAGGAGTAGCTAATCACTGTTCCCTATAATTGGAGACTGAGAGAAAAAAGCCATTACTGTCTGCCAGTGCAGAAATGCTCCAAATGAAGTAATTATTTATGGCTTCACTTAAAAAATTAATAACATAATTTTTAAGAAGCTCTGAAATGCAGCAGTGTGAACAGGAGAATGCTCCTCCTTACAGCTTGTGAATAGGAGTAAGAAGCATGTACAGCATTGTGCTTTTGAAATGCTTTGAAAATTGAAGTGTTAGTGTAAAAAACGTTGTTTGGGAACTTCACTGCAAAACGCAAAATTCTGCAAAATTTAAAACCATGCTGTAATGGAAAAAACAATTTTCAAATTTTCAGGAGCAGATGTAGTCTCTTCAAACTACCGTCAAAGACTATGCTAAGTAAAATGAAGTATACTAAGCTAAAGCACATTTGTAACTAATACACAGACATTTTAGTAAATGTATGTCTTGTTTGGAATTGCAAATCTAATGTAATTTTACAATTTGTATGTAGACCCAACTTGATTGAATCACTGCTGCTGAAGGAACGGAGTGCAGAATGACTCAACACTATTTCTTCATTCAGATAATTTTGGAAGGCATTTTTCTGTTGACAAAATAAGTCATGGCTGCTGTGTTTATTTACATAGTAAGCTTATGTATGTTATTTACGGGATATTATTTACATAATATTTCTTTGAGGAATATGTCTTTTCAAGTAGCAAGACTGGGATGTGGGAAATGATGAAAAAAATTAATTCATAACTGTTGACATCCTGCTGTTTGCTACTTGTTCAAATAAGGTTCTCATACTTAAAAAAAAATCACTGCATTCTACACACCTATCAAATAGCTTAGCTTCTTAAAAATTGGAGAAATTATGAATCTGTATGTCTAGCAGTGGTTATCTAATGTAGGAGATGGTCCAACAAAGGTTGGTACAGAACATGAGGGTTTTTTTTCCCTTCATCTGTCTTTTGCTGGCCATTTGGAACATAGAATCGTAGAATCATAGAATAGTTAGGGTTGAAAAGGACCTTAAGATCATCTAGTTCCAACCCCTCTGCCATGTCCAACATTTGAGGGACCCAGTGGCTCAGGGCTTGCCCATCTGTTTCTAAGTAGAGACTTTCAATCTTACTTTTGTTTCTTTAAACATGCTGATCGAGTGGGTTAATATCTGAAGTCCTTCCAGCAGCTCGCAGGAAGAAGGCACGCTATTTTAAATGGAAGGGATTTGCTGTCTTGCGTGAATTAAAACATCTGGATCCCTACACTTCTCTGTTACAGTCTGAGCTGGGCTAGTCTTTGGCATGTGGCAAGTATGGAGCCATATGGTCTTCATGCTGTCAGCAAGCCTTTTCAGCACATACTTTTGCCTACCCCCCCCAGCCTTCTTTGAATGGTAGCTGCTATTGTGGCCTGGAAGATAAATGTTCCAGAAGCTTTCAGGCTGTTGTG
Organism: Strigops habroptila; assembly: GCF_004027225.2. Classification (NCBI taxonomy): domain Eukaryota; kingdom Metazoa; phylum Chordata; class Aves; order Psittaciformes; family Psittacidae; genus Strigops; species Strigops habroptila. The sequence continues at coordinate 30,774,437 of NC_044279.2, forward strand.
CCCTTCTTGAATGGATTAATTGCATTTTTGAGTGGTACAGCATTCAGCAGTCCAGAGCAGAGAGGTGAATCCTTTCCTTCTCCTGCAGTGCTCAGGGCCCCGATCCAGATCGGACACCTTGTGTTAGTGCCACATGTGTAGCAGCAATTTCTGACTTACGTTTTGTGTCCCTTGCATATTGTTTTCTTAATGTCTCCATGAAATTTCCAGATACTCAGCGCAACTGTTTTTTACCTGTAAACATGTAGTTAAATGGAAAATTGACTGTTTTGGGAAGTTTCTTAACATAAATTTACTTTCTAGTGACCAAAAGTCATACTGCACTTGCTAACATATCTTTTTTTAGCCTTTCCTTTTGAGAATTAGTATGATATTTTCTAAAAATACAGGGATTCTTTCCTTTTTTTAAAATATTAAAAATACTTTTTTTTAATGTGTCTAATATTTTTAATGATTTCTCTATTTTTTATTTTTATTTTAAAAAAGAGTAGGAAGAGCATAAGGGACTAGGAAGAACATTGCTATTTTTTGAAGAAACAAAAATGGTTCACATATTTGTTTTTGTTTTGTTTTTGTAAAGAACTCTTACTACTGCTAGAATTTCTCATTAAATAAGTGTAGACCACTTCAGCCTTCTTTTCTGAGTCACTTAAGTTCTGTACCCTTGCACTAAGCATGGGGCTTTTGTATTTTTTCCCTCCTCCCTGCTATGAGGTAATGGAAATCTAAAGAATTAATATTCATCAGTTAATCCAGAGGCTTTATCTTTTAATTAACACAAACCATAGACAATATTATAAAGATTAAAGAACACATTGACATTTTGGAACACAGTTCAGAGGCTGAACTTTCAGAAAGTGCTGTTAATGTCCTAATTTAGTAGAGCAATTTAAGAACAAAATTTTAATCTGGTTGCTTAAACTTGTGTCTTACATTAGTCAGAGTCCCGCAGTCCATTACAGCCCTTCTGCTGATGTCATTAACTGCGTGTGTACATTAGTGACTTCGTATGTGTATTGCTTTGTATTTGTCTCTTTCTCTTTCGTGTTGTGCTTACTGTGATTAAGTTCTGTAGTTCAGGGAGCTACCTCCGTGTATATTTCGAAGCACACATCATATAGGAAACAGTTTATACTAGCTGTTAACATTACTAGTTTGAAAACCAGCATGTTACTTAGCATGGTTAGTTTAACTGCCCTGCTTTGGATTCTCAAATAGGCTTGGCCATAGTTATCAGTTTCCTTTTTAATTTAAAAATTTGGGGAAAACTGGTTGGGCTCAGCCTAGATGACCTCAGTTCCACCTAGAGCCCTTGGGCCACTATTTCCTACTGACTGGCTTTGCAGTGGGCTTGTAGTCTTTCCCAGTTGAGGTTGTTAGAATGGCAGCTTTCAGGTTTTCTTGCAGTAAAGACTTACAATTACTTTTGCAGTTAAAGAAACGGGAAAAAATAATTGAATTGACAGTGAGCCTTAGAGAGTATTTTCAATGAGAGAAACATTGATGAAATGTAATGTAAGCCGTTAAGTTACTTGGAAATTCCTGTATATTTTCACTTAAATCTTTTATCAGAAGCAAAAGAGGTTAGTTCAGTCCCTTATTTTCTATACAGATAACGAAGTTAAATCCTTGTGCTTCATTTGGTTACCCAGCTCTCCTAATCGATGGGGACAGAGGCACAGGCAGAGGGCAATTTGAGTTATTTCAGCCACTGTGTGCCTCTTCACCTGAAGTTTTCTGTCCATCTTCATTTATATACTTTAGAAACAAAAAATACCCCCTCCTACTTTCGTAACCAGAAGCATTGCTTAGTGTACAAGTACCAGCATTGTACTTGTCATCTCAAAGTACTTGTTGCCTGGCTATGTTACCTCGAGTTATTAAAGATCTGTTTTGAAAGGAGAAGCCTAAACTCCATACCCAGTTGCTAAGTTTTTTCTTTGATTCAGCCACTTCGAGATGAAATGAAACCTTAGAGGCTAATGGAGTAGACAGAGAAATGTGTGCTAGGCTACCACAAAATAGTGAAGTTCAATTATAAATTGCCTGAGCCATCATTGATGGTGCTGTTTCTCATTTTAAGTGAGCTGACTTTTCCTTGAGTTCATATATTTTACATTTTATCTTTAAGTGACTGGCCAAACCATGATGAATCCATGTTATTAAGTAAGAGAACAGTAACGAGGGGTGGTAACCAGCCTGTGCCAAGCTTCTGCCTGATGTTTACTTTTTTGAGTACTGATCAACAGTGTACAAAGCCCTGAAAAAAGAAATGCTAATCTTAAGATAGTGTCAGAGAATCTAGAGCACACAAGACACTTGAGATTCATCTTGCTTAATACTAAATGTCTTAACATTTTCTCATTCTGTAAGTATTAAAGATGACTTAGGCACCTATTTCTAGCAAAGGTGATTAGTTCAGTCTGAAATATTTAACTTAGTGGCATCTGAGTTAGGATGAGATTCATCTGACCCCTTGAAGAAAATGGTAGTGATAGATCTTAAACTCTTTGAAAGTTTCATATGAACCAACCTCTATTTATTGCTTTTTAGTGCTTTTGAGGTTAGAGTGTTGGGATAAAAGGCCTCTTTGCACAGAGTTCTTCACTGTAAAGCCAGGACAAAGCTTACTGAATGTTGTGTCATCCAAGAATGAATAAAATTTAAGAGGCAAGAATGTAACTTGTTTCATTCATCTCCTTACATCACATTTCATATAGGTCTGATATTCCACTCTTCTGGAATTACCTATTTCACTCATTTAAATGGCTGCTTGAATGTACAAGGAATCAGTTTCTAAGTGCATGATACATAAAATGCCAGCTTATGTACAAAAAGAGAAATTCAGGTACAAAACTGGATTTGGACTCCACCAAACCTATTCTTCTGTTTAAGGTGGCCTGCTACAACTCTATAGTCTTAATGACTCTTTGTGTTACATTTTTCATTAAACAAACAAACAAAAATAGGCCTACAACAAGATTAAGCCTTATTCCATGTTCCAGATATTTCAAGTGCTAAATTTTGAACATCGTTACTTAAAATCTGGGAGGAATTAGCATGAGAAAAGGTGGAACTGGCAATGCTCTGGTAAGCCCTGCATATTTAGAGACTAGCTTTGAAATCATTTAACATATGGTTTCATGTCATATCCAGTCTTGTTAATCTCTATATCTTTGTGATTGGAATAAAGTAAACCCAAGTGTTAGAAAGCAATCTGTATCCCATAGGAGGATAGTCAGTGTACCACTGGTTTAGCTGACTGTGCTGTAGTGGAAGAAACGATGTGAACAGCTGTGTCAGCTGAGAGCGCTTCACAGATCTCAGCTTTGTCTGTCCTCTGCGCCTTTTTAGGAGTCAGCAAACACTGATTTTGGTGGTTTCAGGAGGAGTCTGAGTAGCTGTTTGTGGAACCTTGGTGATGGGTTTAGCGAGTGAAGATGCAGATGTGTGTTTTAAATGGTACAGGGCGCCAGCTGTCCAAGTAGTGGAGCCATGCTTCGTTTTTCGGCAGTCTTCAGAGAGATGGAGTTTGTTCAGAGAAACAGACTGTGCAAAGATTGAGAGACTGGTGACATTCTTTTGGCAAGAGAACAATGTAAATTATCTCATTGCTCAAAGTAAGAAATTTTGATCTGCACTTTTGTTGCTTTTGGGTTTCTCAGTATTTTGTATGAAGACATACAAAGGAAGGCAGACAGTATCTTTTCTCAAACTAAAACAGTTGTAAAAGATGGGCAGGCTTTTGGGCAAAAGGTGGTTCTGTTAAATCCAGAATAGAAGGATTTATTATGTATATCTTCAATTAAAATTAATACAGGTGGGCATTCTGTGGGTTTTTGGTTTTTTGGGGTTGGTTTGTTTGTTTTTTTAGTTTGGTGTTTTTTGGTGGTTTTTTTTTTTTTTAGAAACTAGGGCTTGGAAATTAAGAGATGTGGGTGTTGTTTCCTGCAAAATGTTCTTTACCTGTTCTTAGTCGACTTTATTGGTGTGTCTGTGAGTTTATTCTGATGCTTCATAGTTGGGTGTTTCCACTCAGTTTCAACAAGCATATCTGTGCACTGGATGAGCATATCAGGTTTTAGGATGGATGCACACGTGAGATGCATTGATTCTGAGGATGCCTCTGTGGGGAGGCATTAAAAGCTACGGTTGGAAGGATATGTTGGCTGTGGAAATACTTTTTAAGGTTTTAGGGTTTTGGAGGGGTCTTCTTGTGTTTTGCTTTTGGGTTTGTTTATTTGTTTTTCAGTCTCTGTTTCATGTTTATTGGTCTATGGCACACTTGTGTCTGGTTCTGAATTTGGTGAAATTTGGGGGTTGTTCAAATGCTACAGGGGGACCTTTTCAAAGTTTTGTATATAAAAGTAGTTGGCTAACTCTTAGAAAGCTGTTGTACTTTTTCCTATGTCACATGAGTGCAGAAAAATGGTTCTGTCAAAAAAAACCCCACAAACCACCAAAACCCATGAACCAAAACAGACTTCACCTCAAACCTGAAAACCTCACTCCTGTCCAAGTATACTCTGTGTGTATATAGTCTGTATATGAAAATACAAATACAGAAATTAAGAAAAAAAAAAAAAGAAAATAGAATGGTCATCAGAAAACAAAGCAAAAAGAAATATGTGTGTGTCCTACTGATTTTAGTGGTGGTTATCCAAGAAATTCAGTTTAGATGAGTGATAGTGATTTCCATCACATTCCCCTTCCCCAGATTTAATCATCTTTCCAAACAGTTAAGTGATAAAAATATATTGCCGTTCCTGACAGACCAATAATCATTGCTTTATACACTGAGGTAGCACTTGTAAACCAGATAAAAATCATGTCGTTGCAATATGCTGCATCTTTACCATGCCAAATGTAGCTCAAGACTATTGTATTCTTCAGGATGCCAACCTTTTTCTGCCCTTAGAATTCTGTTGACTTCTTAGAGGCCATGTCTGGCTCTTTTGCTGCCACTCGCTCCAGCAGAGACCTGGGGTGAGTTCTGGACTAGACACCCTACTAGCCTTGGTAGCAAAGAGGAAGGTGGTGGAAGAGCTCATGGCCTGGGAGAGAAGGGGGTGGAGTGGAAGCAAAATGAACTTGAGGTGCTGAATATTGCAGTAGATAGGGGGCAACTGAGAAGTGATGGGAGAAGTAGGGTTTTGAAATGTGAGAAGCTGGGGTATTCTGGAGAAGGTAGATAGTGTGAATAGAACTTTAGAATGGGAAATGAGTGAGGAAAAAGTGGGGCAGAAGAACTTGGGGCACTGAAATAGTTTCTGACAACAACTTGTTTGGAAGTTACTGCATTAAACTGGTTTTTGAGGTTCACTTTCAAACATGTTTTGATGCATTTCTGTACGTTGGTGAATTTTGATCTTTCACAACCGTGAGACTGTTAACACCTGAGTTAGAGGCACATTGTTTGATATTCTGAAGTTTTACCTGAAAGGATTTTCTTTCTCTGTCTTTGCAGAGAAGTACACTGCATATTTTGTTCCTTTCCACGTGCTCACACTTTGCATGAGGAAAGAAGATTTAGGCTTTCCTGTTTGTCAGAGGAGGAAGATATTACTGAGGAAATAAGATTTTTGGAAGATCTTTTGGTTACTGCAATATAAAAAAGAGTTGTAGAAATGTTTTTTTCTTCCTTATCTGTCTGTATTTTAACCAAGCAAAAAATGTGCTTGGTTGTTTTAATTCTCCATCATAAGGTGAAAATGATCTCATACATGAGATGAATCAGCAACTTCAATTTCAGAGAAGTGACTCAAGGCATTGTTAAAGCTCTCAAGCACAATATACTGCATAAGGAATAATTTCTGTGAAATGCAACTTTTTAATGAATGTGTGTCAGGAGCTCAGTTCATTGCCTACAGTTGTACTAAAATGATGACTAGTTGTATTCACAAGACACATGTCATGATGACAATCCGTAAGTTCTCACTAATTAGAATCATAATTTAAAATATGCGAAAAGGACCAAAGTGTTATGGCTTAAGTTGGTTTTGTGCTCTCTCTGTAAATTACCATCCAAAACAGTGAGGATGGAATCAGAGCTGAGGACACTTAACAGCGCCTTCAGGTCATCATGGCCCTTATGAATGCAAGAGTTGCTATTTCCCAGTTTATAAAGCTGGGAAATGCTGAAATGTAATAAGCTGGAGTTGAGATGAAGGTTACCCAACATACAGGAGCTGGCAAGTGTGAAGCTGAGGTCTGCCTTCTTGTATGTGGGACTGAACATCCTGCCATCCTTTGAACCTTCTGTGATGTCAGACCCTCATGGTAGAGGTTTTCATATCATCTCTGTCAGCTGTTAATAGGTCTATTAGTTTTCAGTTATATACTGTTTTGTGCTCTAATACAAGGAGAGAAGGTTTGGTACTGTGTCTAGGTTTGTTTGTTAGCCAGGAAAAACTCGCTGTAATGGAGACCAACTCAAACCACAGTCATGTAGTTTGCTTTGGCTTGCTGAGTAGGAGCCTTGTCTTACAGCAAGACTTCCTTGATTTTCTTACTGGGCTGGATCAATGGATAATAAATAACAAGACAAGAGCTACGGCTACTACCCAGACAAGGTGGGTATTTTATTAGTGATTCTGTCCACAGAATGCTAGCTGTTGAAAACAGTCACACAACTCCTTGCTATACCTGAACAGATGCATTAAGAAACAAAGGGCATTAACAAGATAAGGACTGTTGCTTGGGTGCAGGCTCTGCCTTGTTTTACCTCGATGCTGTGTTACATGCTGCTGCTTAAAGCAACAGTATATTGTATTCTCAGAGGCTACTGCTTATACAAATATTTGCAGTAGTGGTGAAAATGATTCTATAAAAATTGTTCTTGGCTGGTTGGAGACTCCAAAATTTGAGCTCCCAATAGTGCCTTTGTCTGGGGCAGGCTTGAGAGTGTGTTGGGTGGGACTGATTCTGCTTGAGAAATGAGGCTTGATGTGTAATTTTTGTCATCTTCCTTGGAGTTCAGGTTACTGAGAAACTGCTCTGCAATATGGAGATTATAATGGAGCTCACAGCAGTGTTGGAAGAACACAGTCTGGAACTAGTAGTGCATAACTTGAAGTCCAGGGGTAGGAAATAAATATGGAGAGTATACGTTTTATGGAGGAAAAGAGTGTTTCTGAATAATTCTGCAGTTTAGTGCCTTCATACTGCGACCTTGTACAGTGACTATAGATGTTTTATGTAGTTTTTGCCATGTATAAAACTTGTAAAAAGACTTCAAAGATTCAAAATACTGTCGTCTTGTTCTAATGAAAAAAAAAAATCACCTAAGAGTGATTATTACACGAAGCCTTAGTTGACTTATGATAAAAAGCTAAATGGCCATAGTAGTGCATTTTATTTATTCAGTTTTCTCTCTCTGAATAATTAAATACTTCATTATTGATGAATGAATTTGTCCTTTCAGTAGGAGGTATTTATACTATGAATAATATTATTGCCATTAGAAAAAGGAAATATTTCTGCAGACACTACTGTTGGTTTTTATTTTTCTATAAATATGAACTATGACTTGTATATCTATTTCTTTTATTGTAGAAGCTTTGTTGAATTCAGAGACTTGTTTTGAAAATGACAAATGTGAAAAAAACATAATTACTCTCTCCTTCAGAAAAATAGTATGCATGACTATTTGAATGCATGTATTTAGATACATGTATGCTATATCATGTACCTTACTTAGTCTTTCATACCTGACTTTCATGTAGGCTAGCCTGCTCAGTGGGCAGTCTGCTCAGGGCTGTGTGGTTTCACATGAGGTGCTGAGTGTTGCAGCTAACTGTCCTCTGTGTTTTGCCTGTAGGTGTGAAGTATCCCATATAGTGATTGTGATGGTGTAAAAAGCTTCCAGGAACAGCTGCCGCCATGCTCTGGGGCAGCACCCAATGCCATCAGCAGCATTGCCTTTAGTGTTGATCTGTGGTTGCTCCCAGGGGACTCACATTTGTGCAGAGGGAGAATCAGTGTACAGAACCATGGCTTTACATAGGTAGGTAATGATAACGAGAAAAGGAAGGGTGAGTAACAGTATGATAAAACTGGTCTAAAAGCAGATGTGAGACTGATAAGAGGATGTAAAAATGGAGAAACTTGGCTAATGCACAAGGAAATACTGTTTAAATTGTAGTGACCTCATGAATAGTGTCCTTTGATTTCATGTGCTGTGCAGCACCTGTGAGAACCAAATGATGACAGCTCTTTTCCTCTGGCCTCCCCTGCCCAGGTGTAGAGTACAGCTCACCTGCTAAATCTGCTCGGGAGGCAGTGCTATAACTTACGTATCCTACAGCTGTCCTACTGATTAAGTATTGCTGATCTTCATGTCAGATCAGAGCTTTCCCTCCCTGTATTTTGTCCTTAAAAACATACGGCCAGTTTTCAGTAGCAAGATCTACAGGCCATGATACGTGACAAATTCATCAAGATCATGACTTGCCCATAGTGTAGGCATGCCTCCCTACCTCCTCTTTTTCGGTTTACTTCATTCAATAATGCTAGCTGCCAGTGATGTTTGACGATGTTTAATTACTGTTTGTTGATCCTGTCAGGAAGTTTCCTTGGGCTGGTGCAGACATTTCTAATCCAACTGTTTAATATTGGCTCATGGCTGATTATAATTTTGAAAATATCCTAAGAGCATGGGAAATCCAGATAATAACACTTAATAATAGTTTTACTGCTTAATCAAGCTGATCATTTTCATTTACGTACATGACCTGAAAAGCTAATGCTTTTAGGCCAGCACTGCAATGCCAGCATTGGCATTGATTGCCAATGACAAAGGTTAGTTTCAGGTCCTATGAGTCCTTTGAAAATCATGGAACAATTGACTTCTCTGACATCTGAAAATCTGGGAGGCAAAGCTGTGCTGTTTAGTTACTCAGTGAATCAGATTTACCTGTTGATGAGAAATGGGTTAACGAATGCACTTTTACAAAAAGAACTTTCTGGAGAGCAAGGTGGGAGAACTAATGTTGGTGAGGCAAGATCGGTTCCCTGTTTACTTCAACTGCCTCCCCTCCTGCTCTGTTAGGCTGTCGTGACTGAACCCTTCATCTGGGGCAGTACTGACAGCATCTAACCTGTATGGTTTGCCTGCAATTACTCCTCATTTACAGGTTGTTGTACAAGGTAGAAGAGTCCTACTGGCTGGTGAGTTGATCTCTTGCTCCTGGAAGAGGCTGTCAGTGGTTGGGACAATGCAATTTGTCCCAACTTCGAATAGTTACTGTTGTTTTTCAGAGAAGGGCCTAGAATGCTCAGCTCCAAGGCTGTGCAGTCAGCTGCTGCCTGCTGCCCTTAGCCTTGCCTGTGGTAGAGGCACATAGTGGTTTTGGACTTGGACAAATGCTGTGGCAATTCCAAAGATACATGTCAGTGTTTGACCACCAACAGAAGATGTCTTGAATGATTTTTGTTTCTTTTTCCATTTTTACAAAGCAAACCAAAACCTTCTGGGAGTCCATCTGTGTTTTCACTACTAGTGCTGCACAATACAGTAAGAATGCTGTTGGGTGTCTCCAGACTGACTTGCTTATCCTAGCTATAATGGGTACACGTGCGTTGCCTCTATGCTTTGCAATGTAGCTATCAATCATGTTCACGTTTATACCAACTTTAAAATTTAGATAGCCTTAACAGATAGGCTTCCTAACTTTCACAGCTCATGCATGTAAAGAAAACATGTTTAGGCCTCAGTAATTATTTGCTGATTCACCAGCCAAAACTAACAAAACTACTGTTCCAGTCTTCAGTTCTGAGGAAGAATACACATGTATATATGCAATATGCAGTATATGTATGGGGTACGCATATGGGTACCTCATACATACACCCCATAGAATAGTTTGGGTTCAAAGAGACCTTTAAAGGCCATCTACTCCAGCCTCCCTGCAATGAGGAGGGACATCTTCAACTAGGTTAGGTTGCTCAGAGCCCTGTCCAGCCTGACTATGAATGTTTCCAGGGATGGGGCATCTATTGCCTCTCTGAGCAACCTGTTCAGTGTTTCACCACTCTCATCATGAGGAAGAGATTTTTTACATCTGGTCTAAATCTGCCCTCTTTTAGTTTAAAACCATTACCCCTTGTCCTATTGCTGCAGACCCTGCTAAAAAAGTCTGTGCCCATCTTTCTTGTAGGCCCCCTTTAAGTACTGGAAGGCTGCTGTAAGATGTCCCGAGTCGTCTTTTCTCCAGGCTGAACAACCCCAACTTTCTCAGCCTGTCCTCACAGGAGAGGTGTTCCATTCCTCTGGTTGATTCTGTGGCCCTCCTCTGGACCTGCTTCAATAGGTCTGTGCCTTTCCTGTAATGAGAAGTGCAGAGCTGTGCGCAGTACTCCAGGTGGGGTCTCACCAGAGCAGAGGGGGAGAATCACTTCCCTCGACCTACTGGTCACGCTTCTTTTGATGCAGCCCAGTATGTGGTGGGCTCGTGGGCTGCGAGCGCACACTGCCAGCTCATGTTGAGCTTCTTGTCAACCAACACCCCCAATACCTTCTTCTCCAAGCTGCTCTCAATCCCTTCATCCCCCAGCCTGTATTGGTATCAGGAGTCGCCCACACCCAGGTGTGGGATCTTGCACTTGGCCTTGTTTAACCTCATGAGGTTCACATGGGCCCACTTCTCAAGCTTATCCAGGTCCCTCTGGATGGCATCCCTTCCCTCAGGAGTGTCAACCACACTACTCATCTTGTTGTCATCTGCAGATCTGCTGAGGGTGCACTTGATCCCAGTGTCTATGTGACTGATGAAGATTTAAACAGTACTGGTCCCAACACAGACCCCTGAGGGTGCCCATATGTACATACAGTATATTATAAAATATGTGAGTTTACATTCATGGATCTCATGTAAAATCACTGTGAAAACCATGCAGCAAAGACATGTCATTATTTATTGGTTAAATTCTGGCATGCAACCGAGAGCAAGAGTTTTGACACTGCTCTGCGACTTTGTGCTTAGTATCCTGTTTGTTGGTATATCTCTAATCTTTTACATACATGGAGCTTTTAAAACCAGGTAAGTGTAATTACAGTATTAGGACATGAACAATCTCAGTGTTGAACATTTCATTAAGTTTTTTTTCAAAGCATCTTTACAAATGATCTGGTAATGATATAATGCTTTAAAGGTAGAAAGATGAAGGTTCAGAAGGAGGAAAACATAGGATTAGACTTTTGTTGCTTTTAGTAGATTTATAATGAAGTAAAAGCTTCCATTCACAGGCAAGCATGTCTGTTCTTCCCATTTGGGAACAATATGTAATCCTTTCTCATGTGTATTGGAAGACTGGAAGTGGTGTAGACTTCCTCCAGTTTTCGCTTGAAGTCTGTTTTTATAACCTGTACCTTTTCTTCTTGGTCAGCTTATCCAGAATTTGAACTAAGTGGATATTAATAAAAATAGTAAAGATTTCTGGAAGTTCAAAGAATGCACAAACAAACCAAACCAAACCATCCCTTCAGTAATTGAAGCTGAATACATTACATATTCATAGTTGTTTCTAAAAGTCCTTGAGCAACACAGGATAGAAAAGATCTGGTATATTTAAGATAAAGAAACCCAGAAAATACAGTACATACATAGAAAAATCTCTTCAGATCCTCTTTACAGATCAAAAAGAAAGAAAAATAGACGCAATTCTTTATTTTTAATATGATTTTTACAAGTTTCAATTGTAACTAATTTTGACAAGCTTCTACCTATTGTGATTAAGCCCTACCTCTCTATGTTAACCATTTTAGTGAAAGAAACAATTTTTATGAAAATACTTGAAAAACAAGTTGGTATCAACCTATTATTTGTAGGTACCATTCATAACGTTTGTTGACTTTTATAATTGCAACTTAGTTAAATGATTTATAATGTTGTGAACCATTCAGAAGGCTGTTAATGGCACATTCGTTTTGTAAAATGAGCCAAAAATCATATGTCTGAAACTTGTTTTCTTATTTTATAAATGTTGTGAGAATAGACAATAGGCTGGACTGAAGCAATAAGATGGCATGGAGCCAGAGTGAATACTGTGTTTGAGGGCAATATGAAAGGTTATTATCCACCCTTTCCTTAATCTTTCTGTACCAAAGAGCAGAGATAAGTCATTTTCAAGCTTTCTTCAATCCATTGAACAGTGGCAGCCATTCATCAGGATGTTGCCATTTACTTGTCATGATAATGATCTTGCAATACAGTGAGGAAATTCATAGTTTGATGCTTTTGCTTTTGGGTTAACTTCAATTAACTGTGCCAGATTGCTGGGTCAAAAGTTTGACTGCATGCTGTTTTTATAAACATTTTGAAAACCTAAGATAACACCAAAAAAAAAAAAAAAAAAAAAAGATCAGAATGGCATTATCTGAATAGCTTGATAAATTTTCTGATAGTGCAACAAAGAGAATATGCTTGAATCTTTTACGTGAAGTGACATCTTGTAGCTGCCAGTGCATAAGAATATGATTGAAGTTCCTAATTAACACCAAAAAAAAAGTTATTTGGGTTTTCTCCTGAAATATCTTTGGTTTCATCCAAATATGTGTGCAGGCTGCCTTTATCTCTTACATGAAAGTTTCCATTTCATGACTTATTTGTAAGGATAAACCCTTGTAGTCAGCAAGGAAACCAAAAAACTTTGCTTCTATTAAAGCGTTTCTCAGCCTCAAGTCAAAGAAAATAAGCTTTCACTGTGCATCACTTGAACTGTGCATCTGGAGTAGTTAGTGATGTATTTCAGACTGAAATAATTGCTGCTAGAGCTGATATCTCAGAAGTTTGTTTTCTCATATTGGAATGGACAAAGGATCTAAAGACACTACAAATATCTGAAAATTAATTTGCTTGAGGAAAAGAACAAAACAAAAAAATCCTAAACCAAACCAAAACAAAAAATCCACACCCGCAAGAGAAAGAAAACAAAAAAAACCCCAAACAACAAACAAAACCCCAAAACCAAACCAAAACCAACTTTCGGCAGTTGCCAGACCATCATATTTAAACTGACAGATGTGACTAACCAGTCTGAAAGGGGGATGTGGGCTACTCCTGTTTGTCAGAGGTGGTTGAATTCTTGTTTTGAAATGCAAAATTTGGTATGTGGTGCACATCTGTGTTTTGAGGAAAAGAATATTTTTCCTCAAAAAAAAAATTTTGTATCTTTGTAGTAAGTAATATGAAATGTTTCTCAGTAATCCTGGAGTTAAACGAAGTAGGATGACTGGGTTTAAGTAAGAGAAGCTGGTGGAGAGTTTGGATTTTCTTTTGCTGTGTATGCAGTATCAAACATTACCTGGGAAGTTACAGCCAGCATTTTCTAGGCCTGAAGTTGCAAATCAGACTCTGTGATTCTCTCCTTGTCACTATCTCTTTTCTATTTTTCACCTCTAGCATTTGCAGAGAAAGAAAGCTACTATGAGCACTCGTGCTTGGCCCAAGATAACTTTGTAATGAATGGACAGGAAGTGTTCTACAGTTCTCTATCTAAAAGTCAAACAATTTATCTCTCTGCCAGAGTCTGCTTGTGTTGGAGAAGGTGGCAGTATTTACTCTGGGTTTTTGCCTTTGATCAGTGGTTTTAGGAGAGCATTTTTATTTGGTAGCTTAGATAAATTTTCTTCAAACTCAGTATTAAACCAGTGGTTCTGGGGTGGGGGAAACATAGTCTTGGAAATCACCCTTTATAGGTGAAACCCAACTCATAAATATAAGGGTCAGTCACAATTGGATCCAAATTCTGATTGGATTGGACAATTAGACAAAGCTGGTTTTTGTCTGCATTCTTCCCTAGGGTGACAAATTCTTCCCAGTTACCCCACATGACAGTGCTGTGTTGAGCCATTTAATCTGTTGTGTGATGAAGATTTTGAAGTTCTACTCTGAACTGTAAAGCTTTAACACACAAATGTCAAAGGATTTGGCTAGAATAAAGCCAAAATATAATTCCAGCATTTCTCAAAACTATCATTAGAAATTATTTAGTACATTTAATTTCACTTGATATAAATGAAAAACAAATCAACACATTAATGGAGCAGGACACCCTCAAAGACTATAAACTCCACTGTGAGCCTCTTCCCAGTAGAAGCTGGGAGAGCGTACTGGGGAACGTACATGTTTGCTCTGCTCTGACCTTCTTCTCTTGGTTCTGGATAGTCCTTGGCTGCACAAAGGAACTTGAGCTTAATGGACCTTTGGCTTCAGTCAGCGCAGTTCTTATTGGGAGCATTTTGCATTTGGTGGGGTTTTTGTCAAATCACACTCAGCAGTCAAAGTCCCACCGCTGCCCAGGGTGTATCTGCACAGAGCCTGACATCCTCTGCAACAGTTGGGCTTCCTGCTCCAGCTCTGCCTCGACTGTGTGAGCATGTTCAACTCCAAGAGTCTGTTTTCATTTTGTAACCTTCCGATAACCTTGAAACAAAAGTTTTTTCTGTAGGCCACTTCTTTCAGTGCCAAGGAATTAAATTTTCCTGGTTAACCTTACAGGATGTCTAGGTGGGTGATCTTTTTGTTTTAAGTTGGGTAAAAGAAAGAATCCATTTTCTCTACTGGGGTGTTACCACAATTATTAAAAAAATGTTTCTGTGTTCTTTCCTTACCTGGCATGTTTTCTGGATGAGTTTCCTGTTTTGTGTGGTGTCTGTTTTGTGTTATGTTTTAGTAGTGTACAATGCCTATTTTAGATAAACGAGACACAGTGACTTCTTTCAGTTGGGTAGGCTACACACAAGTTATACTTTATACTCTGCTGAGCCCGATGTGCCTGTACAAAACGTTTTAAAATGTAATTGCTCTTTAATTTACTCTTAAACTAGACCACAGATAGTGGTGTTAAAGTAGGCTGTTTGGTCAGTATATAAGGGAATTTTGCCTGGTTGTAACTGGAGAATGATAAGCAGAGTCAAAGATTTTTGTTATATATATAGCATAGCCACCCTTCTGTTGACTCATGGGGAGTGATAACAGAAGAGTAATGCACTGATTAGCAATGAGGCTGATGTTACTTAATGTATAATTTATCTTTCAATGCAAAAATCCTAGAAAGCAGTTTATGAATTATGCCCTCTAACTAATTCAAAGTGTCATCTTTCTCTACTCCAAAAACCATAAGTGTATATGTGTTATTCTCCAAGTTTGTGGTTAAAAATGGTATGTATATGCTTTAGTGAAATGTGAGCATCAAGATGTAGATGGATGTCTTTATTACAGAACTAAGAGCATCAGTGTCTGTACTGGAATATCTGAGCTATAATGTCATGTCAATTAATGTATGAAAAGTTGGACTGATGGGGAAAGCGCAAAGCAAGTAGAAACAATAAAATATAATTAAGAAGAGACAGGCAAGTGTATGGTTTTACGGGTGCATATCTTAGCTCACCAGACTCTTACAGTGCACATCTATTAGAGAGCATTGTCTTCTGTAGGCTTTCCAAGTGGCTCAGTAGCCAAACGAATTATCAGATTTGTGATGTTTCCTGAAGTTAGAAAACAACATGTTGCCGTATCTTGAGCAATAATGAATAATAGCCTATTTAATTTAAAGCATTCTTTGGCTTTCTTTTTATTTTGTGACTAAATGTTTTTAAAAAGCAGAAGAGAACTCTTACTATACGGAATTTTTTCTTTTTTTTTTTTTTTTTTTTTTTTTTTTTTAATAAGACCTCTTGAAAATCTTGGTTCCCCTGATTGGTTCAGGGCTTTATTTTGCAGTTCATAGAATCTCCTGAAATCAGAGATGGTTATTTAACCCTATGACAGATGGAGCCAGGATGTCTGTATCATCAAAGAGAGGAAAAATGAAATGTGAGTGGCCACAGAAGTCAGTAAATACGAGAGTAATTGGAGCAGGCATGCTGAGAAGGTAAGGAAGGATACATTGCTGTCACTTTTTTTCCAGCTGTCAGCTTTGAAGCTAGCTACTGGTCTGTGTAAGTGACCTCTCCAGCCTAAGCAGAAAGAGGTTAGAGGGTTATATAAACTCACAGTTCTATATAAACCTTTCAGGAACACCTATCCAGAGCATTTTTCATGATGACAGGACAGATGTGGTTCTTGCAGAGGATGAACTAGATAGTCTGAATTTGTCTTTACTTCTGGAGGTATTTTTCAGCTTGACCTTGGTTGTGAGCTGGAGTTTTTCATATACTTTAAGGGTTTCCTTTGGCTTCTGTTATTAAGTAATATTGGCAGGTTAGAAAAAAAAAGAGTCTTGATTAAATATATCATTAAATTCTGCATCTTTGAAATGCTGAATGTTACTCATTATTGAAAACATGAGGCAGTTAAGACAGCAATGGACTGGACTCAGGCTGTAAGGTTATAATACCCTTTTAACTACTGGAGGTGGAGTTTAAAACTAATTACCTAGTTTGTAATATTCTCATTACAGACCTGTTCCAGAACCTTGTTTGTGTGGTAGTCATAGATGGTCTATGAGTTTCCAAAGTGATTTTTTAGCTATTATCGTCTGCATTAGTCTTTACCTTAGATGACTCCTCCCTTTCTAGGGTTTGTTGCCATGAAGTGTTTTTTAACCCTCGGAGCTTTTGTTTCATTAGGTACATCAAACAAGGCAAGTTATTTTGTTTTTCTTGCAAAATTGAGAATTGGGTTTCAGTCTGTCTAGGGAAGGAAATTGGGCTAAGATAAAGTATAATGTTCCTAGAGCAGGAACTAGAACAAGTTGAATAAGATGTACTGGGAACTGTCTTGTGGGTAGTTAGTAAAGGATCTTGTATGATCTATTCAACCTCCCTCCTTTCTGGTGTTTGGAATATACAGAAGATTGTGAGTGTTTCCATTACATGGATGTCAATAACCATCAGTGAAACCTCCTGGTAAAATGTGTTTCTCTTCCCCTGCTGCTAATTCTGTGGAGCTCAAAAACCTTCAATTGGCCTCAGGTGGACTTGGTGCGAAGTGATTAGTGTGATGAATCTGAAAATCACTGTTGATGCTCCTGTGACATGTGTGATACCAGATGGTGGAATTTGGAGTTCAGTCTCTTTCTCAACTTTTAGTATAGGAATTTTGTACATTGATTATTCTAAGAAAAGTGGGGGAGGATGTTGAAAGCTCAAGTGGCCAGGAGCTGAAGAAATGTCAGACTTCTAAGTTTTGTGCGTGATCACATAGTATAATTTAGCCTTCATTTATAGGCCTACAGCTGTGGGATTTGGGAGGAAGGGGGTTGTCTCTTTTTTCTCTCTTGTCAAATGGCAGTGGTTTGCTGAGTTGGACAGAATATGCTAGATTTCATTTTCCTTTAATATTACAGGACTACTGAACTGGAGTGTTAGGGCATGTTTTACCCTGTGAATATTTGCTTGTAGGCTTGTACCACATCTTAAGATGGTATAGAATAGATCTTGAGAAGTATAAGAAGGTAGTTGACATAATAAATTCCCAAAGCTGATATTTCATGGATTGCATCTTAACCTGGCTTTCCAGTTTCTCAGTTTAAGTTGTCTGCTTCCAGGCAGCATCTTCAGTTTGTTGAGGAATTGGTTTAATGTTGCTTTGGAGAGCACAAGGGATCTGGGGAATGCTGGTCACAGGTGTACGTATGGTGTACACCATCAGCAGGCGTTGGACAGCCTCCAAGAGCCATGCTTTAGAATTGGCTGCCCCTTTTCTATTACAGCAAGTTAGCTGTTTTGCCTGCCTTTGTGTACAAGAGCTGTGTGAATAGATGGCTATGTTTGTAGAGAAGGAGTAGACAATTTGCCTAAAGAGACCTGGTAAAGGAGGAAGAAGATTCTGGCAGCAGGTGAGAGGTTGGGTTACCTGGAAGTGCATTCTAAGGAAAAGGTTTTTTTACCCTCCCTATCCTGGCATGTTAAAAACAGGTATTGGCTGCATACCATCTCTGTTCACATCGTCTGTCTCTCCCAGCATAAGCATGCATTTAGGAAAATGGGATCCCTCCTAGGCCTCTGCCCTCGTGGTTTGAGGACTAGAGCTGCCAGACAGGCTCTTGGTCCAGTAGAGCTGTATTTTAGCCACCCATTGGTGCTTGTGTGACTGCTGCTAACAGTATCTCCATTAGCACATGAACATTGCCTAAAATCACAGCTTCCACATTTAATTAAAATTGATTATTCATTCAAGAGGTGGCTAATGAAAGAAGGGGCAGAAAAATCAGAAGGTTTGGCTGAACTACATGGCTTCATACAGATAGCTTTGCTCATGATGAGCTGAAAACATAGTTCCCCTTAAGGTAGGCCTTGATGGTTTTATTTTTCTTTTCAACTGTCAGTCGTGAACCTTTAAAGTTAGCCTGAAAGAATGTGTTTATTTTTCTTGTAGAACTTGAAATCTCCTGTACTAAACAAACATATTGAACTCGAGGCCACTTACATAGTGAACTTCTTGAATTATCAGCAAAGCACTATGAAAGTTCTCCATTCCTGTCCTGATAGCAGTGATAGATGTGAGAAACCCTAAAGAAATGCTTGTTATCTATTTTCCTGTTGTGTGAAGGAGACAGAGTGCCCCAGGTCAATCCTGGAAGTTAAAAACACAGCAAAAAGCAATTAACTATTCATTACTTGTGCTTGAAAAAATAATTTGCATTTTTTTTTGGCAGAAGAAAACAGTGCTCAGAAAACAGGACGTTGCTGTGTATTATATTTACTGTTTGAGTGAGGGAACTGAAGGGGAATATAAACTTATTCTTGTTTTTTCTGCATGTCTGTTTGAGTATAGTTATTTCACAGAAAGATTTATTGCCATGTATTCTCCCATGAATCATCATAGCTTTATAAAAGTAAAATTAAATAAGCAAGGAGGTTTGAGTGGCAGGAAAGCAGTGAAGTTAGGGCCTGGCTATTGAATTAATTACTACTTCTATTGGAAGATTTATTAAGAAATTTCTGGTGAGTCTTTTAAGCTCTCTGCAGAGTTGTTGGTTTTATCCCCACAATAACATTTTGCAAAAGGCAAAAATTTCAGCCAACTAATGCTTAAGCTAACAACGTGTTTATGCAGTGGTAGCACGACTGAACTCTTTAATGAGTTTTCCTCTAGCCTTTTCATGACATAAGTCACTTCTTGTTTTTTGGTGTTCAGTGTAACTGCAGAATTTATTCCCAACATACATTTTATTTCCATTTCAAATAAGAATTTTTGAACACTGAAGAATAAGTAGCAGCATCTGTTTAAGCTCATTGATAATATAATTTCCATCTCATGCAACCCTCAAAGGATCAGAAGGTCAGGAAAGCAAAAACTGTATTAAGACCAATCAAATAACACATAGCTGTGCTGAACTCCTTAAAAAGCCAGAAGTGCTCATAAAGGAAATGTACCCTTGAAGTGATTTGCTACTGTCTGGTGTAGATGTTTAACTCTTTCCCCTTTGAAGATAGTTTATTTACCTCTGTTAAACAGATTTTATCACAGCTAACCACTACCAAAAAAATTGAGGTTTTTATGAAAATGAGATATGATATCTGGCTTTCAAGGATCACGTGAGACCACACCTTTTGAATTTAAAGAACTAGTAACTTATGTAGGGATACACTGATAGAAGGAAAGCTTTCAAAGACATGTTTAGGTTTAAGGGCATGATGGTATTTGAACTCCACAAACATTTCCCACCACCTGAGCTGGGTACAGCCTCTACTCAGTCAAAATCTTGTAAAGACTAAAGGTGACCCAAATTAACTAATTCTACTTCATGTTTCAACCCAGCAGACAGTTTTTGTGTCTCAGCCTGGGAGACCAGCCAGTCTGCAGCAATAGCTTGCAGTTACCTGGCTGCAGCAGAGTAAGGGCATGAATAAATCCAGTGTAAATGATGCGTGATTTTTAGAGCCCTTTAGCTTCCTGATAGAGACCTTTAGTAGGCTTATCTTCAGCTGTTACCTGGCAGGTTTAATTGCCTCTTGTAATGGCAATCCCTCGCTTCCTTCCTCCATTCCCCTTATTTGCACCTTCTACAATCCTCCTTATGATAATCTTGAAGGCCAGACTTCTGTTGTTAGATAGAGGAGCTCAACTGGAGCTACTCTGAGATGCAGGTAAACACATCAATGTTATTCTGGTCCTACAAGACTGCACTTGAATTATTCTTTCCAGTGTTGGAAGAGATCTCCTTTGAGAGCCTGTTGTGGATTAGTGCTATGGATCTGCCCTCAAAGAGGAGAGAGGCTCTGTGTCTTGCAGTGTTTGAGGGTGCTTTGCCAGACATTCAGACAGTGTAGTTTTACAGTCCCTACTAATATGTATTTATTTCACATTTGGTAACTGTAAGGGGAGAAGAAAGCATCCTGGACTCATAAAGATTCAATAGCTTTAGCAGTACAAAAAAGCCAGGAGAATTCAACTTTCTGAAACACTACTACCTCTTGTGAAGCTCTGCCCTTGTAATAAAGATTACTCTATCAGGGAATCCTGGATATTACATTCGCAGATCTTTAAGACAGTGCTGCAGCTGTGTCTGAGGATCTCTTTCTGAAAGTGAAATTAAGTCCTTTTTTGTCTTAGGTATATCATAGAAATCTGTCATTCTCATTTCCCAGAGACTTGCGAGAACAACTTTTCCTGCTGACACAAAATTTTTATTTCCTAGAGCTTTCATTCTTTTGGGGGGTAGCTGAATGAGAAACCTTGTGCCTATAATATGGTCGTCGTCTTGCTGAGTAGTGGCTGCCCAGGAAGGGAGAGCAGCTTTCCCAGGTGCAATGTGCTGTAGGGGACACCTTCATACACCTTCAGCACATTACAAACTGTAATTGCAACCAGCAGACAAATCTCTTGGATACTGTTGTGGCATGCATAACATTACATAAATATACCACTAATATATTGGGTGTGGGAGTAAGAGCTGGGGAGAATGCATTTCTCATTTCAGGGGGAGGGAAGTGGCATGTGTATGGGTTATTTGACATAGAACCAATGTGCTAAAATCTCCGTAGGCTATACCCCCTCTTTCTACTAGAAAATTCATGCCTGTGGCAGTAATTCGAGGAATCCTGGGTTCTTAGCCTGAAAGTGACCTGCCTTTTCCTGTTCTCTCATTGCTGACTATATTTGTGTGCCTTTTGTCATAAGAGGGGTGAGATGTCCTGCTATGTCTTGGCTCTTTTCATAAGTTTGCTTCATATTTGGATGTTTTCGAAGTGTTTTCCTACTTTTACAACTTTTTCGTAAGTCAGAGGCTAATTCCTTTTTAGCTGTGCTTGTATGGGTAATCAGTTTCTTAATACACCCATAGAAAAGGCTAAGTTTATATCTTTTGGAGTTGATGGCTGACCCCTTTTTTTCTCTAGGACTAATCCAGTTCTTTAATGAGTTGCCAGAGGATGTTTTATGCACTCATTGTGCCAATTTCTAATAACACCATGTTCTTTACTTGCAACAGCAAGTATGCCTATCTTTATTAGTCATGAAAAAGTTACAAGCGTCTTAGCAATTAATTCCTACTAATACGCATCCTGCCTCTCCACCTTATTGCAGCACACTGAGTGTGCATGTTCAGCCTAAAATACTGTACAAGCTGTAAAAAGACACTAAGACATTGATAATATAGTAGCATAGTTATTGACAAAACCTGTCTAGAAATATGAGGGGGGGTTTTAAACATAAGGGGCATTGTAAACATAACAAAATCAATGTAACAGTATTTACTTTAGCATTGTAGAGGTTTAGTAATCCTGTTCTCTACAGCCTCCTGTGCTGCTTTTTCCTATGTTGTCTGGGTATTCCTCCATGAACAAGATGAGAGGCAAACAAAAGTTTTCTCTATCAAGAAGGGAAGGAACTTACACATTTGTATCTCTGCTCCAACATGATCAATAATGCAACATGAGTTGCAAAATGGAATTTATTCATGATCCTATCTGCCAGTATTATCCAGTCGTGAGTCTATTGATTAATTTTCAATTTATTTTCAAGTACTAAGTTGAAAAATATTTTTGCCATTACTAAAAATAAGACATCTTATCTTTTCAGAGTGTTTTGGGGTTCAAACAAAATTCCTTGCTTTACTGATGATCAGAAAAGGAGGTGAAGGTCAAAATATCAGATATGAATCGTAGCAGTCAAAAATGAAGAGTTTCTGCATTGTGGTTAAAAGAGCTTAAAGCTCAGTTTTTAGGTACCACAGTGCGAAGGAGTAAAGGTTTGAATCACAGACTAGATCAGTGGGCTGTGGCCAGTGGTATGAGGTTCAACAAGGGAAAGTGCCGGGTCCTGCACTTGGGCCACAACAACTCCATGCAACGCTGCAGGCTTGGGGAAGAGTGGCTGGAAAGCTGCTTGGCGGAAAAGGACCTGGGGGTGCTGATTGACAGCCGCTGAACATGAGCCAGCTTGTGCCCAGGCAGCCAAGAAGGCCAACAGCATCCTGGCCTGTATCAGCAATCGCATACCAAGCAGGGCCAGGGCAGTGATCATCCCCCTGTACTGGGCACTGGTGAGGCCGCACCTCAAATCCTGTGTTCGGTTCTGGGCCCCTCACTACAAGAAAGACATTGAGGTGCTGGAGCGGGTCCAGAGAAGGGCAATGAAGCAGGTGAAGGGTCTGGAGCACAAGTCTGATGAGGAATGGCTGAGGGAACTGGGGTTGTTTAGTCGGGAGAAGAGGAGGCTCGGGGACCTTATCGCTCTCTACAACTACCTGAAAGGAGGTTGTAGTGAGGTGGGGGTCAGTCTTTTCTCCCAAATAACAAGTGATAGGACGAGAGGTAACGGGCTCAAGCTGCGCCAGGGGAGGTTTAGATTTGATATTAGGAAAACCGTCTTCACCGAGAGGGTGCTCAGGCATTGGAAAGCCTTCCTGGGAAAGTGATGGAGTCACTGTCCTTGGAAATGCTCAAAAACCGTGTATATGAGTCCCTCAATGACATGGTTTAGTGGTGGTCTTGGCAGTGCTGGGGTAACGATTGGACTTGATGATCTTAAAGGTCTTTTCCAACCTGGCTGAGTCTACGAATACAAAAAGAATTTCTAATAAAAGTATTAGAGAGTATATAGGAATCCATGTAGGTAGGAGTGACTCAGGACTTGTGTGTTTCTGGTACTAAGCCTGTCTTAAGGTCAGGGAGTATGTTTTCTTCTGTTTGCTCTGTTTCAGTTGCAGTAATTCCTAGGTTAGTTTTTCTTTCTTAACTACTGCTAGTGCCATTTGCCGTATGTGTAGTGCAGCCTGCTCATATTTCATCCTCGCTTTGAATTTTTCTGTGCTGTAAAAATTTCCAGGTATAAACAGCAGCATGTTGTCCCTCTACAGCCACAGAACGTGCTTTCCAACTTGGGACAAAAGTTGGTTTCTGTAACTTGCTTTTGCTTTTGAAAATTAAGAGGTCTGAACAGTCTGCTGCAGTAGGAGCTTTAGCAGAGTGTCCACTGGGACTTTGACCCTGCCCTGCACCCACGCCCCGCTCCTGTGGCTTCATTTAATACCTGTTACTTCACACTCTCTTCTAAAATGCCAGTACTGTAATGCTATTTTATGTAGTTTTCTGACCTCATACTGGAAAAATCTATTAATCTCCTGCTTACTATTATACCCTGCCAGCTGCTAACTCACTGCAATTTAGGCTATTCCTAAACCCGGCTGCTTTACACTCCCTCTGGACTCTTTTGTCTTGCTGTTGACCACTTCTACTGAAGGTGTTGGCTTCTTTCCCACTCCTCCTCATTTGAGCAGCCTCTCATCAATCCTCCTTATTATTCTTATAGCTAGTAGCATAGGTATATTTTTGATTTTTGAAAAGAGCACTTGCTTCTCTTACATTGGAAGTTAACATTTGAAAATCTGTAGAGCATCTGTTGTCCATGTAATGCTATTGTGTTGATTTTGTGATTCATTTTCTGCTGTGATGTGATGGGGATTCCACGGCTAGGTGCGTAAAGCAATGCTTCTGCTAATTCATCAGCAGGGAGCCTTTTTCTTTCTATAATCAAGATCTTCCTGCCAGTTTTTCAACACCCACTAATTAAACAGCTAAACTTTTGTATGGAAGTCATGAAAGAGTACCCCAACATGTGGACAAAGAAAGAGGAGTTCTGAAGCTGTAGGAACAGTTTCACTATCTTGGCCTCTTTAAAGTCTGCAGTTTGATTGTGTGTGCTGGTGGAACCCAGCAGGTGAGCCCAGCTGGGATATGGCTCCTTATGGTACCCTCCTTCTGGCATAAAAATGTTTGGTCATATTTTTCCTTTTTTGTGGGAACTGAGACATGCCTGTCTTCCAGCCAGTTGTTGTGGTTTTCTGCTTTTTGTTAGTTTGTTGTGGGGGGGCTTTTTAAACACAAAGGTGCCCAACTAATGCCAATTGCTTTGGGCAAGGTATGGCATTTTTAGTGTCAGAGGACACCACAGATGAAACACTCTCTTGGTATACACTATGTCACCTGCAGTGCAGACTTGATTTTCTTTTCCCAGGCATTTTCAGCTATGTTTGGCTGTGCATGTAGGGGCACATTCAAGGGGGATTAACGAGCCCCTTCATACAGGTGGGTATACATAGGCACCACATCAGTAGCATGTGTGAGAGCCAGTCATGGCAACAGCCCCTTTCCTTGTGAGACTGAGGTCAAAGTGACCATCAGGCAGGTGTCATGTCATGTAGGGGATGGTGTCTTCTGTGACTGTCCCCAGTGGAACTGCTGCTGGATGAGCAAGAAGGGCTGGAGCTGGGCTTCTCATGATGGAGGCACTTGGGCAGTTTGTGAGCAGCCGTGGGGAAAACTGCAGGGAGGGCTGTAGGGACATGTTTCGCTTGGGTAGATGCCCCCTTCTGTTCCAGAGACAATATTAGCTGCCTCCATACAGCACAGGATTCAAAATAGTTTTGGAAATAACTTTTCATGGTGAAATAATTCATATGGCTGCGGGAGCATGTCAGATACTTTTTTCTCCCCAGTGTGCCACTCTGGTCTGTGGCTGCATTTTGGATGCTGATGGCTGGCGGATGGAATATTTGCCCTTGGCCCAGACTGGGTGTGGCAGAAGTACTTGGTCAGGATCTGCTCCCTGCCCCTTGGCTGGTGGTGTCTGTATGTGTACTTTTTCACTTTGAGTAAATAAATGCATGCAGTGGTCTTAGACGCGGAGCACTGGAGCCTCTTCTGCTCTTGCTTTTTGCCTGTCCTCCATAGGGGTTTTCAGACTAGTCCTTTGGTGTAATGCTGCTCCAATACTTTAGAAGGAAATCCTCCATGGAAATCTCTGATTTTTCTCGTGGCTTTTGTGACCTTTCATGTTATTTTATCTTGAACTAGTCCCCCGTCTTCTGTGGGTTTCTTCATCCACCCCCCTTGTTGTCCATCACTTAGTGCTAACCCTAATCCCTATCAACCTTCCTTCTCACACTCTCACAAACAGCTTAATGAATTCTAGAAAAAACAAGAATTTCTTAAACACTCATGACTCTTATTCTTTTTTTCCATTAAAGCCTTTTGCAGTGATAGAGGTGATCATACAAAGTTCTCTTTACTCACGGTAATCTGCTTTTTCCCAACTCTTACTAAACCATGCAAATATTATTCCCCAGAACAATATAGCAATAAATCTCTGACTTTGGAACCTACCAGGCGAAAACCTCATTGTACTTGAATGGAATAACAAAAGTCCCTGCGTGACAGGTCAGTGGTTTTCTCCTGGCAGAGTCTGGAGGCAGACAGACAAACAGGAAGCGGGGCTCTCTTTCCTTGGCAGTACAAAATAAAGCTGTTGGGCTGCTCATGAGAGTAAAGGTTGTCTCACAAGTTTCTCTCTTCCCTGGCAGCCTTCTGAGGGGCATTGCTGATTCAGTTAGGGAAAATTTAGTGACTGAGAATGAGGAAAAGGCTGCTTAATGCTGCCTTTGCCTCAGTTTTTAATAGTCACACCAGCCATCCCAGGGTACTCAGTTCCCTCAGTTGGATGGCAGAGATGGCGAGCTGATTGGAGTCCCCATAATTCAGGAAGAAATGGTTAGCGACCTCCTGCTCCGCTTAGACATATGCAAGTCTATGGGGCTGGATGGGTTACGCCCAAGAGTGCTGAAGGAGCTGGTAGAGGAGCTTGCTAAGCCACTATCCATGATCTATCAGCAGTCCTGGTTTAGTGGACAGGTCCCAGAGGATTGAAAGTTGGCCAATGTGACACCTCTCTGCAAAAAGGGCAGGAAGGAAGACCCTGGGAACTACAGGCCTGTCAGCCTGACCTCAGTGCCAAGGAAGGTCATGGAGCAGATGATCCTAAGTGAGATCATAAAGCACTTGCAGGAAAACAGAGGGATCAGGCCCAGTCAGCACGGGTTCGTGAAGGGCAGGTCCTGCTTGACCAACTTGATCTCCTTCTACGATAAGGTGGCCTGCTTGGTTGATGAGGGAAAGGCTGTGGACATTATCTATTTGGACTTAAGTAAAGCATTTGACACTGTCTCCCACAGCATTCTCCTGGAGAAATTGGCTGCTCATGGTCTGGATAGGTGGATTCGTCACTGGGTTGGAAACTGGCTGGATGGCCGAGCCCAAAGAGTGGTGGTAAATGGTATCACATCTAGTTGGCAATCAGTCACTAGTGGTGTCCCGCAGGGCTCGGTGCTAGGGCCAATGTTGTTTAATATCTTCATTGATGGTCTGGATGAGGGGATCGAGCGCACTCTCAGTAAATTTGCGGGTGACACTAAGTTGGCTGGGAGTGTTGATCTGCTGGAGGATAGGAAGGCTCTGCAGAGGGAGCTGGACAGGCTGATCAGTGAGCTGTGGCCAGTGGCATGAGGTTCAACAAGGGAAAGTGCTGAGTCCTGCACTTGGGCCACAACAACTCCATGCAACGCTGCAGGCTTGGGGAAGAGTGGCTGGAAAGCTGCTTGGCGGAAAAGGACTTGGGGGTGCTGACTGACAGCCACTGAACATGAGCCAGCTTGTGCCCAGGCAGCCAAGAAGGCCAGCAGCATCCTGGCCTGTATCAGCAATCGCATACCAAGCAGGGCCAGGGCAGTGATCATCCCCCTGCACTGGGCACTGGTGAGGCCGCACCTCAAATCCTGTGTTCGGTTCTGGGCCCCTCACTACAAGAAAGACATTGAGGTGCTGGAGCGGGTCCAGAGAAGGGCAATGAAGCAGGTGAAGGGTCTGGAGCACAAGTCTGATGAGGAATGGCTGAGGGAACTGGGGTGGTTTAGCTGGGAGAAGAGGAGGCTCGGGGGGACCTTGTCGCTCTCTACAACTACCTGAAAGGAGGTTGTAGTGAGGTGGGGGTCAGTCTTTTCTCCCAAATAACAAGTGATAGGACGAGAGGTAACGGGCTCAAGCTGCGCCAGGGGAGGTTTAGATTTGATATTAGGAAAACCGTCTTCACCGAGAGGGTGCTCAGGCATTGGAACGGGCTTCCCAGGAAAGTGGTGGAATCGCCGTCCCTGGAAGTGTTCAAAAACCGTGTATATGAGGCCCTCAGTGATATGGTTTAGTGGTGGTCTTGGCAGTGCTGGGGTAACGATTGGACTTGATGATCTTAAAGGTCTTTTCCAACCTAGTTGCTTCTATGATTCTAGCTGGGGACATGGAGGGTCCACTGCTCCAGGCTGTGGCTAAGAAGCATCCCCATTGAGTTGCATGTTTCCAACCAAAATGGCCTTTTCTCTATACCTATGAAGGGCAGCTGGTTGGCCTCCGTGAACCTTGCTGGTCAGGGCAAGGGAACAGAGACAAACTGGTAAGCTGTACGGCAGAAATGCCCTCCACTCAAGCTGCATGTACTTGGAACAAATAAGGGGGTGTGTTGGGCTTTGTGTAACCAAGGTCACGTCACCTGGCAAGTAAACAGCTGAGCTGAACAGTGAGGTTTTCTGCAACTCAGTCCTGTGCTTTAATTGCTGTTCATCACTGTTCCTTTCATTACTGGCCAAATCTGTAGCTTAATTCCCTGTTGCAGTATTTCTAGCTCAATTTTAAGAACTTTATGTTCACCTGTGAGTGTGAATCAATGGCCTTGTAGAGGCTTTGAGGCTCTTGCCAGAGTCATCTTAAAGCTTGACTATTATCCTTGCTGGTACAACTAGATGTATTTTTAATCATATATTGAGCAATGTGCCTTAGTTCTCCACATATGTGCTAAGTCCTATATGTGATACAATGCTGCTCCCCCGGTAACTCCAGAATAGCGGTGTGCTAACTCCTGGACATTCGTTGTCTGTTTTTCAAAGGTGACAGGTTTAGGAGCATGTCTTCCTCATTTTGTCCTCTCACCCTTGGCTTGCTGGTAGTACTGTAGCTTCTGCCAGGTATCCTTTGAAGTATTGAAACTTGGATGTTTTCTGAAGTTCTGGTTCTTTCCTTCATTGGTGAGATAATTAACAAAGATAAATATGCAAATAAGATCTGATTAAGAACAAGGCTTGCTGCTGATTTATGTAATAGAAGTTTTTAAGGATCAGAGACTATTTCCAGTACAGTAGCTATACTTTTTTTTTTTAAGAAAATAATGTGTATCAAGGGTTTTGCTCATTGAAAATGTAATTTTAACATGATTAACTCAGAGAGTTAAACTTACTGTAATTAAAATGGACTGTTGGTTTTTTGAATCCAAAGTCATTTTGCAGTTAATAGCATTGACATCTCTCTATATATATGCACGTTAAATGAAGGAGAAAAGTGCCATAACCGGTGTAATGAAATTGAAAAGAAGCATGGATCCTTTAAAGGGAGAAACACGAACTCATGTGCTTGCAGAAATTCACTGGTGAAGTGCTTGTTTTGCAGCCCACAGTAGAAGGCAGGCTGCAGCTCACAAGGTTAGAGAGCTTGTACAGTCACTGGGTATTTCAGCCACATGAGGGGCTGGCACTGATCCGTGTGCTGAAAGATTTTACAGATGTGAGCTAGGCAGGGCTGTTGTTTTAGGCAGCCAGTGTGAAGCAGGAAATGACCTGTATGGAGCAGGCTATTAATGAAGAAAGATGCAAGTTAGTTGCACCTCTCTGGGATGGCTGAAGGGATGTCGTTCTGAAAGTTTACCTTATATTGTTCAAGTTTAGCAGATCATAACATCTGGTGTTCACATATGATACAGCTAAAACCCTTTGAAAATCATCCTAAGTGTAGCTTCAAGCTGGCTAAGAAAGGCTGGGTGATGTTACAGTGTTTTGATGATGCACAAGTCTTTCTGCGGAGGCGGAGGTGCAATGTATTGTGTTGTACTAATGGTGTAGTGGAAATTGCACTGTGGTACTACTAGTCTTTGACTGCACTTGACACAACTTCTACAAACTCTGAAAATATTGTTCTAAATGTACATATAAATGCTTCAGGATGGAACAGGGTGAATACAATTTTCATGTGTAGCAATTTATATATAGTGGGTTAAAACAGCCTTAAGCAAGGGTAGATCTAATATTAATCACTTCCACTTTAGACATTCTTATTTATTGTTTTATACTGTCAAGTACCCAGAAGTGATGGAGGTAAGTTGTGTTAATGAGTGCAATGTGCACTTTTTTGATGTCTGAAGAGCTATTACACCTTTTATAAGCAATGATCAGCTAAAGATGCCAACAGATGGAAGAAGGTTTGTATTCTGACAGAAGGGCAGAGCATAAGCTAAGCAGAGACCACCTTGTTTACTTCAAGGGAGGAGTGTGTCTCACTTCAGAGTAAACAAAAGAATTCTCTTCATCGAGGACTGTATTGATAGGACAAGGGGTAATGGCTTCAAACTTAAACAGGGGAGATTTAGGTTAGATATAAGGAAGAAATTCTTTACTGTGAGGATGGTGAGACACTGGAACAGTCTGCCCAAGGAAATTGTGAATGCTCCATCCCAGGCAGTGTTCAAGGCCAGGTTGGACAGAGCTTTGAGCAACCTGGTCTAGTGGAAAACATTCCTGCCCATGGCAGGGGGATTGGAACTATATCATCTTTAAGGTCCTTCCCAACCCAAACCATTCTGTGATTCTATTTTGGGGAAATATAACATGATTAATATAGCATAAAACAATCCTCTGCAAGATGACTTACGTTGTGTCAGAGGTAATCCTAAACTGGATTTCGTACTGATGTTCATTGGATAATGGTCAGGAAGCATTTATATGTTTCAGTTTAAATACAAAAGATGTGTTTTACTCATGTACTTTCTGTGAATGTTTTGAAACATTTGTTTTAAGTCATGTTGATGTTAAAATTATGTTTTGCTGTAGAGTTTTTTGCTGTTTTGCATTTTCATCTTAGATGGTGAATCTTTCTTTGATTACTTAAAAACAGTAGAAGTTCATTTGACACCAGTAGAAGTGGTCAGCTCCAGAAGACTGGATGGGATGGTAGAATCTCCGTCATTGTCATATTTGGAATGCAACATGGGCAGATCTTACATCCGTTCATCAATAGTTTGATAATAGGAAAAGCTACTGGAAGTGAGAGCATCAAGACCATAAAAACTTTTATCTTGCATGAAATCTGTAAAGCAATGTCAATTGCTTTAACTCACAGATTTGCTGAGTTTACTGGTCTGACACAGTCTTTGGTGCGATCCGTTCACAGACTCTCATGTTGCAGCATTTAAACTGAACTAGCTGTACAATTTTCATAGCAATTTTGTTTGCCTTTTTATCCCCCCCCCCTTTTTTTTCCCCCTTACGGGAAAGAGAAGGTTTAAGTTAAAAGTTAAAATTCCTATTTAAAATCTATTCAGAATTTGAGAATACTAATTTGCAAAATGGGAAGGCAAACTAAATGATTTCCTGTCAAGCAGATAGAAGGCTCTATGCCTTTTAATTCAGGAATTCAAAGTAAACAATTAAATGCTGCTCCACCGGCATGAATTGAATGGGTTTAGCAAATGTACCTTCACCAGTCGGCCACACTTTCTCTGTACCAGCTTTATGGGTGCTCCCAGATTTCAATAACTGCTTTTCTAGACAATGTCACATTCTGCTTGTGCCTGCTTCACTTGGCTGAAGTGTGTCTATCTGATCACTAGCTGTGTGCACCAGTTAGTTTGTTGTTGCTGGGCCTTTGTTACTGAGTTTGATTTGTTTCCCTAGGTGTAGCAATAAATTAAGCTTTGTTAGCTTACAATTTAAATATTCATTTTTATTAATGTATTTTATGCATTTATTGCAGGAAAAATGTTGTCGTCCAAATACATTATGAGCAATTCCAACAGTATTGTTAGTCCAGAATTGTTAAGCAGTCCGAATTCATTAAGATCCGTTCTTGGCTGAAATGTGTGGTTGGCTTGGGTTTTGTGGGATTTTGTTATTTATCTTTTTCCTTTTTCTTTATACATTTTCAGATGAGACTTGGTCTTAGTTCTCAGAAGCAATTGGAGCCTATGTTACCAATTTTTTTCCAACTGTACGAAAGAAGTTACAACACTCTTTCGTCTTCTGTATCTTACAGGATTCTATCAACATCAAGGGGCCCTGTTTGTCACCATAGTTTCATATCTCTGAAGTTCAAAGGAAAATGAAGTTAATCAAATCCTAGACCCCTGACTTAGATCTGCTGTGTTTGATTTCCATCAGTATTCATGGTTATGTCATTTCAGTGATATAGTGTTTCTTACAGCTATTGCATATTTTCCCAATATTCAGTAACCACAATGCCAGCGAAGGTCAGCAGGTGTGCTTTCACTTTTGTTCCCTAAATTGGGAAAACAAATAAGAGAAAGGGTTCCTCTCCAGGAACTGAAACTTGCAAGACTATATTGAACTAATTATTACTGTCCTGGGTTCAGCAGTAGCAGTCATTTTTCTCCTTCTTAGTAGCTGGTGCAGTGCTGTGTTTTCAACTTTAGCCTGGGAACAGTGCTGATAACACCAATGTTTTTAGTTCTTGCTAAGTAATGTTCTTTTGATTCTCCTCCCGATCCCTCCAGGAGCAGGGGGAGGAAGAAAAAGGGGGGGAGTGAGTGAGCAGCTGCGTGGTTCTGAGTTACCAGCTGGGCTTAAACCATGACAATACCTTATTTTATAACCTTAATTATGGGATTTGACTCTTGTTAATTTTTATTGAGACATCCATGGCTATGGTTTTTGTAAATACAGATGAACTGGTTTAAGAAACCAGAAGGCAGTGCCCTCTTGGGCAGAAAGCCTTATGGCCCCATGGCTGGGTTGCAGGAACTGGACTTAGCTGTCAGGCAAGATTTAAATGACAGACTCCCTGCATATTTTCAATTCTTTTTTAAAATATTATGGAAGGTTCTTACAATTATAAAATGATCAAAATCCAACACAAGCATTTTGGAGAAGGGTTGCTGAGCTTCAAAAATGTAATGCTCAAGCATACATGGAAGCGTCTTTCCATTTCTGATTCAAAAATCAGTTCCTTGTGTTTGCAGTATTATAGACCACATACACATTTACTGGTTTTAATCACGTGTGTCTTTGTCTCTGCACTGATGGTTTTGTGCTCAGAAACTTCCAATTCAGTCACTGAAATTTTTTAAGTTTTTTTTCTTTCTCTTTCTGCATTTACTTCTACCATGTTGTTCCAGATATCCATAACAGCACATCTGAAATTCCTGGAGTGACTGGAGGGTTAAGCCATGGCCCACATCATAAACAAACATGCTGCCTCTTCAGTCTTGTGGCTATAAGTCATTTTGTCAGTTGTCTTATCTGCCATCTGAACTCACTTGCTCTTTATAGCATAGGTTGCCAGAACAAGGACAGATACTCATGGCCAGAAATTGAAGCTGACACAGTTTGTAAAGAAGCAGCAACACAAACCAGGATAAGGTGCTGTAATTTGCCGTGTTTGTCAATCCTGCATTTGAAAGAAACATTTTGCAGCGTGGTGACATGGATGATAAATGACTGTTTGCTGCATTGTGCCACATAATCTTGATGAACTGACACATCATTGGGAATTTGTATCCTCGGGGCAAGCTGCTAAGGAAAACAAAGTTGTGGGATGAAAGTGCTCTAGACAGTCAAGACAGTCAAGTCTTTTCATATGTAATTTCAAGGTGTATTAAAAGTGCTGACAAAACCAAAATGATAAAGTGGCTGCTGAGTCTCAGTATTTGCATTTGATGGGTGTATCTAGAAAAAGTTATTTCCAAGAGTGTCTGAAGGTGGGACTAATTACTGCTGTTATGCTAACTGATTTCATCATGGAAAAGCTAATGATAGAAATTCACAGCCAAGTCATTTCAAGTCATTAATGCAAACAGGAGATAACCTGTGTTAAGAAGCTGCAATGAGTAATGAATGGTGCAGTGCTGTTGGAACCCAGCAACAGTCCACCTGATCTTCTGGATCCTCTTTAGCAATAAGACATACTTGATGTAAGGTCGCTTTTGTTGGCACACATTAGCAGGCTTTTTTCCCAGTCCATCAATTTTGTTCATTAATATTTTTTATTAATACTGTCAGAATTATTGTAATTCTGGCACAGCAACCCAGCTTGGTTTATTGAGTGAATTCCTCAATGTTGAGCAGAACAGGTTTTCTTGAGTTACAGTGGCTTTCAAGCTCAGAGGTACACAACAACTTGAAAATTTTCTACCAATGCTGAGACAATATTAGTAGACAGGTATTTTGGAGAAGATTGAGGGTGTGGTGTTCCTCAGGGTAAGAGAGGAAGTATATAATCTGCAGTGGATGCCTGTTCTGAAGGTTAAGCTGAGGTAGTGCAAAGTTGTTCAAGATTAAAGTTTGTGTTGACCATGTGATGCTTTATGGAGCAGTCCTTTCTCTGTTGTGAGGAATATTTTCTATAAACTTCATAACTAAATAAAAACTTTGAAAAAATGTTAATTGCGTGAGGGAATTCGAAAGGTTTCTTTTTGTGTCTTCTGAGTTAGTAAAGGTATAAGAGTGTTGCCTAGAGATTTTTAAGCAAATCTCTAGCTGATTAGCTCTTTGAATCACAGGGTCAAAACCTGCCTGCAGCTAGATTTTGATTTGTGATTTTGTTGGTTTGGTTTGGGTTTTTTTTCCCTGTATTTTCAATGGCTCAAGCAGCACTTCAGAACATGAAGAACACATTACAAAAAAAATCATCTTCTTCCTAATGGCTGGTCAGGTAATAATTGAACCTGTGCATCTTTGTTTCATGAGAATACCCAGCACCTTCTCTTCTCAGAAGAGACAGACCCTAAATCTATCATGTCAACTTGAACGCTTACCAGAAAAAAGCATTAATAGAAAGCTGATGTTTTTACTGTAGGAAATACTGGAGCATACAGACCTTGACTAATGTTAGCACTTTCAGGGATAATAAATATATTAACACTTCTTCATTGTCAATAACAAAACATGCCTGCTCAGGCACATCACAGCTTGTGAGCCCTAGAGCACCTTTCCTGGGAGGATTAAGAATATTGAGTGTGGAGAGACTTAACATTGGTAGCCACTATTTTTTCCATCAAATGTGTGGATCTGCCTTCTCTTTCTTCCTTCATATTTCAGTGGGATAGGGACAAAAAAAACCAAAAAAACAAAAAAAAACCAACCCACAAAACCAAATCAAAAACCAAAAAGATAATAAAAATGTCAGGAACCTTAAGGTTACTAAAAAGACCCAACTCTTCTCTATTAAAAAATAGACTTCGAAAGCTTCTCCACTGTTGTGTTACGCATTTCAACTTCATGCAAATGAATCTACTGAAACAAGATTTCCCCCATAGAAATCTGTGCATCTGAGAACTGCCTGAATGCAACTTCATCATGGTTTTTCATGATAGCGTGTAACTTGGTGGCCATGAATTTGCATCTTCTTTGTATTTTTATACAGCAGTTGCTGTAATTTGGAGTTGTCTGCACCTTTCTGTAAGAAGCAGCTGTAATTGTTTGGGAAATCAGAAATATTTTTCTTAATTATTGAAGTTGTTGCCTCTAATTTTCATTAGCTAAGACTGAATTGGTGGAAAAATATCCTATAGAACAAAGGGAAACCTCTTACTATTTATTATGTAATTTACTGGAACTGACAGGATAGTTAACACTATTGGGCTTGGCAGTGTTCAAATGCAAAGCAAGAATATGGTTTCAGCTGTAACTTGCAATTCAGGTAGAAGCCAAATAACAGGGGCAAAAAAGTTGAAGCATAATGAAATAGGTCATCAACATAGGCTAGATATCTTAGTCTAAATTCTGTTTGTTTTGGGTTTTAAATTGTTCTATTGTTGTAGAGGACAGTTTTTAAGAGGAGTTTAGAGAAAAACCCAACTGCAGTGGGGTTGGAGAAACCCTTCTGATGCCAAAAGAGAAGAGCAAGCACTTTTATCTGGAAATACAGGAAGCAGGAAATTGAGATTGATGCTGTGGTTGGTTAGAAACATCTTGTTCGATGCAAAGCAGGTCTTTGCAAAAAGATAGTTCATTAAACCAAAGAAACAGGTGTGGAAAATCATGTTCAGCCACATTCTGAGTGGACATAAACAGGGATAGGTTGAAATTACCTATTGAGTTTTGGCTGAAAGAGGCCACCTTCATGTATTATGCAAAATGTGTTTGCAGAACTTGAACATATTTTTTGTTTGCATTAATTAATCTAACCATACCTACAAATTTAAACTATTTTTTATTATAGTGAGAACTTGGGAGTGACTGGGAATGAAAGAGGAGACAGAGGGATGGGAAGGGAGGAGAACATGGGAAATAAAAAGTGGAGGTACGTAAGAGTTTGTTACAATTATTTGGTAACATAAAAAAGTTTGGTGGGAAAAGTAGAGAAAGAGTTAAGGCACTTAGTGTGTGTGTGCTATAAATGAAAGGCTGGAATGGTATATGTAAATGTGCTGTAAATGGAAGAAAGGTGGGGGGGTGAGTGCCTTGTTTCATATGAAAAGAGTGAGAGTGGGGCCAGTGCCCCTGAAGTTCAGAGAGTCTTTGCTCCTTGCGGCATATACTTTTTGACTCTCTCCAAAGTTGTGAGAGTTTATGCTCATGCAGACTGGCTTTGAGGCAGCAAAACCTTTGTGTTGATACTTTTAAATATTAAAGTTCAGAAGGTGTATTAAGTTTAAAATTTTGCAGCTTCAGAACCAAGAGTTTCAATTTAAAAATGGAGATCTGCCTAGAAAACACTTCTTTCAAAGCTGTTTTCATTATTGCCAACAGCTTCCACCACTTTCCCCAATGTCACAAATACACACAGGTTTTAATTTTTATTTTAATTACCTGGCAACTCTTTACAGGTATATACCTTCTATTGGCTCTCTCTTCTTTTCCCATCATTTATCTCTCATCACCTGATGATGTAGTTTTACATGTTTGACTGACTGAGACTTGCAAGAATCATTGCCAGAGTTATAAGTTGCTCCTTCCTGTTCAGATCCGTTTCTTAGCTCCTAGGAATTGCATGACAGGGATATAATTGGTGATGCCTAACATTCACATGTCCTGTAAAATCTCTCCAGGCTCATCAGTTGATTGAAAAGATAGTCCTTTCCCTTCTCCAGTCGGAAAACAGTGGCTGAAATGAAACCAAATCAGAGGCTTGCTCCCAACCAGAGTAAGCATTTGTTCTGAAACACCCTTTTAGGTCATCACTAAGTTTGTATACAGGGAAGCTGAAGCAACCCATGACGTTCAGGCGGGTTGGGTTTTTTTGTTTGGGGTTTTTTTCTTAGTAGCACCATTAGATATGGATCTAGAAATGACATGGAAGAAGGGGAGGAATGCATTTCGAACAGGAGAAAATGAATGCAACCTGAATAGAATCTCAGCGATGATATCTCCCACCCACAGATGGTACAATTAGTAGTCTATTTGAGCACCTAGTTATTCTGCAGAGTAATTGCTTTTTCTGATAGATCTTGGTGAGG
The DNA here is from genome assembly GCF_004027225.2 of Strigops habroptila. Lineage (NCBI taxonomy): Eukaryota > Metazoa > Chordata > Aves > Psittaciformes > Psittacidae > Strigops > Strigops habroptila. The sequence continues at coordinate 30,811,162 of NC_044279.2, forward strand.
AGAAGTGTGAATTGCTAGTCATGCAATCAGATTAATTTTCTTTTTCTTGCCCCTTTTTTTTTTTCTGAGTTACAGTTTCCATCCTTAAGGCATTAGAGTGCCTGTGATTAAACATCCTGTCCTTTCCTGTTTTTCTTGTTAATACCTGGGAAATCTGTTTGCCTTGCTTTAAGCTGAAATTAACTGTATACTTACAGGGATCTTATTTATTTATTTATTTATTTGTTCATTAATGACAGGGAACACTAAACATGCAGTAACTTTAAATAAGTACCTGGTGTGCAACAAGAGCTTTCAGTAGGCTTAATTCTTTCAGATTAAGTGGGCACATTCAGAGTTGGATTTGTGTGAGCAATAGCATATGAATGTGGCGTCTATAGAACATGTGATGGTGTGGTAGGCTCTCACTGAAAGTGGCAGCTGTCGTTTTAAGGATAGAGGTCATTTAATTGTGTTGGTTGCCTTCACAAGAGATGCGGAGGTGAAGTAGTACTTTTCATCTTCAATGAGAATTAGCAGTTCTTTGGAATTTTCTGGTTCCGCTGGAGCCGGCTGTTTGGGTGAACCATCCCATGCATGGGCCTCAGCTCCTGCTGCATCACACAGGTCTCAGCAAGGATCTTCAGCCCTGTTTTCCTGGTGTTAAGGAATTGGAATTTGTTCAGAGATGCTCATGATTTCCCTGTTGTGTCTTATTTAACCCTAACAGTTTATTTTGGAGGAGAGAAATTATCCAAGACTTAATTCGATCTTTACATAAATAGAAATATGATTTTTTTTTCATCCCAAACCTGAACCAGATTCCATAGTAATCCATAATGGTTTCAAAAGTTCTCCCTTTACTTTGAAAGAGACTTACAGTATCATAGGAGAGGAATAGTCTACTGCTTAGAAATAAAGACAAAAGGTGCTATAGCCCAAAAAGGATAGAGGAAAAGTACTTTCTTGATCCGTTTACTTTATTTGCCAGTACTTCTAATTTAATGTGTTTCGCCATTTCCCCTGGAGTCAGACAGCTTCCTCTACTGTTTGCAGAACAAACATTTCTGCTTCCTATTGATTTCTGAAAAACCTAAGCAATCACTTCTTTTTTCCTTTTAAACAATAACAAGAAGGCTGGGAGAAAGAAGCATCATCTGAAGCTGCTCTTGACACAAAAGCCCCTGCAGAATAATGTGTGATTACTAATCCTTTAAACAAAGATAACACTTATTCTGAGACTTGTGTAACAACTAAAAACATCAGAGCTATGTATTTTTCTAAATTGTTTTGAAACTTCTCTTTTACCTTCTAGTGGCAGTCGTCAGAGACTTTCCTACAGCCTTTCTAGGAGATATCCAGCCTTCCCTGCTTTGTTTTGCTCTTTTGTGTCACAACCACAGGATTACACATTGTTTAGCATTGCTATGATTCTGCCTCCTTTCTTTACACTTCCCCACCCTCTCTGGAGTTTGTACCAAATAATATCTTTGCTATATTAGCAGCTCTCCCTTTATATTTCCTGTTGATAGTAAGCAATCTATTTTGAGATTTTATGCAGGATTTCAAAATTTTTTCTTTAAAAGCTGGCTGAGTGTCATGCTTCTTTAAGAGTTCCCTCTTTCCTACTGAGTTTGCTGTTCTCAGACTCAAACATACTTTGAAGATAACTTTGTGGAACTGGAAGTGAGAATTTATAGTCTCTTCTTCACACAAATTGGTCTTCCGTGCTTGACAACATTTTCTTCCAGCCTTTGAATGTCCCTGGATAGAGATACCTGTTGCCCAGTAAAGTTTTGTTGCTTCATTAATTCATTTTCTATCCTCCCAATTTAGAATCATAGAATCATAGAATCGTTAGAGTTGGAAAGGACCTTAAGATCGTCTAGTTCCAACCTCCCTGCCATGCGCAGGGGCACCTCGCACTAAACCATGTCGTCCAAGGCTCTGTCCAACCTGGCCTTGAACACCGCCAGGGATGGAGCATTCACAACTTCCTTGGGCAACCCATTCCAGTGCCTCACCACCCTCACAGTAAAGAACTTCTTCCTCCTATCTAATCTAAACTTCCCCTCTTTAAGTTTGAAGCCGTTACCCCTTGTCCTGCCACTACAGTCCCTAATGAAGAATCCCTCCCCAACATCCTTATAGGTCCCCTTCAGATACTGGAAGGCTGCTATGAGGTCTCCACACAGCCTTCTCTTCTCCAGGCTGAACAGACCCAACTCTCTCAGCCTGTCTTCATACGGGAGGTGCTCCAGCCCCCTTATCATCCTTGTGGCCCTCCTCTGGACTTGCTCCAACAGCTCCATGTCCTTCTTATGTTGAGGACATCAGAACTGTACGCAGTACTCCAAGTGAGGTCTCACAAGAGCAGAGTAGAGGGGCAGGATCACCTCCTTTGACCTGCTGGTCACGCTTCTTTTGATGCAGCCCAGGATACGGTTGGCTTTCTGGGCTGCAGGCGCACACTGCCGGCTCATGTTAAGCTTCTCATCTACCAACACCCCCAAGTCCTTTTCTGCAGGGCTGCTCTGAATCTCTTTTCTGCCCAACCTGTAGCAGTGCCTGGGGTTGCCCTGACCCAGGTGTAGGACCTTGCACTTGGCTTGGTTAAACTTCATAAGGTTGGCATCGGCCCACCTCACAAGCGTGCCAAGGTCCCTCTGGATGGCATCCCTTCCCTCCAGCGTACCAACCGAACCACACAGCTTGGTGTCGTCAGCAAACTTGCTGAGGGCACACTCAATCCCACTGTCCATGTCTCCGACAAAGATGTTGAATAAGACCGGTCCCAACACCGATCCCTGAGGGACACCACTCGTTACAGTTTTCCAACTGGATATCGAGCCACTGACCACAGCTCTTTGCATGCAGCCATCCAGCCACTCTTTATCCACTGAGTGGTCCATCTATCAAATTGATGTCTCTCCAATTTAGAGACAAGGATGTCGTGCGGGACAGTGTTGAACACTTTGCACAAGTCCAGGTAGGTGACGTCAACTGCTTTGCCCCTGTCCATCATAGAAGGCCACCAAATTGGTCAGGCAGGATTTCCCCTTAGTGAAGCCATATTGGCTGTCACCAACCACCTCGTTATTTTTCATGTGCCTTAGGATGGTTTCCAGGAGAATCTGCTCCAAGATTTTGCCAGGCACAGAGGTGAGGCTGACTGGTCTGTAGTTCCCCGGGTCTTCCACCTTCCCCTTCTTGAAAATGGGGGTTATATTACCCTTCTGCCATGATTTTTCGAATATGATGGACAGTGGCTTAGCAACTTCATTCGCCAGCTCCTTCAGGACCCGTGGATGGATTTCATCAGGTCCCATGGACTTGTGCACGTTCAGGTTCTTAAGATGGTCTCGAACCTGATCCTCTCCTACAGTGGGCCTAAGGTCTTCATTCTCACAGTCCCTGCATCTGCCTTCCAAGACTTGGGTTGTGTGGTCAGAGCATTTGCTAGTGAAGACTGAGGCAAAGAAGTCTTTAAAAACCTCAGCCTTCTCCAAATCCAGGGTAGCCAGTTCTCCCGATAGCTTCCGGAGAGGGCCCATGTTGTCCCTAATCTGTCTTTTATTTGCTACGTACCTATAGAAGCCTTTCCTTTTATCTTTTGCATCCCTTGCTAGATTTAATTCTAACTGGGCCTTAGCTTTCCTAACCTGGTCCCTAGCTTCCCGGACAGTGTTCCTGTATTCTTCCCAGGCTGCCTGTCCTCACTTCCACCTTCTATAAGCTTCTTTTTTCCCTCTAAGTTTCCTCAGCAGCTCCTTGTCCATCCATGGAGGTCTCCTGGCCCTCCTGCCACACTTCCTTCTAGTTGGGATGCAACACTCCTGAGCACGTAGCAGGTGATCCTTGAATAGCAACCAGCAGCCTTGGGCCCCCCTGCCCTCTAGGACTGTATCCCATTGAACCTTACTAAGGAGGTTCCTGAAGAGGCCCAAGTCTGCTCTCTTGAAGTCCAGGGCAGTGAGCTTACTGCATGCTCTTCTCACTGTCCTGAGGATCTCGAACTTGACCATCTCGTGATTGCTACAGCCAAGACTGCCCTGGAGTGTCACATTTCCAACCAGTCTCCCCCATGGAGAGCACGAGGTCAAGCATGGCACCTCTCCTTGTCGGCTTCTCTATTACTTGAAAGACGAAGTTGTCTTCCACACAATCTAGGAACCTCCTGGATTGCTTCTGCCGGGCCATACCATTTTCTAAAGGAGAGTAGCATTTTTTTTAACTTCTGTTTTCTTTATGTGTGGTGGGATTTTTTTAGCTTTTTTAAAATAGTTTTCACCATAACCTGGTTTGTATTAGTAAGCTGGCTTATTTAGTTTAATCTTTTACATTTAGAAACTATTCCATTAGATTTTGTCTAAGTTAAAACTTGAAGAGAAGGACAAAGGAAGAAACAACATTCCTGAAATGCACTTTTCTTTGAGTGAGTATGTTTTTAAATACTTGAATATGAAAATACATATAATCTTCAATACTTTAGTCTTTGTTTCTGCTCTAATCAGATACTGGGTGTTCTGGGTGTAAAAATTGTAAATTAAAACCATTTATCTTTAAAGTAAAAAAATTCTTTTTCTTAGTGCAAGTGCCAAAAGTTGTTATATTTAGGAGCATAAGTTAGACCCCGTTTCATGGGTAAAAATGTCATAGCCAGTTTAGTGGATTTCTTTTTCATTTTAGTTATTTTTAAATATAATAGCTCAAATCTTGGTTCAACCAGAACAGGACAAGAATTGTTACTTGAAATATTGTATTTTTTCTGGAGATGTTTAACCTTTGTAAGCTTTAAAGGACAAATCCCAAAGTGAACAGTTAGGGCTTTAGCTAGAAAACTCTGTTCCATAATATGCCACTTGGATATTATCAGAACGGCTTTTTTGTTTTGTTTTGCTGTGTTTTGGGTTTGGGTTTTTTTGTGTGTTTTATTTTATTGGGTTTTTTTTTTTTTTTTGTCTATGTATGTGTTTTCAGACTTAATTAACTTGCACCTCATTGTAAGAACAGAAGAAGAAAATGTAATTTTCTTGGATATCAAAATCAAATAACTCTTTCAGCAAAGGAAATATAATTACTCAGATGTCTTTAATCTATAGTTTTTGCTACAACTTGTTTTAGCTCCATGGTAGATCTAAGCAGGTCTCTTGTTCTTCCACTGTTGGATGCTGACGCTTGTCTGTATTTTGCTTATATTTAATGAATGTAGTAATCCAGAAATACCTTTTGTCTCTTTTTTCCCTTGAATCCCCGTGAATCCTGCTACTCCCAGGAACAAAAGCTTTGATTGTACGGTAATGTTCAGAGGTTCAAGTCTCCATTTTCTTCATGTTCACCAGATCTTATGCCTCATACTTTAAAGATAAATGGTTTTAATTTACAAATGTTCATTCTGGTGGGTTTAAGGCTAAAGCTAGGCAGCTACAGAATGATAGATGCTGTGTTTAAACTTGTGCACTCTCGCTCCTTTAATATGTTAAAAATTGCATTAAGTAGAAATTTATTGGCTTTTTTTATTAGCAAAATACCCAATGGATACTTAGCATTTTGAGAATGAAGATAGTATCACTGGAACAGCATTAAAATGTCTGAAAAACAAACAACAGAAAAACCCTCCTTGTCTTTTAAGTAAAGATGCAATGTATTTTAATGAGTTGAGGGAGTCTGGAACATCTGTGTGTATATATTATTATATATAAAGTTGGCAGAGAAGTGCTAGCAGTATGTGCCACGAGAGTCATTGTGGACACCCTATTTGTGGTAACTACTGTAGTTTCCAAGGGCTGATGCATGCAGGGGTGAGTTTTATCTTTAAAGGTACCAGATCAGTCCTCAGCACTGTTGTGGACCTGCCAAGCTCCAGGGAGGGAGATTGCCTGTCTTCACTTATCTGAACTGCGTGAAGCTCTCTGCCACTCCTCTGTGCTCAGGAGAGCTGCTCAGCTACATCCGTTCTAAGATCTGTGGATAATATGGAGTGAGGAAAGTACCTAGTGAAGGAAATCTTTGGTTTATATTTGTGTAACACAAGCCTCTTACTGCTCTGTAGGATGGGATACCTCTGAGGTGGTCATTCCTTCTTGCTTCTAACCAAGAAGGCTACACTTGCGCTTAGGGGCGTGCATGTGCATTTCTTTGTTAAAGTGCATGAAGATTTTTTTTTTGAGCCATGCTACAGTATTTTAAATTGGTTATTTAGGCTGGAAATAGTGAAATCTTCAGTTCAATTATTTTATAAGCTTTTGGAGTATCTTCACATAGCTGTGTAATGTCCTTTGTTTACTTTGCATACTATTTTTAGATACATCTAGATCTCTTCTACAAAGTCATCTTTGTCGGAAAATGTAGTTATTTCCCACCTGGAAGAGATAAGCACTTTAATTTTGGGGAAGGAAAAACGCAGAAAAGCAGGCAGTTGTGCTGGCTGTCATCTTGCTGACAAAGGAGGACAGTGGCGGAGTCTGCAAGTTTAGTGTAGGTTCTGGTTAGTTAATTGAGTGCACAAGTTGAGTTGGAGTCTCCTGATGAATTTTTCTTTAGAAATCGTTTGCTGGCTCAGCTTCTACTTTAATATTTTATAAGCAGCTTTCTGACTCCAGATTTCAAATTGAATTTGCAGTCCAAGATTATTTTAAAACCTGAACATGCAGGGCATGTTGCTCCATTTTGCAGCCAAATAGAGTGAAATGAATAGGTTTACAATTAAAATCTTGCAAAGTTTAATTCAAATCTAAAAAGATAAATAGTCAAACAAGAGCAGAAACAAAACTATTTCCCCATTTTTACTGAAACTTCTTAAAGATTTAACAGATTTGAACATGATTGTGCAGTTGTGCAGCTAATCCATTAGAGGGCAATCTAATATTGCTGTGTTTGGAAACAAGTCATCGACGAGACTTTGAAGGCAATGGATGGACAACAGGTTCGTGTTTTATAAGGTTTAACTTAGTTTTCTATTTGAAATTAAGCTGTTTTAATTGCAGAATGTATGTTAGGTCAGTAGTAGAACAAGCAAAGTAATTTATTTGTTGTTCTTATGACCTAAAATATAATGATTTGCATGTTGTAATAGCATGTTGTAATCCTTAAAATCTGCCTAGTTTAGAGAAGTGTCAAAAGGATTTGGAAAAGCAAATTCCATCTTCTCCTTCCAAAGATTACTTGCCATCTGGTTATGGCCAAATGACTCAGGCAAGAATTCTGTAACCTTTTTTAGGAAAAGCTAAGCATATTAATTCTCTTTAAATAAAGTAACAAGGCAAAAATTATATTGAAATTGGAGCACTTAATATGTGTTTTTAAGAACTCAGAAATTTACTACCTCTATTCTCTGAGATTTTAGAAAGGTAGCTAATCATAAAACCTCAGAATGATGTTTCCAATTTCAACACTTAAAAAAATATTATCCCATAAACATACTGCTGTAAGTGTAGTGTCACTGCCTGCACTGTGGGAGGAAATGGTTTGTAAACTTCATACATCTTGATCTTTCTGCAATCTCCTGATAACTGCTGGAAGTGTAAGAAGGTGCGCCAGTAAAAACACTGCTTTCTATTTCCTCTATTTCTTAAGCACGTGTTTGCAACTACTGCTGAAAAGAGAACACTGACTTGGATCAGGTTTTGGTTTGACATGATATGGTGGCTTTTGTGCTGAGATGGGCAAACAAACTTTATTTTCATATTTTATTGGGGATCTGTATTTTTGTTCCTTGACAGATATGAAAACATTTTACTTAATTGAAGTCAGTGGATAGGGAAGGTTTCTATATGGGTTCAAAAGTGCAGATGTAATTACCAGACTTCAAAGGCAGTTCAGGAGAAGTTTTAGGTGGATGAATTTCCCAAGTGTGAATGTGAATATTTAAAAAGATTTGCAGTGCATCTTATGACAATGGAGCAGGCCAGGGAGAAAATATGGCACTCACAGTGGTGTCCCAATCAACAATAATTGTATCATTTCATATTTCAAAAAAAATATATTGTAAATTAATAAAGATAGTAAATTTATGTTACATGCTTAAATGCATCATTTTCCATTTGGGAAGTTCAGCAAAAATAATCTAACTATGCCTACAAATTTAAACCATTTTTTATTATTAAATTTTCTTTTGCAAATATGAAACAAACTGGTAGTAGTTATTAATATTACTGTAAGATGATATATAAGGTAATATGTTCGTTTCTGCAGCAAGCAGTGCTTATTCCCTGCGGAGTGAGACAGCACAGCTACTTTATTTTGCTCTGAAGTACTGAAACAGAGTTAGGGCATCCTTCCAAAACCCATGCTTGAATGATCCAGTCTTTTATTAATTGTACACAGACGAGGAACTCTGACTTTCCTTTTTTTTTTCCCTTTAAGAACCTTTTCTTTCCAGAGCTGCACAGAGCCAGCATATATTATATAAATAGTCCTAAAACTATTCACTTTCTCATCAGTGCTATATTTATCAGTGGCCTCTGGCTAGTGCTGGTTCCATTATAAAGATGTTTGCATGTGTCTACACACTTTGGAAAGGAACATGCTGCTCTAGTGTGTTGCCCTGTAAATAACTGCTAAATATCACACTTGAAGGTAAAAGGTGCTTTTTTTTCTTAATACCCCTCCCCATTTTGCAGGACTGGGAGGTTTAGATTATTAGATATTAGGAAAAAAATCTTCACTGGCACAAGCTGCCCCATCCCTGGCAGTGTTCAAGGCCAGGTTGGATGGGGCTTTGAGCAACCTGGTCTAGTAGAAGGTGTTTCCTTTTGGGAAATGGGATTGGAACTGTATGAGCTTTTTAAGGTCCCCCCAAACCATTCTATGATTCTACGATGACTGCTGCACAGGAATGCTTTCTCTGATGATGTTGTAAGCTTCCTGGTGGGCAGCAAGGTCTGGTGCAAAGTGCTCTAAATTGCAGATGGACCTGCTGTGTCCAACAGCATCACACGTTTGCCTCCTAGAGGTTTGGGGGAGTAACTGGTCCTTCCAGAGTTCAGAGCACAGGTAGGAGAACAGGGCTCTGATTCTCAGGCTGGAGGGTCCCCTGCAGAGGGTGGGCATTTTGTGTGGCGGTTTTTTTTTTTTCTTCTTTTTCTTTTTTTTTAATCTTTTAATAGATGGAGCACAGGAAGAAAAGATAATCTGCTTTGAGCATTCAGTTGACCGCTCACGGAAGATCCATGTAAAGGAGAAATTTGCCTTAAGAGTTTTCGTTTACCAAAAGACTTTTTGCAAGGTGTGAGTAGTTGTTTTTTATGTGATGGACAGAATCTCATCTTAACAAAATAAACATTAATAACCTACTCAGCTTTTACAGTGGAGAATGCTATTGTGGTCATCTGTCAAGGGTTTCTAATATGGTGAGCCAGGTTTAAGCAACTGAAAGTTAAAAATCTACTTTGTAAAACGTCAGGGTTTTTTTTTGTCTTTTTTTCTTTTTTTATGACCCCTTTTCATTTTCATGAGCCCAGCTAATACCAAGTTGTGATCAGTATTTAAAGGCTGCTGGCGACATTGAACTTGGAGCACAAGCCTGATCCCACTGCTGCCTGCCTTGAGTGAGGCTCCGGCATTTTCCCCTGATACAAGTCAGAAAAAAGCACAGGCAGAGTGGGTAACCCAGAAACTAGAGTTAGCTCTGTTTCATTGTAATGCAGTAAGTAGTGATTACTCTGTGAGAGTGATGATACTGTGAGATATGAAGAAGGAACTATATATTCATTGCATATCATGTTACCTGTGCCATACTTTCTGGTCTGAAATAGTTCAAAGTGGGTGGCCTCCTTGGCGTGCTACTGCAGCCACCCCTGGGAATGGTTTTCCCAGCTGATGAGGAACTGGCAGTGGGGAGGGGAAATCAGTGGGTGAGTGACTGGCTCAGGCTTCAACTGGATTGATTGTACTGGCATAGATGGTTATCATGTTTAATGGTTTTAGATAGCTCAGATGGTAATTGTTGCTTACAAGTCTCAGAAAGAAAAATAATTAGAAAATCAGAGGTACCTCATAAAGGAAACAACTGAGTTCTCACAGGATAATACCTCCAGCTGATTGTTTAAAGCAAGAAAAATGTGCAACGCATACAGCAGACTTTTTTTTTCTTTTTATGCAATCATTCCCTTCTTCCCCACCCTTTTTCCTAGAAACAACTAAGGAGGTGCAGGGGGAGGCAATTCCTGTGAAATGCTGTCAAATGCTTTCATGCTTCCTAAGTTAAGCAAGTCTGATTTTTCCACCTCCACCCCTCTCGTGGGGATTATGGAGTGGAAAAATGCAAATTTGACAACTGTGTAGTTTCTATAAAGAGTTCCCTGTTTACACTATTACTTTGCCTGGAGGTCTTCACTGGTGCCATAATTGGAAAATGCATGGGGAAGGGTACAGTTGGTCAGGTACCTCGGTTCCTGGTAGAGTGTGCAACAAATCGTGACAATCTATCTAACAGGTTAGTCACTACCTAAGACTGTAGAGACTTTGTTGATACAGTAGGAGGCAGAAGTTGCACTTCTCTAAGTACAGAGACACCGATTTCATAGGTGTGCTTTTTTCCTTCTTCTAGATGGTTGATGGCTTGGGGTAATCTTTTCAGGCTACTAACTGTTAATGATTAAACCCCTTGAGCAATCATCTGTTGATGTGAAAATTTATTTCCTTGGTCACATTAGTAAGGTGTCTACTTAATCTAAAATTTAAAATGGTTACAACCAATTCATTCATGTTTGAAGCAAAGCTACTGCATACTTACCACCTACAACGAGGGGAGGCTATTGCTACCAAATTTTGTTGTTATACATGTTGTCTTCTGCAAGACAGAGCACAGTTGCAAGATCAAGGGGTGAAACTCTTGGAGATCATCTGAAAATCGTACGACTTAAACACCACAGAAGTTAATAATGTTAATGCTGTCTGTATGGTGTCTGCCTATGTCAAATAAGTTTCATTAGAATTTCCAGTGTATTTCAAAGACACACACAAAAATTGATTTTTCCTTTTGAGAATGGCTTCTTGGGGGAAGTGCTACTTAAATGGTTTCTTCTTGAAAGACCCACAGCTGAGATTCTGGGTTGTTGGCAGTTGTAGCTTGGGGTCAGCCCAGTCAGTACTCCTGAACACACTCTGCCTTCTGCTGCCTGTCCTGCTAGATGGGTATATGTGAGATTCTGCATGCCCCCTGGGAAGCCTGGTCTATGTAGTGCACGTCTCCTCCTCCCCTGAAACCTCAGAGCTCAGTAATGCCCATCCTAAAAGATCTGTTTCTAAAATGATCTGTATCTTTGCCAACTGAAGGAAGAAAGAGAATGATTTGAAGGTCTTTTTCTTCTTGTTTTGAAGTCTACTCAGTTCAGGTTTTTCAATTTTTCATTCTTGTTTCTGTAGCTCTGCACTGGCCATGCTTTCTTATACAGGGCAGGTGTGGGAATGGAATGAATGCAACTCATCATCATTGGGCTTATACATATCTTTGAAAAGGCCTTTTTTTGGTGATTGTGCTGCAGGGGGACAGTGAGCAGGGCAGAGAAATAAATACATAAATATGTCTACATAACTGACTAGGTAGCTGAATACCAAGATTCTGTAAGAGTTTTTTGTCCTTTTTTATTCCCAGGAGGTTTGTTTTGTTTGTTTTTCTCCCCCTTTAATAGTTTAAAAGGCTTCCAGTTGTTCCACTGTTCTGTGCTTCTATTTATTTTTTTGGAGACATCTGCTTGTGTTTTGAGTCTGCTTGGTACGATGTAATAACGTAAAGACTTTTCTAAAACTGACTTTTTACTGTTTCTCAAGTCAGTATCATTTAGACATTAGGTTGTCTTATAAATAATTCATTCATGTTAAAATTCAGCTGTATACAGCAGTATGTTAATTCCTATACCATTTGCATCCACATATCCAAAGGATGGCAAGATGCAGATTAAAACAGAGAATTCCAAACATATATTATAGTCTGGGTTGACGCAAGTTATTAACTGCATTATTAAGAGCAATGCAGCAGTACTGATGGAGGTTACCCAGCGTTACTTTGCCATTTCCAACGAAATTCTATGTCACCCTATCCTCTGGGTGCTGCAGGGAAAAGCATACAGTATTTAGGCAGATCAAGCCAGTGGAGTGTGGAGTATGTGAAAAAGATGGTAATATATAACAAGTCCCTTCTTGACAGTGGTAGGAAAAATGCCAAGCTTCTAGGCAGTTTACACTGTGGCTTGTATTTTAGTTTTGTCAGTTGAATAAATTCATGAGTGGTCAGCATTTTTCTCAAATGTACTTCTGTCATCCTGATTGATCACGTATTTGATATCTTACAGAGCCAAAGAGAATGTTTGTGATCTGTAAGTCTGTAGAAGTTAATAATTACCATTAATGAATAGCATTGAAGACCTTTTTTCTGAGATATGTTGAATGTCATTCTTCTCTGCTTCCATGGTAACAAATAGAAACTATACTGAATCTTTTAAGCCTTTGCTTCAGCCAGCGGTTACTATTCAATAATAATTCAATTAAAAAAAAGGAAACTCTGGCACTCCTGCAACAACATCTACTTATTTGGCTCCTGGATACAGCCACCCCTTGAAAGCTGGAATTTTGTAAATGACTTCACTGTGCTTCTAAATAATTGGTTTCCTCTCTCTCAAAAATGTAAAGGCTTTTCAACCTGTCTGTCTGTCTATCTATCTATCTATCTATCTATCTATCTATCTAATCTTTGCTGTTCCCTACCCCACTGGCCTTTTGCTTCCTTTTCCTCATTCCGAACCAGGTTCTGTTTTTTCACATTCTCCTAGTCTGACTCCAAATGCCAATCCTGTTTACAGACTGCAGACTGGAACCCAGATCTGTGCTCATCTGCATTTGTTTTATGATTAATGAACATAAATCAGGGATGACACACTCATGGTTGCAGCTGGAATGTAGGTTGTGACTGAAGATGCAGAAGGGTAGGCTTTGCTGTCTCTTGTCCAGTTGCACTGTAAACAAATGGAGATAAAACATATGCTTTGAACCAATTTTTGCAGTGTAGTATGTTGGATGAGTGTATGTGAAGCACTAATGTTTGTCAGTTTTTATTGCTAAGAAGAAATAGAAGTATGTTTGAAAGGTTGTTTTAGGAACTTGATCAGCTGTTTTCCCATTTTTGCTGGGGACTGTGGAAGGTTGAAGGTTAGTTGAGTTCTGTTCATATATTGGTGTATATAATGGCAGGACAAAATCATGGGATATAATCTGGCTTCTTTTTAAGAAGGGCTCCACTGGGCTTACTTTTTCTCTCGTGACTGATATTAAACATGGATTGATGGAATACTTATGGCAACATTGTTCCAGGGTTTTGTAGGCTGAAGGTCGTCTTAGATTAAAGACTACATGCATTATGATTTTTACAGCTGAGCTTTGTATGGCTCTTCTAGCTAAGAATTTAAGCTCATTATTTTGCAGTAAGATTTTTTGCTTCCTGACACTATAAACTGATTTACAATGAATACTGTTAGTAGTCCATTCTTTCTGAATGAATATAATCAGGCTGAAAACACATGAAACACAATTGACAAATGCCATGTATTGATTTTAAGCCTGACCTGATTGACATACTAGAAGAATAACCAACTTGCCAATAATAGGCTATTTGTCTAGCAAAATAAGTGTTAAATCTTGGCAACTATTTGAAAGTGCTTTAAGGGGTCACTGCTCTAAGTACCTCTTAAAGCAGATCACTTACAAAAATCTATGCATCCCCTTATCGCTCATATGCACATCTGCAAACATATAAAGGAACCATTATAATACATGGGATGAGAGCAAGTGTAGAAGAAAGCATATGTCCATCATAAAAACAGGAAGTATCGCTGAGTTGTGGCACCATCCTCTTGGAAATTCTTGTTTCACTTTCAATATTCAAAATCTATTTGCTACAAAGAGGTTTCTACTTTACGTTAATATCAGATGAGATTTTTCTTCAAATGACATTTCTTTAATGTCTGAAAGAATATTTTCATGGGCAATTAATTTTATACATTCTCCTCTTGGGGTTTTTTTATTTCTTCTGTTTGTGGTTTTTTTTTTCTTTTCCCATTTTTACATCAGTAGCTATCATTAATTGCATCTAAATTTGAAAGCATACTGAAAAAGAGCAATGACATTTACAGAGCGCAAAGGTTCTGCTGCAGCTCCTACCCATGGTGTTGTCTGTCGTAGCTGATTTGGGGTTTTCTGCAGTTGTTTCTGCGATGATGGTCTGTGCTTTGCTTACTCAAGAGTCTTTACTATTGAGAGGGTTAATTAATTTGGGGTCTTCTTCAGGAGCTGGGGACAGAGAGGGCTACCCAAAGGGCCATGGGCAGGGACTGATGCCTTGGACTGGGCTGAAGTGGGGTCCTGGTCCATGGGCAGGATGGGGGAGCCCCCAGGGAAGGGAGTCAGGGCTGGTCAGACCCCTTAGTGCCCTCAGGGCCTGGACACAAGCGGAGCTGGAGCCCACAGTACCTATGGATAGATACTTCTACTGCCTGTAACTGTTTGAATGAATCTTGTCATGCACTGGAAGCTCACATATAGTCAATGTATTAAAAAGTCTGTGGGAAGGACGTTGCGCGCGGTGGTTCTTGTTTTGATTGTTTCTGACTTATCATAAAGGGTCCTGCTTGCAGTTTGAAGGGCAGGAAATTCAATAATTTAACAGCATCCACTCAGTGGAAGTGTTATACTCTCTTGTTTTATTAGTTTCAGGAATGAATGTGATCAGTTTCTCTTGAGTGGCATGGGCCACCCAAGTGAGTGAAGTTAAAATTATTTCCTGGTCTGTTTTTATACTGACTGCATTTCTTCATTGCTTTGAGCTTTATCTGTAAAGTTGCTCTTTTTTTACCTAACGGTGTATTTTTTGGATAACCTGTTGTTATCTACTTTCTGGTGGTACTTTGAAGTGTGGTTTAAATTAATGGTGACGCAAACAAGCAGGAGCTTGGGACTTGCACAATTTCAGCATATTCCTTTTGAAATACCTTTAAGCTGCTGTCTCGCGCTTGGGGTTTTGTATAATGTGTAAGGTTGGTGTTAAGCGGTCCATTTTCTTTAAGCCAGGAAGTGGGAGTGAAGCACTTTATGGTTAGATGTGTCACTTCTCACATTAAATATAAAACTGAATGGGGTACTCCGGTGGTGATTAGATCAGCAGCTTTCTCTGAACCAGGCACATCATCCCCCAATTCCTTACTGGATTCCAGCTCAAGCAGTTGCACTCTGCTCAACTACTTATTTCCACTGGCTCCAATATTTGAGTCTGCTTTGCTTTTTACACTGTTACTGTGTTACTCCCCCGTGCAGTTAAACCTTTTTTTCCCTTTAGTTGGCAGCCTTTCTTGAGTGAATATAAAGTAATTGCTATGATTAAATCTGTTTATAGTAGATTTGTTAAGTGGATGGGGTTCCTTGGTAGTCAGGTTATTTGTAATATATTATGTGTATTCATATTATTTCCTTTTGTAGGATTACATAGGAGTGTGCATATTTACAGGCATGGTCCATAATATTTAATGGTGCATTTTTCTGAATAGACTCTAGTGTTCTAAGAAATATTAGAAATAACAGGACTATTTTGACATCATGCCTTTGCTGATGGAGGCGTAAAGATTTGTGTGCCTTTTGGAGGTTTTTATTACGCTATAAAGAACCTGTGTATGCTCAGGCAGTCAACTGGGGACGCTGGTGTCACCTTGTTCTTTAAACGACGTGTTGCATTCTTCATTGATTATAAATTGTACTGTTGCTGCTGCAATGGGGAAAAGTTTGTGTTTGGTTTTGTTGTTGTTTGGGTTTTTTTTAACCTTGAACTATTTTTGTAATTACAAAAGTGCTAAGCTGACAGTTTTGGCATGCACAGATAGTGCTTTTTTTCCATACTACAATTTTAGCAAGATTGTTAAAACTGCTTACCTTTGCTTTGTGCTCCTCTCTGCCTTG